>NC_142166.1:3061803-3752636 GCF_029865625.1 Vigna umbellata
TCAAGCAAACGGAAAAATTTTGGGGAATTGGGAGAGAGAGAGAGAGAGATGATAGAGAGAGACAGACAATGTTTGAAGTGTTAATAAATGGAGACAGAGAAGAGAATTTTATTGCATGAAGTAGTAAATTTAAAACTTTGCTTCAAAAATTTAAAATATTCATATTTTGAAATACGTTTGGATTAATATAAATTAATATAAAAGAGAGAGTTTATAACGTCTCTCTAGAGAGGGATGGGATTTCAAATTCCAAACGGGGAAAAGGGTGGTCCAAAGGGAGCTTGATAACGTCACCGAATCTCTGGATTTCGAGGATTGATTCACCTATTGACAAATGACACGTGTACCATCCCCATATTGGAATGTGTCCTTCGAATATAAGGCAGGTGAAATAGTGGGTGGGTTCACATCTGTAGTTCTGTGTTGTCTATTGGTTTATATAAATATCAAATAAAAAATAAAAATTTTAAATATTACTTAAAGAATACAAATAGTAAATAAATTTGTAATTTAAACCATTAATATCTACAAATAAATTAAATTACAATTTTAATTACCAGAAATAATTTAATATACATAAAACTAATAGTTCTCTCTGTTTTTTATTACAGTTAATTAATCAGTTAAAAATATTAATATATACATTGCACAAATAAAAATGAAATAACACTACAGTAAATAATAAAATGACGTAAAAAGTATGAGTTAATTTACCATGTTCTTTTCTAACTAGATGGATTAATACTTCATCAAAAATATAATAGTCAACTCATCTCAACCTATTTTTGAACCAAAATAATCAAGTTAGTCCATTCTAACACTTAAATAAACAAATTCTCAGATGCAACTAATAATATGCATAAAATTAAAAAGAAAAAAAATAATTATAATTTTTAAAGTGTGTTTGTCTTATTAATTATGACAGGTTTATATATATTATTTTATCCAAAGATTTAACAAAAACATTATTTGATTTTATTAAGATATGATCTCAATATAAGATAAACATTAAGATAAATTATTTGTTGACATGTTATTTATATATTGATCAGAAAGTTGATGCTTTGTATTTTCATATTTTTTAATAAAAGATAATAGTGATTATGACCTAATAATAGTATTGAGTGATTTACAGTGTGTTACGATATTAAAAGATGTAAGTTATGGTGTGTTATGATGACGAAGTGTGTCTAATTATTTTTAGAATATGGGTATTTATATCTTTTAACTTCAAATATAATTAAAAAGAAAATAAGAATATAATGTTATTTTAGACATTGAATTTTGTTTTACATTTTCTGTTTTAAAATAATCAAAGTAAAAAAAAAGTATAAAATTAAAATCATAGTCTATAAATTTGTAAAATTTTCGGAATTGTTATCGAATTTTGGTAATTTTTATTTCTTTTCAAAGCGACTTCTTTATATTCTTTATTTAAAAAAAAAACTGAAACGTATCACCCAAATTAAAAAGTCAAATCTGCATGTGAATTTTCAACACCGTTTTTTTCCCTAAATTTGCACACATTCAGTTCTAATTTTCTAACACGCTTCTTACGGTTATAAAAATTATCTTTTGTTCTGAAATGCAAAATCTTAAATTACCTACAAAATTTATGTTTCGGTAATTCGAATATAATTTTTAATCATTTATCAATTTTTGTTATTAATTACAGATTTTTTTTTATGAGCTTAAATGTATTTACTTTTTGTAATATGATTTTAGATATGAGAAGCTAAGATTAAAATTTGATTTCGATTTTAAAAGTAGAGAAAAATTAGTAGAAATATAAGTACAAAATGAATTTAAATGACCATAATAGAAACCAATGTTGATTATGATGATTTACTTGAGGAACGAAACTGCAAATTTCAAGGCTTCAATTAATCAGGTTAATGGCAAAATGAACAAAAAAAAAAGTGATTTTGAGTTTAACGCTTGTGATGTTAATTGAGAAATTTGAGTCACTCGTATACTTCTATGAATTCAATTTAATATTAACTTATCGAAACACTCATCAATACTATCAAAATTTTTAAAAAATATATTATTAAATCAAATATAAATGTTTATTATCATATTGTGAAGAATGTATTATTAAATTGTACGAATCTTATTTTATAAATTAATTATATAAGATTAAATTAGTAATATTTTTATTTATTAAAAAAATACTAAAATATTTTTCAAAATGATAATATAAATAAATATATTAACTTTTATATTTTGTTTACCTTATACATAAAATAATTATAACATAACAAGTATAATAGTAAAATGTAAATATGTTAGTTTTTCTTTTTTTCACTAGACTCGCCTAAAAACCAATTGGAGATGCTAAATTAGAGAGATAAGAAGAAGATAAAAAAAGTAAAGAATATACATGAAACTCAATTAGATATTCACGAGTACTAAAATAACTCGTCATTTCCTCCAAATTTATTGATTATTGAAATTTTCAATTCACCAATTTATTTTTTATTGTTACGAGTAATATGTTAGAGTGGTGGGTTAGAGAGGGATAGATTGATCTACTACTCTATTTTTTTTTAAATTAAAGTTTAAAATAATAATTTTTAAAATTATTTTTTTAGTAATATTTTATTTTAAAATATAAATAAGTTGTGATAATATTATAACTTAAATTATTAAAAATATTTAAAATTAAGTTATTATTAATTATAATAAAACATATTAATGTAATAAATAATTATTATTTTAAATTATTTAATCAAAGATATTAATTAACCAATTATAAATTTTAAAAAAATCATAATTAAATGTGTTTGTAATATATATATATATATATATATATATATATATATATATATATAATTTGAAAAATAATTGATAAGTTGGCTCACTATTTAATAAATAGTTCAAAATTTTCAATTATTATAAAAGAAAAAAGAAACCAATTTATCATGTTCCATATTCGACGCATAGACAAATCGGAGAAACTCGTATTGTCATACCTAGTCTTATGAAATTGATTTAAGTTAAAAAACAATTTTTCTATTTTCCTTATTTTTAAAAATAAAAAGTTGGTTATATTAATAAACAAAAAAAAAAGTTTTTTGTTGCCAATTTTGAAGTTCCCATTTTTAGATTTCTTGGATACCTCCCATGGTGGCATTCTCTCTTAAATGAAATCTTGACATTGCAGGGATAACCTCTGTGGCATTTATTAACAATTCAATAGTTTCAACGTCTATTTTGACTTCTTTATTTTTTATTTTTTATTTCAACTTGCTTCTTCTTTATTTATAAAAATATAACAAGAAGAGGAAATATTAGTGACGTCACTAATCATAAAAATATTTATTAAAAATTGTAAAACTAAGATCCATAATAAAGATAAAGGTGAAACTATAAAGTCTAAACAATACCGAATGTGAACACATAAATAGAACTTTTATTATCTTATACGAAATAATTCTTTTGGTAACAAAATATATATATATATATATATATATATATATATATATATATATATATATATATAACAAAAAAGAGAAAATGGTGTACTTATTCAGTTGAAAGGTGTAAATAAGAAAACCATAAAAGTTTTGGGTTACAGTTGTCAGAATGGTCCAGTAAAACATTGAGATATACAATATCAAATCCACAACATATTAAAAAAATCAATTATTTTGACACACAAATTAATACAATCACATCACAATTAATTATCAGAAGTTCATCACACTGGAAAGGATATATTAAAAATAAATTGAATTGTTCAGAAAATATTACTTTACAAAAAAATATCAAATATTTGATAATTAATTTTGATATAAATCAAACTAACCATTATAATTAAATTATAAAATATATTAAACTTGATTTTGAGTGAATTAGGACGTATTTGAATCCAACCCAATTAGGTTAAATATAGATCTATTCCAACTAGAATGAATATGTATTTATTCTGGTTCTGACCATAGTGCACACTAGTTTAACTTGAATAAATTAGTTCGGGATAACTCGACTCGATTAGATTTTATTTGACTAAACTCGACTTGAACCTAAGTCGTCTTAGTTAAACTTGTGTGCAATAGACTTGGTTCGATTTGACTTGTCTTAGTCTTGATTAGGCAAGGTCTAACCTAGTATTTATCAAACTAGAAATGACTCAAGCCTAGTCTCTCTCGGCTAAAAGTGGGTCCACCATAACTCAAACAAAAATGGCTTCGTCTTGACTTGATTGAATGTGGTAGGTTATCACGACTTAGCTTAATATGGGTGTGAAACCAACTATGTTTAACCTAGGTTCGAGTATACTCAATTCAGTCTAGGACCAAACCAACTCAACTTGACCTAGATATAAACTAAATCATTTCAAAATACATTTGGACTTGAGCTAACTTGACTTGACTTGGATACGTGTCTACTTGACTCAAGTTAGGCCTAGATCGACTCAACTTAACCTATGCTTGAATTAATTTATCTTGACTTTAACCTAGGTTGAGTCAACTCATCCATTTATGAATCCAATTTAATGTTATCTTATTTGAATTTGGCACAATATAGCATTTCATAACTTTTAAATAATATTTTTTAAATGTAAATTGAAAAAAGGTTTTGCAAAAGTAAAATAAAAAATCTTAAAAAAATAAAAAATATTAATATTGATTTTTTTTAACAAATATTTAAATAGTTAGTTTTAAATTTAGCGATAATTGAAATACTTTATAAAAAAATTTTAAAATTTTCTGTATTTGAATGGTCTTATCCAAATAAAACATTTGAAAAATGAAATCATTTGAAATAGAATTAGTTTAAATTTAACGTATTTAATTTATTAAAGATTATAAAATTTCAAGATCGAGGTATTTCAAAGGCTATTATCTGGGAATTAATTAGTTGTAGATTAGGAATAAATGATGAGAAGAGGTAGAATTATTTGTATCTTGTGTAAAGAGATGACAACTTAACTTACGCATCAAGTGTATCTTGTTTCTGTTAGTTTGTAAGCCGAGTTTTTCAGTTAGTTGGTCAGGACAGCTGTTAATTAACTGTCCTTGGCAGTTGCTTTTTCTTTAATAAATACCGGACTTCTGTGTGTAAGAGGGAGTTGATTTTTGAGATCATTTCATAATACAATTTCATTGTGTTTGAGTTTTACTTTCCTTTCTCTGCTCACCTTCATTATATCTTGTTGGGTCGTTCTTGGTCAGTCATGTACGGCATTGATACCGATCGGTTGTGACGCTTGGTGCAAACCCTCAGTTTTCTCTTGGTTTTAACAGTGGTATCCAGAGATTCAGGTTCGTGACTTGGGAGCTTCGTGTTCATCTAGGGCTTGGCGGAGGCTTGGCGGAAAGGTGATTGAAGCATAAAGAAGATCAAGACTGTGTTTCTTGGTGAAAGATCGTGGGTGTAAAGAATGGCCAGCAGAGATATGTCTGTTAATCTACGTGTTCTCACAGACAAGAACTGGAGCAGGTGGAGCACATAAATGCGTGTCTTGTTTCGTGTTCAAGATGTCAGCAGCGTGATGGAGGGAGTGGTTTCTGCGTCTGATTTGCGCAGCACTGAGAAAGACTAGTTTAAGAGGAAAGATGATAGAGCCTTGCTGATTATCCATTAATGTGTGGACGATATGCATTTTGAGAAGATACAAAATGCGGCCTCAGCCAGAGAAGCATGGAACATCTTGGTAGGTTGCCATGCCGGAGGGAAAAAAGTGAAGAAGGTGAATCTTCAGTCGTTGAGGAGACAGTACGAGCACCTACTGATGGAGGATGGTGATAAGGTGAGTGAGTTTTTCAGTAAAATACTCTCAATTGTTAACCAAATGAAAAGCTGTGGTGACACTATTACTGATCTCATGGTGATTGAGAAAATCATGCGGTCACTGCCCCCGACGTTTGATCATATTGTGGTGCCAATAGAGGAGTCGAGAGATCTTGAAAAACTCAAAATAGAGGAACTGCAAAGCTCTCTGGAGGCGTATGAAATGAGGATGCGGTAAAGAAACCCCATCAAACGCGAGGAGCAGGCGTTGAAGGTTCAACATGTCAAGAATGAAGAGAAGAATACATTCAAGAAATGGAAAGGGAAAAATGATAAAGGAAAATGGAGAAAAGATAGGAACAAAGATGACCAGAATGAGTCTTCAACAGAGGATGAAGGCAAATCTGAGAAGAATTTCCGCAAGAAGGACAAGAGAAATATTGAGTGTTTTAATTGTCATAGGTATGGGCATTAGGCTAGTGAGTGCTATGCTGAAAAGGAAGAGCAGAAGAAGGGTCAAGGAAAGGAGGCCTACGTAGTTCAACTGGAGTCTGATTCAGAAGAACCAGTCATATTGATGACAACTACATCTAAAGTAAGTTCAACCTCTAAAGACAAATTGTGGTATTTGGATTCGAAATCATATGACCTGCAACAAAGATTGGTTGGTAAATTTTGCTGAGACCGAGAGAAGTATGGTGAAATTTGCTGATGACAGCACCTCGAAGGTAGAGGGAGTTGGTGATGTGGTTATCAGAAGGAAGAATGGCTCGCGTGCCATTCTAACTGGTGTGCTGTTTGTGCCTGCAATAAGGTACAATCTTCTGAGTATTGGCCAGTTAATTCAAAAAGGATTTATGGTAGTAATAGGAGACTTCAATAAGGTTGAAGTGTTTGATAAAAAGAAAAACCTGATCTTGAGGAGCAAGATCTCAAAGAATAAAACATTTCAGATCAACCTAGTGAAGTCTGCAATAAGTGAAGAATATGGCGAGATCATTACTGATACACGAACTGGTGACGAGGAAGGTTTAGTGCACGTAGCTATGTTTGCATGCACAAACCCGATCGGTTAAACCGAGGACAAAGATATGTTTGTATGCGCAGAACCGATCGGTCAAACCGAGGCCTTGAAGAAGTCTGTGTGGAAGGAGAAAAGCGTTGAAGTGAATGCTACCAAAGAAGCATGGGGAGTCGATGTCACTGGTGAACCGAGACATGGAGAACACCGTTCGGTCACGTCTTTCAGTCTGGGAGTCATGGGAGAACCGAGACATGGCAAACATCGTTCGATCAAGTCATCCAGCCACACCCGACCTCAGCATTTATTCAATCGAGCAAGGCGTCACTCAAGAGCGTCAAACTGGCAACCGCACTCAAACCGTTCGGTCATGTCACTCAGTCGCTCTTTCGAACCGTTCGGCCTTGGCAGCATAGATCGCGCAAGTTAGCATCCGCCTTGGTCATGTAATTGGCAGGAACACACCGTTCAGTCGTCTCAGCGTGGTGCGCGAGATAGGCTGGCAAGGATGGGTGCTTCATCCCTAAGTGCCCGATTTAGAGGGGTGTGTTAGTTTGTAAGCCGAGTCTATTAGTTAGTTGGCCAGGATAGCTGTTAATTAACTGTCCTTGACAGTTGCTTTTTCTTTAATAAATACTGGACTCCTGTGTGTAAGAGGGAGTTATTTTTGAGATCATTTCATAATACAATTTCATTGTGTTTGAGTTTTACTTTCCTTTATCTACTCACCTTCGTTATATCTTGCTAGGTCGTTTTCGGTCAGTCGCGTACGACACTGATACTGATCGGTTGTGACGCTCGGTGCACACCCTCGGTTTTCTCTTGGTTCTAACAATTTCATTTTGTATCACTTTAATATTTTTGTCCTCACGAAAAAAACGCTAAACACTCTTTAATGATTTATTATTCTAATATTAAGAAACAAAATGATGCATAAATATGTTAAATGTTTATTAGTATTTATTTAAAAAAAGAGAGAATATTAACAAACTAAATCAATACTATTGTGTATGTGTATAATATAAACGTGTCCAATTATATTATGAGTTCTTATTAATAAACTATATTGTTTCCTATAAATTAATATATAAAATGTTTATTAAATTAAATAACTAAATAATATATTGTACATGTAGATCTAATATAAACGTTTTCTATTTATTACACAGCACGTTCTAAGTATTTGACAGAAGGAGATGAATTTCCACTGTACATATGTACGACATAAACCAAATTTTATTAAGAAAAATGATCAAATTACGAGAACAAATTACGCATTTCATGAATACACTTAAAGTGAAAAGCAGAGAAGAGAAAACCAAGGCAAAATCACGAAGACACAAAAACTGAAATGATAAATTTGAAATTGAATCACCAAAGCAAAAACACAAAAAAAAAAAAAATCAGTTTTCACTTCTGGTATAGGATTGTTCTAGCATAATTTGGAGTAATTGGATTCAATGTTGAAGATTCTTTTATTTTATTTTTTTATGATTATTCTATCTGAGTTGAACCAAAAAATCGTTTTATGATAGATTCTTGCGATCTACATAAGAAAACAAGGCAAAATTGTTGGTCGTGTAGCTTTCTTTAAGGATTAGCAATTATGGGTCATTGTCCCATACTTTTTCTTCGTCAACCATGGTATCTTTCTCAGTGATCCATTTATCTCCGTTTCATAAGAGTTGTCCTTTCCCACGCGCCACTGCCTCTTCATTTCTGACTCTGTCCGGTTCAAATATTTTGTGTACCCAGAAACCACCGTGGACGGCGGTGCATTACTTGTACATCGACGGCGACGAATATTTTCGCACTGCATGCCCCAATTGCTCACATACCCATGACCCACATAATGACCACATTCCATCTCCTCCATCTTTCTTAAACTTCTGGTGTAAATCTTTCACCGTATATTAATGGCAACGACGGTGGTGATATACACCAAAAAAAGAAAAAAAAGATAGAAAGAGAAGATGAGAATGATTGGTGAGAAACATGGTGTGTGCATCTTAAAATTTATATGGATGAAACAAAATTCTAAAAGTAACAATTAAAAGTAAAGACAATTATAGCTTAGCTATATGAATTTAGAATGATTTAGTCACAAACGTGAAATCATGAAGTTGATGTTTTCCGAATTTGGTGAAATTCTAAGGCGTTGTTTTAGAAGAACACAATATATATTTAGAAATAAGAGGCCTTGGCAACTAGGGCAAATATAAGGGAAGGATCTACTTTGAATTTCTCTAGGTTCAATATTTAGTTTCATAGGTTTTTTTTTCTTCTAAAATTTCTCTAATAAAACCATTTTGAATATGAAATTTAATACTTATAACTTTCTTTTATCATTTACAAAGTAAAAACAATAAGTTAGAACCTAAAAAGTAGAACTTTTGAATGTTAATTAAATTATAAAAATCTTGTCAAAAACAACATGTAGTTGGCTAAATCTCCTTATAACACAAGATGGTCTTGAAATTATAAAGGTAATATTGTAAAAAATGCACAAGTAACCAAACATGTATCATCCTCTTCTTGCTCTCTTATCTCTGCAGCCAATTGTAAAAGTACAAAAGAATAGAGAAGAAAATAAAACATGACATTAGAAAGAAATAAAGAAATTTAAGGTAGCTTGTTCTAGAGAATTCCAGACCATAAATGTTGTTCCATCACCAACATACATACATATATTTTTCTCTTTCCCTATAACGAATAAAAACAAAAAACTGAAATCAAAGTTTTGGATGGCGACACCTGATGATAGTTATTTATTTACAAAAACAAAGACATATTACACATAAGATAACCTAACCCCCTTGATACAAGAACAAAATTATATATATAGGGTTGAGATGAAATTCCTTAATTCCCCTATAATATATATCTATATATATATATATAATAAGAAGAAAGTATGAACAATAATAAAGTATGTAGCCACAGAAAGAGAAGAAAAGGTACTATATATGAATCATGCTGTTAGGAGCCAAGCCAAAACATCCCTATCTTGTAAGGGCAGTGAAAGTGATAAGCACAAAAGTAGTACTGGGAAGGTTTTGGTCCATATTCAACTTCTCTTACACCTGCCAAATTCATTGTCCCTAAAATTGAAAGCTGTATTGTTAGCCAAACTCAAGTTAAGATCAACACCACCATTACCATTACCATCACCATCACCATCACCATCACCATCTCCATCTCCATCACCATCACCATCATCAATAATATTGTGTACTTCTCTCACTGTGCCAATGCTAATTGCACTTGCACCCATTGGCCTCACTAACCCAACCCTATGATAAGCTCTCTCATCAGTGTCCCACGAGAGCCACGGTCGCTGAGCCCGGTCACGTGGACCAACCAACGGCCTTGATCCTCCGTGCGGGACCACGATCGGAGAATGACCCGGTGGTACGAGCCGTTGATGGTAGCGAAAGTAACCGAAGGGTGAGAGAGCCACTACAAGAAATATTGCATTTATATACGGATATTTATATACGGATTATAATCCGTATGTAATTCAGATATTACATACGGATTTTATATACGGATTACAATCCGTATGTAATTCAGATATTACATACGGATTTTATATACGGATTATAATCCGTATGTAATTCAGATATTACATACGGATTTTATATACGGATTATAGAGCCAGGTGTTACATGCGGATATTATATACGGATCAGAGAAATAATTATTTTAAAAAAATATATTTCTGATTAAGGGAAGCTGGGTGTCATTTCTCAACCTCGAGCTTTCCTCTCTTTGTTGAACCCTGGACATTTCTTCTCTGTCGAACCATCACGCTTTACTTTCTCTTTCGAACCATCTTTGGTCTCAGTTCGGTGTCCTCCTGTGGAGCCATCTTCGGTGTGGGTGTTCGTCTTTGGAGTCGTCTTCGGTGTGGGTGTAGATCGTGCTTTGGTTCTTCGTCGCCTCTCTCTGTCTATTATTGTGACCTTCATCAATCCTTCATCAAGCACTGTGGTTGGGGCTCATTGTTGGGTGCGGTGTCGTAGTTCGGTGTTGAGTAGCTTAATCGGGTAAGTAAATCAAACCCTAATGCTTAGTAAATTTGGTTCTTCTCTGGCCATTCCTTTCATGAAGCGATTGCCATCAATCATAGGCTTAATCTCGAACCATCATCTTCGTCGCTGGAACCGTAGGAGTCCCTGCCTTCAATCGTGGTGTTCCAATCGTGGTGCCGTTGTGGGGTAATCGTGTTCGCCGTCAACGCCGCCGTGATGTTCCAGTTGCAGAGGAACCCTAGGACTGTTGTTCTCGCACTCTGATTATGGGTCGCCGTCATTCCGTCTCGGGGAGAATGTGGTGAGTCCAGAATATTGTTCCTTTAATATATATCTTTATTTGTTTGGTGTGTAGTGGTAATTAAATTTTGTTCATTCCTAAGTGATTTCATTTGTAAAATGAGAAAATCCTAAACCCTTTTGTTCTTTGGTATTTCGGGCACAAAATGGGGTTTGGTTTGGTTGGTGTGTTGCGGAATACTTTGGTGCATTTTTAGGACATTGAGTGAACATTCAGAGGCGTGTTAAGGTATGTTTACTAAATATGTTCTGTGGAGGAACATACCACAGAACGTAAATTGCTTCCTAACTATCCTACTCCTAATAATTCTACTGAGTTTCTTCTCTGGTTGCTGCTTCCTTTTATAACCAATTCTCTGACCAACTCCCGTAGGATCCTCCTTGAATTCAGACTAGTTGTTTTGTCTTGTTCTCAATTGGCAGCCTGAATTCCTTCCAGCTTTCACGTTTGTTTTTGTCTCCCCCGTTCCTGACTTCCTTCAACTCCTAGATTTGCCAAGGAAATAGGTGAGGCCTTACATCTCTTGTCTTCTTCTTCATGCCGTGGACACCCTTCTTCTTCCCA
The DNA here is from genome assembly GCF_029865625.1 of Vigna umbellata. NCBI lineage: Eukaryota > Viridiplantae > Streptophyta > Magnoliopsida > Fabales > Fabaceae > Vigna > Vigna umbellata. The sequence continues at coordinate 3,073,463 of NC_142166.1, forward strand.
TTCACACATCTGTTTCATTCTCTGCTTGATGTGAATTTTCTTCCATCCATGGCTCCCTTCTTCATTCCTCTTTGAACGCTACCCATGGGTCCCTTGCTTACTGGATGCGCTGCTTCTGCTGTGATCGTGATGGACGCTGCTTTCAAGCTTCTCCTCTCCGGTGATGCTTGTTGGATGGTTGCTGCATCCTCTCATTCTTCCATGACCAAAATGTTGTGTGCTTTGAACGTGGCAGCTGTTGTAGTCCAGCCAAGATTCACGTGAATCTTCTTCTAGTAGGCTCCCTTCACCATTCCATGACAATGAATCAACTCTTCTCCCTTTGGTCCTCCAAAACAATCTTCAAGAAAACATCCAAAATAGCATGCTAAGTGGTGGCTGGATGGTGCTTCTAATGCTAGACCAGAACCGTGGAGCTTGCTGGACTGTGAAGGCCGTGAGTGCTGCTGCCATCTTCCGTCCAAGCTGCTGGGCTTTCTTTTCTCCAAGACCAAGCCGTGACCAAACTTGCTGCTGCATCTCAAAACCGTTTTCTGGACTTCCTTCTTGAAAACAATAAAGAACCGAACACTCTTTCAATTTGTGGGCCATGATGTGCTTTTTGTTTTTCAATTGAAGAATCAAAACCAAGTGGAGTGGAATAGCACCGTAAAACAATATGCAGACATCTCTTCAAGCTTTCTTTTGTGTGGGCTGTGACACCACTCCCTTTTAATAATAAAATTCAGCACATTTTTGGATCTCCTCTACGTGAACTTTCAAATTGGTGGCCCCTCCATTATGTACTTCTTCTTAATGCTTTCACAATTGTCCAAAACCGTGGCCCTTTTGCAATGTGGTCCCCTTCTTTCATTCCATTTACTTCTTAAAGGATTCCAAGCAATGGCCCGTGAGATGTCTCCAATTTTATTCCAACTTATGCTTTGGCTTACCAAAATGAATTTGAATGGGTCCATAAATGAATAATTAATTGAGTGGAGCTGCTCCCTTTGTAGATGAAACCGTAGCCAATAAAGAAGTACATCATAAAAATTAAACTCCTTCCTTCTTTCCACCCATGATTAGATGTCTCGAGAAAAATTACAATTATGGGTGGCAATAACTGATTTATGATTAAAATACTGTTGTTGGAATGAAATTTTAGTTCCCAATCATGGGTGGAAAGAATATTTAAAGGCTATGAATATTTTTTTATATTACTTAGAATTGAACTTAAAGATAATAATTTATGAATATACTTTTGTTCTCAATCCAGTAAAACATTGTTTTAATAACAAATTGTTAAGTTCATGCGACTTAAGGTTACCTATTTTTGGTTGGAACCTTAGTTAAGATTACTAATGATATATTACTTTATCCATCAAAAGAGATAATAAGAGACAAGGAATGTCTGATAATGAAGTACATTTTATCCAAAGAAAAAAAAAGTAAAAGTTTACAGATTTAGAGTAAGTAAAATATTTAGATATATCTAATAAAAATTTGAAACATGTGCATATCCGAGTTTACATTTAATGAGAAGTCTCATTTATTTTTTCTTACCCTATATATGCTATCAGAAAAGAAAAAGGAAGTGAAAGAAAAGAAGGTGAGTAGAGAAAATGAGGCCATGTGAAATAGACTAATAGGGTCCCATGGAGGCAATGAGATAGGGTTTTTAATAATTATTTTTGTTATGTGTTGGTGAATATGAACTAAAGCACCAGGGGGCACCTTGCTATCAGCATATGCATTATCTCTGCACCTTCCCACCTTCTCTATAGTGCATTGTTTTTTCATTGCTTTTTCTGTTTTATTTTTCGTTGACAGGGTAGGTAGTATGTTTTGGAAGTTAATTTTACCTCTAGTTGACGAATGTCTTCTTTATCTTTAAATGTGGAATGACAGGTGAAGTTTGCCTTAGACATTGTGGTCCTGTATTATAGCTTTGCAACAGTTTGGTTCCCTACTTATCCTGTATTAGGTTCCTCCCTCTATATAGTTCATTGTTCTATCATGATCCCATTTCAATTTAATTGGCCATGGAGCTTTCTCATTCTAGTGTCGTCTAATTCTTAGTTTTGGTGCAAGTGTCTGGTTTGAAGTCCATCACATCTAAACACCTGGCATTGGCAAGTTAAGTAATTAGGTATATAACCAGCCATAACAAACCTCTCAAACACCTGGCATTGGCAAGTCAAGTAATTAGGTATATTTCTCCCTTTTTTCTCCAGATTCAAAGATCTGGGTGACCTTTAATGATTTTTTATACTTTCTTCATCAGAATCCTGGTTTTGAATTTAGTTTGGAAATCTGGGTCTGGTTTTTAGATCACATGTTTTCTTATGTATAATAAGCTTTTGGTTGGTACAGAAACTTTTGTTTCAAGTGTTTCACATTTATTTTTGTTTGTTCTGGAAACATTCTTTTAGTGATTCATTATAATAGAATATGGGTTGAAACAATTTATAATTTTGGTTACAGAAGTTTGTACTCAAGTTGGATTTGCATGATGACAAGGAAAAGCAGAAGGCCTTCAAAACAGTTTCAACTCTTTCAGGTACTAAATAGTAGTTTTTGTTGTACTAAATAGTAGTTTTTGTTGCTGTTGATCTTGTTCATTTGCTTGTTCTGTTTTTCTTGTTCCTCCACTATTTTTTTATTATTTTAAATTATCATTTTATCATCTTGAAAATTGAATTATTTAGAATCAGTCAACATGACAGTGGTAGAAGGTTGCACATCTCTTATTATAGTGGCGTCTTTTGTATCTAAAATGCTTTAATATTTAGTTTTATTGGTTTTGAATGAAAGATAACAAAAAACTGAAGAGAAAATAATAATAGCAAGATGCCTATGTTCTTAGATTTGTCATGTATATTTAATTATTCTAACTATTTTATATCAAGCATAAATGTCTAATATTATGGTATTCTGGAACAGAATGGTGCCTTTTGGTACCAATTGGAAGTTACTCATTATTTTCCTGACATCTTGTATATTGTGCATGGAGAACAACTATATACAGGGTATTTATTTACCTCTCCTCTCATCATTATATACGGATTTATCCGTATATAACTTATATACGGATTTATCCGTATATAAATTATATACGGAAATTATATACGGATAAATCCGTATATAAACTTAGCTACGACGGTATTATATACGGATTTTTGTCCGTATATAATCCGTATATAAACACGTATTATATACGGATTTTAGGTCTTATATACGGATTTTAGCTGTATGTAATACACTTTTTTCTTGTAGTGAGCAGCTTTCTGGCGTTCTCTCTTGTGAGCGTTTTGGTGGCCACCGAGAGCTTGTGAATTGGCGAATTCACGGTAGCAGAAGTGGCACTTGAATCTCTTGTAAGGGCAATGAGGAGGAGAAACGGCGGTGCTTGCCGCCACCACGTGAATCTCTCTGTAACCTGGTGGGGTTAATGGAAAACCAAATAGTTTCAACGTTGTTGATGAAGAAGAAGAAGCCTTACCTTCTGTACTGTCATGAATAGGGTTTTCTGATGCACCACTCATGCTGCTTTCCTATGCTTCAGTGGATTTCTTCATTCATCTTCTGCCTGCATATATAGCAATAATAACCCTATTTATCATAATTAAAATAGATAAACATCGTACGAGATTAATTATTTTTTGTCTGCTAAAGTAGTGCACACTGTTACTTAACCAGAAAACTCATCATTAGTATGATTCTTTAGATTTTTAGTGTAACCAGTATGCAATTAGAGATTCTCATTATGGTAAAACAATGCTATATTATTCATCTTTTAGATGAATTAGTCTTTAATATATAAATTTGAGTGTCATATTTTGTATATTAAGTCTGTAAACTTGTCATGATCAAGTTAAAACCCTTAAGACCAAATTGATTTCATTGCAGAAGAATATATAAAACTAAATTTGTAAATATACCAATGTAACGTACAAAACTTGTCGATAAATATTTAGGATCGATGATGGGACAGAACTAACTCTCACTGAGTTCAGTAAATTTCAACATTGGTATAAGTCTTGCGCATAAAGTTCTGATGTGACCCTGCAAAAAGAGAAAACCCACATGTGTACAAACCCTATATTTCCAAAAACCTAGTTTTCTATTTTCTAAATAAACAGTATTAACTTCCGATACTCAATTATATTCTAATTTAGTTAATAATTTAAAATTTAAGTCTTTTATATATAAACTATGTTAAACATTCGAAGATTTTTATTATGTGCAATCAATGGGGGCTAAATTATTTTTCATTAAAAGTAATTTCTAATCTTAAACCATAAACATTGAACAAAACTCTTTTAGAGGTAGTTTATATGTGTATAAGTATCATGAAAATGTTCTTTCTCAGTTACATTTTTTATCTACCTATTATTAATTTCAGTCATTTATATATATAATAATTATAATTATTAATTGGGTTAGGGTCATTATATTTTATTTGTCAATTTTATAAAATAATTTAACTAAATAAATATACCTAAGAACATATATGTCCCGAAAAGATTATGATGTAAAAATCATAAACAATATTTAATTTATTAAGAGCCAAATTAAAATATTAAAACTTAAAACAAAAGTAATTGAGAAGTTACCTAAAAGGGCCATGGTCCTTATCTAATAACAAACTCATATTATTCTTATTTCTTTCTTTACATTTTATTAAAAGAGAAAATCAAGAAAAAACTTAAAAGTGAAATCTACGCTGTTCGTTAATAGTTTTCAAAACTTAAAAGAAATTAGGAAGTTCAAAAAATTATTGCTAGTTAATTATTTGTTTCATAACCTAACACTAGTTCCATCTTCAACAAGGGATCATGTTGTCTTCGGCCTATCTCAACCTTATATAGTAGGTAAAGAAATTTAAAAGCCAATTTTGGATGTAAAAAGAAGTAAGGGAAAAAGGCAATGAAAATTTAGATGTTAGATATGGAATCTGGAAGAATCAGTAGAAATGGACACATTCAAAGTTCGTTTCCTATCAGACTGTTGCAAAACATGTCAGACAAATGGAGTCCTAAGTCTCTAATTATGAAATTATGATGCCTGTAGTGCCACTGATCAAATCAGTGGGGAAAACTATCTATGCCTTTGTCACGATATTAGGTTTTTTAATTATCAAGTAATCACATTTAATTTTATAACCATGTATGTTCCTATAAACTATACAAAAGTTAAGACCTAAATAAAACAAAAGAGTCACTTTCGAAACTCTCACCCTCGCATTAAATAAAATCCACCAATATACTTTTGTAAAATTCGGATTTTCAATAATCGAGTTAGTGTTGCTTAATTTCAGTTATATTTTGTGTTTAATCGTTAAGATGACCAATTAATTAATAGCAATGATTTAGATGTGTCAAATGTTTTTAAGTTGCATTGGTTTAAAAAAAAAATCAACTCATCTTATTGCAATATATGCTACGTTTGTACCTCAAACAGGCATTATGTGAATTTTGACTATAACTTGTTTTTAAAAAATTTAATTTGACTAGGATTTGAGTACGATAAATTGTTGTATCAAATTTAAAAGATAAATATATATTTAGCTTAAAGATATAATACTCTTTTTAATCATTGAAACAATTAATAAATTTACATTAGAATTGACAAAATAGTGTGCATGAGGTCATGTAAGAATTATAGCCTAATCATATATAGTCATGTTTTATGTATACATTTAATTAGTGCTTAATTTGATTCATGCAATCATGTATATATTTTACCAATGAATAACAGTAAGATACGAAGAATTTCTTACAAACTAGAGTAATGCCTCAATCCATATATAAGAAATATACAGCAGAAAGCCTCAATGAAAAAAGGAAGGTCACATTAACATAGATACAAAATTTGAATTGTTACACAATGTGTCACTTGGCTATATAAATGAAGAGTTTATACGTTTAGACATTTTTTTATAAATACTTTTGACATACGTAAAAATAAATTAAAGATGGTAAAATATTTAAAAAAAAATCAAAATTAGCTCATACATGGGTTAAAATAAAAGTTTAGAAAAATTATACCAAAAATGTCTAACAAGTAATTTATGTATAATTAGTTTTAGTTTGTGAAAAAACAATATTTTTTTAGTGCGATAACGTTTATGGAAATGGAAGCAAATGGAATAAACTTTAATAGATTTGGTTACGGAGTACTAGGAGTAAAAATAGGATAAGGTTTAATAAATTTGAGTTTTCTTTTAGTTGAATTTGTTAAGTTCGAGTCTATCCTTTTACCCCTCAAAGACTCCTTTTTAAAAGGTTTAATCTAGCACTTTTAAAAGTATGATCTTGTCTGTAAGTTTCTTTAATAAAATCTTATTTAGTTGGAAGCATTATAAGAAAAGGAAAAAAAAAACGAATTTCAGAATAAAATTATAAAAACTTAAAAAAAAAGGGTGCTTATAATCAAATAAAAATATTCAAATTGTCGGAAAATAACCTTATGAAACATGTATACTTAAAAGGATAATTAGCTATTACGTTTTAACGTTAATAGATATATATCATTAAAATTTATATACAACTTGACACTTTTTACTTAGACTTTAACCTACAATTATACTAATTTAACCAAAATATTGCACCAAATTAATTAAAGAATTGCGATCTTGAAAAATATTTAAGATATCATGTATTTTCATATAATCGAGTAATAATTAGTTTTTCATGTTATTTCAAAAGACTTATTAATAGTTATATAATACTTAGATATGTTATAATTAACTTATTGGTTCAGATACGAAGATAATCATCAATTATATTAGTTTCATCAAAATATTTTACCAATTTAACCAATATGTAAAACGATAGAATAAGTATATCCCCCAAATCTCATCATTTTTCTAAGTTTTATTATTTTTGTGATGTTAAACGATCCTTCCAGCCAAACTTAACTTACAATTAATAAAAATTTCGTACACCACACAATTCAATAAAGAATTATTGTATAAGAAATATTAGAAATAAAATTTAATGGCAGTGTTAAAATGTAGAAGTTTATTTCTTAAAAGAACCTTAAAAATCAAGAAAATATGGTATGTTGTGACTCAAAATAATGATAAAGCTAACAACAATAATTCTGAAAATTCTGTAAATATTCAAAATCAAGTATGAAAAATTATGCAAATTTATGAGAACGTGGAATAAATTAGTTTGAATATTTATAAACTTCTAGTTCAATAAAGTAAAAATATTAAGTTTAAACGTAAAATCAATAGTAAACTAGTATCTACACATGTTTTATAATTATAAGTTATCAAATTTTCAATGTGAAAATTTCAAGTTGTTCCCTCTTAATAAGGAAAAATAGTCTTTAGAACCAACAAATATATCATAGAAAACAATAAAATGAAATGTTGCTTTGGGTTTATCTTAAAATTATAATTATAACGAAGCCAATCTCTGCACAAATAAACAGTTATATATATATATATATATATATATATATATATATATATATATATATATATATATATATATATATATAATATTCTTAATTCAATCTAAAAGCAGACACAGCTGAAATATATAGTTAAAATGATAAAAGATCGTATATAATATATATTCACATGAAAAAGATATTGGATATTTTTTTAAAGATCTAAACTTACAAAAAGGCAATCACTTATCCCACATATTTCACGGTAAAAATCTTTATGAATTTATAATAAAATTTGGTATCTTTTTTTAATAATATATTTTTTGTAAAATTAATAGTTACATTTTAAAAAATAAATAAATTTGAAAAAATCGCATTACTCACCAGATTATCTTTTAAGACAATATAGTAGTCAGTCATAACCAAAGAAAAATACTTGACTTATAAAGAGAAAGTAAAAAAAAAATACAAAAAAATAACAAATATGTGTTCCACATTTAAATTCTGAGATATTTGATTCAATCACATTTAAGATCAGTTGCATTTACAATGGTCATCTTTTAAGAAAATACAAATTATAATTATATCTTCTGTTTTTTTAGAATTGACTCCTTGTAATATTTTTAATATTTACCTAGTAGCACATATAAAATAATTGTATTTTTTATCTTATACATAAATAAAAGGAATAATCAAAATTAAATTTTTATTTATATAAATTAGAATTAATAATTAGAATTCTTCTTGTCTTGGGTGAGGTTGACGCATGATGTTATGGTAAAAACATTTTTGCAACCCCACAAAAGGAGATGAGTTATATTATTGTAATTTTTGTACTTTTTACTTTTTGTACAGGTCGAACAATTTAATATCTTTATTTAATATATTTGTTATTAGTAATAAAAAAATCAAACATTGGAAAATTGACTCTGAATAATTATCAGTATCAGCTTTTGCATCGCACATGTATACGATGCTAAAATCACATATGTTAATTTATTAGTGTCATGCACTCTACTTATGATTGGCTTAATTAGTTGACGCTAAATTATCACTAATATTAAAATTAATTTCTTAATTAAAGTAGTTTAATGCCAACTTGGTCGATATTGAGACACTTTTAATAACAATGACTTAAAAAACATAGTGAATTCATGTTCAAATAATATAAATGAAAAAAAAAAACACCAATGTAAAAGAAAAAGATTAATCAAAAGTTATGATTCCACATCCTATCCTATGATTGTTAGAACTGTGTATGTTAAAAAATACATAAATTTTGATTAACTGAAACAAAATAATTATAAAATTTTGTATTTAAAAATATATGGATGCAAAGAGAGTCGGTATTCTCCTGTATACTTTATAATGTGCCCCTAATTTGTGGGATATACGATCATCTCTCAAAAGCTGACACTGCTTTTGGATGATCATGATAACATTTCCAGTTTCCACTAAGAACGACAAAAAATAAAAATAAAAAGCCATTTGAAGAATTAGCACCTCCATGAAAGCACTAAGAAGCAAATCTAGATCCTCATGTGGGGGACGACTCCTCCCAACCACTAAGTGTCTACATTTATATGATGACATAATAAAGTTACTCTGGCGATGCGACTCATCAATTTCGGGTATATCTAGGGTTATCATCATTTTTTATTTTATTTTTTTAATGTTTGAATCATATTCAATCCTACAAACTCATATACGTATTTAAATTTCTTGTTTTGGGAAATGATTTATTATTATTATTATTATTGTTGTTGTTTCTATATAATTGTATCCCTATTCAATGAATTGATACTAAGATTGTGGAATATTGAGTTTCTTGGATGTTCTAAAAAAGTGTAAGCGGAGGTGATGAATAAGGACAAAATATATCATTTCTTGTCTTCTTTCTTTCTCTTTATTGCACCAATTCAACAAATTCATACGAAAAATGAATAACTGTTAAGCATTATCTCCACTCCAAAAAAGGCAAGGGGGAGGTGATTGGGGGACAAAACATTTTGGCCACAGAAGGATATAGAATATGGGACTACCTAAATAAAAATATATGCCATTTTTGTCTTTGTTTTTTCACATATCACATTATGTTTAAACCACGGACCATACTTATTTTCATTAATTATGATATTTAGACTCATAAATTTTCAAACATCTTTTCTTTAAAAACAAATTTTTACCGCAATTTCTAATTTTTAATTTGACTCTTATGTACATCCACAAACTTGCAATACTACAATTAAATAAGTTGGTCGGACTTATTAATCCATAAATCTCATGTAATTCAATCTATTGAATCTCATTTTCTACAAAAACAAATGTAAAACGAATCGATAAAATGGATTATATATTATCATCTATATAACTAAACATACTTATTTTATATTCTATTAATGTGTATAACTTTAAATTTAATATTTTTTTACCCCATGGCCCTCTTTCGTTCCTTCATTAAAATTTCATTCCAAAAATGATTTTTATGTCCCCACCCACTTTATAGAGTTGGAGTTCCTATACCTATATGAGAAAGAAAAAAACATTATTTTCCTCTATAGAATTAATATCTCTCCAACACTTTAAACACATCTTCCTATTTATACCTAAAACCCCCATCTTCCTCTTTATGTTTGTGAGCTAGGATCTTATATCACAATAATAGTCTCTCCATTTTCAATATTCCAAATCTTTTCGATAGTGAAGTTAAATCTTCACATTTATTTATCTCTACTAGTGTCTTTTGTGTTTGTATCATCTCTCCCATTCTAAATTCTTAAATGAGGGTTTTCAGTAAAAAAAAAAAAAAGTTATAACATCAAGAGTATAAAAAATGAAGAAAAACACACACACATGAACAAACACTCTTTTAATAAGTATAAAAAGAAACCATTTAAGTTAATAATATTTGTTCTTTTATCCATGTCAAATTTGAAAAATATTTTTTTATTTATTTGGATTCACAATTATAGGTAATCATATAGACACTTTAAGGGTGTCAGAGAAATCGTGCAATTTAAAACATCAATTTCTACCTTCAATCATTGGTCCTCTATACTCATTTCCACCAAATAGCTCTTATGGAAATTGGAATTTAGCCTTGAAGTTAACTCCTCTTAATAATCCACGTTTTATGATGTTTCTTTTCACCAATTATCAAAGTATCATTCATAATTTGAGTAAACAGAAAGTGTGAGTATAATTACTGTCTTTTCGTTTTTTTTGAAGTTAAAATAATATTTAATAAATATAAATTTGTGTTCCATTTTATTCTAGTTATAATATATATATATATTTGTGTATGTATCTTTAAAATATTTATTAAATAATTATTTATATAAAATATATAAAAATCGAAAAGCAAAACAAATATGATCTTATGACAGTTGAAATTATAATTACATTTTAAAATAAAATACTAAATAAGGTAAGAATATTTAACTCTACTAGCAGGCCTAAATCAACTGTCACATTAAACATTATTATACTAAAGGTGATAAAAGAAATTTTCATTGATCTTACTCTTACATCTTTTCTTACTCTAAATTTTTCAATGGTTGACCTTGAATTTGCAAAAATTAAAAAACTCTTGTTATGACTAAACATGCTTATACATTTCCTTCATTTTGCATTAATTCATTCGCTCCATGATGAAAACTAGTTGAAGAAAATCAACCTTACAAAAGCATATAATCTTCTATTGGCCTCCTTTTCATCATCCAATAAGCATTTTATTTTTTGGATGACTGGGTCAACACCTTTTAAAAACACTTTATATGCAGTGCTTCCATTCTAAAATAACAGCATTATTTTAGTTTTTTTTCTCAAAACCGACAGTCTTTTTTATGATTTTCTAAATTGTTTTTTTAATAGTACAATATAATTAAAAATAATAAAACATTACAATCTGTATTGAAAAGGGACACACAAATAGTTAAAAAGATAGTTTTTTTTTACACTTGTATGTAATTAAAAATAATAAAATAATATAATCTAAAGTGAAAAGGGACACGAAAATAGCTAAAAGGTTAAAGTTATTTTTTTTTCTTCATCTATATGGTAAAAGCTTAAAAGACTATTGTTTCAAAGAGAGGAATATCTAAAAGGGTCCTACTTTCTATTGTAATTTTTTTTTGCACTACCACAATAAACTAACTCTTGAAACAATACACTATTTAAATGAAATTTCTCCCAAAAAAAAAATGAAACAAATACTTGTCTAAAGTGGTAGCCAATACCATGTTCCTTTTCACCTACCTTGTGTTGAAGAATGGTATGTATTTCTGGTTTCAGTTAAGGTTGCAAAAGTCATGGTCGAATGGAAGTTGGAAATTTGACCAATGACAGTTTCAAATGATATTTAGGTTGAAGATTTGCGTAAGTTGAAGTACGGATACAGATTAAGAGTGTCAAGAAGGGATTGGTAGTTAAAAGATAACAAAAACACAACTGAGAATTAATGAAATATAGAGAAGATAGCAGGGGGAAGACCACCAATGGAATTAGGGTTCCATCTTGCATGTTGGATTAGACCAATTTCATATGTATTAAGAATTGAAATTAAGGATAACATACAGATGTTTTTTTTACCTTATCGAATCATATTCTAAATATTAAAATAAGACTATGTCAAACGAAATAGTACTAATGATTATATATATACAATTGTATAACTTATGTACTATATAGACTGGATGGTTATACAGTCTGCTCCATGCTAGTCAAAGCAGGATGATTTAAGAAGAAAGTCAGAACAAAGTTGAATATAGCGGGATCGACCGGTCAACTAAGAACGTCCGACAATATGCAGAAAGTAGGTTATATTACAGGAATTAAGGTAAATAATACTTAGAGGTATTGGGCTGAGATTGGGCCATGATTAAGGTTTTACTAATATCAGGCCCACACCCAAAAACTATAAATACAGGTCAAAGTAAGAGGTAGGTGATCGTATTTTCTGTGCATTTATTATTATTGCATTGAACTACTAAATGGACAGCTTACTGACTTTGACATCAGACTGGAACTAAAGATTGGACGGTGGAAGAGCATAAATTGTGTAGGTGTTGGAAGTGACTCGACCTCACACCCGAAACAACTTATAAGAATACTCTCTATAAATTATCATATATATTTTTAACTAAATTTTTTAAGTGAGATTAAATAATATATATTATAGATATGTTAAATAATTTAAAATTGATTCGACTAAAATTAATTTTATTACAATTTAAAACAAGAAAATATAAATACTCTGTTGTCATGGTTTTGTCTACAATTTACGCCTTTTTTTAATAAGGGCGCCACTAGAAGTACTTTTTGTGTTATTTATGAAATGAGACGAAGTTTAAAAACCTAATACCTTTGTTTCTTTAATAAATTAATAAGAAATATTGTAGAATAATATAAAAAGATTTCCCAATATTGTGTTGGTCTCAGTGAAAGGGACTTTGAAAAACTGTCACAAATTCAAATATTATGAATAAAAAACTAATTAAGAGAGAAGATTTAATCAATTGTAGTTAACCAAAATTTTCGTACCATCTAACATTTTAATATAAATATACTAAAAAAATAGAGAGATGAGAAGAAAATAAATTATAGTTCTCTTATACAATAAATAAATTAAGGGAATAAGAGACGTTATTTTAAGGGTTAAATATGTTTTTAGTCCCTAAACTATTAGCCGTTTCTGGTTTTCGTCCCTCTTTCAAAGTAAGGTACAGTTTGGTCCTCGTTCTTTTCGAAACGTTCGTTTTAGTCCTCGAAAACTAAACACTGTTTAAAAAGTTGGTCCTCATTTAGCAAATGAGGACTAAAACCAAAATGTCCTCATTTAGCAAATGAGGACTAAAACCAAAATTCCGAGGACTAAAACGAACGTTTCGAAAAGAATGAAGACCAAACTGTACCTTACTTTGAAAGAGGGACGAAAACCAGAAACGGCTAATAGTTTAGGGACTAAAAACATATTTAACCCTTATTTTAATCATTGTGAGATAACATTCATCGTTATCATATTATTTACACCTCTTAAACATTATAAATTTTGAATTTATCTTTATTTTCTACTTTTTAGACCTTTCTTTCATTCAAAATCTATCCTAAGAAAATAAAAATATTCTTTCAAACAGATAACCTTATATAAGCTTAAAGTAAAATAGTATAAAGTTAAAGAATTCTAACACTATATTAGTTATAGTTATTTTCAATGAAGATTTTAAGAATTACATAAATAATAAATGTGACAATAAATAAAAATTACACCCTTAGGCTTATGAATTTTGTTGCAACAGTGTGAAAAGAATAAATATCTGAGTGATATACCCTAAATGGAGTGCACAACATTGTGTGGTGTAAATTAAAGCACCCCACTACACGTAAACAGAAAATGCAACAACCTAAGACACTAACAAAAAATGAAAGAACGTGAAGAAAGAGAAGTTGGGAAAATGAGGTACACAATGGGAACAACATATTCCTCAGCCAATTCAATGATCGGTTTTCATTGGCCTCACAAGTACTATGAAACATCCATGAAAAGAGATTATGTTGCTCTTCCTCATTCCCAAACAATTCATTGCACACAAAAGTGGTCATGCCAAAGCCTTTACATCTCAATTTTTTAGATATAAGCCATTAATTAAGAGACACAAACATTTAATAATATTTCTATAATTTTTGTTTTTGTTAACAATTATATCATGTCCCAATTGATGATAATTGAATCCTCTAATAATGTGATTAATATTGTTTATGAACTTTGGGAGCACCTAATTTTGATGTTTTCAATTCATAAATTATTTTGTTCTTGGTATATTAATTATTTGTTTTTAAATCTACATACGGTTGATGGAATTCTATCAACAATAAAAATATATTAAATATAGAAAGTATTTGGGGATACTCAATCCTTCTACATACCTAAACATATACATTAATTAAGTAACCTTTACTACAAAAGTGCAAATAACTTTGACATTAAAACACAGTATAAAAGGCTTAACCAAAAGACTCATTATCTCCCCTTATGATTGATGGTGATTGTTTCACTTATTTCATCCAATAATTTTCATATAGGTATACGTATATGCTTTTTTTTTTCATTCATAATATTTTGTGCATTAATTGAGGGCCAGAAAGATGAACCCTGTTGACGTACTTAATCGTACTTCAATTTTTTTACAATTAGTGATATATATACTCAAAAGGTTTCTACAAATTGTAAGCACGAATTTCAATTTAAAAATCATCTGATAAAAAAAATTAAAATAAGAAAAATAGGTATTAGTAGATACAAATATTTGAATTTTTTGCATGATTAAACTAAATTATTGACACAACAAACGCTTGAAGGTTGGATCACAAGCAAAACCCTTATACATTTTCATTCAAAATTTTGTAACTATCATTGTGCGACGGGGTTAGGGTTCTAAAAGCAGACGAAATCATGAACATAAAAAAGTTTCTTGAAGCATGTGTATTTATTATTTTTTTAAAATTATTTATAGGGTATTGCACAATTTCTTTATAATACAACAAAAATTTATGTTGGTTTTTTCAGTAAAACATTTTGCATTGATTTTTCCTTACACTTATCTATGGATTCAACAGGAATTAACATGCTGCAAATTTTTGTTTTAGTTATATTTGTAGTTGATACCATTGCTGAATAATTAATAAAATTATCGTAAAGATAGAAAAAACCAAGAGTTTTTGTGTCTTATAGACAAAACATTATGTGTAATAAGCGTATTTATACACCCTAATGTCTAGTGTCTGTATATATTCTTTGACGATAAAAGAAACATTATGAACAGTGTTTTATAATACTAAGGTTGGTAGCTGAAGAGAAAGGAAAGTTGATTTGGTGAATGCAATGGAAATGGTGGAGATAGCAACACTGGTTGTATATGAAAGAGAAGAAGAAATGAGTGGTGGAAGTGTGAGAATGACAGTGACTTAGGTGCAATTAATGATTGAAGATGAAGAATGTTGCAGTCGCATTTGGGGTTAATCTGCAGATCAGTGTTTCGAGTTTTGGGACAAATTATAAACCTTCAGTAGTGTTTGCTTAGGGATCCTTTCAATTTATGAGGGGATAAAGTGAGAAAAAAAAAATTATTTGAAATATCTATACTTCTCTATTATTATATAAATCAATATTAATATTATTAGGATTTTCTTTGGTGTATACATTTTCTTTTTAATTTTATTCTTTAATAATTTTTATTTTTAAATTAAAATATTTTTTTCTTTAAGTAATTTTTTTTAATTTAATCGTTTCTTTCATTTGATTGCTTTTTAATTCAACTAATTTTTAAATTAAAATAACCATTTATAATAAAAAGTTACTTACAAAATTAAATAAATGATATCTACAATAAAATAATAATTATTATTATATTATTTTTTTACATTAAAATATGTAAATATATATGTGTATAGTGCTGATAAAGATGATGAGACAGAACAAATTAGTTAAATGATAATGAAGTCATAATTAACATATACTTAAATTTTTAATTTTTTAATAAATAAATATTTGTGTTAGTATTAATTCAACATAAATATTTTAAGCAAAAACAAAAATATAAACCTGTTTTTAATTCTTTTTATGAAATAAATCGAATTAATAGATCTTAAATAATGGAAGTTAAACTTATTTTTTTTTAACATTACATGTATTTAAACCGATATTAACTTAAAGAAAAAAACAAAATAAATATTAAAAACAAATAATGCTATTGTAATATTAACCTTATTTATTTATTTAAGTTAGAGTTAGTAAAAAAAATATAATATTAAAATAAGTAAGTTTAATCTAATTTTAACTTCATTTATTTGTAATATTTAGGGTTTAATTATTTTCCAAGTCTCTATGTTGGATTGTCTCAAATGACTATTTTTTTTCTCAATTGGACCCTTAAAACTGAAAAATTGAAAGTAATTGGCTCTGTACCGTTAAATTAGGTTAACATAATTACTTTAAGGTGATTTGTCAGTGTGAGCTGGAATAATTTAATGACGTCGCATATGTAGAGTCTCTTAAGTGAAAAATATTTCATTAAAAGATTAAAAAAAAATTCTGAAATATGAAATCAAAACATCACCAAATTATGATGGTCAATAAAAACCAATATGAAATGAAGTGTTCGTGTTCGAGCCTCGAGACGCAAGAAATTTAGGATTAATAGAATTTGATATTAGAGTGGGTTTTAAAAAATTTAATAATATTTTGTATTTTCATAAGTAAAATAAAAACCAATTTTTTACTTTTTTTTATTATCATGAGAAAAGATTGAATACACATATGCACAAACATATGGAATACCTCTTTTCATAACTTTTTATTTATTATTAATACTTTATTCATAAAATAATTTTTAATTATGGTTCTTTTCTTATTAAAAATGAATATAAATATTTGATGATAGATAAATTATATCGGTATCTTACGCTAAATTGCAAATTCATTTGATATAAATTTATAAATGTAACATATATTAATAAAAGTTTGGGCAAATATATTAATTTTTTTTATCATATCCAGCCTTTTTATTTAAAAATAAAAGACATAAAATAAAAAATAGTTTCACTGTATTTATAAAAATTAGAATATATAATTATATAACTTTTTTGAAAAAAAAGAGTGACCCAGTTTTATTATGGGCTTTTTGCACGAGGTCCAGGCCGGCTCAGCTCATTTCATTCGCTTTAGTTCTAAAATAGTCTTTGGAAAAGATTGTAAAGTTCTGGTGCATTGCCATCGCTATTAATATATTGATTAATAAATAATAGAAAAATAATTAAAAAAGTTTCATTAGTATGTTCTTAGTGTGATTTTTAATGTGAAATTTTTATTTTATTTCTTTTAAACTGGTGTATGAGAACACGTTAAGAGAACTCTTAAAAAATTGAAAAGTTAGGATTTTTTAGAATTTGTTCACTTGAATGAATTTGAGAGAAAGAGATTGAATATATTTGAGAGAATTTGAAGGTAAATTTTTTGTTGTTTATTTGAGTGGATTTGGAGATAAGTGAAAGTTGATTTGAAAGTAAAGTTTGTGAGAATTAGTGTAGAATTTGATTGATGTAACCGATTAAAAAAATTTACTTCTAAATTCATTATCACTTATTTCTAAATTCACTCAAATAAACAATAAAAAATTTACCTTTAAATCCTCTCAAATTCATTCAGTCACTCTCTCCAAATCCATTCAAGTGAACAAAGTGTTAAGAAAGTAAATAAAGGGTGATATTTTATTAGTAGCTATCCGTAAAAATATAATTATTATTAAATTAACTTGGTTAAATGAAATTATAATAATTTCATTATTCAAATTTTAAGTATTTTCATTCCTCTTTATATCTTAAATAAATAAACAAAAAATAGTGATATACTTAAATGGAAAAAAGAAGATGATGATGATATAGGTTGACACCCCTCTCCATTTTCTACATAAATTATTATTTTATTATAATATAATATTTAAATATGTCACCAGAGGAAACTGCAGAAAGCAAAACTGGTTCATTTATATTAAATCTCTTGCTGCCGGTGTACTTACTCTTTATCCTTGAATAAACTTAAGGAATATCTAGAACTTATATATTTATAATCCATACTATGAATGATAAATAATTGAAAAAAATATATTTTAATATAGATTTTTTTTAATAATATTTTGACATAATATATATATCAATTGTTTTATTGATTTATTATTATGTTAACATACTTAAAACTAACGAGAAATGACATGTGTACTTTATCAAAATGTTGTGAAAAAAAAAATCTGTGTTAATATATAATTATTCTTAATAATAATTTAGCACTTCATAATCTATTATTACAATATGAAATTATGCACTTTGGAAAGTGCGTCTCTTACTATCTATAAATTATTCTGCATAATCTTCGTCGAGAGAAACTTTACTTAACCTGCTAGGCAATGATTTGGCAGTGTTACTTGCAACTTTTCTTCTGCCATTTTTACGTAGATAAGATCTCAACACAGCTCTTCTGGCTAGTTCTTTTCCCATGTTGGATTTGGTGGGAGACATTTCTTGGGAACAGTTTCCTTGGTTGTTGCTGCTGACATCAAAACAGACCTTCTCGGAAGCCATTAACTAGGATGTTCGACGATGGTGAATGTTGAAGAAGAAGAAGAAGAAGAAGAAGAAGGGTGATTAAAACAGGGTACTAGGTGTCATATTTTAAGGTGGTTTGAGAGACATTCTCCTCTTATCATCATGCAAAAGAGAATATATGTTGGATGACAGCAAGGTTAATGGAGTGCTCGAGGAATCACTTCCAAAAGTTCATCACTCTTGGAATGTGTGAATGTGTTGTCTTGTTTATGAAGAAACTGTATTTCCAATATGCAGAAGATGCTCTTTTCTTCTTTGGTTACAGCTTTCATTAATATCCTTTAATTTAATAGGCCACAGAATAAAAGGACTAATTCATTATTTCAACTGTCAAATTCAAGCACCTATATGTTAATATCAAAATCACTTAACTCAAATCATCTCAATTCGACTTACTTTTTAATAAACATGAAATTTTGTAGCATGGTTAGACCAACTAGGGCTGGGATATTAATGAAATCAAGCAGTCATTTATTTTATTACATATTATTATAAATATAATAATTAAAAATTAAATTTTATAAAAAAATAAATTAAATATTTAAATTATTCAAATATTATTATATATTTAAAAGAAATTAAATTATCGACTTAAATAATTATAATTAAAATTTTATGAAAAAATATATAAAAACATAATAAAAGATTATTGTTGGTTAATTACATATTAATTAGTTCAAACTTATTTAATCCGACGAATTAAGTGACTTGGATTTTATTTAATTCATAAAAAAAAACTGAATTTTTTCCGATATAATGCTCAAAACCGTAATAGATTGAATTGACTGCGAATTTGAACCTATATGCATTAATTCTAAACGACCCAATAAATTTGGCGTGACATTTCTCTATATTGGCCCAACAGACTACTTTGACCCGATTTAAAGAATAAACAATAAATTCGAAAATTAAATGTTTTTTAAATAAGAGAAACACATAAAAGTAATTTTTATTTTTATATTTAATGATTTGAAATATATATATAAAAAGAAATTTAAGTCTCAAATCTAAGATTATATTTTAAAAATGAAAAATATTACACATCTAAATTTTTTACATCCATCTAACATTATCTCCCTCTATTTTTTATTCTCTTCTTTTTTTTATGATTGACTAATCATGTCATAATATACTTTTACACTCATTTGACACACACTATAAGGATAAAATGATCGTGTAATTTTTGTATTTTTTCGAAAAATAGGAGGGTAAAAAATGTAGTATCAAAAATGTAAAAAACTTATATATGTCAAAAAATCATTTTTCTTAATGGTTTTATTAATTAAGAGTAAAATTGGAAAGAAAAATGAAATATCAGGGTTTCATATGAGTGTAACTTCCACATAGGTGTGTTAAACAATTATTATTCTTTAAAAAATCAAAAGTTTATACTTTTTACCTTTATACTTTATATTAAATAAATATAAAAGTGTGTCATGATTATATTAGTAATAAAATACACTCCGTTCCAAATAATTACTCAATTAGGTATTAGTCTTGAGTATTTTCGTACTCCCAAAGTAACAGTATTTTTGTAGTTACCATCACTGAGCCAAAGAAAAATGATTCTTTGACACACCTAAATTTTTTACATTGATTTGACACTACCCTTACTTACTTTTTACTCTCTTCTTTCTTGAAAAAATACAAAATTTTACACTTTTAAGACTATTTTACCCTTATACTCTGTGTCAAATGAATGTAAAAGTGTGTTATGGTATCATTTCTCCTGAGCCAAAAGAAAAGAAAAAAATTAGCTTTAACTATATAAAGTTGGTATGGTCACCATGATTTCGTTCAATAATTTGGGAGAGATAACTCTTTAAAAAAACAGCACAATTAATATGATATAATGAAATCAATGAGTGTGTAATATTTAGACAAAGTATAGTGACACAGATTGCATTTTGGCATCAAAGATAAGGCTAAGAAATTGGCACTACAATTATATATATGTTGGGATAACTATGAAATGCATTTTCATAATTAATTCTTGTGGAGAATAGGAACCCAAAGATTTACTTTTAAAAAAATATGAAAAAGTTTTGTTTTTTCTCTTTTGTAAAACCAAACCAACAAGAGAAACATGGTCAGAACCGACATCAGACTTCCATTTGGCAATTGATTGACCTATTTGGTGTCTCTTGATGGCTATTTTTGTCCCTCTCACTCTCAACTACATTTTCCACCTCAGAATACCACTTTTTCAAGCTTTGTTCTTATGCTCACCACTTAGGTTTCAACCAAGAATATCAACTTCTACACAGCAATAACAACCGTTCATCTTATAATGCTTTGCCCCAATTCAGAAGCAGAGAATTCATTCCCTTTCTAATTAAATTAATTAACATTTTCTTTCTAATATTTGAGAAAAAAAAAAACTGAATTAACTGAAGGTACTCTGCACTTTGTTGGGAGGTGAAATGGCCATGATGAACACATGTTTGGTGTGTCATGAGTCATTAGCACTAACTTTGTTGTCTTCATCAATGAATACACATGAAACATAAACATATGGTGCTAATTAACAATTGCCTATGTGGGACTGTTTGGTATTAAATCCCCACACACAGTGGGAATCTTTGGCCTTTAAGCAACCTTTGCTCCAAGCAATTCTGAAAATCTTCCTTCTTCCCTTTGCCAGATTCTTCTCTTCAAAACTCTCAAACCTCATCTTCTACCCTTCTGTTCAATTCCATCTTTCTTCTTCAGCTCCAAAACATGGCTATCACACACGCTGACCTTCAACCCAGCAGAAGGAAAACAGATTTGAGTAGCAAAACCGGTGCCTTTCTTATGGTTCTCACAATTCTGATTGGCCTCTTCTGCTTCATCCTATGTCTCATAGCAGAAGCCACACGTTCTGAGGTACAAGATTCATATGTTTGCAAAATTACTAAGCGAATGAATGAAAAAAAAAAGAAGAAAACCCTGTCGTGAAGTTTTTAATGTTATATGATATGATTTGGTAGGTGACATGGATGAACGCAGGTGGAAAAGAAAACGGAGCCAAATCAGAATGTGTTTATAGTGGTAGCGGGAAAGTGCCATTACTATGTGCTGTTTCTGCTTTTGTTGGACTTGCCTTTGCCATGGTCACGCAGCACACTTACATGTTGATAGCACTCAGTAAATCATCACCTTCTTTGCTTACCTGGGATCTTGATTCTCCCTCTGCCAAGTCCCTAACATGGCAAGCAGCGTTTTTCTTCGTTACAACTTGGTAAGAGAAAGACATTTTTGTTCTTATGTTCTTGAATGATGTCACAGAAAATATAGCTCTGTGTGCTCTGAAATTAGACAGAAAGAAATTGAGAGAGTGGCTGATAAGAAAAACTCTGGGGAAGATAGAGTGAAAAAGCAAAGGAGAACAAACATATAGGTTGATTTCATGGTCCCATCAAGGATCAATTATTTGAAATCTTATTTCCATACATTATTCTTATCTTTTTGTAGACAAACTTCAGCCTTATATTATTAGGAAAACAGCATTATCTTTCCCACCTAACTATCCTTAATTTAAGTTAATCAAAACCTAATCCAGTATTACTTCTTCCTGCATATTTTAATCATGTGAAATAATAATATAAGTCCTCCCACCAACAAACTGGCATACTCGGATGATAATACCTTCATCTAACAGTAATGGATAACTACATGTCCAAGAGTTTAATCACTAATTTTTTTACAGTTTAGCATCCATTCACATTTTATAACATCTCTTTGACTAGAGATAGGACAGAATACCTGTCAAGCTGATTTTGTAATATAGTCTAACATGGTATCTGACTGTCATGTTCCACTTCTGATAAAGAAGAAATCAATTTTAGTATAATTTCTGATACAAAAAGTATCCCTTTTTCAGCAATCAACTAAACCAGAAATGGAAAATGTGAATTGAATGTTGTAGGATTTGTTTTGGAGTTGCGGAGATTTTGTTGTTGGCAGCACTGAGTGTAGAGTCAGGCCATCTGAAGAATTGGTCGAAGGCAAGAACAGGCTGCTACAGCATCAGAGAAGGGTTGTTTTCTGCTGCAGGGGTGTTGGCTTTGACGACAGTTTTCTTGGCTGCTGGTTTATACCTAACAGCACTACGTGCACAGAAAATGGCAGAGGAAGAAGCCATTGTTCGAAGAGAGGTTCTAGAAACCTCTGCCTTGTATGCTTCTCCACCAAGATCACCCCAACCACAGTACATGTCAACCGTTGCAAGGGAGAACCCCACAAGCAGAGAAAACCAGAATGAACTTCTCTTGTCTGTGTTTCCAACTCCATTTGTTAAAGGTTATGACTTTGTTTGAATCATGAAAAGGGCACAGGGAAAAAGTGGAGTTAGGAGTTTTAGTTTCACACAACTCAAAGGGTTGAAATTCATTTCATTCTGTAAATAACTTCAGAATGCAGATAAAAAGAAAAAAACAAAGCTTATTATTATTTCATTGTTTGATATTATCTTTCTTCATTGGTGTAAATAAGGTGTTACAATTCTTCTGGTATCTAATCATTGCGTGGTCTGTTTGATAAAGTATATATAGGAAATTCTGCAGAATGTGCCAGAAAAAAAAGGCCACATTTAAGTGCTTCTTATTTAGTTATATAAAACAAACATTTTTCTGCATTCTTTTGGCTTGTGAATTCTTGGAAACAATGTCAGAGAATGGAATAGGGAAACACGAGAAAGTTTCGTTACATGTATGTATTTTATAGCTTTGCCAAAATTTCAGAGAGAACGGTCTGCTTTCATTCATTGTATTTTAGACCAAACGAGTCATTTCTCATTATTATATGTGTCAACTCATAGTTATGTGACCACCTGAGGCATCCAAAACCATGTTCCTAATATTTCATCTAATAAGAGAAAGAAAAATATATTATTAAGTTAATTTAATAAAAAATAAGATTTATAATAGTATTGAATTTAATTTATTTTATGTACATTTATGTTTATATATTTATATTTTATTTTTATATTTATATTTTATTTTTATATTATTTTAAATATATGTATATAAATTATACTGATAAAATATACATTTTTTATTCTTTTTTTTATTAAAATTTAATAAAAAATAGTTAAATGATATTATTACCGTAGAAAGAAAATAATAAACATTTTATAATAACCAGATAACAAGTATTTGACAAATAGTAAAATGAAATTAGAATACTTCGAAATATTAAAAAAAATTATTAGCAGTATCTGTACTTCATAAGATACTTATAATAAGATCCTATTAATAATTCCTTTTAATATATAATTTATAAAGAAAATAGATTGGGTCAACCACTTCACCTATTTTTACGAGTCAACGTTAAATAAAGCAGGATTCTAGCAGGTTCAGCCATCCATACTCAACAGCAAAATTCAAGCTTCAAGCATTTATTTAACTTTTTAGATACTTAATATTAAAAACATAAGTTTGAATCGGATATTTAATTTTATGTATTTATTAAATACAAAAAATAAATAATATTTGGTTGAAAATGGATATTCTTGGAATTCCCATCCAATTTCATGGAAAGATTGATATGATTGAAGTGAGGGCCCATCTCTCCACACTGAACCGTAACCGGTTCGCATGACATCCGTACGATCCATTACAAAATTTGAAATCACTTTCATTATTATTGAGGACCAACGGGCCTGGATCCGACCCGAAACACCAGACCCGAGATCCAGAACCACAACCACAACCACCGCTGCACGCAACGCAACCCCAGACCCCACTACATACAGAACCCACCGCTATTTAAATTTCCTGAGAATATCAAAGAAACCATGTCGCTCTAATTCTCAATCGAAAACTTAGGGTTTTTCCCCATTTTCAATTCCGATTCCTTCGATCTTTGATTGTTCTTTGGGTTAGGGTTATTCTTGTTGCAGCGAAGATGTCGTTGAGGCCAAATGCTAGAACCGAGGTTCGTCGCAACCGTTACAAGGTGGCGGTGGACGCCGATGAGGGTCGTAGGAGGAGGGAGGATAATATGGTGGAGATCCGGAAGAGTAAGAGAGAAGAGAGCCTCCAGAAGAAGCGCCGTGAAGGCCTTCAAGCTCAGCAACAGTTCCCCACTCCTCTTCAAGCCTCCATTGTCGAGAAGAAGGTATTGCTGTTATCGGCATCGCATGGAAGGAAATTAGAATTCCACTGCGATCTTTGAAATTTCAGATTCATGCGCTTTGAATCGCGCTGTTGTGATTTGATTTGTTTCAGTGGGATTAGTCGGTTAGTTATGAAAAGGGTTATGATGGTTGTTTTTGTCTCTTTCTTGTTGGCTGCAGTTAGAAAGCCTCCCTGCGATGGTTGCTGGAGTGTGGTCAGATGATAACAGCCAGCAGTTGGAAGCGACCACGCAGTTTCGGAAGCTGCTTTCGATTGGTAACGTGGATTGATTTTGTTTGATGTTGTTGTGGTGCTATGGTTCTCTGTGTTAATTTTGTTTCGTGTTGTGTGGCTTATTCTATTGTGTAGAGCGCAGTCCCCCTATTGAGGAAGTTATTCAAGCTGGAGTTGTGCCTCGATTTGTGGAGTTTCTTGTTAGGGAGGATTTCCCCCAACTTCAGGTTTTGTTTTATTCCATGCATTGGAAGTTTTTGTGTGGTGTAGTGTAGTTTGGATGGAATTTGATTTCTTGATTGGTTTCTTATGTAATTTGTTTTTTTTTGTGTTAGTTTGAGGCTGCATGGGCTCTCACGAACATAGCATCTGGAACTTCTGAGAATACCAAAGTTGTGATTGATCATGGGGCAGTTCCGATATTTGTCAAGTTGCTTAGTTCGCCCAGTGATGATGTTCGGGAGCAGGTATGGTGATACGAGAATGTGGTAGTTCTGTCTTTTCCTTTCTTGGAATCTTGACCTAGCTTGCCGGAATAATGGAAGTTTGAAATTCCAGGCAGTGTGGGCGTTAGGAAATGTTGCTGGCGACTCCCCCAGGTGTCGTGATCTGGTTCTTGGCCATGGTGCCTTAATCCCACTGTTGGCCCAGTTGAACGAACATGCAAAACTTTCTATGTTGAGAAATGCAACATGGACCCTGTCAAACTTCTGCAGGGGCAAACCACAGCCTCCATTTGAGCAGGTAATTGTCTTTCTATTTGATAGAAATAAAATCTGTAAGATAAACTGTGTTGGGCTACAACGAAGAGAATTTTTTATGGACAGGTCAGGGCAGCACTTCCAGCTCTTGAGCGATTAGTATTTTCCAATGATGAAGAGGTCTTAACAGATGCATGCTGGGCGCTATCATATCTTTCTGATGGAACAAATGACAAAATCCAAGCTGTTATTGAGGCTGGTGTATGTGGCAGACTGGTGCAACTCCTTATGTGAGTGCTAAATCTACTGTACCTGGTCAATCATTGCTCTATTGTTTCAATTAATTGGCTTGGCACTAAACTTGTCTGTTTGTTGTAAAGGCACCCATCCCCTTCAGTGCTGATTCCTGCACTTCGCACAGTGGGAAATATTGTAACCGGAGATGATATTCAGACTCAGGTAATGAGTTGTAAACAGTCGGTCGTTCTAGTTTTGTACTGAATACAATCCTTTGAGGGTTTGGGGAAAATAGAGTGAGAGGCTCGGAAGAGTGAAGAATTTTATAGAATGATATTCATTGCATGCCTTATCCACTATCCACTGAAGAATTCAATTTGCATGTCTTTCTTGGCTTTTAGCACTATGAATTGCCACTGTAACACCACCACTAACCATGAATCTAGGTTTTGCTTCCCCAATGCATCATTGTTGAGATTTTCCTGACTTTGTTGTAACTCATTTCATCAGACTATCATCAATCATGGTGCTCTCCCGTGCCTTTTGAGTCTGTTGACACACAATCATAAGAAAAGCATCAAGAAAGAAGCTTGCTGGACCATATCGAACATTACAGCTGGAAACAGAGAACAGATACAGGTAAACCACTGTATCCCAATTTTTTTACTTGATGTAAATCCTTTTTTTAATCAAACAGACCATTGGTATTTTTTTGTTGTTGTTTATCCTTTTCTTTAGCTTGATGTTTGTTATCTCCATACATATTAAATTGGATATTTCAATGGAATGGAAATATTTATCTCTTAAAATTGGATATCTCTTCAACCAGTACGGAGTGCTACAGATGCTGTGGCTCTGTAATAAGTAATATAGGAAGCTAGATGTTCTTGAACGTGAACATGTGGGACAAATATATGGTAGGATTAATTTCATTGGATAAAGTAGTTCGTTAATTTATTTTGATCTATCAATAATTAATTTTAAAAAATTGATCCATCCATATTTTAAGAATTAAATATTTTTATAATTATAATATTATCCCCCCGTTCTCTCGTCCTTCTCTTCCAAATGCAGGTAAATCACTTGTATATTCAAGTAACAGAACATTGGTATTTTGTATTATAAATATAAAGTATTGTACGTTTGGGACCTTGAGAATGTTCTATTGGCACTTGTGAAGGATTAATGATTAAAATTTTAGTTGGCTTACAATTTATATGTGATATAGGCTGTCATTGAAGCTGGTCTGATTAGCCCCCTTGTCAATCTTCTTCAAAATGCTGAGTTTGACATTAAAAAGGAAGCGGCATGGGCAATCTCAAATGCTACGTCTGGTGGTACCCATGAGCAGATCAAGTATAACTTTTATATTTATTTTTTATTTTTTTAATTCCACTTCCTGATGGCAAGTTGCTAAATATTGGAAATTATGTATTGACTTATCACACGTGGTTGTAAGGTATTTGGTGAGCCAGGGTTGCATAAAACCACTCTGTGATCTGCTTGTTTGTCCCGACCCAAGAATTGTCACTGTCTGTTTAGAAGGTCTTGAGAACATTCTGAAGGTTGGGGAAGCTGAGAAGAGTTTGGGTAACACTGGAGATGTCAACTTGTATGCTCAGATGATAGATGATGCGGAAGGATTGGAGAAAATCGAAAACCTGCAGAGTCATGACAACAATGAAATATATGAAAAGGCTGTTAAAATTCTTGAAACATACTGGTTGGAAGACGATGATGACACACTACCTACAGGAGATGGTGCTCAACCTGGTTTTAACTTTGGAAACGAGCTTCCAGTCCCATCTGGTGGATTCAACTTTAGTTGAAGACTGTTGTGTGGGTAAATATGCTTTGTCTCAGTATTATTTTTTCTATAGGGTCATCAATTGAAATTTCCCCTCATTTTTTAATACAAGTTTCAGTTTTCTAAGCCAAATTGGTTTGAATAATGTAGGAACCTGGTTGGATGGAGCAGGGTTGATGCTAGGGTAAACTGTTGGGGAGTCGAGTCTGGGGTGGGGTGGGGTGGGGTGGGGTGGGGTTGGGGGCCAGGGGGTGAGTTCGGTCAGTTTGGTCCTTGCACTTCATGGTGTCTGGTTTAAGTCTGGTCTTGTGTCCGTGGTTAATGAGGTGCTGGGGTGGGTCAGTTTAACTACCAAGTCCAAATAAGAAGGGTGGTGGTGGGTTCAACAGCAGCATAGTGACCTTGTTAGAAGTTTATGTCGTGTTAAAAATACATATGCTGTGGGCATATATAACTATTGGAAGGTTCTATGTTGCAGTAGCAGGGACCGTATTATATGGCAGTGGATGGGTTTTTCTCGAATGCGGCTTTTGAGTCCTATTTTTTATTGAGTCGTGTAGTTGTATTGGTAATTTATTCATACAGAGTCAGTATTTGATTTGAGTGGATACAGTATTCAGAAACCGTGGTTGTATTCAAATGAAAGAATTAGAATATTTTTGTGCTTGCATTTCTCCGTTGGGCTATTCTGAAGCATTTTCTCTCGCACAATTCAAATCAGGAGCTAGAATGCGTAGTGTCAATAGAAGCCTAAATCGAGAGAGATTGCTGCCTGAAGCACAAACTCTCATTAGGAGAGCTGAAAATTGTATGTCCCCAATGGAAGGAATGTGTATCAACTGTAGTCAATTTGTCAAACTATGTTACAACAATTTGTTATTTCTGTGAAGGTTGTCTTTTTGCTTGCGATTTCTTGACAACTGTTCTTTGGGCTCTGATTTGAGTTTTGAAGAAAGATTATGATATTCAATAAATGTTTAGTTTTAAGATTTATTCGGTTGTCAAGGATTCTAGAATGGCAAATACGAAATGTTCACAAGTGTTTTTCATTTCAACCTGAAGGATCTAACGAGTAACATTCAGTTTCTCATGTGAATTGT
This sequence comes from Vigna umbellata, assembly GCF_029865625.1. Classification (NCBI taxonomy): domain Eukaryota; kingdom Viridiplantae; phylum Streptophyta; class Magnoliopsida; order Fabales; family Fabaceae; genus Vigna; species Vigna umbellata. The sequence continues at coordinate 3,102,183 of NC_142166.1, forward strand.
TTATAATCAGAATAGCAATCTCTAATATTGAAGATACTTAAAATGGATGACATGAATCAATTTATTGTAAAAGAAAAAGTGATTTATTTGCCCAGTAGTTCATCCAACAATTCAGAATTTTCTCATGGAATCTCGTCTAAAATGCAAATGGTTTTATTTATTTTTAATTAATAATGTCCAATGAATAACAACTCACTATAAATTTCTCAAATATGTCCAACGAATGAGATTTCACCTAGTAAATCTCAACTCGTAATGGGTAACTTTATTGATTAAATTCACTTAGTAAATTATAATTAGTCTTACAAAATTACTTAATAAAATAAAGAAATATACCGTTGATAGTATGTTTAATTCAAGTTTTATATCCCTGTTTCTTATAACATTCTTTGTTTGGATTTTAAGCTTATTAGGATTGGTTGAATACTATTTGTTATTTCTCTTATTTATTAGGTGAAATGAATTGCAAGATGTGGAGATGGTGATAAAAAATGGTCGATTGATAGTATTATGGTGAATACATATATGAGTTTGTTAAGTTAAAGGATTCTATAGAATTTTATATTTTATTCATAGTCATATAAACAAAACAAAGATATCAAGGGGTAAAGATTGATGAAAATTTGTGACATCCAACCAAAGTGAAGAGTTATAAATGCTCGGACAAATATGTAAAAGTTACTTCACTGGATGAGATTTATATTATAAAGAGTAAATATTAGGCAAATTAGATATTGTGATAAATCTAAATTTCTAAATTCATATTTAATGGTCTTCAAGAAAAGGTTAATAATTATATATTTTGTTACTAAGATGAATAACTTTTGAGAAAGATACCTTTTTATTCATTAATATTATTCATGATATATTTAATCAAATAGTTATATTTTTTTATATAAATAAGAGTGGTGGAAGAAGAAAACTTTTATATATATATATATATATATATATATATATATATATATATATATATATATATATATATATATATATATATATATATATATATATATATATATTTTGTGTGTTATATTTATGTATGTTTTATATTTATGTATATATTGAGTGTTATATTTGAACTGTCCCTTTGAATTTTTCAAGTTATTTATGTATATTTTTATTTGGTTAATATTATATTCTATTGCAAATAATTACAGTGTCTGTATAGAATTGTCCCATTATCATTTACAACCATACAAAAATAAGTTGAAGGCCCCATTTAATATTTAAAAAATTGTAAAATTATTTATAAAAAATTAGAGAAATTAAAATATATTATATAAAATAGTAAATGGAAGTTTGGTATGGGTTGGGCATTGGAAACACAAACAGAAAGAGGGTGTTGCTCCCTCCACCACCACACCTTTCTCCCTCCACCTCCCTAATTTTTTTTAATTTCAATTATATCCTCAAATTAAAATTTTTTACTTATACTATTTTAATTTATTTCAAACCTAATTCTCCTACCTTACTCCCTGCACTCAATCTTTCCATCTCTCAATTCCGTTTAATAATTTGTCTTCAGTTTTACTCTACAACTCCATCTGTCTTCTCCGTTTCACTTCTCCTCATACGATTCTTTCTTCTTCATTTTCCTTACATTATTAAAATACATTAAAAATATATTAAAAAATAATAAATCAAAACATTTAAATTAAATTATTAAAATATTTCCAAAATAAAGAATAAACTAATAAAATAAATCCTAAAATTAAAAACGTAACTCGGATTCTGTTTAAGGAAAGAACTGATGTCAACATCCGTTTATGGAAAGAACGGATGTCAACATCCGTTTAAGGAAAAAAACGGATGTCAACATCCGTTTAAGGAAAAAACGGATGTCGACATCCGTTTTTTCCTTAAACGGATGTTGACATTCGTTTTTTTCCTTAAACGGATGTTGACATCCGTTCTTTCCTTAAACGGATGTTGACATCCGTTGAAGGATGTCACCGTTTAAAAGTTACGTTTTTTATTTTAGGGTTTTATTTGAAGGTTTATTCGAAAACACACCTTAAGGAAGCAACACACGCACTGCACCACTCCACACACTGCACCACGAGAGCGACACTGCATCACGAGAGCGACACTGCATCACGAGAGCGACACTGCACCACGAGAGGGAGACTACTTGATAATTCTTTCCACTACCACCAACCTTTAGAACTTGTAGTATCTCACCGCGACAAAAGAAAGAGATGAAGAAAAATAATGTTAAAATAAAAGAAAAATATTTTACTCATGTAGGAGGAACTAAAATAGGTTATTAGTGGAATAGGTTGTGAATGGGTAAAATTAAAAAAATTAACCCCAAAAATAAAATTTTATTTAAGGGCAAAATAGTAAAGGGGAGGTGGAGGAAAAAAGGTGTGGTGGTGGAGGGAGCAACACCCACAGAAAGATGAGTTGGATTTGGATGAGAATGCGTGAAGAATGAGAAGCATGAAAGAGAAGGTGGCCCACTTCACTGTTCTTCATCATAATTACTCATCTCATAAAAATTCAATAATTACACACATCTACAACTCAATATATACTCTAAAACATATTATTTTGAAAATATAAAATATACATTCAATTTTTTTTTTTAGAAATGTATATTAGAGATACATGTTACAAGCATATGTTGATAGAAACATATGCTACAAAATTTATTAGGAATAATATATGTTAAAAAAATAGGAAAACATATTTTAGAAATATATTAGAAACATTATTAGGAATAACTCTTTTTTTTTATTTTAGAAATATATGTTAGAAATAAAATAAAATAATATAAGTTAAAAGTTAGCTTATATGGATTATTGTTGTTTGGAAATATTGACTATTTAGTTGGAAGCTAATTTTAATCGGTTATATCATTTAAATATAAAATTATTACATCTACTCAGGTTATTAAAAATTGTGTTATTTGATTTTTGTTGTTAGAAATAAAATTAATTTTAATATAAATGTAAACATAATTTCATAAGTCAGCTCTTAATATGTATTATTTTTTATATTTATTTTAGTGAAATTTGTATCTTTTTTGGATATATATATCATTTGATTTATTATTGAATTATTTATTAATATTTAATTTTACATATAAAATGTTTATATCTTGACATAAAGAATGTGTTAAAAAATTTACACTTATTAATAATAAAATTAATTTAAAATATGTATGAATATAAATAAATTTTGTAAAATTAAATTACATTTAAAATTCACATCTTATATTTAATATATATTATAAAGTTATAATTTGTATACACAGTGAATTTGATAAATATCTTATTTTTATATCAATTTTTAGTCACTGTAGAAATATTTTCACTTTTTAAATCAATGATTTTCAACGATATAGAATGTTGAAATATCATATTAAAATTGAAATTAGTTATATTAAGAAAGAAAACAAAAAAAGAAAGAAAATATAAGAAAAATATGTGTCAACCTTTGATAGAAGGGTAGCATGGACTTCTGATAGTTCTTTGCATTTTAGAGCATAAAATCTAAGAACTCTAATACACATATACATCTATATTTTATCTATATTTTAGACACTCTTATTTGATATTAATTTTAACTATATAATATTATATTTTAATTTATTAAAATAATTTTGTATTCATCACATCCATAGAAACTTTCTTTTCAAATCTTTTTACTTTAACTTTTCTATCCAAATAATACTAATTTTCACTTTCTATCCTTCAAAATTTATTGATTCACTCTTTTAAATCATTTTTCAAAAATAAACAAAACCTTGATGTTTCAAAAACCACTTAGAGTTTAGATGTTTCAAATCGACAGAAGGAAAATATATAAAATAGATTTAATAAATGAATTGAATTCATATAATAGATTTAACGTATTTTTTATCCAAATTTTAACACTCAGGTGTGAAACATAAGAAAGCAACGACAGTAGTCACCGATAATGTGGTACAGTTTTGATGATGATGTGTTGTCTTTATAGTTATTTTACTGTTTGCACATGATCCCTTAATTATCATATCGATAATATATTTCTTCATCACTTGTTTTTATTACACGTTTTAATTATTCTTATTCAATAAAATATTCCGATAATGAAAAAAAATATATATTATCATCTAATAATAGCCTGACCTGCATTGCAAAATTATTAACTTTTGTAACATTATTTCATCAAATTATATATCTTTAACGGTTCCGTGGACAAAAAAGGTTATAGCTTTAATTCTAAACTCTAATTGGTGTTAACTTTTATGCTGACTATTAGATAACTGTATGTAAAAAATTATTATCAATTAGTTAATTAATTAATTGTATCTAATTCCAGTTGTGATGAAAAAAACGCAATATATTGACAAAAAAATAAATAAATGGAAACTAAAAGAACCTTCTTGAATTTATAAATTTCTCATAGTAACCAAAATTAAAAGGCTAAATACAGTTACGAATTAAATTGCAGATCAACCTACGTTACATTGTAAAAAAAGTGATATCATAGAAATTGAAACAAGTTCATGCTATTCCAGGGGCAAAATGGGAAATAGGCACACTGTCTTTGCAGTGACTTCACTTCCACTTTCCCAAGATCTGCTAATTTCTGCACTTATTCCCACAATTTTCCCTTTTTCTCCTTTTTTTTTTCTTTCTCTCTACCAAAGCAACGCAACAAGAAAAGGTAACAACGAGGTTGCACAGACTAACCAGCTTTTCACCGGCGGAGGAGCCGCGGTGGACGGAGAAGGAGGAGGGATGTGGTAGTAGAACGGGAAATAAGGGACAATTGGGTTCGGCGGTGGCGGCGTCGGGTAGTACTTATTCGGCGGCGGGTAATACACGCCGCCACCGGATGATGCAGGCGGCGGTGGAGAGGAGTAGATGTACGGAGAGGGTGGCGGTGGAGAGGAGTAATAGTAAGAGCCACCGCCGCCGCCGGAGCCTGAAGGAGGGGACGGCGGGGGAGGGCAGTAGGTGGTGGTGGGAGATGGCGGTGGTGGAGAGGGTGGCGGAGGAGAGGGAACAGCCTGGCCGCAGGGGGTGCATTTGATGTCATCCTTGGACGAAGTTTGAAGGTTGTGATCTGCTGCCATTGTTGAAAGAGAAGTGAGAGAAAGAAAGGTGACGAAAAACCACAACACCACTCTGGTTCTCATGTTCCGAGGATCCGAGGAATGAGGTTGTTATTTGCTCAGAAAAGAAGAATCAGAGAGAGAATGTGTAGAGAAAGAAAGAAAGAAAGAAAGAAAGAAAGAAAAGTGAAGGGAAGGATGCTGTGTTGCTATTTTGAGGTGTAGTGTTATGGTGTGGTTGAAACACTGTATTATCCTCTTTTCAACTGTGCTTGTGCGTTTCCATTATTATAAATAACATAATAGAATAATAAAAAAAAATAGTGTAAAGGGAATAATATCGAGAAAAAAAATGGTGGACACCACCGACACCTTTTTACTTTAACATAAAGCAGCCATGTTTGAACTTTGAACACGTTAAGAAATAAGAAATAACTGTCGAAAATATATATATATATATATACCTTTACCATTTTGGGTGTTGTGTTCCATTTAGGTCCGTTTTCGTTTAGGTTTAGTTAGACGAGCGATGAGGTAGTGTGTCCAGTCTGACATTAATTAAGGTAGTTCGTAAAATGTTAACATTTTTTTTTAATGATTTATTTAATATGGATATTTGAAATGGATCAACGTATTATTACATGTTGTAAAAAGATTATTAAAAATACATTTCTCTTTTAAATTTAAGTTAAATTATGGTATATACATTTAATGTAAGAGAATGAGGTAAATAGTAAGTGTTGGATGGTCCTAAAGAGGAGACGTAAAGGAAACGGAAGAAATGATAGAGGCCTTGGATTTTCTGGTTGTTTATTTCTTTAGATCTGTGCTATACAAATTGCTTGTTCTGTCAGTTTGTGCCTATAAATCTTGGTTATTGCACTGTTGATTAAGGCACACCAAATTCACTGATCCCAAAGTTTGGTTGATTATGGTAAATCGATGAAGCATTTGTCAACGCAAAGGATGTTAGAAAGCCAAATTTCCATCACAAATGGTTACTTTCCAGCCTGGTTACCCTTAAATAAAACAACCCATATATAAAGTTTCACGCTCATTCATCCATCCATCTCCGTCTTCATCATCATAGGCTCCACCATCCAATAATATTTTCTTTTCTTTTAACATTTTACACTTTATTTTCTCAAAATTTCAAATGTCACTTTATGTATAATATCAAGAAAAATTAAATATCATATAAATATAAAGACCCATATATTTGTTATTTTAAAATTTTAGATTAAAAGTTGTCTGAATTCCTTATACGTAAATTAAACTTATCTTTTTATTAGTATTGTATAACTCCTCTCTTAAAAGAATCTTCTTAGAAAAATCTATCATTTTTATATCTTAGTTTTAAAATTTACTTAAAAAATTAAATGTGATCAAATTTGAAAAGTCTACCATCAAAATAATGCTATTTTTATTTGTGCCAATAAAATAAGCTCGTAATTTCATTGAATTAATAAATTGGTCGACATATATCTCATTCCAATGGCATAAATTTAATGTGGGGTACTAGTTTAACATTATTGAACAAAAAAATGAGATGATTGATAGGTCATAGTATACCAAAAAGCAAAGAAAATGAACAAGACATATGCATATTGTCTGTAATATCACAACAAATGTTAACCCACATAATAAGGCTTATGTTATTCACATCATATATAAGATATGGATTAATTAGACATGTCAAAATATATTTTATTATTGAATTTTATTTTTATATTGCTATATGCATATTTTTACCTTTTGCTTGTGCTCGTTCTAGAAAGTTCCTTTTTTTTTTTGTCAAACATGCTCATAAGATTAGGGGAAGAATTAGTGTTCTTGCTGGAAAATAATAGTTCCCTGTTCATTTTCATGGTCCCCACTTTAACACTTTCTTCTGTTTCTTATTGTGGAAAGAGCATGACTCATCATACACCACTTTTATTTCTCTTTTATCTTTTCTCTTATATATTATTAGATTAAATATACATCTTTTTTAGTACAGTGAAACATTTTTACATCGGATACTAATAAAAAACAATCGTCTATGTTTTTTATTTCAAGTATTATAAGAATGAACAGATATATTATATATGATAGCGATGCTTTATCATGATTTGTGATTGATACATTACGTATTTTGTTAGTTATATCTTAACTTCTTTCTATGATTGTCACAATTGATACCTTTTTTCTTTTCTCTTAATCATTCTCTTCTCTCCATAAAAAAAATTAATACACTCATATATTCTTGATCTTAGCCAGCATGGACAAGCAATGCATTTTTCAAACTTTAAGTTGCTTTTTTATGCTTTTTCAGTGGCTTTTTTTCCAAGGGAATTTCTACCCTTTCTAATATATAATAATCATTAGTGCAAAAACAACGTATAACATTACACGTTCAATATCCAACCACTGAATAGACAATGTTAAAAATAACCGTTGACATTTTTGTAAATAAATGTAATTATTAGATATCATTTATAATTGTAATTCGATGTCAATTTGTAATATTGGGTAAATTTTGCGAAAATATTTGGCGCGAAGGTGAAAATGTATTTACGTATGACGTCGAATTTCCCAGTGTTACGTTAAAAGGTTAGTGAATGCAATAAAAGTTTGAGCAAGAGATTGAAAATTCATTCACTTTATCTTAGCGCGCGATACCTCTTCTCTGCTCAAACTTTTTTACAACGAAGTTTGACGACCATTACATGTAATCTTTCTTTTATTTGTTACAAATGCACGTTAATTAACTATTTTAGGTATGATTTTCGTTTTTTTTGACCGATTATTCTTTTGTTCTTGTCCTTCATAGGCGCATTCTGTTTTCTCTTTCACTGGTGACAACACTTTATTTCGACGAATCCACCTTTTGAAGGTTAACTTTCGTTTTCGTTTTAGAAGAACTTATTTGTTGAACTTGTTTGTTGTTTTTTTTGTTGAACTTGTTTGTTTGTTGTTGTTGTTTGGTTGAACCTGTGTTGTTGTTGTTTGATTGAACTTGTTTGTTGTTTGTTATTGTTGTTTGTTATTGTTGTTTGTTGTTCATACTACATTACACGTTCATAGTTCGTGCTTTATAAAATACAAAAAACTGAAATTTGTTGTTTTTCTGCTTTTCAAGTCTCGTAAAGTTGTGAAAAAGCATCACGATTAATTAAAAAAAACAAAAATATTGATTAACGTTGCATATTGACAAAATTCGACGTTAATTTGTTTTACTATAAATGTCGAATTGTTCTATGTTCGATATCATTTTAATGTCTCTCGATATGACGTCGACCTTAAATTCAACGTGAAAGGCCAAAAAACACCGACGTTATCCGGTGTTTTGTACTAGTGAATCATAATATATACGTGTTTTTGCTTCCCCAAGGTTTATTATTTCCTGTAATTGATCATCTATCAAAGATTTCCAACATTATTGAATCCTCAAATTTTGGAGTCACTTCGATGGTATACCATAAAGAATATTCAAATGAGACGAAAGACTTTGGAAATCGTTTAGTTTGAATTTGATTTCTCTGTTAAATACACACAATATAATGATAAATATTGATTTTCATTTTTAAAATATATTAAAATATTAATATATCAATGTCAGCATATTTTTAATGCTCCCAATACTAAAAAATTCAACCGAACTTGTTTAATTTCGGTAACAAATGACCAATAGATCAGTCACAAACCAAACAGTTAACCAATAGATCAGTCACAAACCAAACAGTTAACTAGTAGTAAAGTCAGACATTTCTAACAATATTCTAGTGATCGCACGGTAAAACCGAATGGTCAGTCGATAAAGAGATTAATTGTAACGTTAAGTAACTTAAGATAAAGTGTAATTACCATTAATTGGGCCTAGCTAGGTCATTGTTAATCAAATATCCACTCTGAAATTTAAAAATATAGGTTTGAAATAAGGGAATAGATGATTACATCTACTATATGCATTTAATAGCTGAATTGTCAAATTTAAATTGACTTTATCCTCTTAAAATCTATTAAATAATCAACTACAAGAATTTATATAGTTAAAGATAAAATAAACATTAAAATAATAATAAATGTCTCTTGTGCATGCGTGGTCATCATAAGTTAAAGATGATGATATGAGTGAAATTGAAGACAATGAATTTTCATTAGAACTCTATTTTATAAACTCATCAATAACCATTTAGATAATGATAAGTATATGATAATTTAATTTTCATTGTATAAAAGAGAGATAATGTAATTGTGTGACGTTATGGTGGATCATGTTCACCTCAGATACCTAAGTTGTATGTTTTATACTAATAACGGAAAAATATGCTTTTTCATCATCAAATTTGGTCAAGAAATCCGCTTAATTAGTGCTTAAGTAACATGAATTTGGAAAAACACTGAAAGGATGGGCCACAATTACTGGCCCCATTGGATCCTTTATGATCCAACCAGCCCAATTAAGTTCCTTTCTCAAATTATTAGTGGGTGGGTCCTCATATAATTTGGTTCCTCAATTGAATTTTTCAGGGCACGTGTTTCGTATCACATTATAAATATTATTTTAATTTACGTCATTTCTTTATGTTACATCATTTTCAAAATCATTTTATACTTTTTAACATAAGAATATTATAATTTTTATAATTTAATGGCCTTTTTATTTATATTTTAATTTTAAACAGTTTTAAATATTTTTTTATTCTGATAACTTATAATTTTATATTAAAAAATATGATCTTAAATATTATATTTCATCAGTTTTTTTTTAATTTATATCTTAAACGTATGAATTTGATTACAAAATTTTGATTGAACCTGTGTTAGGCTTCATACATTACATCTAGATAAATCACTACTTAATCTGTAACTGTTATTCGTTCCTAGTTATGGGTATTTTGAAATTTACAAATATCTATGGATACTTAATAAAACCTAAATAAAATTAAAAAAATAATATAATATAATAAACAAGATAGAGCAGTGATTGAGAGAGTTGATTAAGAAGGTGGACCATAATAAATATACTGACAATGTCAGAAAAATTATTAGCAATAACATTACAATGTATGTTCATGCAATGCTGGACCAACCTACTTAAATACTTAAATTTAATAAGTTTTTATACACGTTTTAAAAATGCATAATAATATGGAGTCAAGTTGATACCTACATAATGAAGTTTATGTATAGTTTTGTGAAATTCTTATTTTAAATGTGATGCAGCATATTAGAATAGATGGATAGATTTCAGAAGAAGTGTTTCAAAATCAAGACTCATCCTCATTGATTCTTTTTTAAATTATTTTTAAAGGGGAAGAGAATTTGTTTTTATGGCTTAAATATAACATCTTATTATATTATATTATAAGCATAATTATGTTTTTATGTTTATTTGAAAATTTTCAATTAAGTTTTTAATATATTTTTAAAGTTTATTGAAAGTTCAATAAATTTTTATTTTTTAACTTTTTTTTGTTAAATACTCTTTTGAAGAATGTGACTGTTAATTGACAGACATGATTATTATTTTGTCATGTGATCTTGTTTCATAGTATATTATTTTATTATTTTAAAAATTTATAATTTATATTTTATTAAATACTCAATTGATTCTAAAGATTTATTAGAACTAAATTGAAAGTTTTTAAATTTATGATGAGCTTAAAACATAATTAAGGCTATATTATATAATGTGAAAAATAATGTATCATACTTAAAATAATAAATACGGTACTGATTAACTAATGAAAGTAATTTTTATGATTAGTTTAAGTTTTAATTGTGTTTTCTATTTTTATTCTTAATTCAATTTTATATCAATATTTTAGGGAAGTATAAATTCATTCTATTATTTCTTTAAATGTAATATATCATTCTGGTTCAACAGGTTAATTTGAATGATAAAATTATCTTTTAAACATTCTAAATTGTTTTTCATTTTTCTTTTCTTCCATTATCTCCTACTTTCTTCTCTTCCTTATCATGTTGTCCCTTTTACAACACTCATCTTTAATCTCAAGCTCCAATCCCTTCTGAGTATAGAAATAATTGAATAAAATAGTATTTAATATAATACTCCCAGGCCCACCCAAATTTAGAATGTTTACAAAAAATTATTTCCAACACAAAAAAAAACAATTAACAACCCATACCAATAAACTGGGCCATGCAATAGTCCCTCTCTTTTGGGCTTTATTATTCTCACGCTCATTTTGTTAAGTTCACGCTAAACAGATTACTCCCTACACCACCTCACATTGCTCCCTGCACCATCATATTTTTTAAAAATTCTAAAACTATCATTTATATTTTAAAATATCTTACATCTTCACATTTTTTTTCAACGGATGTCGACATTCGTTGAAGACAAAATACTTCAACGGATATCGCATATCCGTTAACGGATGTGGCTACATCCATTCAAGTTTTTTCTTAGTTTTTCGTTTATTAATTTAATATTTTTTATATAATTAGTTAAACGGATGTGCCACGTCCGTTAAGATTTTTTTTTTTAGTTTTTAGTTTATTAATTTATTTAATTTTAAATTAATATATAAATATTATTTAATTTTATTTTAAATTTATTACATAATTATATATAAATTAATTTTATTTTATTTAATAAAAAATTATTATTAATTTAATTTATATATTATTATTTAATTAATTGTTATAATATATAAATATTATAAATTAAACGGATATGCCATATGTAAGTTATTTTTTAGTTTATTAATTTATATATTTTAAATTAATATATAAATATTATTTAATTAAATTAATAATAATTATTTAATTAAGTAAAATAAAATTAATTTTCGTAATATATTATAAAAAAATAAAAATAATAAAAAGAATTTATAAATTAATTAAATATAATATTTAAAAAACAAAAAGAAAAATACTTAAACGGATGTGGCATATCAGTTGAATATAATTAATTATAAAATCGGGTATGGGGTGTTGAAATGGATGTTGACATCCATTTTATATCAAGGATAAGTTGGATATGGGGTAGTGCAAAGAGTATGTGGTGGTGATGAAGGGAACAACATTCCTAAACAGATGCAGAGTAAAATATTTTTCTATGTTACATATAGGAAAATCTTGTAATTGAGATATAAAAAGAGAACACTAATTATAACGAAAAATAATTGAATAACAATAGGAAATATTTTTTTGACAGTAAGAAACTTAACTATAATAAAAAAAAATTATAATCTTTGTCGAATTTAAATTAGTTAGATACAGAAGTGATGAAATTAAATTAATTGGACAAGAAATGTGAACACATAATCAATGGCTAACAAATACCTTTTCTCCTTCTTCACTTGGTCACCCTTTAAGAATCAGTAAACAAAACAACACAGTCTTATATGATTAGGAGTAGATATCAATGGTAATTTATATGTACTTTCTTCTTTCTCAATTTATTAATAAATCTTGAAGTAAGAAAATTTCTTAAACAGCTAAGTGTTCATAATCTCTTGGTAGTGATTGTGACCAATATTGAAAACCCAAATTCCAACCTACTCTCAAATACCATTTCAACTCAGTACGCCATTTGGCCGAACCATACCATCTTGTCCTTGACCATGTCCGTGTTCATGTCCAAACATAGACAAACAATACCATTATCAGACACGAAACCTCAAAACCAAAATCTGTCACCATTTTGACAATCCAAAACTATATAACAAACAAAACTTCGATAAATTACGTGCTCTGTCTCTTGAATCAATCAACTCAAAGACCATGACAACCTTAAACATTAATATTCCTATATTCATATACCATGATATTCTAACATCTAACACCAAAACCACGCATATACACAATTTTTTCGCTTCAGGCACTTTGTTCGGAGTTCTTAGCCATGTCCATGCATGTCCACGTCTTCGTCTTCTTAACGCTTGCCATCTTTTCGGCAACGCCGTCGATGTCTCAGTCGCAAACCGCAGCTTCCTGCAATGGAATATTCGTCTCCTACGTCTACACCGGCGGCGAGCGGCTGCCGCCGAACGTTTCCGACGCGACGCAGCAGCCTTACCGGTTCGAGTCGAGGCTGACAGTGCTGAACAACGGGTTGGAGGAGCTGAAGTCTTGGAAGGTGTTCGTGGGGTTTCAGCACGGCGAGTGGTTGGTTTCCGCGTCGAACGCCGTGCTCGCGGACGGTACAAGTATTCCCGGTGCGGTTGGGAACGGCACCGTGTTGAGCGGGTCGTCGGTGAAGGATCTGAAGACGGCGGTGGCGACCGCCGGCGACTTGACCCAGATGCAGGTTCAGGTGGAGATGGTGGGGAGCCTTCTTGGGGTGGCACCACCTTCTGTGCCGATGCCTCGGTCGGTTACTTTGGCTAACGATGGATTCGTCTGTGGTCAACCCTCCGGAGAAGGTAGTTTTTATTTTATTTGTTCAGTTTTGTGGAACAGAGAAAAAAGTGAGAAAAAAAATTTATGTATAAAAGTCAAATATTACAATTCCGTCATGGATTTATAAAAAATCTTAAAAAAATATATAATTTATTTAAAATATTTAATTTTCTTCCTTAGAAAAAGATATTTTAGTGAAGAAGACAAGACATTTATGTGTAAGAAATGTTGATAAAATTGATGTGATTACTCTTCATATGAATGTTTGATTTGATTTTCAGGGAGCAATGAAACGCATGTGTGTTGCAGAAGTGATCCCAGTTCCAGAACAAACGTGAGCACAGAGGTAGAGTTTCTTCCCCGTGAGAAGGGTGATCTTAGCATCACATACGACATCATCAGAACCTACGATTCCAATTACTGGGCAGAGGTTACAATCGCAAACGACAACCCTTTGGGCCGTCTCGATAACTGGAGACTAAGCTGGGACTGGCAAAACGACGAGTTCATCTACACGACAAAGGGTGCATATCCATTAAAAGTGGATTCCTCCGACTGTGTTTTCGGTTCTCAAGGTAGTTTCTACAAGGAACTAGACTTTGCTAACGTCTTGAACTGTGAAAGAAGGCCAACCATAGTGGATCTTCCTCCCTCAAGGTTCAACGATTCAGAACTCGGTCAAATCCCATTCTGCTGCAGGAATGGCACCATCTTGCCACCAACAATGGACCCTAGCATGTCAACTTCAAGGTTCCAAATTCAAGTCTTCAAAATGCCACCCAACCTTAACCGCTCCACCCTCACACCTCCTCGTAACTGGGAGATAAAGGGTACCTTTAACCCTAACTATGAATGTGGCAACCCTATCAGGGTTAGTCCAACTGAATCCCCTGACCTCACTCACCCTCCATCAAACAAATCATCAATTGCAACTTGGCAAGTGGTCTGCAACATCACAAGCACAGAACGTGAAACTCCCAAGTGCTGCGTTTCTTTCTCAGCTTATTACAATGAATCGGTTATCCCATGCAACACGTGTGCATGTGGATGTCCAAGTAATCCGGAGAGAACATGCAGCGCAGCTTCACAAGCTATGTTGCTTCCACCGGAGGCACTTCTTGTCCCTTTTGAGAACCGAACTAAGAAGGCCGTTTCTTGGGCTGAGATTAAACATTTACCTGTGCCTAATCCCATGCCTTGTGGTGACAACTGTGGTGTGAGCATAAACTGGCACGTGGCCACGGATTACCGCAAAGGTTGGACCGCGAGGGTGACACTTTTCAACTGGGGTGACACCAGTTTTGCTGACTGGTTTGCTGCAGTGGAAATGGACAAAGCTGCGAAGGGGTTTGAGGAAGTGTACTCGTTCAACGGAAGCCTTTTGGAGAGTGTGGAGAACACGATCTTCATGCAAGGGAAAGAGGGGTTGAATTTTCTTGTGGCGGAAACTGATGGATCTAACCCTCGGAAAGATCCTAGGGTGCCGGGGAAACAGCAATCGGTGATCTCGTTTACGAAGAAGGAGACCCCTGGAATCAATGTGGTTGGTGGTGATGCGTTTCCAAGTAAAGTGTTCTTCAATGGGGAAGAATGTTCTCTTCCTTCGGTGTTACCAAGCAGTGTTGCGAGAACGGAGGTTCCTTTGGCTACTATGATGTTCTTACTGATGTTGTTGTCGGTCTTCTTCATGTCGCAATAGTGGCACTGTTTGATCGGTTGTTGTTCTGTGACAGGGTTTATTTAGCCACATCATCATCATCATGTGTTGTATATCCGTTTTTGTACGATTCTTTACAGGATGTTAATTCTGGAATTGTGTTAGAAAATATAGAGATATATTTTTTCTAATCCTTGGACAGTCCCTTATTTTTCTTTTTCTGCAGTTAACATTTACGAATTATTCATAGTTTTGGACATAAAATCCCATAAACCTAATCAGTTTCATTTGCATGGTGTGCATATCATAATGAAAAAAAGAGCAGATTGTCTACAGAAAACATGATTGAACAAGTACTATCCAAGCAAAGAAGCAACCACAAAACAATGGGCAGTGGAATATTTACATACTTACAGAAAAACAAAAAAAAGGAAGAAAAAAAAGATCAGAGGAAAAAACATTTCATGAGGGTGTTATTAAAGTTAAAAATGCTCCTACAAGTCTGCAGTAGTATCAAAACCTTGCTTCTGCAGTTCTGCCCTAAATCAATGTCTCCATGTACACTTCAACAGTAGAAGCTTGCTAGGATCTTTGCAATCAAAAGCAGCCAAAACTTGCAAATATGCCTTCTGCATACATGCATTTAATGTTTGTTATTATTCATCTTGATAGATCACTTAACTGATTTTGAGCATCCAGACTAAATCATAATAGCATACTACTCCCTGATGCCTGAATTTTTTACATCAACTGAATTCTATGTGTTGACAAATTTAAACTAAGGAACAAACTAACTGATTGCAAGATGATTTGGTTCAAATGGAACGCCAACTATTTACATTGGCGTCTGCAATTAAAAAGAGATCTGACAGGATCAGTTCTAAACCGGAATGTTGTCTAAGGAATATCCATCAAAGTCTAAATCGTGATCAGATGGTCCTACACCTTCTTGCTGCCAGAAAAACACAAGAAAATGATTAGTTTATAAAGGAAAACTATGTGAAAGGATATGTGTACAGAAAAGGAAGGAAGGAAAGGACCAACCTGTTTCAGAAATGCAGTGACAAGATCCTCCTGACCGTACTGATCAGAGAAGAGGTTATTAATCTGGGAGCTTGGATCAGGAAATGTTTCAGCCTTAACCCTTACTGAACTGTCAACAAGGTTATTGAGGTGTTGTTGACTAACATTTTGGAGATTACTCTGATGTATGGCTTCCCCAGTGGAGAACAGAGGTTTTCCAATTGAAGTGGAATCTCTAGTTTGCACAGACTGTTGCAAGCAGGGAAAACCCTGATGGACTAAAACTGATGGTGAGACATCAATGTTACCTTGTAAAGGATTTGCATGCTGAGAAGAATCATATGTTATGCCCGTGCTTGTTAAGTCCCAATCATGGGACTTCTGATGGTGGAGTTCATTAAACATATCATAACTTGAAACAAATCCATCAGGTCCTGTAATGCCGGAGGTACCTTCTTCATGAAACATGGCTTTAGTCGGGATACTAGTTATACCTGGAGTGCTTCTAAGAGGAAAATTACCGACAGGCATTTCATTGGTTTGGTTGATGGGAAAACTCAACAATGAAGAGTTTTGTGGAACTGTATTATAAGCACTAGTTATGTTGCTGGAGCCAGTAATTCTATTTCCCAAAACACCATTAGAAATACTATTTGGTACTATAGGCTGAACCAAAGATGATGGAAACCTGGTTGCATGAGAATCGGCATTTTCACTTAGAATCTGACCTCTTGGTTGAGACTGAGCCATCTGCATCAACAAGGGGTTGTTCTGTGCAGCAGGAGTACTGACTCGCATGTTCAAGTTACCAAGGGTTTGGGTAGATTGGTGCAGAGTGACAAGCTGTTTCGGCTCCATGTTGGTAGGAATGCCATGAAGCAGGTTCATTGGTTTACTGTTGCTTAAATGATGCAGTGACCCTTCTGCAAATCTTAATCTTGGGCTCTCAAAACTGAAAAGGTTCTTTTGATCAGATAGAGGCATAGACACACCAGCTTTAGAAGTTGTCCTGCCAAGTGCTACGGCTTGAAGCTTAGCTAGACTTTGAGCTGGAAGCTGACCGGCAACTGAAAGAGTTTGAAGATCAATTCCATTGATTGAGGTTGCCCCAAATGTTGCTTCTTGTGAGCTGATGAAGGAGTTGGTCAAGTTGCCCTGCTGCTGTGAAACTCCACTCAGTCTTCGAAGATACAAACGGTATTTCTGTACCAAAAAGCAGGTAGAAAAAGAGAAAACTCCTTCAAATCAAAACTGATACCGTAAAAATGAGCACGACAAAAAGTTTAAACTATGGCTAACATCAATTCCTGAATTTCCCCCAAAGTATGTTATATGAAGCATAATAACAGTATCAAACCTGGAGGTGGCTGGCAACATTTTCTCTAGTGAGCCCAGGAACATTCATCAACTCCAGAATCTTCTTAGGAACTGCCTCTGTACATGAACAACAAATTTAAAACATCAGATGAGGCATTTATATTTAAATAAAACTCTAACGAACCAGGCAAGAAGATATCACCGGATCTATTGGTATATTAGATATTCAGGAATTAGTTGTGGGTGAAAATGAAACTAGTTTAGAGATAAAAACAATTTTCCAAAGCTAAGGCCACTCTAGGAACTGTAATGTTTTAACCATATTGAATATGGTTAAAACATGATATATAGTTGGAAACTGATTTGGGTATTTGTGACAGTCATGAAAGGCTAGAAGGGGTCATCCCAAAATATTGCAATCTGACATGGAAGATGCAAGTAGTAAATGTGTGGATTTGATGCTTTCAAGATTCTTGTCCAGTTCGAAATTAGACATAAAGAATCCAAAGATCAAAAGTAGTGGGAGGCATTGTTTGCTGTGTCAGATAAGACAGCATGGAAAAGCAACAGAACATTTTTTTGCAAGGAGGTGATTGAGGAACACATACTATCAATTCCAAGTTGATTCACAGCAGCCATAAACTGCTGATGAAGCTCAACAGACCAAACAACTCGTGGCTTCTTCAACGTGGAGGAATCATCCCTCTCATCTCCTTCTTCCTCCTCATCCCTCCTCTTCTTTGAGCCTTTGCCTTCATTCACTGAAGATGAATAATCTCCATCGTCACACCCTTTTAGAAGCCGATCTCCTTCCTCCACACTACCCGATTGCTCTGCATCTTTCAACCCATTCTTTCTCTTCCGAATCACATGCTGCCATATGTTCTTCAAAGCCTCAATTCTCACAGGTTTAATCAGATAATCACAGGCACCGTGTGTCACCCCTTTCATCACAACGCTTTTTCCATCATCAGCAGACATCACTGTAAAAATCATTCACACAAAGTTTGTAACTGCATATCAATGCAGTGTCTCTCAATAGCCATAAACCAATCAAAACGATGCTTACTAATAACCGGAAGGTCCATCTCCAACCCAATATGCTCCAGAAGCTTGAATCCATCCATGTCTGGCATATGCACATCGCTCAAAACAATGTCAAACCCGTTTTTGTTCTCTCTCAGAAGCGACAATGCAACCTCAGCCCGCTTGCATTTCGTCACTGAACCCAACAACCAAACCGAATCAAATCGCAAAATCTCAAATTTCACAACTCAAAATGCAGAAAAAGGAAAGTGAAAAAAGAGGCACAGCACAAGTATACTCATCACGACTCCAACTTTACTTTAGAACCAATTCCAAAGGTTTGAAAAAAACAATTAACAAATAAATCTGTCAGCACAAGATGAAAACAAACACCATCAATCACTTCATGCCATGCTATTTAACCATACAAAAAAAAATAGCGTCAACTTGAAAAGAAAGATTGCAGCAAGAATCCAAACTTACTGTAACTACCGTATCAAACAACATGTTTGGAGCAAAAACTCCATAACAAGACACAGTTGGAGGTGATTGACAAGTACAAGTACTATCCACGACCACATAAACATTAAAAAAAAAAGAAAAGAAGCAAATTGCATTTCTTTTCTGTACCCAAAAGAAAGAAAGAAAGCGAATAAGCACCTTCATAGAGACAAGCACGCAGCATCCTCTCAAGTATCCTAAGACAAGTGGGATCATCATCCACCACCATCACCCTGAGACCCGCCGGAAACTGGTCGGAGACAACATCCCCGGTTTTCAGAGGAGAACTGGAAGTTGATCCCTTGCCGCTGCCGAGATTCATGTTTGAGAAGATCCAAAACAGTTGACAACAAGAAACTGAGACTGAAACAGCTTCACATGGTTGAAAGTGGCATCATCATGAGAGTGTTAAATATAATAACACAAGAGTGAGTTGTTACAAGAGTTCAGGCCAAGAAACAGAGAAAAGGGTAATGGAATTTCTTTTGGCTTGCAGATAATATAGCGTATAAATAATGGAAATGATTGAGGCTCTGATTCTGAAAGAGTTTTTTTTGCTCTGTTTCAAACGGATGCTCAGTTTCTGGCATATTTTATTACTTTCCATAAAATAATGTTGTCAAAATAATAATAATATTATTAAAATGTTGGTGTCTGTAATTATTTTGACATTGTACAATATTAATATTATCATATTTTAAGGTTACTCCTGAAAGAGTGGATCCAGCTCATTGGTTGAATTGGATTAACTAACCCTCCACCTCGGATCTCAAAACCACTTCCAACTCTGTCAGAAAATCACAACATTTCTAAAGGAGTAGTTGTAAACTCTGCTCTTCTTTTTCTCTGATTTAAAGCTGAATTAACTAATATCTAAAAGAAAGTGAAAATTGTTTTTTAGTCTGCCTGGATTTTAGAAGCTATGAATTAAGTAATTCATGAATGTTCAAATTCATTATTCCATATTAATGATTAGATATTTTAGTTAATGCACCGGCTTTCATTATCTAATATTTTAGAGTTAAATATATATTTTTTCTTAATTTTAAATAAAAAATAGAATTATTTTTTTTAAACAAACTTTGGACTAATTTATTTTTTTATATTTAAAATTGTGTGAATTTTAATTTTTCAATCAAATTTTATTAAATTTATTTAAAATTTCTCAAATAATATAAAAAATAATATGATAATGTAAATAATTTAAACATTATTATAAAATGTATTTTAAATGTTAAATAAATTTAACAACTTAAATTTATATAGTTTTTAAGTTAAAAACTATATTGAATCAAATTTTGACAAAAAAATAATTTAAATTTTTATTTAAAATTAAATGAATAAAAACATATTTAATCTATATTTTAATTTTTGTATAATACAATGTATTTTTTTCATATTTTCACTGTATTTTTATTTTTTTGAATTATTTTCTTAATCGGTTTGAATGTTTGATATTTGTTTTTTTTTTTTAATTTGCACAATTGTTTTAATTGGCAAAATAATGTTTAGTTACATTTTTTATCATACCTAGTATTTTTTTCAGAATAAACATTTATTATATTTTAAATTTACGGTAATCAGGTTATGATTTCAATTTATAGTGAATATTTTAAAGTATGATATAAATCCATTTTTATTATTACAAATTTCTTCAAAAAGTTATCTAAATCTATTTTGGAATGAAAAATTTAGAAGGTTACCGAAAGACAATCCGTTGAAAATACAATTATTATACCTATACACATGTATATAAGTTCTCACATTTTCTTTTAAATGTATTACTATAGTTTAAAAAATATTTATTATTATAATTACAATTATTTATATGTGTTTATTTGCACACATTGACAAACAAACTGTTTCAATATACAAGTGTGTATGAGTTGGAGTTTATAATTAATTTCTATTATTTTATCTTTTTTGGTCTTACCCACTAAAGAGGTAATTTACTTAGTTATAAATAGTTTTTATGTGTATATACAGAGCTTATTGTCATCCCTAAATTACAAATCATAAGTTTAGAAATATGTTTCGGTTCCTCAATTTTTAGTTCCTAAGTTTTTCCTCGAGGTAAATTATTTATTTTCTAAGTTTTTGGTCAAGGTAACATTTAAAATGTACTGAGAAAGGTGCTTATACAAGAGGTAGAATATAAAAAATAAACTAATTAATATATAAAATGAGTATTTTATTATTTTTTAACTTTTACATTACAAGAATAAGAGAAAATATAACAAAATATTTTTTTGTATGTTTTTCTTAGAGAAAAGTGTTATATTTATAAACGAAAATATAACTTTAAATTAAGTTATTTAACATTATTTTTTTTCATTTTTTCATCAAGAAAACTGAAAAACATTCCACTTCTCTCTTTTATTTATCTCTAACAATATTTAAAACAAACACATGTTAATTCAAAAGGAACTGAAATATTTTTTAACTTAATTTGGTAACAAAATTCTATTCACTCTCAAAATAAATAAAAAGATGTGATCTAATTAGCTTAAACAAATACTAACAATTTTTCTGTCATTATTTCACCATTATTGTTATCAATATTTAGCCATTGACATAGCTATGTTACTATTGTCCTTCTCATAAGTGATACAATTACACAAAGACATAATCTTAAATTGATTTCACAAAATAGAAATTATAAAAATTTGAAACTGAAAAAAATAAAAATAATCTCTAAAAACTTCGGACAATCAAAATCTCTCTAAAGTTACTCCTTCCCTCCACTTTATTTTTTCATTTTCTTATACAATAATCTCGAAAGACTTATTTATTTTTACGTAGCTATCATCCATAAAATGTAAGATTATATTAATTAGTTTATATACATGTATTCAGTATAATATAGTCATAAAAAAGTACAAAAATTTCATAAATATTTCATTAAAGTTAAAAAATATATATTAAATTTATTATTTTTTCTAAAATCCTTAATCTACATTTCAAAATAATAAAAGGGTATTTTTTTTATGGACATTGGTCATACCTTTTTTCTTTAAGAGGTACACATTTAGTGAAAAAGAAAATATTTTTTTATGGTAAAGTATGCTCAATTGCAAGTGGAGCACATGTCCCTCGTGAGAGTTCAAGAACTTTGTATCTATATATATATATATATCCTCAAGTTGACAACTTGACAGTAGAAAGATTATGTTGTTGCTTAGCCTCTCTGTTGATAGTGTGTCACCCCACCTCCCACATGTGTGATGGATTACACAAAATTTTATTCTTCTCAAAATATTCACATCTCATACAATTGACAAAGTACATAAACTACATCACCATACTCATTTGTTTTTTCCCAGGTGATGTGTTTTTGTTTCTTAACGGATAGGTTTACAAGCAAGAAATGATGTTTCATCTACAACAGAGTAAATCATGAAGAAGGTCAAATATAAGTTATAATTAGCATGATAAAATGAAAAAAACAACAATGTTTTTGTTCCAATTTAGAAGCACCTTAATTAAAGTGCACATGGTGTTCCCTAGCATATTTTTTGAGGACAGATGAAAATTGACATGCATTGTACTCTTTGGTCTCAGTGTTCCACCTGTTTGGAGCAATATTTATCTTTTTTTTAGGTTTTCAACATCCTTTGTCTTCTTCTGACATTCAGTAACACTAAGCATCAATAATATGATTGCTATAAGAAAAAGAAAAAAACACATTAGAGTACAATTCAAATAAAGGCAAGTGAGTCGAAATAATTGAATGGAATGGTGTAATGCAAGGAAACTATAAATGGCACGTACCATGAACATTACTTGTAGCCAATTTTGTGTAAGCAAGAAGAGAAAGAACATGACAACTTATTGACAACATTGGTTTGGGCCCTTAATAATAGCAATCCTCTAAATGGGCTTTAAACAAAAACCCACCACAAATATGGACAACGATAACTCTGCTTGTTTTGTTATCCAATATATATAAACTAAAAAATTGAAGGATTTTTATATGAGAGACATAGAACTTTTTGTTATACAATGTTTAAAATCACCTATTTATGCAATGTTATGCAAAAATCATTCTTCCACTTGACACTCTGAATTGTTAAATAACTCACATTATTTTATTTTAAAAGGTTTAATTTTAGCTATTCACAAACAATTTTCAATATATATATAGAGATATTTTATAAAAGATTTTTTTATTATGAAAAATGAGAATATTATGATGACAAATGAACTTATTTATGTAATATTATATGAACTCGTATCGATTATGACAAAAAATCTTTATGTTGATTTAACACAAATATAGATAATACCTTATTTTACATTACAATATCATTTTATATTCATCATTTTACATTAGTTACAATATCATTTTATATTATTAAAAAACCATAAATATTTTAGTCTGAAAAATTAAGCAATAAAAACTCAATTGAAAAGTATAAAAATTTAAAAACTCAATATATATATATATATATATATATATATATATATATAACTTAAATAAAAAACTAAATTAAAAATGTATTTAAATTTATGAAGATTTGAAGCTTAATTAAATATAAATTATAAATGTATTTTAACTTAAAGCTAAAAAATCTTCCATATTATTCCCTATATCACATAGTCGATAATTTGATGTCAATTAACAAAAGGTAAAATAAGTGTAGTTTTAAATTTATATATTAAAATTTTTAAAAGTAAAAATTCAAGTGATTCATAAAAGTATAAAATTATAATAGTAAATATGTATAATTTCTATCTTACACATATAAAAACAGACACATATATTATTGTGGAATATGTGCAATACTGTTCTAATAGTCCATCTTCACTAGCTGATGTACGGAGTTTTCAGTCTCCTCTTTCAAATCTACTAAGTCTTTTAGATGGGAAGTTGATAATAGACTGAACCAAGACTGAGATTTGTTTTGGTGTGGTTTTTAATGAATTAAAAATAAAATAAAATACATAATTAATAATAATAATATACACATATTTATTGTTATTGTTTTATTGTGCTGGACTGTGCTAAAATACAAAGGTACGTCTGGTTGGTGGCATCACACCAGAATTCATGCAGTACTCACCAAACATCACCTATCGTCTGCCATTATTCACTCTCTTTCTTCATCTACTATTTCTTTCACTCTCTTTCTTCATCTACTATTTCTTTTTTCTTACATATAAATAAACAACAATTTTGATGATGTTTTGTTTGATATTTTTGGTGTCAGGAATGCTTTGAGTAGTTCTGTGCTCTCAATCTTAGACTCAACTTCAAAACTTGGTCCATCTTAGTTCCTATACCAAGAAAATTCATCCTTGGATTATGAAAATTAAGTGTAAATTGAAAATTTAAATAAAAGTAAGTACGATAAATAATAATATATAAATAAAATATGCACGTGCAAAAATTATATAAGATAATGCTAACTAATTAATCTTTACTTGCATTAAAAAACAATCAAGAAGATCACCAAATATGAAAATATTGTGATTATAAGGTGGAAGAGCAGGTAAGGTAATTGTGAAATATGAATAAGTTGTTATAATTCAGGATGACTTCTAAAGTGAGATAATTGTTATTCCACTCATATTTTGGTTATCTGTCTTATGAATTTTTATGATTAATATAATTTGATATTGAAATTAATTTAAAATGATTTATACTTTTTATTGTTTTTGTTGAAAATATATATTGAATAAGAAGAAAGTTTTCATTAATACCGATGACATGAAAATTATGGAAATTATACAAAATTTTGTTATCTAACACGTTTTCAAAATCACTTATCATTTTACTAATATTTTTATATTAGTTACCGAACCTCGTATTCTTTTAGTAAAAATGACAAGAAAATAAAACAATTATGTCATTTAGTTAAGAGAAAAATTAATTATCAAATACTCAACTGAAAAATATAAAATTTTATTAAATATTTTATAGAAAAAAATTAAATATTAAAAATATTGAAATCTATCAAAAAAAAATTGAAACTTAATTAAGTAAATTATTTGTTGATTCTTTAAGTTGTTTTAGAACATATTATAACAGATGAATGCTGTAAATATAAAATATAATAAGAAACTTTTAAATAAAAAAAAGATATTTATGTTTTGTTAATTGGAGAGATAGTAATTGGAAGTAGATAGTAATTTAACTTTTAAGGAGTAGATAGTAATTTAACATTTAGGGTTTTCATTGACAACATAGGTATATATTCTAAAGAAAAGCTACAGGAGCGCGCAGCATCCTTCGGAGCAACACTGATGATGTAAGACTATCGATTCTATGTATTAAGTTTCCCTAGATCATTTAATCTTATTTAATATAAATCTGTTATTTGTTAACTGTTATTTTGATTCAATTCTATATTCAAACTACTGCGTTCTTCCCGATCTCTTTCTTTGAATGTTATTTGGTATACAGCCGTTTATTAGATCTAAGTTATTTAGTTTCTTAAGTTTATTAGATCTAAGTTATTTAGTTTCTTACGTTTATTAGATCTAAGTTATACAAGTCTTTTTTTGTTTATTAGGTGTAAGTTGTTTTGTTTCTTGTATACAAGCAGTATACAGAACATACACAAGCAAATCAAAATTTAAGTTTTATATGGTTTAGATGGAGTGTCGGTGGGATCTTTATCTTTTACATGGAGAGGAATGATAATTATGAAACCCTCTGTTTGGTATGCAGTTATATGATACTTTTGAGGGACACAATGTATTATATTTAGTGATCTAAGTGAAGAAGTACTCTAATTTGTAGAGTTAGCACACTGAGATATTAGAAATGGAGTATAAGAAATTGGATGCAGAATCCAAATAGATATTGTGAATTATAAGATATTTATTTTACATAGATTGTTGCTATGGAGGTGAATGAACAAATGTTTAAATAATATGTTGTGATTGTTTTTATAATGTTATGGTTCTTGCTTGGTTTGATTGACCAATGGTCACGGAAGCTTTGCAAGTATAGAATGTGGATGTTATGGAACATGGAATCTGTAGTCGACAACTAGTGTTTTTGAATCATGAGGTTTTTTGTTATCATTAGTACATTTTTGGAAGTTACAGTTTTCTACACGTTCAATTTTGCATACGTCATGCCTGTTTTATTTTATATGTGATTTGAGGTAATATAGCC
The DNA here is from genome assembly GCF_029865625.1 of Vigna umbellata. NCBI lineage: Eukaryota > Viridiplantae > Streptophyta > Magnoliopsida > Fabales > Fabaceae > Vigna > Vigna umbellata. Next base: position 3,128,238 of record NC_142166.1, read on the forward strand.
TGTTTTATTTTATATGGGATTTGATGTAATATATATAGAAACTGTTTATGTAATTCTGCTTTATGCATTTGATCCATATCCCGTATGTCGAGTTTGTACCACTAGTTTTTACTGATAACAATGTCAACTTTGCCCGTGAAAAAAAATAGAGGAAACACAATAGGATTATTAAAGTACCAAGCATTAGATCATGTACCTTGTATTTATGTATGCATGTTTAATGAAGTCCATTTAGTGTAGAGTTTTTTCATATTTTCCTGTAAGTATTAGTGGTTTGGGTCTTCTGTTCCTATTCGTGCTTGAATATGAAAGAGTTTATGTGTGTTCTTTTGGGCATTTTGCCATTATTATAATACGATAATTTTTTCTTTTTTTTTCACAACAAAATCATAGAATTAATGTTACACGAAGTAACCATAGTTCAAAATTATACAAAAGGTAGAAAATATTAAATCTCCCACACACCCTCTTACATCATAATTTGATACTCACAGTTAAACTAGAAAGAATATCAACTCAAAATTTTGCTGCATAAACCAGAGGAATTGCTACCAGAATCTTTGAGAAGCCTATATTTTCAATCTAGCAAGGAACTATATGAGCATTAACCAAAGCACCTCCATCCAGCATCTTGCTAACCCATGCAGCGCTCCCTCCAAAACCTATCAATCTTCATCAATTCTTGTTACTTGGTGTGAACTTGACATATAGTGTATGAGCTTTTGTATTTCGTCTACCGCCTAATGAAGCTTCATAGCTTCTCTACTCTGGTGCTAAAAATATTGCATACGGTATTCTTCCCTAAGTTATAACATATGCTCGCCATACAACAAACTGTGCCCCTTACCCACTTGACATATTCGACTAATTTTATATACATTAGATACGAACTTTATGCCTCTTGTTCTGCTGTATAATACAATAACTATGCTAGAGCTTTTAAATTCTTACAAGAATATACTAATTAAACTATAAAACCAAAAAACGTGGTTTTGGGTTGTAATCGGTTCAGTCTTAAAATTTTTTGTTTGTGATCTCATTGACATGTATTATGTGCGTCTTTATTTGAAGTTGTTTAATAATGTCTCGGAATTTACCAAAATTTTATTAATTCTATTTTTTGAAACCAAAGTAAGCGCAAAAATTCCTCGAGTTGGAGCATGGGCCTGTTAGATCTAATGTTAGGTCCACAGTTGTTGGAAAATGTTGCAAAGGAAACTTTGGCATATCAAGTCTTGCATTCGAATTATTTTCAACGCAAGTTTATTCTATCCAGTGGTAAAGATCATACTATGAACATTTTAGCAAGAGATCATATTCTTCCCCTCGTGACTCCTGGAACTGAGAGTACTATTACAAGTACTAGAATTAAGATACCAAATATAGGGAGTGAAGGATTTGTCTGTTCATCTTTTTAATCAACTGTCAACGGAAATTCAAGAATGATTCATTTCATTAGTTGCTTCAAAACCCCTGTGAACCCCGAACAGATTATTCCTAATCCTTTCATCCATAAAATGACTACTGTGATGGAGAAGATGACAAGGATTCTAAGGTTTGTGTTCTTTCATTACCATTTAAATGTTAATATCTATGTTAAATATGATTATAATAGACTAGTGTGATTTGCAACATCCACTTTGCCATTGAAAAGAGAGACAATGAGAGATTAGAATTGAGATGACTCTCAAATTGTTTGTCATCACAAAGTGCAAGAAGACGAGATATAAGATGAGGATTTGGTTAAGCTAAATTTTTATAAACCTAGGATGTTCTTTTATACATAGAGATAATATTTCAAGATAATAACTTGAAACTCTAGTATTTAGGGAAATATACACAACTATGTTACCTTACTATTCTTGAAGTCTCGGATTGGATTGGTCTCTTCCTAGTATGAGTATTGTACAACAGTATTCGTTTCTAGAGAGTGAATACCTTAGAAGTGTCTAAGGTATGGATGAAAAGAAAGATGTGTTAGTGGCTTTTTCTTAGTCTCCACCTCATCTTGAAGTTCAATTCTTAAATTGTGTCAGACTATATAACCTAAGATAGACTATAACAATAATGCCTATCTTGGAATGATGAAGAAATATCAAGATAAAATGTGGTAAGAGTTAGGAAGAAACTATAGTTAGTTATTGAGATATTAGCTGAATATCATAACTTATAATGATTAATACTTGGATTTTTATAGGAAAATGGAATGATCATTTCCAGTAATCATATATTCCAAGTGTTGCTGTTTTTATTATGTATAGATGGATGTGTGGAGGCTTCCTTTCAATAGCTTATTGTGATGTACCAGAACCATGGCAACTAGGATTTCAAGATGCGGCAACACCTATAATGCAAGGAATAATGGACTTGCATCACGATGTCTTTTTCTTCCTTATTTATATTTTGGTGTTGGTATTATGGGTCTTGGCTCGTGTTTAATGGCGTTTCAGGTCTAAAATTAGTCCTATCCTACGAAGGATTGTTCATGGAACCAGCATTGAGAATCTCTGGACAATATTTCCTAGTATAATTCTCCTGTTCATCGTTATACCATCATTCACTATGTTATCCTCAATGGACGATGTTGTTGTGATCCAGCCATTACTATCAAAGCCATTGGGCATCAATGGCATTGGAGTTATGAGTATTCAGTCTATAACAATTCGGATGAGCAATCACTTGCTTTTGATTGTTAAATGATTCCAGAAGATGATCTAGAATTGGGTCAACTACGTTTATTAGAATTTGACAATAGAGTGGTAGTACCAGCCAAAACTCATGCGCATTCTTATAGCATCAGCTGATGCACTTCATCGCTGGTCTGTACCTTCCTTAATTGTGACATGTAATGCAGTACCTTGTCGTTTGAATCAAATCTCAACTTTTATACAACGAGAAGGGGTTTATTATGGTCAGTGCAGCGAAATTTGGGGAACTATCAGAAATGTTTAATTTAGTTTTGTTACGATCTAAGGTAGGGCTAATAATAAGGGTTAGAAAGTATATAAGCAGAGAGAATATTTAGTATAAGTTAATTAGAGTAAATAAATATAGTATAAGTTAATTAGAGTAAATAAATATAGTATAAGATAATTAGAGTAAATAAATATATATTTAGGAAAATATTCAATATAAGATATTTATAATTAAGGATATATGCTAGGATAATATACGGAGAGATATTTATATTAAATATAGAGATATTTATATTAAATATAGGGATATTTATATTAAATGCAGATAGAGGAATATTTAATAAGAGATGGGCTGGAAATAATTAATATAAATAAAGTTAGAGTCTAGGGTTAAAGGTAGGCTTTTGATTATTGAGTTTTGTAAAGGAGGTTATGCTCCAGAATAGTTGATGGAGGTTATGCTCCCAATTATTAGAAATAATTGAAGGAGGTTATGCTCCCAATTATTGTTTATCCTTGTTTATTCAGATATTACCATCAATAAAAGAGATTCATTCATCCAATATTATTCGTTTATTGTTCTATTCCGTGTGAGAGAGAGTGAAAGGTTGTATTTGGTTAGTTTACGTACTCAGGTACGTAACAATTGGTCCGACCTGCCGGATCGTCAAGGGAGGAAACTGCCGGATCCTAATAGAGACGAGTGAAAGACATCATGGAGGGAAGAATGAATGCAATTGAAGGGAGACTGGAGAGCTTGGAGCAAAGACTAAAGAACATGGAGTTCTCCCTAAGGAGGTTGAAGGCAGAGTTGAGTGGAATACGCCATGAAGTCCAAGCTCCAAATGGGAAGGGACTGCTGGAACCGAACGATAGTGGACTAACGGATCCGAACGTGAGCGAACTGCCAGAACCGAACGATAGCAGACTGCTGGATCCGAACGTGAAAGAACGGACGGAACCTATAGAGAGAGGACTTACCGAGCCGAACGGGAGGAGACGGCCAGAACCGAGCATGAGAAAACTACCTGAACCAAACGGTCTAGTATTGGAAGGAAGAATGAAGACTTTGGAAGGAAGGGCAAATGGAAGAATCAATACCCTGGAGAGAACAATGGAGTCTGTGAAGAGATGGGCCGACAAAAAGAACAGGAGGCTTGCAGTGTTTGGTACACTGGCGGAAGGAAGAGAGCGACGTGAAGTACTGAAAGACATTGAAAACCATTCCCTCAGGGCTTATGGTTCAGGAGAAGTGGTAACCAGAATGCTGGACGAAGAATGGAAGACATTAGAGAAGGTTTTACCACCACCCGAACCTCCAGACATGAATTGATGAGGAGCCATGAGATCCAGCTCCCCGTTTCCAACCTTGAGGACAAGGTTGTTTTGCAGCGGGGTGTAATGTTACGATCTAAGGTAGGGCTAATAATAAGGGTTAGAAAGTATATAAGCAGAGAGAATATTTAGTATAAGTTAATTAGAGTAAATAAATATAGTATAAGTTAATTAGAGTAAATAAATATAGTATAAGATAATTAGAGTAAATAAATATATATTTAGGAAAATATTCAATATAAGATATTTATAATTAAGGATATATGCTAGGATAATATACGGAGAGATATTTATATTAAATATAGAGATATTTATATTAAATATAGGGATATTTATATTAAATGCAGATAGAGGAATATTTAATAAGAGATGGGCTGGAAATAATTAATATAAATAAAGTTAGAGTCTAGGGTTAAAGGTATGCTTATGATTATTGAGTTTTGTGACAGACATTATTGTCTTGTGAGGGAGGTTATGCTCTCAAAGTAATTGAAGGAGGTTATGCTCCCAATTATTGTTTACCCTTGTTTATTCAGATATTACCATCAATAAAAGAGATTCATTCATCCATTGTTATTCGTTCATTGTTCTATTACGTGTGTTTATTGTTCTATTACGTGTGAGAGAGTGTGCAAGGTTGTATTTGGCTAGTTTACGTACTCAGGTACGTAACAAGTTTCCTGTTAAAATGAGACATAACCGTCTAGTTGCTTTTCTTAGGTAAAGTTGTCATCTGCAAGTTGTTCATACATGTCTTTTAGTGTGACAACTCCTCATGAGTATCCTCACACATCCTCATGTCATGGAACATACCCAAGTATGACACCTGAAAAAATGTCACACATTCTTTTTCTTCTGTTCTTAAATATTTCTAGTTTGTTATTGATCGTTGACCAAATTCTTACACCTAACGATTCTACCTGGTATGTTTTATGGCCACTTTTGTGTCGTGTTCAATTTTCAATTTCAAAAACTGAACCCTTTTTAAATTTGTTATATCACCTGTGACCGATTACTGGTCTGAATTTATTTACTCGATGTTTTCCTTTTGTGGATTTCTATTTTTTGTTTTTGGGAGTTTTTCAGTGTTTGGAATGGGGTTGAGATTGTTTGACATATTGGATAAATGGGTTTGGATCTACGAGTGTTAAGTATGATTCCGTTGTTTTTGAGAATTTTGAATTGTGGTATATGGCTGTTTTTTGGGGAGACCAACATGAGATTATTGGATATTAGAGAGTGATAATTGTGTGCTCAGAAGTGTTAGTAGAGAGTGAGAGTAATAGTTGTTATACTGACAACTAGTAGCAGATAAGTTTAGTTTGTTGGTATGAACTCTGATTGGTTTTGACACAGCGATTAACACTCACTTTTACCGAATAGAATGCACCCGAACTTGAAATATGTAAAGGGTGTGCTGTTTAAAAGTTCTGATACTTGTCATATTCAGGGACTCCCTTCCCTCTGGTCCCTTCTATTGTTATTTATCCATATCTGGTGCTACAATTTTCCATTTGGTTATCCTCTTCGTATCAATTGTTAATCTCAGCGCTAGCATATGAAAGGATATAGCATCTAAACCTTCCTGTATCTGAGTGTTTTTAGTAAGCTTATTTCTTATATTTGCGGGCATATCAAATTAGTTACTGTATACCATGCTGATATCTTAAACTGCTTGTTTTGTAGGTTTAAACATCTGCAATCCAATTGGTCTGATAGTAGTACTGATAAAAATGTCGGAAGGAACCAATTTGGTGCTGGAATCATCTGAAAATGGTACGGATTTGTCTCAGGAAGACATTGACACCATTGAGGAAACAGCAGAGGAAACAATTTTGTCAAGACAAACTTCTGTCAACCTTGTTCCTTTTATTGGTCAAAGATTTGTATCTCAAGAAGCAGCTTATGAATTTTATTGCAGTTTTGCTAAGCAGTGCGGCTTTTCAATTAGACGACACCGAACTCGAGGGAAAGATGGGGTTGGAAGGGGAGTTACAAGGAGGGATTTCACTTGCCATCGTGGTGGTTATCCCCAGATTAAACCTTCTCATGACGGAAAGGTGCAAAGGAACCGCAAATCATCTCGCTGTGGTTGCCAAGCATACATGCGTATTGTGAAAAGGGCAGATTTTGATGTCCCTGAATGGCGTGTTACTGGTTTTAGGAACACACATAATCATGAGCTATTAAAATCCAATGAGGTGCGCCTTCTTCCAGCCTATTGTCCGATATCTCCTGATGACAAGAGTCGAATATGCATGTTTGCTAAAGCTGGAATGTCAGTAAGGCAGATGTTAAGACTGATGGAGCTGGAGAAAGGGGTCAAACTTGGTTGTCTTCCTTTTACAGAGATAGATGTAAGAAACTTGCTGCAGTCTTTCAGAATTGTGGACAGAGATAATGATGCCATTGATTTGATTGCTATGTGCAAGAGGTTAAAGGATGAAAACCATAACTTCAAATATGAATTCAAAATAGATAGTAATAACAGGCTTGAACATATTGCATGGTCCTACAGTTCATCCATTCAATCATATGAGGCATTTGGCGATGCTGTAGTTTTCGATACCACCTACCGAGTAGATGCTTATGACATGCTGTTGGGATGTTGGCTTGGTGTGGACAATAATGGCATGCCTTGTTTCTTTAGTTGCACACTTCTACGGGATGAAAACATACAATCTTTCTCATGGGCTCTCAAGGCAAGAACCTTGTGATACTCTAACTTGATAATCTTGTTTGCCATTTCCCAATTGCCTGCTCTCCAGTGTAGGTTTAAGTTACTGTGCCAAAACCTACAATATGTTAGCTTTTGCAAAATAAAATGTGAGCAAATTAACTGTATAAATATAAGTTAGTATGAGTATCTAATAAATAGTATTGTTTGGTTAACATGTGGCACAAGTTAAGAATTAAGCACAGCATTAATTATTGTCATTGAATTACCCTAATTACTTGAAGAATAAAGAATCAAGTGCTGCTTTTATTTTCACGGTAAGAACCTTAGCATGTGCCCTATTAGCTCCTATAAACAAAGCCCTTAATGTCAATGCAGCAAAATATTGCATAGTTTTTTCTTTTCAATGTTTGATTCTTTGAAAGGAATAATTTTTTTTTTCTTGGTAGTATAATATTGCTGATAGTTTTGTTGAAATTTTTATGCTGTAAATTTCCTTTACATGATGTTTATGAGATTTGTTTCGGGAGTTTGTGTTTTTAACCTAATCATCGCCACACAGGCTTTCTTGGGGTTCATGAAAGGAAAGGCTCCTCAAACAATATTGACGGATCACAACACTTGGCTGAAAGAAGCTATTGCAGTTGAATTGCCTGAAACCAAACATGCTTTTTGTATATGGCATATACTTTCCAAGTTCTCTGATTGGTTTTCTTTACTTCTTGGATCACAATACGATGAGTGGAAAGCTGAGTTCCACCGGCTCTACAATTTGGAACTGGTGGAAGATTTTGAAGAAGGCTGGCGGCAAATGGTTGACAAGTATGGACTCCACACAAATAAACATATCATTAGCCTATATTCATTGAGGACATTTTGGGCTTTACCATTCTTGAGGCGCTACTTCTTTGCAGGATTGACCATTACATCTCAGTCTGAGTCCATAAATGCTTTCATCCAACGTTTCTTGAGTGCCCAATGTCAACTAGAACGCTTTGTGGAGCAAGTCTGTGATGTATAATTTGTTTTCTTTAGTTGTATTTCTTGATATGCTATGCCATTTTTTTAAATATTACTTTCTGCAGGTGGCTGATATTGTTGATTTTAATGACCGAGCCGGAGCGAAGCAAAAGATGCAAAGGAAACTTCAAAAAGCGTGCCTCAAAACTGGTTCACCTATTGAATCCCATGCTGCCACTGTACTTACTCCCTATGCCTTGAGTAAACTTCAGGAAGAGCTAGTTATGGCGCCACAATATGCATCCTTCCTGGTTGATGAAGGTTGTTTCCAGGTCAGACACCACTCTCAGACAGATGGAGGATGCAAAGTATTTTGGGTTCCTTGTCAAGAGCACATAAGCTGCAGCTGTCATCTGTTTGAGTTTTCAGGCATCTTATGTAGACATGTGCTACGTGTCATGTCAACTAATAACTGTTTCCACGTCCCTGATCAATATTTACCAGGTCGATGGCGAGGCACTGGTTCATCTTCTGTTAACCAATTCCGGGGTACCACTAGTAGGGATCAGCCTGAAAGGATGCAACTTTTGGAATCCATGGTTTCAACATTTATAGTGGAATCCATTGAAACTGATGAACGTCTGGATGTTGCTTGCGAGCAAATTTCCATGGTGCTATCACGCATCAAAACTCTTCCTAGGTCTCCACATGGGGTGAATGACATTGCATTTGGTTATCCATCAGATTCATTAATCCTCCCAGAGGTAGAAGATACTAATGGAATGATTCACAACTTTACAATCACAAATCCCCATGATTCTATCACTACAGGAAAGCTCAAGGAAAGAAGGGCCAGAGATGGAGTCGATCTCACAAGGAAGCGAAGACAGTTTTCTGCACCATTGTGTGCTCAATATGGACATGATCCATCTGATTGCTCAATAATGGCCACTGACAATATGAGTGGAGATGCATTAGGGTACTTGTAAAGTGGGTGGAAGTAGTAATGTTGTACAAAGTAAATGCATTTTTTTGGGGGGTACATAGATGCAATTTTTTTTTAAATTTCAGATGCATGTAATGTGCATTTTTTATATTTTCCGCCACTCCAGTGGTACACATGTTGCCTCCCTCTGTTTACAAGAACAAATGTTTCGGTGCTTCTTGCACCATTGTATGAGCATGAGAATTTAGATTTGCTTTAAATGCTTGTACATTTTGTGCATGTGTATAAAGAATCGTTTTTTTCTTGTATTTCTGTCTTCAAACATGACGTTTGTAGTTGTGTAGGTTTCGCTTTCATCTTTTTATCTTTTTGGCGTCATTTTTTCACAAATTACGTTGTTCAAGTCCTCATTATCAATCTTAATTGATTAATTAATTAATGATAATTATTAACAATAAAGTAAAGACCACAATTTATGTTGTCAGCAAAGAAATAAGAGTATGCTACTAATAGGTATCTCAACCCTTTTACATTAATGAAAATTGATAGCACAGTAGCATTGGGTATTACTATTTTGCCCCGATTTATATTTCAAATTATTATATCTAAAAAAGCTTTTGACTTAGTAAATGAATCTATTTTTGCTTTAATTGTGTTTATCTATTTTGATTAATATTTTTTTTGTTCAAAATGTTTAATCGACCTTGGTTGTTGATTATTAACATCTTTTATAACATTTATAATTACTTTAAATACAAATATATAGTTAACGTTGACTTTACTTAGATTCTATCTTATTTTATTCATAACATTTTTAGTTGAGACATGTATATTTTTATAATTTTAGGTATCCACTTTTCTTCCTAACATGAAATATTAATTATTCTAAGTATCAATAGCTGACATATCTGACTTAGTTTCCTTTTTCGTGTTGTTAAATACATCAATTAATTGCTTAACCAAGTTGTATGAGTGAATTATCTTTTAAACTTTTAATTTACACTCTTTTATACATGGATCAAGAAGAGATTGAGAGATCAATATAATTTTGGGTTTCTTTTTTAATTTTTATTATGATTTTAATTAAGTGATTGACATGTGAAGACAAAAAACCATAAGATTGTGGTAGATTGTTGATATTCTAATTTGAAAAATAATTATGTATATAATGAGAACTAGTAGTTGTACTAGTGATAATTACTTACTAATTGGTACTAAATGTTACAATATGAGAATTAATGTAAAATTTGAATATATAAATTTTGAAAAAAAAATAATTTTTTTCTTTTAAAATTTTATGGAATTTTGAGTCATAAAAATTCAAATAATTTGATTTTATCAAGTAATCCTAGTCGTGTAACTCATTAGTCACTTTCTCATTTTTTTAATTGTAACCTCGATATTTTTTTTTCAAACTAAATATTATAATAATTCATATCCTTTATTTTTATTAGTTTCTAATTATCTCTATTCATAATAATAATTTTCTTGAAGACACTTGAAACATATATAATCCAAAACTCAATCCAAAATATTTATTTATTCGGCTTGATGTGAATTCAAATAGCAATTATTTAATTACTATTGAATATTCAACTTCAAGTCAAATAAGCATGTTATACTCATTAAAAATATGATATAAATTTATCAAAAATAATTTAAGATATCATCATCACATTTCATTCTAAATATCCTCCATCACTAATAGGGTAAATAATTTTCAATTTTGATTGATAGAAAAAATTGACCAAAATGAATGTGAGTATCATCCATATATGATCATGACTACAATTACTATATTCTTTACATCTTTTCATTTTTTTTTTCAAGTTTTGGTGAGAAAAGTTATTTTTATAACTTCATTCAAAGTCATATTCACGTAGGACCTCAACCACAATCACTGCCATAAAAAATATTTTATTGCATTCAATGAACCAAAACTAATAGAATAAATCAAAGAATTTTCATTAACACTCATTATTTTGTTATAGCAAGAGTTGATGACATTATAAAAACAATAATATAATATAAAATAAATAATAAATAAATTTAAAAATTTAAACAAAATAACAATGTTAAGATATTAAAGAGATCTTGAAACTTGGAATTAGAAAATGAGTTATTCATTTTATAATTCATATAAATATATACTCTTGACATAGATAAATAAGAGAAATTAAAAATATTTTAAAATAATTTTCTTCAAATTTTCATACGAGAGAATAGTTTTATATTTATATTTGGTGATATAACTTAAACATGATAAATACAAGAAATTATTGACTAAATTAGATATCATTTTATAAATTAAAATTAATAAGTATTAAAATAGTATTTATTATTAATAAAAATTATAATTACTTGTTTTAACTACTTCCTATTATTTCTAAAAAATCATAAAATTACACAAGAGACAATCTTAAATTCATTTCACAAAAATAGAAATTATAAACATTTTAAAACAAAAAAGAAAAAAAAATGTTGAAGCTTCGTACAACAAAAGCCACACTAAACTACATAAACAAACTTAGTTACTCCCTCCATTTTTTTTAATATAATATTTTTGAAAAACTTTTTTCTTTTTATTTAACTATCATGCACAAAAATTAAGATAATATTAATTAGTTTACGTACATGTCTTCACTATAATACATGAAAAACAAAGGTAAATTAAAATATATTGAATTTATCAATTGAATATATTGGTCATACTTTTTTAAGGTATACATTAAAATGTCTTTGTATAAGATAAAGTATATTGAATTCATGTGAAGCACATGCCCTTCCAGAGAGTTCAAGAGTTATTCGTGAGAGATCACGAGTTATTATATATATATATATATATATATATATATATATATATATATATATATATATATATATATATTCTCAATTTATTGTGTTGTTTATTAGTGTGCCACGACAGCTCTCATGTGTGATGGATTACAAAATTTTATTCTCCTCCAAATATTCTCATGTAGTGGGATTTAAATAGAAATGTTATTTATATATTATTGATTTGATTAAACTAGTGAAAGTTGGTATATTTTTTTTATCAAACGCGAAAATGGATTTAGATTGATATTTTACCATATAAGTATTTTTATTAAAAAACTAATTAAAAGAATGAAAAAGTATTTCTAAAAATATTTTTTATTTAAAAATATTATTTTTAACTATCAATAATAATTATAAAATAAAAATGAATAAATAATTTTGTTTTAAAAAATCAAATATTAAATGTAAAAGTATAAGAATAAATTAATAATTTTTGTGTTACAACATAATAATTTATAAACACATATACTATTTAATTTTATTAAATCATTAAATCATACAGTTTAACTAAATAAGTTTATATTTTTTATTTAAAAATATTATTATAATCATCGAATAAACTGGGAGTAGATAGTAATTTAACGTTTAGGGTTTTCATTGACAAAGTCATAGGTATAAATTTTAAACAAGAGCTACAGAAGGAGCCACGCCGCATCGTTTGGGAGCAACACTGATATTGTATGTCTATAGATCCGATGTATTAGGTTTTTGCAAATATGTTATAAATTTGTTATTTGTAATTTTGATTCAATTCTAATCTCTGCGTTCTTCTCGATCTCTTTAGGTATAAGTTTTTCAGTTTATTCTTCTTTCGTTTGTTGGATCTAAGTTACTTCTTTCTTCCATTTGTTAGATCTAAGCTATTTCGTGTCTTCTATTTATTAGATATGAGTTTACTAGTCCATTTTTGTTTATTAGGTATAAGTTGTTTTGTTTCTTCTCTGTTTTTTTTAATAGCTATAATTTTGTTTTGTTTCTTGTATACAAGTAGGTTACAGAACATGCACAAGGAAACACACCAGGAAATGTAATTTTTTTATGGTTTAGAATAGAATGTTGGTGTGATCTTTATCTTTTACATGTAGAGGTTAAGTAGAGCTTTTGCCAATGGACGGGGTTGATAAACAATTTTGAAAGCCCTCTGTTTGGTATGCAGTTATAAGATATTTTGGAGGCACACGGTTTCTATTTTTTTTAGTGATCTAAGTGAAGTACGCGAATTTGTTGAATTGACACACTGAGTTCATAGAAATGGATTAGAAAAAATTGGATGCAGAATCCAATTAGATATTGTGGATTGTATGATGTTAATTTTACATGGAGTATTGCTATGGAGGTGAATGAACAAGTGTTGAAATAATATGTTGGTGCTGTTTTTATTATGGTTGTTGCTTGGTTTGATTGATCAGGGAAGCTTAGCTAGCATAGAATGTGGAATGTGGATGTTATGGAACATGGAATCTGTTGTTCACAACTCAGAGTTGTTGCGAGTTTGTAATGTCTATAGAAAGTGTTTTTGTAATTCTGGTTTATGCATTTGATACATATCTTGTATGTCGAGTTTGTACTACTAGTTTTTATTCATGACATCAACTTTGCCTATAAAAAAATAAAGGGAAGACAATAGGATCAAAGTACTAAACTATTATATCCTGTATCATTAAGTTTGTGTTTATATATGTATGTATGTATGTTTAGTGTAGAGTTTTCTTATTTTTTTCCTGTAAGTTTTAGTGGTTGTTAATGATCTATTATTTTTATTTGTGCTTGAATATGAAACAGTTGATGTGAGTTTTTCTTGGACATTTTGCCATTATAATAGGAATAATTTGGTACAGGATTTACCATAGTTCAAACACATACAAAAGTAGAAAATATTTAAGTGTCACACACCCCTACATCTTAATTCCATACCCACAGAAATACAATGAAGAAATCAACTCAAAATTTTGCTGCATTTTTTATGCGCAAACCAAAAGCTCTGAGAAGCATGTACTTTCGATCTAACCAGTAACTTTATGAGCATTAACCAAAGCACCTCCAACCAGCATCCCTCTTACCTGTAGAACCCTCCCTCTAAAATCTATCTTCATCAATTCTTCCTGTGAATTGGTGAAAACCTGACTTATAGTGTACGTTTTTTTTTGTATACGATATTCTTCTCTAATCTGCTGCTAAGTGTTGTATACGATATTCTTCACTAAGTTATAACATATGCTTGCCACACGACAGACTGTGCCCCAACCAACTTGATATGCTCTGCCAATCATAAAATATACATCACATATGAACTTTATGCCTCTGGTTCTGCTGTATAATACAATGACTATGTGAGAGCTTTTAAATTACTACGAGAATATATAAGTTAAACTACATAAACAAGAAATATGGTTTTGGATTGTAATTGGTTTAGTCTTAAATTTTTTTTCAGTGATCTGTTTGCCATGATTATGTATATCTTTATTTGAAGTTATTCAATAATGTCTTGGAACTAACCAAAATTTTATTATTTCTATTACAGTGGAACCGAAGTGAGGGAAAACTCTTGAAGCTCTAGCATGGGCCTGCTATCTCATGTTAGGTCCACATTTGTGGGAAAATGTTGCAAAGGAAACTTTGGCATGACAAGATTCCTGCAGTCGAATGATTTTCAGCGCAAGTTGATTTTATCCAGTGGTAAAGAATATGAGCATTTTAGCAAGAGGTCGTATTCTTCCCCTTCTATGACGCCTGGAACTGAGAGTACGACTGCAATTACTAAATTTAAGATGCCAAATATAGGGAGTGAAGGCTTTGCCTTTTCATCCTTTTTATCAACTGTCAACAGAAATTCAAGTATGATTAATTTCAGTAGTTGCTTCAAAACCCCTGTGAAACCTGAACAGATTGCTGCAAATCCTGTCATCCGTAAAATGACTACTGGGATGGAGAAGATACCAAGGGCTTTAAGGTTTGTGTTCTTTCATTACCATTTAAATGTTAATATATATGTTACATACAATTTTAATAGACTATTGTAGTTTGCAACATCCTTTTTGCCACTGAAAAGAGTGACAATGAGAGGTTTAAAATGGGATTGACTTTCAAATTGTGTCATAACAAAGTGCAAGAAGACGTGATATAAGGTGGGTATTTGGTTAAGCTAAACTTTTATAAACCTAGGATGTTTTTCATACATAGAGATAAAAAAAGTACAGCAAATACACTTTAGTTATGAATTTTTTTCCTGAAATATTCAATCTCAATACTCTAGCATTTAGGGAAATATACACATTTATGTTATCTTCCTGTTCTTGAAATTACACATTGGATTTGTCGCTTCCTAATGTCAGTATTGTAGGATAGTATTCGTTTCTAGAGAGTGAATACCTTACATGTGTCCAAGGTATGGGATAAAAGAAAGATGTCTTAGTGGCTTTTTCTAAGTCTCCGCATCGCGTTTAAATTTGATTCTTTAATTGTCTCAGACTGTATAACTTAAGATAGACTAGAACAAGAGTGCATATGTTGTAACGATGAAGAAATATTAAAATATAACGTGGTAAGAGTTAGGAAAAAACTAAAGTTTTTATTGAGATAAACCGATTATCATAACTTGTAATGATTAATCTTGAATTTCTTATAGAGAACACGATTGATCATTTTCAGTAATCATATATTCCAAGTGTTGTCTTTATTATGAATAGATGGATGTGTGGAGGCTTCCCTGCGATAGCATTTTGTGATGCACCAGAACCGTGGCAATTAGGATTTCAAGATGCGGCAACACCTATAATGCAAGGAATAATGGACTTACATCACGATATCTTTTTCTTCCTTGTTCAAATTGCGGTTTTTGTGTTGTGGGTCTTGTCTCGTGCTTTATGGTGTTTCAGGTCTAAAATTAGTCCAATCCCACAAAGGATTGTTCATGGAACCACCATTGAGATTCTCTGGACCATATTGCCCAGTATCATCCTCATGTTTATCGCCATACCGTCATTCACTTTGTTATACTCAATGGACGATGTTGTAGTTGATCCTGCCATTACTATCAAAGCTATTGGGCATCAATGGTATTGGAGTTATGAGTATTCAGACTATAACAATTCGGATGAGCAGTCACTTGCTTTTGACAGTTATATGGTTCCAGAAGATGATCTAGAATTGGGTCAACTGCGTTTATTAGAAGTTGACAATAGAGTGGTGGTACCAGCCAAAACTCATCTGCGTGTTCTGATAACATCAGCTGATGTACTTCATAGCTGGGCTGTACCTTCCTTAGGTGTGAAATGTGATGCAGTACCTGGTCGTTTGAATCAGATCTCTACTTTTATACAACGAGAAGGAGTTTATTATGGTCAGTGCAGTGAAATTTGTGGAACTAATCATGCTTTTATGCCTATTGTTGTGGAAGCTGTTTCTACTAAGGATTATGGTTCCTGGGTTTCCAATCAAATCCAATAATCTTGGTGGAGACAATGACGACATTGATATGGTGACAGAAGTAGCAGTGACAAGAATTGCTGATGGTCAGATAAGACAAATAAAATTAAGTATTTTTCAATGAGTATTTCGTATTTGAACCAAAGAATTGTCTCAGCAACATAATTAAGTTTGTCACTGTCTATTTGCACTTGGTTTGTGTGTCCCATTTTATTTTGTTATAAAATAATACCTGAAACAGTGTATTTTTGTTATGTGCCATACTTTTTTTTTGAGAAATTAAATGCATACATATTTATTTGTTGGGAAGTTTGTGGTGTGATTTTAGTTGATTCTGGATAAAAGATTTATCCAAATCAATAGAAATATGTATATACTACAATTTGATCTGATTCAGTTGAAATTCGTTCTGCAATGCAAATCTAGTCGAATTTCCTTGTAAGTTTTTGTATTTGATGGATAAATTATTTTAATCACATCAATGAGTTATCTTTATTTGTTTGAAACTTCACTTTGGATAAATAATAAGTGAAATGTTTGAAGGATATGATTCAGATTAATTATTTATTATAAAAAATGGAGAGAAACGTGCATTTACACTTTAATATTGACAATTTAAAGTTTTGTCAGCAATTTGATTGTAACCTAAGTTCTCTAACTCCTTTTCGTATTAAACCAACGTTTTTGGTTAACTAATACTAATTTCATGAAAACAATTTTACCGAATTTTGCTTGTAGGCTGACCATTTTGCACTTATCTTAAGTGTGCTTAAAAATTAATAGATTTTAGAGATTTTGGAGTTATATCATCACAATTTACATTGATAAATATCGATTATTATAAATTCTGATTTGTCGTTGCATCAATCAAATTAAAAAATCATTTTTATAGCAACATCAACTTACAATTATATGATGTTCTACTCCAAAAATAAATAATACTCCATCGAACCAATTTAATTGTTAGATATATCTGAATCATAAAATCCTCCAATATAAATATATACGAATCTAAGGATTTGCTCTTACATGACATAAAACAGTTACATAATAAATCAATAATATAATAAAATAGAATAACAACAATCAGAATTACATCATGTTATTATTAACACTTACTTCGGGTGTTCATAGCCCACCCATAATCACTTAAAATATATCATACTAAGACTTGAAGATCGTTTCTTTAACTACAATTCTTATTAGTATTTATACGTAAGATATTTTTCTTTTAATACTTTGATGGAACACATTATTTTATTCATTATCTTAAGAGTTAGAACTTTGAACAAGTGTAAAATGAAATGAAAACGAAAAACTTAATACAAATCTATTTTAATGAGCTCTTGTGATTAGACATCTCAATTCCAAACCCTATTCACTCTTAATTGTTTTAAGTTTTTCTACATGTTGAACTTATTTTAATAAACCACCTATTCTATTATCCAAGAGCAATTGAATAGTTTAATTAAATTAAATAAAATAAACAAACTTTTATTTTATGAAAAAACATGTTATATTGCATATTCTCCAATTATTTTTAACTAGAGAATCACATCTCATGAAATATATAAACATTTCTTAAGGAACAATATGGTATCCAAATTTTGTTAGTTCTTGGAAATCATAATTTCCAGAGTTTATGGAAATTGTGAATTACTACTCCTAAGAATAATTAAGTTCGGTTTGGATGGTGACAAATATTGTTAAAAACTTTTATATCCCATTTTTAGAAATCAATAGAAGTTATTGATTTTAATTTAAAACTTTAATTCGTTACAACATTAAATGACTTAATAAGAGTCTGGTCAAAATAAAATTAACATCTCTCATGAAAACGTTTTTTTTTTTATGGAAACTTTTAAAAATTCCAGAAAAGCATTGATTGAATGTTATTTTAAAAAGCAAAACCAAACACGATGAACAAGTTTTCCAACTTCATATTCCCAAAAAGAAATCTTTCGATCAAACATCGATATTCCCATTATCCTTTTACAGGAAAAGAAAAATGATTAAAGAAGTCTTATTTAAATGAAAAAGAAACCCAGAATAAGCAAAACATTATTAAAATGAAAAAAAAAACCGAGTACAAGCTGACATGCTCTCGTTGAGAGTCGAACTCAAGACCTCCCGCTTACTAAACGGGTGCTCTAACCAACTGAGCTACGAGAGCCACATGCTATTATAATAATCATTACTCAAAATATATATATATATACTTCGTTTAATTTTTACATACATTAATTAAGAAGAAGTTTATTTTTTGAATAGGATAGTTTTACAGTCATTTTTACTAAAATAATTACATTTAAAATTATTGATTTTAATTTAAAAAAAAATTGCATAGCTAATGTAGTTTTTATTACATATTTTGATATAGACAATGATTTATACAATTATTATTATATAAATAAATCCAAAACACATAAGCTTACTCTCTCCTCTTGCCGGTGCCACAATAAACTCTCTCTCTCTCTCTATATATCTCTCTCTCCGACGTACATTCCTCGCTGTTTTTGATCTTAGGGTTTCATGGACTCCTCAAATTCGTGGGCTTCCACGCGCATCTCCACCTCTTCACGCCGCCATCATTCTCGATCTGGTCTCGCACTATCTCCACTCTCTTGATTCTGTTGTTTGAATTTGAAAAAACGTTTATTATTGGATAGAAAATATTATGATATAGCGAACTGCAATTGTTGTTGCAGATCTGTACATGGAGGAGAGTGAAGGGAACGATGATTTAAGAGCGGAGTACCTCTGCCCTTACTGCGCCGAGGATTACGACGTCGTTTCTCTCTGTTGCCACATTGACGAGCACCATCCTATACAAGCCAAAAACGGGGTCCGTTTCCCCTTTCTTCTTTCCACTTACCAATTACCGACACAACCTCTTAACTTAATATCAAGGTTTAAACTTATTTTAATCCTTCTAATTAAAAGAAAAAAAATTCGTGTTCCATTCATGCTCTACATATACTTCTTTAATCACTTTTAGATGTAGTTATAGGAACTTAAGTCATTAAAAATGTATATTTGTAGAGATTAAAATAAGATGTTTTCAGTGTTGTAACTATATAATATGTAATGTTTACGGGTATAAAGTTGAAAGGAGTAGTTAAACATGATGTAAATTAGTGATCATAGTAAAAAAGATAAATAAATTATGTATTTTTATTACCACTCTCAATTCCTTCAAGTTCTTCAATGAGGATGAGCGAGTGAGTTTGTGGGTGGGTCTGCTTGCTAACTCAACAGCAATATTGGTTCTGTTATGTTCTGGCTCGCATTATATCTTTTATTAGCTGATTGCTTGTTTCGCGCGCTAAGTCGTGTTTCTTAATTGTTGCTTGGTGCTTGCGTCTTCAGGTGTGTCCTGTTTGTGGCAAAAAGGTAGGAATGGATATCATTGGACATATTACCACGCAACATGGGAGCTTCTTGAGGATATCCTTTTTGCAATTTGGTTCTTATGTTTCTTGATTTTGGTGTTTCTATTCGTCTTTGCTTCAGTGATTTGATAATTTTAAGTTGACGGTTCAGTTGTTTGATGCTCGTGAAGTTTGAAAAGTCGTGCACGTGTTTAATAGAGGAAATATGAAGTGAAATGAATGATTTTTTTGTGAAAAGTTAAAATTAACTTACAGACTTTAGCTTTTTGAAATGTAGGATATTATAACTTTTGAAATGGTTGTCATCCATAAATTGATTTTAACTTAGGAAGGAAGCTTGATTCATTTTATTTTCGAATTTTTTCCTTCCATAAACATTTAAACTATACCAAAATTTGTTGATGGATAAAATTTCAATATCCATGCATATTTCCTTTTAATAAAGGAAAAGAGAAAACAAAAAATTAAACCTGTAAAATGTCATGTGAAGAGTTTTCATGTGTCTTCCCGTCATTATGAATGGTCAAGTCAGCAGCTACTTGCGGAGTAGTGAATGTGTGATAAATTTCTATGAGCCAATTTGAGTATGTTTCTATTAAGCAAGCATTAGTTTATGTTGTTTGAAATGAAGAACAGTGGTACTCGACTACGCATGTTTTATCTGATGTATTAGACTTTATCAAATGTGGCAAATTGTTTGGTGTAGTTATTCCTATGATTTCAACATTGTTAAATAATATATCATGTGTTGAATCTGTCCTATTTAGTTAACTATGTATGTAGAACAAGAGTCTTTGTGTTGGGATGACAAAGTATGCGCCGACTTTGAATATTTGTAAAATTAGCCACAAACGAGTAGAATAAATAGCCGCTAATTGGGATGAGTGTAGGATATCTAGACGAGTCTACGATAGGTATTTACTTGTAAATTTTGTTGTGGACGAGGACGTGTAGTATACTATAGTACTTATCCTATACCTATTTTATTTTTATATGGTTTTGCTAACTTAAACCCATTTTGTGTTTTAGAAGGAGTAAGTTAGCAAATACACCTTGGATGTGTTTTAAAATTTTTTAGTTATACTTACTAAGTCATTTTAAAAGATAAGTGGATATAAGTTAGCAAGCCTGATTCTCCCATTTGCAAACTCACCCACTTATATACTTAGAAAGAGTAATTTACCAAGTTTCACATTGGGTGTATGTTAAAAAATTTGCAGTTATAACTTGCAACCTTACTCTTTCTAAAAGAACAAGTAAGTGTAAGTTAGCAAAACCTATTAAATAATATAAACATATTCACGCATTCAATTTATTTCGTGCTTTTGGAGAAACCAACAGAAATGCATGTTAACAATAGCATTCTATGTTTTGAGTGCTATAACAAATAACAGAAGGAATCAACTATATCCTTTCATTCAAGAATTAATTTTTATAATTAATATTTCTTTTATTGATTTATATACAAGGGAAGTGTGCAGTAATGGGAATGAGAATGAATATATAGGTATTCAAATGGCACAGGCATGAAGGTTAAAGTTGTTTATCCACACACCATAGTGACAAATGCAATTTTTTTTTTAAATACGGGCAGAGAAAAGGGTATGAATACAATAGTACTTTACCTAGTCCCTATCCATTCTCGTTCTTATGGGGAAGGTGAACCCAAATCGTATTTCCTATCTGCATTGCCTTGGTAGCTTTCTGATTTCAAGTACTATTCATTTGGCCAAATGATTTTCCATAACCAAAGTTTACGTGCAGCGTAAAAGGAGGGTTAGGAAAGGAGGCTCTTGCTCTACACTTTCTATGTTGAGGAGAGAGTTACGAGATGGAGCCTTGCAGTCACTTCTTGGAGGTTCTTCATTCATAGCTTCCTCCAATTCTGACCCTGATCCTCTGTTATCATCTTTTATGTTCAGCCCACTTGTTGCTGATGAGTCTTTGAGTGCAACACTTCCTGCTTCCATCCAAGGTGCTCTTGTAAAAGAAAACTCAAAAGATCATTTCTTGGAAAGGTAGGAAGGTTGATACCGCTATCTTATTATGTCCTTCTATTCTTGAAAAATTAATGGGAAACATTTAGGTTGTTTGTGTAATAGTTATAGTATTGGGTGCGTCTTATGCTCGATATGTGGTTAAATTTGTTACCGTTTTCTTTTTAAAAACTGACTGATAAAATTCGATCTGCATTCAGGTATTCATGAATTGGAACCTATATGTCACATTTTGAATACGTATTTGAAGTTAGATTTATCGAGATATAATGAGTAATTCGATCTGCATTCAATAGTTGTGATTAGTGGAATAACTTGAACTGTTATGATCATTTTAGCATCGTGTCACCCTGCTTCGAAACCTTTTCATTCATTTTGTTATTCACAACTATTCCAACACTTATAGTCTGACAATGTTATGTTGTTACAGAAAACCTAAACAGTTACAGCTGTCAGAAGAAGATAAAGTAGAGAACGCTCGGAGGTTTGAATTTGTGCAAGGGCTTCTGTTGTCCACCATTCTTGATGATAAATTATGACTGCATTTGTAGCTCGTATGCCATTATTGTATTAGGAGCTGGAGCTGTAAGCACGAGAGAGAGAGAGAGAGAGAGAAAGAGAGAGAAATTCAGAACGATACGAAGTGGCGGTAGTTATATATATGTATTGTGCTATAGTTATGTTCATAAATGCAACGTTTTTTTATCCTGCTTGTCTTCTATGTTACTTCCGAATAACCATTGGGAATAAAATTCGTTTCACTAGCACGAGCATATGGTGGCAGTAGAATTTATAATTGTACATCCCATTCAGTTTTAAGGATTGTCTCGTCAGACTTTTCTAGATGATCCATAAAAAAGGCATTACTTGAATTTTTCTAGCTTAATTTTAGCAGTTCTGCCTGGCCAATTGGTTGAATTTTCTGATTGGTTATCGAGACCAAAGGTAAAGTTAGTTATTAATTGAAGGTTTCAAAATATCTGTTTGTTTACATGGCATAATGGGTACGCTTAAGATACTTTTGTATACAGAAGATGGTAGCTATAGTCTGTAGAAAACTAGATAGAGTGCCAATTAAATGTCCATTATCTAATTGAACAATATTATATGATCGCATTCTTGTTTTAATTTCACTCTCATCCTTGATTATCATTCTAATAAATTTTAGATGAATTTCTCTTTTAATTCCACTCTCATCCTTGATTATCATTCTAATAAATTTTAGATAAGAAATTCATCACCGAGTAGAATACAATAATTTTAGAAAATAGTTTTTAAAAATAATAAGTGAAATTAAGAAGTGTGTTTTAGTTGAGGTTTTAATTCTTATTTTTTTATTCTCTTAAAGCATAGTTTTACTTTATTTTAAACTCTTAATTGAATTAGTTGTTATAAACCTTTGAATATATGTTTTAGATATAAAAGAAAAAAAATGATTTAACAATTCTTTTAAAACAAAATACCATTAAATCATCTTTATTAATTTTATGATTAATGTGAGTATATATATTTTTTTCTCACAATATCAGAACTGAAAAAGTACAAAGAAAACAAAATTATCGCATCATTTATTATACGTATCATCTCAACATTTACTGAACGACAATTACTTTTTAGGACCGCGATATTCCAACAACGCATATTTAACACTGTTTTGACAACGCCACGTGTCGTTCTTTGATTGGTTTGTTTTAAAAATAAATTTTTTTTAAAACCTACGAAACGGAAGTCCGTAACCCTTATTTTTACTGAAATTCCGAAAATAGCTCTTTCTCTGTTCCATTGGAAACGAAGGTGCGTTCTCTTGGAAGGTCGAAGATCGCGTTTCGTGGCGCTTCACTTTGTTCTGTGTGCGTTCGTCTTCGAAGCTTCCATCTTCGCTGTCGTTGTCTCGCTCTCTCGCTCTATCATTTTTACTTTGTCTGCAAGGGATTTGTTGACCAAAAAACCATACAAGTGAATTTAAGGGTCATTACTGGTTGGGAGGTTATGTTTGATGACCCCAAGAAGTGGGGAAGAAGTCATTCTTACTGAGGGGACCAAGTTGGACAAGTGCAGAGCTAATCTGCAGAAAAAACATTGTCGTAATCGTTTACAGTGGCCTCGTAAACGATTACACGAGAGAAATAACTGTTTTGTACAGAAAGTTGAACTGAAGTAGTCAGTTGTAGTGTCCTGGGTGATCATTGGCAAAAACTGTTAATTTAAAGCACAAGTCCACTTGTATTTACTTGGTGTTGGTGTTTGACTGGTGGTAGAGGGTGGTAGGTGATGGGAGGTGACCCCAAGAAGTGGGAAAGAAGTCATTCTTACTGAAGGGACCAAGTTGGACAAGTACAGACCCAATCTGCAGAAAAAACACTATGGTAATCGTTTACAGTATCCTTGTAATCGATTACAGTGTCAAAAAAGGTGTAAACTTGATTTCTAAGGCATAATTTGAAAGGTCTTTGAGTATAGATTCCAACAAAACAAGAATCAACTCATTTGGAGTTCGGTGGAGAAAGTTATGAGCAAAAGAACAAGCAAAGGTGAGAGTTGGCAAAAATATATGAAAAGCTAACTTGAAAGAATAAACTGTACCAACTCAGATGTCCAAAAATTACAAATTAGTAGTCATTGGAAAGATTTTTGAGTCTAGTTTCTAATAAAAAAAGAATCACATCATTTGTAAGTCGGTGGAAAAAGTTATCAGTAAAATAGCCAGCAAAGGTCAAAGTTGACAGCTTGTTATCTCACCCAAGTTGCTCATCTCATAAACATTGTTTTTTTCCTCCATCATGAGGTGCCAAAACATCACTTCCCACCATTGAAACACCAGACCAGCCTAAGAAAAGTGCAAAAGTGCTTAAAACTCACCTTTTTGGCCAATGGTGACCCCAGTTCACCTGACTGAGTACCTGTGTTGGACTTTCTGTACAAAATCCAGTTTTGTCTCGGGTAATCGTTTACAGTGTCCTTGTAATCGATTACAGTGTCAAAAAAGGTGTAAACTTGATTTCTAAGGCATAATTTGAAAGGTCTTTGAGTATAGATTCCAACAAAACAAGAATCAACTCATTTGGAGTTCGGTGGAGAAAGTTATGAGCAAAAGAACAAGCAAAGGTCAGAGTTGGCAAAAATATATGGAACGCTAACTTGAAAGAATAAACTGTACCAACTCAGATGTCCAAAAAATACAAATTAGTAGTCATTGGAAAGATTTTTGAGTCTAGTTTCTAATAAAAAAAGAATCACATCATTTGGAGGTCGGTGGGAAAAGTTATCAGTAAAATAGCCAGCAAAGGTCAAAGTTGACAGCATGTTATCTCACCCAAGTTGCTCATCTCATAAACATTGTTTTTTTCCTCCA
This sequence comes from Vigna umbellata, assembly GCF_029865625.1. Classification (NCBI taxonomy): domain Eukaryota; kingdom Viridiplantae; phylum Streptophyta; class Magnoliopsida; order Fabales; family Fabaceae; genus Vigna; species Vigna umbellata. The sequence goes on from NC_142166.1 coordinate 3,153,075, forward strand.
TCATGGGGTGCCAAAACATCACTTCCCACCATTGAAACACCAGGACCAGCCTAAGAAAAGTGCAAAAGTGATTAAAACTCACCTTTTTGGCCAATGGTGACCCCAGTTCACCTGACTGAGTACCTGTGTTGGACTTTTTGTACAAAATCCAGTTTTGTCTCGGATAATCGTTTACAGTGTCCTTGTAATCGATTACAGTGTCAAAAAAGGTGTAAACTTGATTTCTAAGGCATAATTTGAAAGGTCTTTGAGTATAGATTCCAACAAAACAAGAATCAACTCATTTGGAGTTCGGTGGAGAAAGTTATGAGCAAAAGAACAAGCAAAGGTCAGAGTTGGCAAAAATATATGGAACGCTAACTTGAAAGAATAAACTGTACCAACTCAGATGTCCAAAAAATACAAATTAGTAGTCATTGGAAAGATTTTTGAGTCTAGTTTCTAATAAAAAAAGAATCACATCATTTGGAGGTCGGTGGGAAAAGTTATCAGTAAAATAGCCAGCAAAGGTCAAAGTTGACAGCATGTTATCTCATCCAAGTTGCTCATCTCATAAACATTGTTTTTTTCCTCCATCATGGGGTGCCAAAACATCACTTCCCACCAGTGAAACACCAGGACGAGCCTAAGAAAAGTGCAAAAGTGCTTAAAACTCACCTTTTTGGCCAATGGTGACCCCAGTTCACCTGACTGAGTACCTGTGTTGGACTTTCTGTACACAATCCAGTTTTGTCTCGGGTAATCGTTTACAGTGTCCTTGTAATCGATTACAGTGTCAAAAAAGGTGTAAACTTGATTTCTAAGGCATAATTTGAAAGGTCTTTGAGTATAGATTCCAACAAAACAAGAATCAACTCATTTGGAGTTCGGTGGAGAAAGTTATGAGCAAAAGAACAAGCAAAGGTCAGAGTTGGCAAAAATATATGGAACGCTAACTTGAAAGAATAAACTGTACCAACTCAGATGTCCAAAAAATACAAATTAGTAGTCATTGGAAAGATTTTTGAGTCTAGTTTCTAATAAAAAAAGAATCACATCATTTGGAGGTCGGTGGGAAAAGTTATCAGTAAAATAGCCAGCAAAGGTCAAAGTTGACAGCTTGTTATCTCACCCAAGTTGCTCATCTCATAAACATTGTTTTTTTTCTCCATCATGGGGTGCCAAAACATCACTTCCCACCATTGAAACACCAGGACCAGCCTAAGAAAAGTGCAAAAGTGCTTAAAACTCACCTTTTTGGCCAATGGTGACCCCAGTTCACCTGACTGAGTACTTGTGTTGGACTTTCTGTACAAAATCCAGTTTTGTCTCGGGTAATCGTTTACAGTGTCCTTGTAATCGATTACAGTGTCAAAAAAGGTGTAAACTTGATTTCTAAGGCATAATTTGAAAGGTCTTTGAGTATAGATTCCAACAAAACAAGAATCAACTCATTTGGAGTTCGGTGGAGAAAGTTATGAGCAAAAGAACAAGCAAAGGTCAGAGTTGGCAAAAATATATGAAACGCTAACTTGAAAGAATAAACTGTACCAACTCAGATGTCCAAAAAATACAAATTAGTAGTCATTGGAAAGATTTTTGAGTCTAGTTTCTAATAAAAAAAGAATCACATCATTTGGAGGTCGGTGGGAAAAGTTATCAGTAAAATAGCCAGCAAAGGTCAAAGTTGACAGCATGTTATCTCACCCAAGTTGCTCATCTCATAAACATTGTTTTTTTCCTTCATCATGGGGTGCCAAAACATCACTTCCCACCACTGAAACACCAGGACCAGCATAAGAAAAGTGCAAAAGTGCTTAAAACTCACATTTTTGGCCAATGGTGACCCCAGTTCACCTGACTGAGTACCTGTGTTGGACTTTCTGTAGAAAATCCAGTTTTGTCTCGGGTAATCGTTTACAGGGATGCTGTAAACGATTACCAGACCCTTTTTTCAACACCCTCACTCATCCCTTGCAGAGGTTGCTCCTCCAACTGATGAGGGGTCACCCCACATTCCTTGGACACACATCACATCACCAACCACCCTCTCCCACCACTGAAACACCTGGACCAGCCTCAGACAGGTGCAGAACTGCCTAAAACTGAGCTTTTTTTCCAATGGTGACCCCTGTTCACCTGGCTGACTACCTGTGTTGTACTTTATGTACAAAATCCAATTTTCTCTCGGGTAATCGTTTACCAGGATTCTGTAAACGATTACCAGACCATTTTTTCAACACTCTGACTCATCCCTTGCACTACTTCGTCCCCCTACTCATCACGGGTCACTCCACACTTCTTGCGTTTACATCAATGACCAACACCCATCTCCCCACTCAGAATTTGATCAACTCCTTCCCATTAATTACCATTAATTTTACTGAAAATGGTCTCGTACTTTTCAAATTCTTATTATAATGTTGCGTTCATTTTTCAATCACTACTTTTGTCATTATAAGTGAGATTAACACAAAGTAAAAATGATAGAGCGAGAGAGCGAGACAACGACAGCGAAGATGGAAGCTTCGAAGACGAACGACAGAGCGAGAGAGCGAGACACAATATGGAAGGGTTGAACAAACTTCTTTCCCACCCGAAACCGCCCAAACCCAATTCTTTAAATTTTAACGAGAGAGCGAGAGAGCGAGAGAGCGAGAGAGCGACAAGGGTTGAACGAACGTCTTTCCCACCCTAAACCGCGAAACCCAATTCTTCAAATTTTAACCTCGAAATCCCAAAATACCCCTCGCCCCGTAACCCTTTCTCTGTTTTATTTTCAATTTATTTGGCCAATCAAGAGCTGACACGTGGCGTTGTTAAATCTGTGTCAAAATTTCGTTGTCCAAATAACATTTTCCTACTTTTTATAGGCTCCTTTTTTTTTTCATCTACCTCATTTCTCATACACACACATTTTATATGTATTTTTTTTTATCAAATGACTAATTACTGTTATCACTTCAGTGCTCTCATATTTTCTCAAGAATCCACTACATTTTATGGTGGGTGAACATGACTTCAATTGCAGAAAAACCACAACTTGACTAATGAGTCAATCTTTTTTTCTAAATATTTTCTTTCCACCAAAAATTATGCCAATGGAGGAGAGACCCCACCAAAATGGTAGAAGTATACCTAACCATCACACATGGCCAATGCAGGCCACCCTAGCCGGCAGCCACCACTGGTATATAAATAAAGACTTCCCTTTCCACATATCAGCAACCAACACCAACATCTTCTCACAACAACCACATCACTGTCATGGGTGTATTTACTCAGGTTTATGACACCCCTGCTGCTGTGCCTCCTGCTAGGCTTTTCAAAGCCATGACCTTGGATTTCCATAACCTCTTCCCAAAGCTTGTGGATAGCATCCACAGTATTGAATTCACCCAAGGAAATGGAGCTCCTGGCACCATCAAGAAGATCACCACCATTGAAGGTCAGTAAATATAAAACGCTACCTTTTAATTAATTCAATACATGGCATAGCACATACTTACATAAGATTCTAGAATCGAACGTTGTTGTGTAAAAGAAACTTGATGAATGTGAATGAAATGAACATGGGAGCAGGTGAAGAAAGCAAGTATGTGCTGCACAGAGTTGATGCAATCGATGAGGGTAGCTTTGTGTACAACTTCAGCATAATTGATGGCAGTGGCTTGCCTGAGACATTGGAGAAGATCTCATTCGAGAGCCAACTGGTAGAAGGCTCCAATGGAGGAACAATTAGGAAGGTGCATGCCAAATATTTCACAAAAGGTGAAGCTGTTCTTACTGAGGAGGAACTGAAGGCTAACCAAGCCAAGATCCAAGGTCTTGTGAAGCTCGTTGAAGGCTATCTTCTGGCAAATCCTCATTACTGAACCTCTTTGCAGTAAACCATTCAACCCTTCATGGATATCTGCATGCAGACTCACCAATAAATTAATAATATTTTTTTAAACTTTATAGTATTATAGTTAAAAATCCATGTTACATTCTGTGAGATTGAATGAAGAATAACTTAAGAGTCATAACATACTTAATAAACCTACAAAATTAGGTATAAGATAAACCAGAACACGTTAAGAACTTGAATATTTCATGCAGAAAAAAAATAGACATGAGGTTAGCAGTCAAAACAAAATGGCTAGTTAATGCAATGAGTTACTTAAACTTAATTTTGATGAAAGATATAATTATAATTGAAAATGTTTCTTATATATCATTAATTTAAACAAATACCATATACATTAGCAATAAAAAACAAATCAATGAATTTGATATATATAGGTGTGTGCGTTTGTTTCACTTAATTAACACAGCTGATAAATAAATATTGGAAACACAACGGAACGAAAGGAAATGAATGTTTATTGTAACTTTGTCTTAAAATATGCTTAAAATGAGAATCTCAAATATTATGAACACCCCAATTTTTATTATCTATTTTAATGTAATAAGTAGCTTGTTAATACATAAACACCTTATTTAACTAAACAATATAAAAAATTAAATTAACCAGATTAGAGAACACATCTTTGCTTGTGAATTTAGAAACTTTGCCGTCCATCAACTCTTTGTTCTTTGCTTCAGTCAATTTCTAACTTTTTCTGGATTATCTTCATAGTATAATTATAATTAAGAGATTAAATATACTAGTTCATTGTATAATTAAGTACAATTTTAAATTAAAAAATGTGTTTAAAATTATGCGTATGACTCAACACAAACCGTGCATTCGCGCGCGCACACATATACATATATATATATATATATATTTCATGGTCGGCAAAGTTACATTGTTTCTATCATTTGGTCAATTTGGACAAAGTCCACATTTGATGACAAATAATTCGATCGAAGGATGTTGGTAACATATATCTTTTAATGTTATTCTTTTCCACATAGGATATTAATATCCTTTTATACAAAATTTATGTAAAATTTGTTCAATTATGATAATTTTTTTTATTAATTCATAATAGGATTTGCTTTATTTAATGAAACTCTTCGGATTTTTATTATATTATAACGAGCATGGTAAAATAATTTGCTTTTTAATAAATTGTGATATTTCTCGAGGGATATTACGTTGTGAGCATGCAGCTGTCAATTAATTGCTAATCAATTATTAGTTAAACTAAATTCTATTATTGATAATAGATTTAATTTAATCTAATGAATTAGATTCGTTGACTACTATAGCAACTATTTTTTTTTAAAATGAGAATATTTCTTGGTATATCTTTTTTATTATTTTAACGTTTGATGACATCGAACTTGTTGAATCATTCTGAATACTACAAAATTAATCTAGATATATCTATCAGAGTAAAGACAACGTACAAGTAAATAAAATGAGGAATTATTTTATGAAAGATAATCACATATTAAGTTTTCACAAATAATGTAAAAGAAAAATCCTTAGAGAAGAAAATAAACTTTATTCTATTACCAATATATATATATATACACACGCACACGCAAAAAATAAAGTGGCATCAACATAATTATCTGAAAAAAAAATCAATAAAGCCGTGATTTCATTAACTTAATAAACTTCTTTATTTAAAAATAAATAAATAAAGCCGTCTTTGAATTCACATGAATTTTATATCTCTAATAAATAAAGGTTTAGGTAAAAAGGCAAAAAGTTATTGACTATAGGATGTTCTAACCAGAATAATAATAAATCTTTTTTACATTCCACTCTAATTAATACACTAAGTGTTTGAATCTTAAAATCTAACTCCGAGTCTAATGTACTTTCTTTAGACTTAAATTTTTATTTCAATAATTTGCACAACGGATATTTATATTAAAACTTTATATAAGTTACGAAAATAAAATTTCATTTTTAATTAGAAATAATATTGAAAGTGTATAAAGAATCACATCTAAATTTTCATCAGAAGTTTGATTTCACTCAAACAGGTTAATTTTTGTCATAACCTTGTTGGGTTCTTCATTTTATTGAAGTCCACCATATTCTCATTGGGTAAGAATGTTCTAAGGTATTATAAATATGTTTGGATGCACTTATAGATATTTAAAAATGTAAAAGAAATTAATATTAAAGCTGATTTAGCATAAGTTAAGAAAAAAACAAATTAAAACTTTCATAAATTAATTTTTATATGAAAAGGTTTATTTGCAAGTTCTGTTAGGGTTGATCGATCTGTATAAGAGAAGAATCAACTATGAACTATTTGACATTTTCTTTTTAATATTTTCTATCATTAACTATACATAAAATCTACTATGAATTCATAAAACATTAAAAAAGGTACATGATTGCTAGCATTTTGATTAGAGAATAAGATGTACTGATACTTATTCCACCTTTTGTGACTAATTCTTAGTCTTCATTCACCTAATCTCATTATAAAACTTGGAATATACTTCATGATCCAATAATTAAATGAACATCGTGACGAGCACCATGGAGAGTGAAGTTGTTGAGATAATTGAGTAGCATTTATGAGTAAGAATGGTAGCTGGTGTGAGGCTATAAATACCATCTCTCCCTATACCCTAAACCACATCACAAACCAAGCACACTCTAATCTCAGAATCTGTGTTAATTAATTTTTGTGTGTTTATATTATCGATCATGGGTGTTTTTGCTCACGATGATGAGAACTCCTCTACACTGCCTCCAGCAATTTTGTACAAAGCTCTCACAAAAGATTCAGACATCATCATCCCAAAGGTTATTCCTGTCATCCAGAGCATTGAAATTGTTGAAGGAAATGGTGGACCTGGAACCATCAAGAAGCTAACAGCTCTTGAAGGTCAGTGTGTGTGTGTGTGTGTGTATAGACATTAACAATGTTAACTCTCGTTTTATGCTTTACTTTTAGCTTAATGTGTTTGTGTATTATAAGCTGAGAAGTGTTTGTTTTGATTGTGTATACATACATACATGATTACTAATTCAGATTGGTTTTATTAAGTATGTGAGTAATAAAAATAAGAAAGTTGAACATCATATCAAGATATTCTATTAAGATTTTGGGTTTGAGTGGTATTAATTTATTATGATGGTTGCAGGTAGCGAAACGAGTTTTGTGCTGCAGAAAATCGATGCAGTGGACGAAGCTAACCTGGGATTTGATTACAGCATAGTGGGAGGACCAGGGTTGCATGAAAGTTTGGAGAAAATCACACTTCAGACAAAGGTTGTGCCTGGTCCTGATGGTGGTTCCATCTCCAAGGTCGCTGTCAAATACCACACCAAAGGCGATGCACCTCTCTTAGAGGCAGTGCTTGAAGAATCAAAGGCCAGGGGAACCGGTTTTTTCAAGGCTGTCGAGGGTTACGTTTTGGCAAACCCTGCAGAATACTAGATTCATCTGCTTCTTCAAATTTCTCTCTTGTCGTACGTGGCTTCTTGCGTTTGGTCTTGTTTGGTTTAATTTCCTTGCGAGCAAGTGTTGGTTTTATGTAACATTCTTAAATGTTACGGTGATATCGGTGAATTTGGTTGAGTACTGTAATACGATCGAAAATCTACTTGTCTTGTTGGTGTTGATGTCGATCTCCATATCTGTATTCTGTAATACGCAAAGGAATAATCTTATACTGTGTTGCAATTTCCATTTCATGCTTTCGATAACAGCTATTCAAAACACACACATATGATTATCTTAATTAATGAATTATACAGGATAGAGTTTGCTTATGATATAAACAACCAACGTGTACTCGTGTACCTAAACTTATATATAAACTAATCATCAATAATGAAGCTGAAAAAGATAAATAATTCTAAGACTTTTGGAGAGAGGGCATTAAATAATCTGACATAGAATGATAATACTATAATGAATAATATACAGGTTAATTATGATAGTTGGTTTTCTAGGATAATAATTGTATAAGAAATGTATGGAAAGAAATAAAAAGATGAAGCCTCTCCCTTTACCAACAAGTCATATCACAGATATCAGAAATTGCAAGAAAGGGAAAGTTGAGGATTGGACAAAATGAAAACTTCAATAATTAAGAAAGGAATAAAGAATATAAGACTTTGTATGAAATGGAAGATATAGGGAGTGGATAAAATGAACTTTCAAGAATCAAGACAAGAATAAAGAATACAAGAAATCCACAAAATGTAAAAAGAATGATATAAGTTAAGCTTCATAGTTAAAAATTTAACTTTGCAACAAACCAAATTGGAAAAATATGATATTGCTGTAATTTTCAGAATTGAACTCTAAAATCACGTCTATTATAGATTTATAATAACGAATATAAAAATTTATAATAGTTACAAAATTTATTATTACCATAATTTTATGAATTGAACTTTAAAAACACTACACTCTGTCTTAATTTATGATAATGTCCTAAAATTTATAATATAATGTTATCTTGTTATACCAAATGGAATTAGTGAGATAATAAAGATGCCCTGAAACTAAAGTTGTTTATTTCATTTTTTAAAAATAAGACAATATGATATGTGTGATAGATAATCATTTAATTTGTTAGCAACAAATTATATTATTTAAGTGTATTTCTCATATAGTTCAGATCGTACCAGTAGTTTTTTTGCCATCTTATCTTTATAATTCCTTTAATATATTTTGCACAATGCCCTTCACCTAAGCCTATTTGCAAACAAGATACAAAAATTAAGAACAATTATATATATATATATTGAAAAAAAATAATTAAAAGATATTTTTAACAAAATCTGTATTAATTTTACATTAATTAAAAAAATTTGATACTAATAATCACGAAAAGATAACTTATATAAAAGATTATATCAGTTTGTACATCCATTTATTTATGTATTACTTAATTTTTGTAGACATGAGACTCAAAATTATATATAAATTTTTAATAATTTTTCAATAGACTTTAATATAAAGTGCGAATCTTACCAGCATGTCAATGTTTGCCAGCAACTTATTATACTATATGAACTTTAATTTATGTTCATTGCTTAATTGCATACTCAATGTATCTTTCTAGTTAGAAATTTATACTTATTCTTTCCCTCTTTCCCTCTTCTATATGTATATGTCTATATCTAAATATTTTTTTTTTGCAAAAAGTAAAAAGATTAATAAATAAATGTGATATTGTTCAAATTTAATACTGCAAAACATAGATATTTTTTCGTCAATATCAATTTACAATAAACAAAATTATAATTACATGAATATTATAGCAAACAAATTAATAACATTTTAATAAATTTAAGCAACAATAAATATATAAATAAAAAAGACTTAAATATTTATCTTCACTAGTTGGTTCAAAAGTCAATTTAAGTATTTTTAAACAGTATCACATCGTGTTCATGTACACGTACCATTTTCCATTCCTGGAAAATAAAAAGATAATCCTAATCAACATGGTTACAAAACCAGTTGATAAACTTTTTTTTAAGGTACAAACTAAGTAGAACTTAATCTGCTTATAGTTTAAATAATTTATGCTTACATTAGCGTATATATAAATTAATACACAGTAATCAAGCTTGCATAGACTAATATTAGACTAATATTCTCTGATAAAGTCTTGGAGAAGGAGCTGGTTTTTTAAAGTTTAGATTTGACTTTTTCATTAATTAATTTATCATTTCTGCAAATTAGTTTAAAGAGATATTCAAACTAATTTGAACATTATAATTTGTTTGCGTATTAGGGGAACTTCCCACTTCCCATGTCCATATAAAATGCCATATCCACAATCAACAAACTCACACTCTCTATCAGCTAATCAAATTCTTCTTCTTCATATAATTTCTTGCCCTAACCCTAAATTTGTGTCAAAAGATCATGGGAATTGTCACTACAGAAAGTGATCTAGTTTCTGCAGTGGCACCTGCAAGACTATACAAAGCCATTGTCCTTGATTCTTCCAATTTTTTCCCCAAAGCTTTACCAGACTTTGTTAAAAGTGTTGAAATCATTGAAGGAGATGGAGGGCCAGGAACCATTAAGAAGTTCAGTCTTCCTGAAGGTGAACTGAGTTTATGTTTCAAATAAACCTTATATCATCATTGACAATATTTCATCATGTAGTCATGGATTTACATATGATCAAATCGTGAACTTTTATGATAATTTGCTATGTTTGATGGTATATATGATCAGGGTATGTGAAGCAAAAGGTGGATGTGGTGGATGAAGATAACTATGTGTATCAGTACACAATAGTTGAAGGGAATCTTCTGACAGAGCCATTGGAGAAGGTGTCTAATGAGTACAAATTGGTGCCAAATTCTGATGGAGGATGTACTGTGAAGGCCACACGCAAATACTACACAAAAGGAGATGCTGAACTCACACAAGAGTTTCTCAAATCTACCAATGAGATGTCTGCAGTGTTTGCCAAGGCTGTTGATGATTATCTTTTGGCTAATCCTGATTACAACTAAAACATGCTTTCGTCTGTGGATTATGTTGCTTCTGTGTTCTTTCCATCACTTTATTTCATTGAGAAGTGTGAGATTATGTAAGACTTGTTTGTGTGTATGCATGTATAATAATGTTGTGAAACTATAATGATAATAATATAACTTTTGTTCATCCTCTAATTGTTGTCTTTAATTTTTATGTATATCATATTCAGAAGTTTACTTCCTTTATAAATATAAACATTTTAGTTTTAATAATATCTTAATTAATCTTTAACTTTTATCTTATTTGTAAATAGATATTACAAACTTATTATAAGTGATGATTGTTTGAATTACAATGTTATTATATGTTTACATCTATCGATCATAAAAATTCAAATTATATTTTTAATTTAAATTTTAATATTTTATAAGTACTTATGTCCTCCTTTTAAGGGCAAGTTAAGTGTGGCAAGTCAGAAGATAGTAAGTGAATTAAATAACAAATTAAAATGTATTAACGATCTAAAAATGTTAGTACATGACTCAATAAACTCTATCAGCATAATTAACACTAAAATTCAAGGAACAAACAGATATGGTTAAAGGCTAAATTATTTATTTGCAAAAGAGATTTAAGAGAGTTAATTTTTTAATTGAAAATGTGTTAGGGTTGTTAATTTAGAAAATCGAAGCTAAATCTAAAATAGGTCTTGTTTTCTTTTATAATTATGTACAATTAGTAGATTTTATTTTTCTTGGGATAAATACATTGTAATGGGACCAATCTGTTTTTTCTAGAATACTGAATAACAGTAAAAGATAGAATTTTTTTTTCCAGAAAAGTCACCTCACATTAATTAAAGAAAATGAAAGAAAGGAAATTGAGAATTGAAGAATGAAGAAAAGAACGTAGAAGGGGAAAATAAACAATAAGCAAGAAAAAAGGATAGATAGAGGCTCTTTCTTTTTCTTTTAGAAAAGTCACCACACAACAAAGAAAGAAATTGTAAGAGAAATGAAGCTGAAGCATTAAGAAAGGAATAAACAATATGAGAAACATATAAGAAAGTTAAACCATTCTTTTCTTGTCTTAAAAAAAAAAGAATTTGGTGTTTTCTAATTAGCTTTACTGCATGCTTCTTTCTTACAAAGATTGAATAAGACCCTTCGCATCATTTTACATTATTAGGTGCAGTCAAATATAAACTCAAATCAAATTAAAACTTTAAAGTATAAATCTAAATAAAATTATACTCTAAAACATTACAATAAATGTATTTAATTGCTAACTCAAGTAAATTCCACTGTCATAGCAGATTTTACTCACATGTGATTTTTTCAATAGATCTGAATGCTGTTGAGGTTTCTTCCTGCATTCCATGGTTAATATAAAAATGATTGTCAGAGATGTTGTATGTATACATGTTTCTTTCATTTATAAACTAGGCTTGAAATTGTCATTTAATTATGCAGGCCGCATCTATAATGGAGCATCCTTTATGGTAATATAAATGTTTTTATTATCAATTTCTTTTTATTAAATTTTATAATCCATTTATATAAGTTTTTGTGCTTGTTAATCAAATTTTGTTAATCAAATTTCGTAATCTGATAGAGTTTTGAACGAATCCGGCATGTCTCAAATTTCATACATTTCATATTCCATATATAACAATAATTTATTTATTTAATATATATTTTATAGGAGTAAAATGAAAATGGCAGCAAAAGGTGGGGTGGGGTGCAGGAAGGAAGAAAACAATGGAGTGCGAGAAGAAAACCCCATGCTGATTCCTGTCATTCAGTTACTCGTAGGTTAGAATGGACTCATTGGGCCCAAACGGGTCAAAAGTTGGTCCAAGATAATACAGATATTCATTTGAATACCTTGTTCAACTAGAAGATTTAAAATATAAAATAAAAGATATTTAAAATTATAAAAAAAAACACCTTAAATACATAAAATAAGATTAAACTTAACCTTTGTTATATACACAATCAGCTTCAAATTTACAAAACTTTCATCATTGACAAATCTGAACCTAAATCTTAACACCTGCACATTTCACTGAAGACAGGATTTAGATGGAGATTCTTGAAGAGTTCAAGGCTTAAAGTTAGTAATCAATTGGAACCATGATCTCATCTCTATTTCTCTACTATTGTTTTTTATCAGCATAACTATATCCCAGTTGAGAGAACGAAGAACTAGCTCTTAGGCAGCACCCACTGTAGTATTATCCTGTACAATCTGCAAGAGAAACATGTTTCAGATAGACACAAGTAAAATAATAGGATTATCCAAAACTAAAAGTAGTACATGATATTTACATTGATCAAGAACTACCATACAATCTTAACTTGTTTCAATAAGTTTCTCGTGTAGCTTATCAAAATAAGCTCTCTCTGTTTTTTTTTTTTTTTTTTTTTTTTTTTTTTTTATGGCATAAACCCTAGTGTGATAAGAGCTTAATGAATAAGCCCTTAGTGAAATTGTGTCTTCAATTAAATCTGCTATTATTGCGCAACATTAGACTGAGTTTATTTTTATTTTTATTTTTTATAAAAAAAGAAAGAACTAACCAAAAACTTATATGATTTACTTTTCAAAAACACTACCTGAGAGATGTATTCCTTCACCCTGTCATTCATGGGTGCATCTAAAGCTCTCTCAGCTAGCTCATAATATAGGGTATTGCCTTCAGGACCATTAACTTTGTCTTTCTGTAAATACCTACAAAGTAAAGGAAGAATAAATAACTACAACATTGCTTGTCCCTGGAAATCAGAAGTGTCACAAAAGGCAACAGATATTATGGTTTAAATCCATCACATCAAACAAATTTCACCTTTGCTGAACAAGAAGTTCCAATGCCTGCTTAACATTTCCAAAGACTGGATGACTTCCTTCATTTTCACCCAAGGCCAAACCCATCCTCCTTAATTGGCTCCATAGAATGTCTGCAGTTCCCTCACCAGGAGTTCCATAGTGTTAACTTTCACTAAAGTTTTAGGCCAATAACAAGCAAAATGAAAAAGAAAGCAGAACCTTGGTATTTACAACATTTGTCTAGAGACATCAAGGTAGTAGTAGCATTGACTTCAATATAAGTTTATGAGGTGGATAGAGATATATACATGTATAATTTTAGCATTGTGACACTAAATTAACAATAGCATACCTTCTGGAATTTTGCCACCAGCAAGATGGACAATACTAATCACGACAAAAGTGAATCCAGATAGATGAGCAGTTTTCTCATCCACAACATATTTTTCATATACATCAGGAGGAAGTTGACTTATGAGAATGTATGATTTTGGATCTGTCCCACCTGAAAGAACAAACATCATTAAACCATTAGAAGAAAATGAAGATGGCAAAACCTAAAATATTGTTGGAAAATTCTGGGGAACACAACCAGCTTTGAACAAGTATAAATCAATCTGTGCTCAAACTGTCATTAAAAATTCACAAATAGAACTCAAAATTTTCAACAACCCGATCATTACAATGGAGTGTGAGTTATAGGTTTTGTTTGATTAATAAAATAAACACCTATAAAAGAATAAAATAAAAGGACAAAATTGATTAAGCTCTTAAACAACTTATGCACTTCATCGTTCATAGAAGAGTTCTCATTTAACTTCTCCAAGAACTGATTTTATCTTGAAATGTGATAGACATACAACAAATCATATAGCAATTAGCACATCATTTTTTTTGTCTACTATTGCTCTTTGTCACATCATTTATTATATTTCTAATGTCTCTCTCTTTTCATTCTTAGAACATCGCCCCTTAGGTGCTTAGTAAGTTGCTTAACAAATTTTTCCATAGAAACATATTATGTTACCGCGCATTACTTGAGTGAGTTGTTTAAACAAGCAATGTCAAGGTTATTAAACTCGAGAGTCTACACAGACTCTATTTATAGATTTTTCTCAAACTTGTAGGAAAATGTAAAAAGAACAAATAATAACATATGCACATAGCATGATACTTTTACACAACAATAGTTCAACATTTCAACTCATAACAAAGACAAGAATCAGACTACAATAATAAGTTATGATAGTACATTAGTGCAAAGTAAGATTAAAGTCATATATATGACCTACTTATATATAAATTCATAAAAGCACAAGTTCTTAAAATGAAAACATTTCAGAAAGGAGCTCATTTCTACAAACAGTTTGATTCTTAATAAAATACCAATACTATAGGACCAATGAAGGAAAAGAATTATACAGATATCAAATTCGTTAACTCACTTGCCGACTCGAGAGTTTATGCAAGTATACAACTAAAAAGAGTTTCCTCAAGTTTACTTAGAAAAGTGTTCGATAGTATGTTAACTCGTTTTCTCTACCTAGGATCATAAACTCATAATTAGTTGTTCGTATTAATAACGATGCCTCTGTTAGCATGGAAAAGAAGGAAGAAGCATTGAAATAGTGAGGAAAATGATGTGCATTGTTTGGAAATGAAGAAATCAAGGCACGAAGGAATAAAAAGGTGAGTTTTAATATTAAATTTTATTTCACAACAAAATTTACATTCTCTTTTTTAGTTTTCAAATATAATTAAAGGTAAAATACGTAAATGAAAAATCCCTTTATATATATATATATATATATATATATATATATATATATATATATATATATATATATAAAATAAATTACATGATTATTTGATAAAAATAATTCTCTTTTAGCATACTCATAAGATAAGTTTAAGCTTACAAGAGAAAGTGCATTCAATTTCTTTGCATGAGTGATGGAAAAGCTATATCCTAACAGAACCATAAATAGAATGAAAAGAGAAAAGAAGAAAAAGGCGAAATGCTCACTCTGTTGGGATGCCCGAGTTTGGGCTTTGGATGAAGGTTGTGCCCTTTGAAGCTCCTTCATTTCATACCCAAATACGGAGGAAAGCTTGTCCTTAGCTTCATTGATAACAAAGGCAGGAAGGCTACGCTGATGGTAGTTCTTCGTAACGACTTGAGTGAGTTCCTCTCTCTTAATAGGGCACCCTGAAGTATGATGGGTTTTGAAAAGCACATACCTAATCACTTCCCCAACAAGCTTATCCTTTTCCTGAAAAACAATTCAAACAAGAGCATGCCCTAATTCTCAGAATGCCTGCATTTTTAAGAGAGGATGATGCGAAGAAAGGAAAAAGCCATTCACCTCCTTTGAAATCCCGAATTGAGCGAAATCTTCTGCATCATTCGCCATACTTCAAGCGCGTGGTGAAAAGGGGATGAAGATGAGGAAATCCAAACCTCAAAGAAGGTGAAAAGGTCGAATCTTTTTACCGTTTTTTTTCTTTGAATTCGACTGTGCTTGGTGGTTGCAAAATAAATTAGGGATGTCGGCGCCTCCTTGGTGAATCTACAAGTCTTCTATCTTACAGTGGCGGGAGAAGATCCTTATATATTTATTATTATTATTATTATTCATAAAAATTTAAATATTATTGATATACCTTAATTAAATTCCAAAATTGTTTCCATTTAAACAATTTTCATTATCTATTCGAATATTTGAATGTTGGTCGGATTTAAATTTAACTTTTTTTATAATAATTGAAATGTTTAAAAATTGTGTTTCAATTGAGATTTTTGTTTGTTTGAAATTTGAGTCACTTCGTATATTATATAAAAAACTCTTCTTGAAAAAAAAAATGAAACTCTAATATAAGACTTTTAGTCTCCATATCATTAGACTTTAGTCTCTAATTTTTTTAGTTTTCTCTTTCTTTAGCTAATGATGGTATAATTAAAATGTCTATATAATAATAATATAGTATTAGAAACTAAAATAAAAATTATGTATTTGTAAAAGACTAAAATAAGAAATCATCGTATTTTTGAGGTCTAAAATAAGAAGTATATATTGTTATTTTTATTTCATAAAGAGGATTATAGTTGTTTAAAAGAGTTGTTTATTAGAATGATGATTAAGTACTAGTTCACTTTTTTTTAATGGATAATTTGTTTAATAGTTCTTCAAATCTTAAAAAGTTTTAGATTTTGAATGGTGAAGAAATACTATTTGCACGTATTTAAAATATTATTTTCTTAAAAGAGAAAATCTATGTATTTTAAATATTTTTCATTTTTCCACAAAAAAAAATACCTAATTCAATTTCAATTATATATTTTTGTTAGTTTTACTTGACTTGTTGAATGAGATTTCAAAATGACCTATCGACCTATTTAGATCATTTTACTTTTACAAATTAACATTAATAAGATCATAAATTACAAACAATTTTCTAAGTAAAAAAGTATATTCGATTGATTATTGTAAATTTTCAATAATACTAAATATTAACGTAGTTTTTCAATAATGACAAATATTTTCATAATTAAATACAACGAAAAAAAAAGAATTGTATAATTAATAAAACTAATTTAGTTAACATTTTTTTTTAAATAAATTATTAGTGTCAACAAAAATACGCTTAAATGTTAATCAACTTTAGTGTAACACGTAAATATGTAATTATTTAACTTATTGGTAGATATGTTGTTTTGGTTTTTAGTTCAGATAATACATTATTTGTTTTCCAAAAAATTATATCAATTTTCTCTTAGTTGTTGCATTTTTTTTTAGTTTAATTCCTATAAATATATTTCTTATTTTAATATTTAGTGAAATCACAAATTAACATAGCAATTCTTTTTATTTTAAAACTGACAACTTTATTAATTTCATAGCACAGTTATCACTATTAAAATTAACACAAGGGTTAAAGATAGTAATTTAAAGGAACTAAAATTTTGTTGAGTTAATTTATTAGATTTTATTCTATATATTAAAACCATAGGGTTTTAAGCCTTGATGATTTAATTACTTAATGTAGATTAATATTTAAAAGATAGTAACTTTTGAATTAATAAATAAACAAAATTTAATCTCAATGTTAAAATCATAACCCAATTATTTATGATATTATTTATAATATATTAAACTGTTTGTATTTTTTATTAATTGATTTTTTTTAAATAGGTAATGTCACATGTATGGTTATATAGATTTATCAATATCTGCTAAGTTTTAATGCTAAATGAAAGACAAAAATAAAATTTCTCTGTGTAGTTAAAATTATGAAAACTAAATTTCTTATTTGGATATGTTAGTCAAACTTGGACAACTAAATTACAAAAATAAATTAGATTGTACTAACCTAAAAACCGAAAATTAGAAGTAAATATAAAAATTAGTTTATTAATTATATTTTCTCACATCAATGCTAATTATAATTATATTTCACTGATATATATATTTAACTATATTATTTTATTAAATATAATTACATTCGGCGACGTCGTTTCAGTCTTTCTTGGTTTAGAGTAACTACAATTGGTAGTGAGAATCTGCATGCTCAATTGTGCGATTTAGAACGAACGAGAAAGATGAGAAAGGAAGACACGTGCGAGCGTATGGAGAACGCTCTGCGAGAGTGCCACCGTCGAATTCCGGCGGGTCCAAGTCGCGACTCAGCGTGTCGCCACCTTAACCAGGCGTTGGCCTTGTGCCTTGTTTCGTCGGCGTGTCCCGAAGAATCGGAGGCGGTGCGCACCCTTTGCTCCACCGCCGGCACCGCTCTGAAGCGCCAGCAATGCCAACAGGCTCAGTTTTCTCTCTCCCTCTGCCTCTCTTCTCACCAACAATAGCTTATTCCCTAACCTAATTTTTGCTACTCAATTCTGTATAAATTTTTGGGAATTTTTAGCAACGCTTATTCATTATTCATATTGATTTAAATTTGATCTGTATCCGGCGGTGAATTTATTGTCTAAGAAGAAAAATTGTTTGTCAGTGATGTTTTGTTTGAATTTGCTTGATTCAAATAAAATTGAAGATATTTATGCAGCAGAGTTGAATAATTTGAAAGCAGACTCATAATTTATCTGATTCAAGTGAAATTGGGGGAAGCATTTTAGAACATATAAATAAGTGTAAAATAAAACAATTTTTGTGTTGACCTTCAACTCAAAATTATTAATCAAGCATATAACTTAATTAATTAAATTAATCTATATTTTAAAATCTATTATTGATTTATATAATCATTATTTTCACTTATAAGAAACTTTTATATTAATATTGTATAAACTTTTATTTGTTTATTTTTCAATGTAACATGTTATGAATACATTTTTATTCTCATTTTAACGTATTTCTAACTTAATTTATTACGAAAAATTGTTATTAATATTTAATTATTAACCCATTAAATTGTGTAATTATTTTTTTTTACCATCAGACATATATTATTTTAGTTTGTGCAATGGACTTGACTGTCTATTTTGTACAATATATATAATAAGTAAATATTTTATATATAAATTAAAATTTGATACAATATTTTAAGTAAATAAATAATATTTTTATTTATGCTAAATACTTATATCATGACAGTCATTTTTAACCATTGATTTTTTTAAAATAAATATTAAATTTAATTTAAAAAGAAAGATAAGTGAGATATATATTAATACATTTAAGAGGTTAACTATCTTAATAGCCACAAAAAATACTCTGATTTAATGTAGTTATTGAGTGGATTACAATTATTA
Source organism: Vigna umbellata (assembly GCF_029865625.1). Taxonomy (NCBI): domain Eukaryota; kingdom Viridiplantae; phylum Streptophyta; class Magnoliopsida; order Fabales; family Fabaceae; genus Vigna; species Vigna umbellata. The sequence goes on from NC_142166.1 coordinate 3,172,011, forward strand.
AAAATACTCTGATTGTAACCACTTTAATTTTCTCCCCTTGGATTGACATTACATTTTTGTGTTCTTCGGCTGTAATTTTTCCTTTACAGAGAGAATGATGCTGAACTAAAAATGGAGACCACAACTACCTGTTTCGGCCATTAATTACGACAAGCTTCGATCAACTTCTATTTATCTACATAGAATTTATTTATTTTCCAGTAAATAGTCAAACAACTCATTAAAAGTTTAAAGCAATCTGTTACAAGGTGGGGGAATGGAAATTCATCAATGAGTTCGATGCTTGTTTTAGACAGGTAGGCAGGCACACTAGGAGCCTATGGTCTCTGATATGCAAAAAGAGCAACCATGATCAGTCATTGATGGCTATGAATACCGTAGGGAGAACTATAGCATTAAGATGGTGAAAAGGAAAGAACATGATTCTTTATTGTTTTACTGTAATTTGCTCTGGTTTTACGAGGCTAGATCCATTTCCACACACCTATTATATTTCTCAAGATTTTTGTATTTGCTTCTTAGTTAAATTGAGATCCTTGTGCCTACACAAAGTGGGTGCATAAATTGCAGCCAATAAATTCTCAACTGCATTAGAGACTCAAATAGAAATCCAACCCCCTCATTTATGTTGGACATGCTTAAAATAACGGTGAGTCGGTGGGCGTATGTTGAAGTCATGCTGAGGAAATATTGGAATCTATTACACCTTGGAGAGGTCTTAATCCCTAAAAATGTTAAGGTGTTAGGATTTACAGTGAAAAATTCATTCCACTATGGTTGCCAAAAACATGCTAGAGTATATTATTAATCAGCCTACTCCATGTATGTGATTTCATAAAATCAGTCACTGCATAGATTTAGGAGCATTAGGGTCACAGGTTGCGTTGTCCGATTAGATGTTTACTTTGGTGAAGGAAACAAAGACTTCCATTGGAATTAATAAGGCATGCAAAGGGACGGTCCACTTTACTCTAGTGGGACAGGCACCTTCGTAGTTTGTTGAAATATTGTCAAATGTGGTATTAATTGCTTTGTTATCCTCTTCATCTATAAATACTCACATCTCTGATATCTCACATCACTGCATTTCCTAGTGCTCATAAACTTTAAGTTTCTATCAATATCTTGTAGTTCAATTCAAACTTCTAAGCAGCATGGGGGCACTCACTTTCACAGAGGAGTTTACTAGCACTGTCCAGCCAGGAAGGTTGTTCAAGGCTTTGATCCTTGATGCTCCAAACCTCATTCCCAAACTGATGCCTGAGGCCATTAAGAATGTTCAATTGGTTGAAGGGAATGGAGGTCCTGGAAGCATTCAGGAGATAACCATTGCTGAAGGTCAGTTGCACCATTTCACACTGATTTTCACTTTATCTTTTTTTGTTGTTATTTGTGACTAATTGTGTGTCATGTGAAGACCAAAGAAGATAATAGACACATGGTAGTTCTAAATCATATAATGATTTCTCTAACCATGTGATCTTAAGTTAAGAACTCATTAGTTTTCACCTTTATGTGCTCTAGAGTTGGTTTTCTAAGTATATTTTGAGATAATCCCATATCTCTTTTGGTAGGTTTCAAACAGAAATGACTAACAGAGATCGTTATTGGTAATGCCTTCAATGCAGGTGATAAGATCAAACACTTGAAGCATAGAATTGATGCAATTGACCCTGAGAAATTGACTTACAGCTACGCAGTGATTGAGGGGGATGGTGCACTGGAAAAAGTGGATTCAATTTCACACGAGCTTAAGTTCGAGGCCACTGAAGAGGGAGGTTGCAAGACCAAGAATGTCAGCACTTATCAGCCCAAAGCAGGGGTTGATGTCAAAGAGGAGGATTTCAAGGCTGCAAAGGAAGAAGGCTTGGCTCTCCTCAAGGTAGTGGATGCTTATCTTGTGGCAAACCCAGAGGCCTATGCTTGAAGCCTTGAACTGATCTTATATACAGGGCACCTTTGCATCGGATTATAACATGTTGTGCTCTAAATTCAGCCTATAATCTGGTTGCCAAATATGATATGGCTTATAATAAAATTTTATTTACTTTTGTGGGCACTGATAGCCAAATATGGTGATACATACACACTATCACACGATTACTACTTAAATGGTGGGATGATCAAACACAATGGTTAATTGGTACACTTTTTTTTCATTTTTCCCTTTAATTGCTTCCAGAAATTGACTATGTTAATGGTATCAGTCATAAAAGTGGTAAATAAGAGGTTTATATGAAAAATCACACCACAAGAAATTTTACGTAATCGAGCCACGAGCTTTCCACAAGCCATGAAAACGATGTTTTCGTAGTAGTTTGGCTTACTGGAACTTGGACCATTGCCTTTGTCTCGAAGTTTTTTCGAATCTGAAAGGAAACTGATCTGTGATTGTTCATTTTTGGAACTTAAAAAACAATGTCTGCTAAAACTGCTTTAGCAGATTGTGACGTGCAAGCTTATTACTGATTAGTAAATATAATATGAAACAATTTTATCATCAGAAGAATATTACACTTACATGAAAAATCCCTTTCATGAAAGTTCCGAAACAAAAATTGACCTGTTAGAACTGTCCAAATGCATAGGGTCAATGAATCCTATAACCTTATGCTTCCCAATGCTGCTTGGTTACGCCAAAATCGTTTAAGTGTAATAACTATGAAGACCAATGAGGGGTTTTAATCAGAAACTTCAATTTCTTATCCTATCAACGTTCCATCAATTTATTGGGACATACGGATAACTTTATTTAATTGGGCCCCTATCATACGATAGAGATGCAAAATTCACCACGGAATAATGTGATATTCTAGCTCATTGTGCACCATAATTTGGTTCTCTCGAGTCAGACTTTGACTTGGCAAATGAAAGCTACAAATTTTGGTTAAACACATGGCTTCTGTTCCTGCAAGAATATACTATTATCGTATAAATCAGAATTTTGAAATGAAGTTATCAAGAAATTATACTTTTAGATGTTTCATATTCTCAGAAACCTGTGTGACAGTGTTATAAATTTTTAATAACTGATGTTTTATCCTGTTACAAGAAACAGAACTTCATGCCTTTTCTGGTTAATCTTACAATTGTTTTCATATTTTTCATTTGGTGAAACAAACCTCGAAAGCAACGAAGCATAAAGACAGAAAATGAAAGGGGGTCTGAACTTGGACATTATAAATAACAGTACCAAAACATTGATCCATGCCAAGTATTTTTTTTTTATACCATTTACTAAAAAATCAATATAAAAAAGTATTAAAGTTTCCTCTCCTAATACCGTTTTAACTTGTCTCTATTTCTTTAATCATGAATCATAGGAAAAACACCAAAACTACATATATAATTAAAATACTTAGTTTTTAAGTGAAAACTATTATCCTTATATTTTAGTTTTTCATCAGATACAAAATAAAATTTGCTGCAACAACATTTAAGTTGATTTACCATATCATTTTCTTATGAATTTTTGTATTTATCTGTTTACTTAAATATTCCCATAGACAAAATCAACAGACATAATTATATCATAGCAATTGTCAAATATTTTAAAGCAAAATCTGTCTCTATATATTAAAGTAGAATCGCTACCCTGTTGATTGTTCGTGCATTACCTGTTTCTAATAAGACAAGCCTTCTTCCTAATAAGAATCAAGATCCAAGAACTATTCTTTCTAGTGATAATTAACTACCAAACACCTTGTGCCACAATCAATACACTAAGATAAACTCTCTTTTCTGCTAATGAAAGATTAACCAATCACCCGGTTGTGTATTTTTCTTTTCCATCAGAAGTTTGTCACAGTTTTTCTTTGTTTTCTCTATGTAATGATAAGATATTGTCCGTTCTGGATCAAATATTTACGAATTTGTTTTTGGTATCACTTCAAAAAGTCACTTACTAATTAAGGTATTTTATGTGGAATTTTGTTTGTGTCCTAGTAGCTAATGCTCTTTGACTAATAGCCTCAAGGCATATTGATTGTTCAAAAATGGTGAATGACACCTTGTGATTCAAACAACTCATGAGGTTGGTAATGCAATATTTTCACTTGCAGGAATTCATGTCCATAATGTTTGCAAAAAGGTCTTATTCTGCCAATAGCCGCCCATGTGTATTGTATAGGTTTCATACAATTATTTGGAAATATGAAATACAAAACTCATTAATCATTCACTCATTGATTTGAAAGTTTTCCAATAAAAAATGCCATTCTTAACTGTCAAATAAATGCCCATTTTCCCTAAGCTGCATCAATAAACATATTAATTTCCATCAAAGTGATCATTCCTATATAACCACAAGACCTGTAAAGTGCTCTCCCTTGGGATCCAACTTTCACAACCTTGAGTTTTCTGTGACCATGGGAGGAACAACTTTTACATATGATTATTCCTCCGCTGTTGCTCCATCACGCATGTTCAAGGCCTTGATCACTGACTCAAGAACTTTGCTTCCAAAGCTCTTACCACAGTTCATAAAAGAGGTCAACGTGGTCCAAGGAGATGGGGAAGCTGGAAGCATTGAGCAGGTTAACTTTTCTGAAGGTTAGCAAAAACACTTTAACAAACTAAAGTGAAAGTAATGGATTACAAAGTAATATTGTACCTATTTGTATGAATATATCTGTGTGTATAGTAGCTGAAAAATTTCTTGTGTTTTGATTTTTGTGCAGCTGGCCCCTTCAAATATGTGAAACACAGGATTGATGAGGTTGATAAGGAGAAATTAGAGTGCAAATACACTATGATTGAAGGGGGACCATTGGGGGAAAAGCTTGAGTCCATAGCTTATGAGGTCAAATTTGAGGCCACAAGTGATGGTGGTTGCCTCTGTAAAATGACAAGCAAATACAATGTCATAGGGGATTTTGAAGTCAAAGAAGAAGAGATAAAGGAAGGAAGGGAAAGCTCTCTTGGAGTCTGTAAAGTGGTGGAAGCCTACCTGCTTCAGAATCCACAAGTCTATGCCTAAATTTTCATCTGTTTATGTTAATGATATTCAATTTATTCAGTTTTTGAATGATTTAGTATTGATAATAGAAGGTTTTCCAAGTATTGACTGAATTCCTAAGTAAGTCCTTACCCTTCAAAGGCATACTCAGTGATAATAATTCTACCTAGTACTTGGAAAATCAATGGCAAATGCAATTATCCATAAGAAATTTGTATTTTTTTTAGATCACAGAATTCAACCCCTCTCTCATGTTTTGTATTTGTCTTACCAAATGTTTCTGTATTTAGTTTCTGTTCCAGCCAAATTCTACCGATTTGAACCAAAACCCATGAGCACTAAGTAGTAAGCAATTGGCGAATCTGCACCTTAGAGGCAGCAAACAAACACCATAAGAAAGATGATTGAACTTTTTTCTTGCAGAAGGTTGATTAAACCATGGCAAGGAAAAGCGTTTTGGAGTTGTGTGGTTCACAAGATTTCCAAATCCAAGAACAAAGTAACATATTCAACCAATTAGGAAATCCAATGAATAAACTACAATTTCAGAACTTTACTGATTTATTTTTGATACAACTCCAAAAAATATTTTATGTATATATAAACTCATATTCATCTCTTGTTTTATCTAATGAAGGTAAGATTTTGTTTGTATCTTAACACATCTAGCTAGCATTGTTAAATAGACGTGTTAAAATCAATCTGATGGTTATAACTAGAGGGTGATTGAACAGTCTAAATAAATAAAGTAGTTGGAGGAGTAAGAAACTCAAATTACCAAACAGAAAAACATTAGCATATAGACAGAAAAGAAGAAAGCAAAAAATTGAAATAAATTAGAATTTTGGATAGGTCAAGCAAAAACAAGAATGATACCATTTTGCACACATGACTAATGTTATAAAGCTTGTGGACTTTACTACTTTAGGTACAACCTTCAAATTTTATTACCCTTTACATTCATGATTTGTCCAAGTCCATTACGAGAAAAATGAAATATTTTTCAACCATGGCTAGTGATGAGAAAGTAGAAAACAAAAGTTGGCATGCTCAATTCCCTTCAAAATTAGGATATAGTTGGACATACATCTCTATAATAATTTATAGGAGAAATAAATAAAAAAAACTAAATTAAAATTTTCAAAAGTACAAGCTAATTTGTGGAATGTTTCTAATATAACTTTTCTATTTTTTAAAAAAAGTACACAAACTAATAATTTTAGTTTGTAAATGATTATGAAGAAATTTGCGGAAACAATTTCTTAAATAACATTATATGACAAACTAATATATAACATCTCATTTTTCTATATAATTTTTTTAGAAACTTTTTCAATAAAATAACTGAAAACGGGGAAAATAAGTTGTCGCAAACACCATTTTACCCAATTTTGGATTCAACAGCTTATACTATATGAAATGGTCAAATATTGTTATCATAAAACCTCTTAATCCAAACCAAACCATGAAATACGTTGTTGAAACATTACTGAAATTCAAAATAATTTAAACTTTAAAATTACATAAATTGGAATAATGATATTCCAGGTTAAATAATTTTAAATTATATCCCAAATCATTTGATGTACTAATATATTTCTATTAAATTAATTATAAAATTATATTTGCAAATAAAATTTAATTAAGTTATTACGAGTAACTATTAATTTTTCCAGTAAATTATTTTATTAGTAAAAATATTTCATTCTTAATTTTGTATAGATATATGTATTTTTTTTATGCTAGTTGAGAAAATCTGAAGCCACCCACTTCATTATTCGATGAGATGTGACTTCTGTTGATTATCAGATTTGAAAATAATGCTGTCACTGTCATCAAATTTCATTACAAACTAAACTGTCATAAGCACTGAAATGCTCCAATTGAATCGAGACAGATTAAAGCATGAAAACGTAATCTATCAAGTGGAGAATTGGAAGGTTGCAAAAATCTTGTTATAATAAACATGATTATATATAGATTGCAGGCATGCATCAGTATCAAGACTTGGATAACGATGAAAAAAAGTTGAACTTTGTTTAATTGAAGTATCACCAAATCCACTACATGCTTTACATCCAAATCCACTAATGCAAAACTATGAAACTTTGAGTCCTCCTGTGGCTGGCACTACCAAAATTTCCTTACACATGAATGAAGAAATGAAGCTGTACAAATAATGTGCTGATAGGAACATGCAAGAACGCAAATCTAAGAGATGAAAAAATGAATAATCCTCACAACCGTCTTATTGGAAAGAATGTGGTCTGATCTTTGATGGAAAATGGCCATTCACTTCTTCATCAACATCAAGCAAAAGGGAACTTAAGAATAAGAATCTTGTTGTATTGAGAAAGAATTATCACTGCACTGCAGTTTTTCCACTGATACTCACAAGGTAGAAACAGGAGGAAGAAGAATCATATGAGGGGTTTCCAAGTTCAGGACAAGGTTCTGGGAGCACTGAGTCTGAAAATCCAGACACATTTGAGCATTCCCATGTCATGGGAGAAACAGAATTTGTTGACAAGGTTATGTTGGAAAGGCATATGTTTGTGAAAGGGGATTCCTCTATTCCAGCAAAGTTTCCAGCAATGCTAATGTTTGTGCCTGTGACATCCCTCAATGTGATGTGATGCAATAGTGGGAGTGCATTTGGATCAAAATTGTCATCAGGATGAGAACCACAGTTACCAGTGGCAGCAATTGCTGTGTGGACATTTTCCATTTCTATGTCTGATATAACAATATCTTTCATATAACCACCTCTTCCTCTTGTGGTTCTAAACTCAATGCCACTGTTTGATTTCATAAGATGAGCATGCTCCACTACAACATTTGAAATGCCACCAGACATGTCACTTCCAAATGCAAGAGCAGAGCCAGAAAATGCATGAAGATGCACCCTTCTGATGTGCACATTCTCAGTTGGCCTGCCATAGGCAATGCCATACTCATCCCAGCCACTTTTAAGAGATATTGCATCAAATCCCATGCCAACAATACAATCTTCTATACACACATATTCAGAAGAATCTGAAAACAGGTATTGCACAAAGGTTACCAAAGTCACCCTAACTAAAGTTTGGTAAGGTAATCATATTTTAGAAGCAATGTCATTTCCACAACAAGGACCAAAAGCAAAGATAATGATAACATGTTTGTTACAAACCTGGCACTATACCAACAGTATAAGGGGATTCTGGAGGAGCAGAGATTGAAACATTTTGAATATGTACATGGCTGCATCAAATTACATACAACTAAATCAACACGACCCTTGAAAAATAAGTATAATTTCATTTACTGTTTAGAAGAATAACAGAACAGAACATATATAATATACCTGCAATAGACTGGGTGTATGCTATAAGCTGGGGCATTCAAGAATGTAAGATTTGAAACCACCACATTATCAGATGCCACAATTTCAACCAGATGAGGACGGCTATGGTTCAAGGAATGGGAGCTATACCACTCCCACCAAACCATTCCCATGCCATCAATGGTTCCATTATTACCTGATGAATCACACAAAGACATGAAAATTCAATCGAGAAACAAACCAATGAAATCTTGCAGGAAAGAAACAGAATATTGGGAGATGACAAAACCTGTTACAACCACATCATGTAACATGTATCCATTTATCAAGCTCTGATATCTTCCCCCGGGAACTTCAAGGCCTCGGCCATACGAAGGCAAGGGTTCAACAACATCCCAATGAGATGGATCCTAAACAAGTAATAACAGCATGTAAAAACCGAAACCAGATACAAACGCACCCCCATCAGAACATGAACCATCACTACACGCAAAGGATCAGCAGAAAAAGGCAGGACCAATCAAAAGTTAGTGGAAAGAGAAGCAATACCTGAGATCCAATAATGACAGCACCTTTTTCCAAAAAGAGGGTGAGATGGCTGGTAAGATTGAAGCTTCCGGTGAGCCATTTACCGGGAGGAACATAGAGCTGAGCGCCACCCTTATCGGCAAATGACTTGAGATAAAAGATGGCGTTCTGGAATGCAATGGTGTTGAGTGTTCTACCATCTCCAACCGCACCAAACTCCAAAATGGAGACACTGTGTGGTCTTGGGTCTAGTGTTGGGTTGGAACCACATTGCCCACCATCTCCGCTAACTCTCACGGCATTGCTCAATGCCACAAGCAAGAGCAATGCCACCTGAAAGAGTGTACAAAAAGCAAAATGCAACCCATTGATTCTCAGGAGATATCCTACAACTTCAATAATTAATCACACCGAAATCCAAATCCAAATCCAATCACAATTCAACTGGCATAGAAACAAATGAACAATCTCATCATTGACCAAACAATTCACTTCACACACACACACAGACCCATCAGATGACTAAGAACTTGAAAGAGAATTCCAATCTGAAAGAAGAATGCAAGTTTATCAGATCAAATGGAATGAAATTTGATCCATCTGAATCCCCCATCATTGGCATGGATCATCTGCCACATGCGTGACCAAACAACAGAACAAGACCCAACATTTACCCATCACTCATACTTTGACTTATCTAAAACCAAACCAAAGATTGGAATTTGAGAATGCCCTCTTACTTATCAATGACCCCCAGATTTGAAACAAGGTCTAAAGTCAAAAGGAAAAGACCACAAACATAGCAAAAACAAAAACAAAAAAAAAAACCAGAACAAAATAAACCACGAAAACGTACTTACAAACATCTTCTTGAGTCAAAGCTGGCAACAGGGTCAGACTCCAAGGAAGACAAGAAACAAGTAACCAAAAGAAAAAAAAAAGAGAAAGAAATTGCAGCAGAAGCAGAGAGAAAAGAGAGAGAAAGAAAAAAAGAGGAAGAAGAAGCAGCCACGGGGAACAGAAGCAGCTTTATTCCAGTTTTGTGAGTATTATTATAAGCATTAATCTTCGCACAGAAAAGGAGAAGATTAATAGTCCTTTCCTACATGTAACATGGTGATGTATATACAGATATTTACTAACCATTTCATTTTTTTTTCTAATGACAGCCTTTGCTTTCCATACATATACTAATTAATTATCTTAATTCAAATATAGAAAATAAACATAATAATGGTGAGAGAAAAAAAAGGTGTGGAAAGAGAGAGAATAACAATAAGGAGACAAAAAAGAAATCAAAGCAGAAAAACAGGTAAATTAATTGTAATAATTGGCTATTACCCCTGTTAATGAACATGATTATTAACGTCTCTCGCCGACAAAATCGTTCGTAACGGCCCTCATAGATTGTGCCTGCAGTGCAGAAGGAACAGTGTATGTGTGGGGGGGGTGTTTTCACATGTCAGAGTTTTACCAGGCAAAGTAAATTGTTTGAAGTGTGTTTTGTTTTGGCACGTGTTAGCAAATGAGTGAGTGAGCAGAAGACCGAACACTGAACGCCTAAGATACAAAACAACGTTAACATTATTATTCTTGTTTGTTAACATTAAGATTTCTGAGAGGCTGATTAGTGGGATGGGGAGTGATAACATTCAAGGGTTTTGTATTTGGGAGTGACACGTGGGATGAAATAGGAGGATGTTGAAAGGGAAAAGTGGCTCCCCTGAATGACACGTGGAAAGAGTAGGATGCAAGGGTGGGTGAGCGAATGAGAATAAGTTTGGAAATGCATGTGGATTGACAGAGCAGAAATGGGGGAGGGTGGGACCCACATCAATCATGCCAAAGATGCTAGCCTGGCTTCACTCACTTCACTCCCACACCCTTCACTCAAAATAGGTTTTTTTGAATTTATTAACATGTTTAATTTATTTCAAGATTAATTGATATGGTATAATATTTTTTTATAACATTTTTAATTTCAACTTTGGAAAGTTAGATTCTGACTTCTCTCATGAGCAAATCATTCTACAAGAAGTATTGTTTCTTGATACTGTTATTTTCTTAAAAATAAATTAAATATTAGAAACATGTTTTTCCAAATTTAGATTTTTGGAAAATTGAAAATGGTTTCTCATGTTAAACATTTTAAAAATAAGTTGACATATGAGCATATCCAAATAATATTTTCTTGTATCTGTGTTGTAATTTTAAAAATACCACAACAATACAATAATGATTACTGACAATTCATTTCAATCAAAATGAATAAAATGTGCAAAATGGAACAAGTGATTTTTTTTTTCATTATAAAAATATAGAAAAATCGATAACTAAGCATCAACAACTATTTTCTTTTCATTTGATTAAATTTGAATTTTCTAAATTTGCACATAACTTTGCTGATATACATTATAAAATAACTAATATTTTAGTTTGTACGATGTATAATATAATGTTTTTTCATAACTAAATTTTAGCAAATAAATATTTTGAACATATAAAGTATCTTCTAATTGCAATTTAAAATAAACATTTCTTAATATATAAACAATACACACAAGGTTATATTAACTATGTAACTTCTTTTAAACAAATATTAAGATCCAATGATTAAAAAAATATTAAAAAAAGCTTCCATTGAAGAAAAAAGTTCAAAAAAAAGTTCATAAAATTAAATTTTAAAAGAAAATTTCAATTCAAGATTAATTAGTTTTCAACTTTTTATAACTTATAAAAGAATGGTATTTAAAAGATGTTTCGTTTTAGGTTCCCTTTTATCTTTAAAAAAAGCCATATTACTAGTTATTTATAAATTACTGAGGTTTTTTTTTCTTCACAATACATTAATCTCTTCTTTAACATACAATATTAAATTTATGTAGTTAGAAACTTAAAAGGATATACAACAATTTTTTTTATGTATAATACAGACGAATATGAAATGAAAAACTGAATTAGTAGCATATCTAATCCTGTTAGGGAGTGGGGAAAAAAGTATAATAAAAAAAAATAAGATTATTTGAATTAAGTGAAAAAGAATGAAAAACCACAAAAAATTGCATATATCTGTATCTTAATTCATTATCATGTTCTTGGTTGTTCCTTAGTCATGTCAAATCAACTTAATTACAAAAATGACAATCTTAACCAACAATTTTTTTTTCTCAAAAAAAGTGATAAATAAAAAATAGAGAAAAGATATATTTGAATTGGAACTTTCCTGGTTTATCTTCCCTCTATTTTAAGTGTAAGAACACATCTACACATTTAATATTTTAATTTTTTTATAATATATATATATATATATAATAATAATCATAATAATAATAATAATAAATAAAAATGTGATGCTTGCTTTCTGACATTCTTTTACATGTTCATCATGAACATCATAAAATAAGCACCATCACAATTATAAACTTTTTCAGAGTCAAAAACATATCATTAATCAGGAGAAGAAGATGGAGAGGTGGAGACGAAGAAGAACTAATTAATTTATTAATTATGAATTGGCAATAAATATGACTAAGATGCAATCAACATATAGAAAATTATATGTGGTTCAACCCTACTTTGTTTCTTTCTTTTGGTTAGTCTTGAGGAAAGAATCCACACTTCTCAACAACATCATCATACTTCTGTCTGTCCCACAAACTTTTTAAGAGACATCTTTAGAATAGAAACGCAACACTTTTTAAGACTGTATATTTATTTAATGAATCTTTTGTTCACATCTTCTCTAAATGAAAAGGACGAAAAAACAAATAAAAAATATGACAAATACGAAATGAAGATGCTAACTAGCTAATCAGATAATTAATTCCAATCAGAAAGATATCAAAATTCACGACTTTTTACGTTCAAATTTCCCATTCCCCTACACTGCTACATACACATTCCTGAAGACTTTTTACATCGCACCAAAACAAATGGCAGTTCAAAGTACATGCATGATGTTGATTTTGAATGATTCCACTAACTCATTTGTGGTAGTGTTTCAACAACACAGAACCAATTTCTATATCTAAATAGACAAATAATGGTAGATGACACGTTTTCACGTTCATTTGACACAGAGTATACAAAGATAAAATGATCATCAGCGTAAACTTTTGTGTTTTTTTTAAAAAGAAAAAAGAAAATAAAAAATAAACAAGTCAAATAAATATAAATAATTTAGGTGTCAAAAAGAATATTTTTCCTAAATATATATAAGCAAATAGTTATTAATGCACAGTCCTCAATAAACCTGTCTGCAGATTGGATTACTGCATCTGCATTCTTCTAATCAAGGTGTCACAATCCTCCCTCACTGTGACTAAATCAATTTGCTTTTGTTATGATAAAAGAACCTTATGATAAAAGATAACTATGTTTTCTTATGATTGTTGTCCTTCTTATGTAATGATGTTTTTTTAAGATAATAACATAATGGGTACAATTAGGTTCCAATGATACTTAGTTCCTAAGGGATATAGATATGACAGAATCATGCAAATAACATTAATCTCATTGACTATAAATATTAGGTAAAATTATTAGAGTTGTTTAATTTGGAATCACATGTTCTTAGAGCTCATTTGAATCTCTCTTCAACCAGCTGTAAATGGTCAGCTATATATAGGTTTGGTAGCTGTGTGTGAAAAAGAAAATAAATCTGAGATAACCCTATTCTCTGTTCAATCTCTTTGTAAAGAAGAAATTCAAAGTTCTGTCAATAATTGCAAACTAGCCTTTGCTTTTCTTTTTCCTTTCCCACCATCTGGGTCAAAGGTGTAGATCACATATCGATTAGCCACAACCCTTTTCATACAAAAATGTGTAAAATATGGAGTATTACATGGTCAAATCCTTTAACTGAAATGAATTGTATCTAAACATATTCTAAAGATGATAACTGCATGTGGAGATGTCAGAAAATTTTAGCAGTAGAATGTACGTTGGTGCAACTATTTCAGTGATGGAGGAAACTGAAGGCAAGAAAATGTGAATGTATTAGCATTTGTTGTGAGTTGTGACAATGGACATGGCAAAGAGAGGACGTTGATTGTGAGAGAAAACGAAAGGGTGAGGATGAGTAAGAGTGATTATGGATAAGAGAGAATGGGTGGGGCCAACATGAAAAGTTCCACATAAGCACAAGACATGAAGATCCCATAGGACTAAAATAAAATATGAGAACTGCATAGGTCGTTTTCTGCAGCAAATTATTACTGGTGTGTGCAGAAAAAACCAAAAGACAACACTGAAAAGTGAGCTTTCTGTCCAAATTAAACACATGTCATGATAAGACTTAAACCTTATTAGGCTAATGCAGCAATAATGAAGAGGACCATGCAAGAAGCCAAAGTTGGGGTCTCCAAGTCAAGTACAACTACACTTCTCTGTTTTCCTTTCCTATTCTGTTATTTCAGTCTCATTTGCTTCACATCCTTATTATATATGTATTGAATTTTCAATTTTAACAGTCATGTTTTGTGAATGCAAATTTCTTTCACACTTTCTGTTATTATTTTTATTGACAAGTCTAGATGAAAATACACTCAGATATTATGATTGAATGAAAATTTGAATAGTACATGTACTATTTATGGGACCTTTATTTTTGTCCTAAATACAATTAATTACCAAAATACTATATGAACTTTCAACCTTAAAGGCAGCTACTCAATTATTACTATCAAATTACAATTTAATGAATTCCATAATTCTTACTGAGAAGCATTCTTATTTTTTGTATTTTCCCAATCACTTTCATTTAAATTTACCTAAAAATCCTTTCTGAAAACTTAAATATTTCTTTTATTCATCATCTTGATTCTTTTATCTTGGCTTCCTACATGTAGTAAATCATTTCACACCTTGCATACTCTTTTCATTATATTTTTTGCTTTCTTCACGATCACTTTACTTTCCTTGTGGTTGACTTATTCTTTCCATTCTCGATAATCAATTTGTTTTTAATTGGATTCTTTACTATCTCAGTGGCCAATTTGTCTTTTTTGGTTGACTTCTTCTTAACCCTGACCCACTTGTCTTTTGTTGGTTTCTTTACTGTTCATGTAGCCGACTTGTTAGTAACTAAGTTTCAGCCAATAGGTTGAACTCCTTTTGAGAGATCGCTCAATTCCCACGTATTGTTGTACTTAATCGCATTTATCTTTTCATCCATTGCAAGTCGTTACTTCTCATCTTGCACCATCAGTGCAGCTCTCAAATCCTTCTCTTCTTATAATTGTTCTTACCATTTTGAAACATTTGTTTAAGTTCCCGCTGCTCATATAAAACTTGTTTCCTTCTCTCTAAACTTGCCTCTAACTTCTTTTACAATTCTTTGTCACAAATCATTTTTTGCAAGCTTTAACCTTTGAATAACAAGCTCGTCTTCACACAAGTCCAAGTTATCCATGTTCTCCACACTTTTTGTCAATCTTTCTAAGCTATCCAGGCACCCCATTAAGTTGTTTGGACTATATTCCATCAACAACAACATCGCTTCTTCTTCAACTTCTTCGGCAAGATTGGTTGTCTATTCTCTTTCATTTCAGATCGACAGTCTTTTACGAAATGTTCAACCTTACCACAACTAAAGCACTTAATCGATTTGTACTCCTTTGCGTAATGACTATACTTGTCACACTAGAAGAACTCAACGCCTGAGTTGCTTGATTCGACCTCCTCTCCATTAACATCATCTTTTTTTCATGCCAATTTTGTTGGCTGGATTGTTATTTCTCCTCTTTCTATCCATGACTTCTACCCGGATCGCTTCCTATACCTCCTTGGTATTGTCTTCTCCCTTGAGTGTTCTAAGCTTCTCCCTTTATGGTTGCCTTTGCTTGAAGTGCTTGTTTAAGAGACTTCTTGTTCTTCTTCCTTCTTCGTTGCTCATACGCTTCAAATGATCGACAAACTCTTCGACCGATAACATTGACAAGTCCTTAGACTCTTTAATAGAGCATACTATGTTCTCAAAGTTATCGGTTAACGACCTCAAGATTTTCTCTGCTACTCAACTAGTGTAGGCAGTGTTTCTCCGTTTCTTTCAAATTGGTTTGCCATTGTTTCAACTTGAAAGATTTACTTGGCTACTCCCTCAGACTCCTTCATCCTATGCTCTCCAACTCTCCCTTGAAAGTTTATGTCAAACCTGTTATCCCTTATACGCCTTCTCCAAAATGTGTCGTGTTTTTTTTGAGAATTTTGCAGTTACAATATTCTCAAAGCCAGACTCATCCACAACTTGGTACAAGATATATAGAGTTACCTTGTCCTTTACAGGTACTTCTTTCAATGCTTTCAATTGGATATTCGACCAATTTATGGTGTTGATTCATTCTTCGAAATCATTTGAAGCCACCTTCTAATTTTTCTTAGAGTTAAGAAGAACTTACATTTTCATACTAGTTGACCACCTTTGTTAACTTGGACAATGACATATTGTTTGTAAGATTGACCATCTATTTCTCTAGCTCTTTCTAAGCCCTCGAACAATGAGGAATTTTTTGACAAGTCTTTCTTAAGATACACTATAATATTATGACTTGTTATGTGAATTTTTAAATAATACATAGGTCTTTTACCTTATTCCTTCAATCATATACATTTAATACATCTACTACCAAAATACAATTAATATATGCACCCAACTATTATTAAAATATTATTAATGAACTTCTCGTCTTAAACACAGTTATCGAACTACTACGAAATTAGAATTTAATGAATTTTATAATTATTATTAAGAAGTACCTTTATTTTTTACATTTTTCTAACTATCCTTGTTTAAGTTTATCTAACAATTTTTCATTCTGGTTTTTGAAATAACTATCATAAAAGTTACCAAATTTATCATGTAAGAAGTCTTATTTTTATTTATGGTATGTCCTGTTTATTTATTCATTCATTTTGAAACAAAATAATAATAAAAACAGTAAAAGTGATGTTGTAAAAAAATATCATTTGTTGTTTTATAGATATTGAGATACGACCAGGGAATTATGGGGGGAAAAGATGTACCATAATAAGGATAAAGAAAGTAAGAAAAGACAGTAAAAAGGAAAAGTTTCCATGATGTTCAAGTTTTAATAGGCAGCAAGAGTTAAAGCAAACTGATGGGTTTTTGGCAGAAAATTTCTGATTCTGGTACTGATTTCTGAGAACAGGCATCATGGGTGTCACATTTGTGTAGTACTTCACAAGATCTTACGGTTTTCCTAGAATCTTTGTTCTGCTTTCATGTTGCACCATCTCATTATGGAGTTAGATGTGTTGTGAAAAGGACCAGTTTTCATGGGTAGAACTTGTGGTCAAGTGTGTCCTTTGATTCCTTTCTATGTGCATGATGATATTAGGCACCTTTTTTGGATGCAAAACAGGTAAATATATTGCAGTAGCAGTGGTAGTAAACATGCAATATATATTTACTCTTTATATATATATAATTCATTTGGTACTAGGATGCGTGGATTACATTCTAAGGAAAATCAATACACAGACTGTGTCTATAAGCATGCTGTACTACGACCACCTTTGGTCCACAAAAAATATGACATGGTCTGAAGTGGGATCAGCAGATTCACATCAACACTTAATCCTTTCATTAATGTTTTTTCACATCATAAAAAGTGTATTTCAACACAGTTTTACGTTTTCCAAACATGCAAAAAGAGAAAAATTATTATGAAAACTTGATGTGTACAAAATATTTTTCTGTCGAACTAATCAGTGTGGATTAATAATTATATATGGTAAATCTATTATTATCTGAAGGCAGCATTGGTAAGAGACACATACTGAGATAATATGTTAAAAGAAAAAAGAATAGGGACAGTTTTGAAGTACATGAGTCTGCAACAAGAACATGAATTCAAGAATACACCACAAATCACAAAACCTACTGCTGCACGCTCCATTGCGTTTTGGGCCAAACAGGTATTTGACTTGTACTGCCTTTTGATACTTTGGTCATGCCATGGACCACACATCTTCAATGTACTTCCATCACTCTTTACTTTCCCATCAATGACAAACCACTCAAACTGCACATGTTCAAGTTTCTCCAAAAACACTCCAATAGTGCAAATTATACTCAAGGATATATAACTATACTTGATTTAGCATTTCTGACCGTTCTTGTTGAAAGCTTCAAAAACATGAATTTGGGTGCAAGTCAAGCTAAAATTTATATTTGGTAAATTTTTCTTTTCAATTATTCAATTTTCTACCTCTTTCCTTTTTCTTTCAGTTAACTTTGAATCTTTGCTAAAATGATTCAAGATTATTTATGTTAAATTATTTGTACTATTTTTTAGTTTATTTATTTATTTATCATTATTTTTTTATTTTTTTGTCAGTATAAAAATTATTATTGTGTTATGTGAGTGGTATCATATATGTCACGTACCAGTGTCGAATGTTATATATAAATAACAGTGTCACGTGACATTGTCTCGTTTAGTTCCTATATTTTAGAATGTTTATACGAAAATCACATCATTTTTTTTAATATGATTATAATTGAATTTTTCGTGTGAACTATATGTTTATATACATTTTAGTTATTAATTTTAACGCAATTAATTTCATGATAGTTTATAAAATTAATTGATTTATCTTAAGCCTACGATCAATTAGTATTTTTTGCAAAATTTAAATTGAATTATATTGAGGGGTTGCATTAATACATGTTTTGAATAAATTAGTGAAAATATAGCACAAGAAGGAACAGTCAACCTCAATAATTTTACACCATATCATCGAGAAAAAAAACTAAGGAACCAAAAGTTTAAAATGATGTAAATGAATAAGATCTTTAATTGAAAGTGCTCAAAGTTACATTATTTTCATGATTATTGCCATATTTCGTCACACTATCAACATATGTCTTAATAATTTCCCCATTTGGTATCACACTCCCTAGGCTCAATAACCTTAATTGAGCCATCAGAAAGTCCAATTGCAAATTGATTAGGCTCATCAGGATGAGCTGCAACAACTATAGGATACACATTTTTCCTACAAAAGAAAAGGTTAAGATTAGTGTAAGAAAATGACATGAATTCATATATTCTCTCATATGATATATCTCAAATATATATATAAGGAGATAATAAATTAATGAAGTGTTGGAAAACCTTATTATTGTGGGTTGATGTAGGTATGCTGATGAAGCAAGACGACATTTGACCTTGAGTGTGTTCCCATCAAATATTCCAATATTTCCATCAGGGAAAGTAGCATAAACTAGTTGGCTATTGCATGAATATGTTGCACATGATAAGGAACCGATCAACCACTCTTGTGCTACCCACTATAATCCAAACATCAAGATGTCACTAACTCATGTAAACATGAATAAATTTAAAAATTAAATATATTTTGTTTTTAAATTTGAACTTTGAAATTAAAATTCATTCATGTTTCAAACTTTAATATACTTTAATTTATAAATTTAAAAAATAATGAAAGAGTTGTTTTAATCTTATGACATGATTTTTTGAACTCATTAAACTCTGTTTTAGATTTGAACTTATTAAACTGTATTTCAGACTGGTATTTGAGTTTAAACGTGTTAAAATGACGTAAATAATTCAAACATCAATATGAAACGTGTTTAATACATTAATAAAATTGAATATAATCCAAGTTAAAAATATTATATTAATTTATTTTTAAAATTAAAATATATTATTGAGAAATTCTAATTTCGCATCAAAATTTAAAAATTAAAAATATATTTAATTCTAAATTTAATCATAGTATAAGTTAGTGTGATTTCATTGTTTTGGAGAGGATGAAAGGGAAAATAAGTGCTTACGCTTTGAATCAATTCCATTCTAAAAGCATCGTATATTGCAAGTTGAGTCTCATGGCACACCAACAAGCGTATTTGATCATTGTTGAATTGCACTTGAGTATCACCAACAAGTGTATTTCCATTAGGCATTTGGATTGATACTGATTTTTTCTTATGCCACGAGTCAATGCTCCAAAAAGAAAGCTACAAATAACACCCAAAACAATTTCTTTTTATTGTGAAATTATAAATTAAAAAAAAGCTTTCCAAGAAAAATATGAAATAGATTGAACAAACATACCTGAGCATCAGCGGCTGATGAAACCAGTATATTGAGTCGAGCTGAAAAAGCTAAACCAGTGATACACTCATGATGACCTTTCAATTTAGATTTGACCTAAACAAAGAGAAGTCAAATCAATATGTGATTCTAATTAAACGAGGTTAATTTCTAGAACACCTTTGAAGTAATTACCTCATTCACCCTGACATTATAAATGTGAACTGTGGAATCATTCATCCCAATTGCAACAATATTGTTATCTTTAGGATGAAAAGCCAGACAGGTCGGAATAGGTGGAGGTGTCATAAAAGTTGTCATAACCTAATAACACAGCAAAAAAAATTAAAATTGTAAGAGAAAAAATATTAATAATATAACAAAGTATATTAATAAATGAGTTTTGCTATCACCTTAAAAGTCATCATGTTGAACAATGAAATTTTTCCTCCACATGCAGACATAACATAGGAATCATTCTTTGAGAGTGCCATGCAGGGAAATATTGCTTCAGAAGAGTTTGGAACATCGTTAATCATCACAATACCATTATTCGGTTCCCAAAGTTGTGGAACAACACTTGCTGTGGCCTTTTGAACAAACATAAGAAAAATTAGATCTTTATGTGAAAAACTGTGTAGGAGGTAGCAAAAATAAAGACATCATATGTAATAGAAACTCAAATATGTAAATACGTATGTGTTGTGTATTTATAAAACACCTTGGTTTAAGGGTACAATATTACCTTTCCATTTGGATTCAATTCATTACGACTCCATTTCCACAACCTCTGAATCCCTTTTGAGCCAAGAGCAATGAGACTAACCCCAGAATTTGTGTAAATAAGGCGAACAACCTTGGTAAAAACAAGATTTTATTTATCAAACAAAAACATATTAATTAAAAGTCATAGGTAACACAAATTAAGAATACTATGTAGAAAAGGAAAGGTTGCAAGAAATACCTTGTTAGTGGGATCTGCATTATCTGTGAGAGTAATTGTTCTACACTGAATGGGGTCAATTATTTCTGTTGTTTCCCAAACTTTAGCCTTGTGCGATGCATGATCCAAACTTCCTTTCCTCTCTATGCATCTAGGAATAGAATCACTCCCATTCTTGAAGAAAAAAAGTAAAGATCAAGTTAGTGAAACACTTGCAAATTCTAATTTGCTGAGGTTGAACACACTATACTGTATATAGAACATGGAATTTATAAGTAAAAAGGAAAAAATAATGGATAATGTGAAAAATAAACCTTTGTTCCAAGTGGAGCTTTAAGTGTTTGATGAGATCTAAAGTATTTAATGCCCTCAGAATTAGAAAGGACTTTGAAACCACCATCTGATGTTGTAACAGCAAGCAAATTCCCTTCCTTATTGAATCTCAAACGAGGGAGATTCTGACACAAGGAGTTTACTGCATCAAACAATGTTCTAAAAATGACAGAAAAAATTGGAAAGTACAAAGACTACTCACAGGAAGACCTCCTTCAGCATCTGTACTAAACAAGACATTGACATTATCCATATCCCAAAACTTAATCTGATTATCTTCACCAGCACCCAAATAACGACCCTTTGTTGTGTCAAATTGCACAATTCCATTACATTTCTTTCCAAACCCAAAATATCTTCTCTTTGGTGATCCTTCTCTTTCATTCCACTCAACTAGGAAACAATCTCCATCTTTACTTGTCCCACAAGAGAACAGTCTAAAATAGGAAACAACAATCATAACTCATTACAAAATTGATGACATATATATAGATATATATGTTGTGTTATTCATGATTTTCTTACCTATTTCCGACAGTACTATAGAGCATTCTGGTGCACCACTGTCCAGGAGCATCGTAGTCCAATCGAGAGCCGATGTTATCATATAACCATGCCTTGATTTTCCCATCAATAGAAGTTGAAAACATAAACTGTATATATATATATACATACGACTAGACAGATGTTAGTTCCTAGATTATATTCCACAAGCTTTATTTTTTAGAATTCTTAATTTATCATAGTACAAAAGTTCTGCATTAGGTTTCATATACTTAGTTTAAAAATTTAGATGATAACCATATTTTCTTATCAACTTACAACAAACAAAAGTATCATAGTTTAGGGTGATACCTCAAGATCAATAAGAGAAATTTTACCTGAATATTTTCCTTTTGATGAGGACAGATACAATAAACAGGTGCTTGATGACCTTCAAAGTTGAAAAGCCTTTTTCCGTTCAAATCCCATACCTATAACATTATTTTACAAAATAATATAATTAAGGATAATTTAATTTGTCTATAAACTAATACATAGCAAAAACTAATTATTTACCTTTATTAACTTGTCATCTCCACAAGTTACAATACATAAATTCTTGTTCAAATTAGAAAAAGCCAAGTCATTAACACCACCAACGTGAGCATCGATCTGTAGTGAAGAAGAATACATCAGTAAAAAAATTACAAAAACTATATTAAATTATTATTGAAATTTACACCAACGTGCCTCTAAAAATGGTTGTAGGTGATTAGGTGCTTGATAGATATATAAATGAATCAAATGTTTTGTAAAAGCAACCCCTGAAAAGAACAAAAAAGTTGTATTATTAACCACTAATTGAGAAACAAACTATAGAACCAAAATTTCTTAAAGCATACTTACCAATAAAATCTCCATCACCACTCCATAATACACGATTAATGGATACAGACGGGTCTTTCAAAAGTGCATTCTGTGTAAAAGTGGAATTCAATAAACTCTAACTATGACATAAACATATGGCAATCTGAATAAATAGAAATTCAGTGTGCAAATAAACAAATGGAATAGAAGATGAAGAATAAATCATGTTGATTTTGAAGTTGAGTAATAAGTGTAGCAATTGAGCATATTTAATGACTTGTGAATTCATGATTAATGAAAGTAAACATCTCCATCATATTACTTATGATTTCCTATTTTGAATTATAAATAATCGAAACAAGTACTCCAACTTAATGTGATAAAAATAGTCCTTTGGATATTTAATGGTGAGTAAATGGAATAGGACAAAACAAGTACTCCAATTAATGTGATGCAAAAATAGTAAAATGGTGGAATAAATTAATGTTACCATTTTATTGTTTGCATATATTTATGATGAAATGAGGAAAATAAAATAATTCATTCATTGGATGCAATTCATCGCGAATGGTAGAGACAATAATATTTTATATATAACATTACATTCCTCTTCATGTTATCTTTTACCATAAATTCAAACAACAGCTCCATACATGTTGAAAATATTGACCTTTTCTCTCTAATAAATAATAAATACATATGATAAAAAAAATGCTCCACATTTTTTTTCCATTTTCATAGATAATTTTCTTATGAAATTTACAATACATAATACATAAAAAAATGACATCTAAATAGGTTAAGAAGGATCTCTTAATGAGTTGGAGAAATGTAATTGTTATAATATTTGCTTAAAGTCCTAAGTATAAGATGCAAGTCAATAAGCTACAAATAAACAATATTTTTGTAAAAAAAATCTTAAAAACTACGCAATTGAACAATGCAATATAAACCTGAAATAAGACAGAGCAAATAGAAATATTCCATATTTTGAAAGGATTTGATAAAATTCTTTGTTGATGTCCTGCTTCCCAAAGTGAAATGTCACCATTTGCACAACCAACTGTTTCATAAATTATTTTTCTAAGTCAGTAATAGAATTGAATTCCTCATAAAACAAGACATTAAATTGATTATTCCAACCTACCAGCAAGTAATGAATGAAGAGAAGGATGAAAATCCATTGTTGTAATTGTTGAACCTTGTTGCAATGTACAAACAACAATTCTAGGAAGATCATCAAAGATGGAAGATGTTTGTTGCGGTGTAGCATTGTACGTAGCCTACATAGATTATTAAGAGTTTTAATTACATCATACATATGGAAATCCAATTGCATGAAGAAAAAAAAAACATGTCAAACTTTTGTTAGCACCTCTTCTACATGTCGTTGTGTAGTTCGCATTTGTGTCATTAGTTGTCCTTGATCATTGTGTAGATAATCCAACATTCCAAGAGCATTGGAGGCTATAAGAAATTGAATAACATGTCTCCAACATTTCATCAAACAAACATTTCAAGAATTAATAACCCAAATGCATAACAACATGGACAATATGAGAATTATACTATTAAAAGATAGATATTAGTTAAAATTATATCAACTTATTAGTATCAATATACAATTGAAAAAAAAATTATGCAAGGGGGAAATCGAATTATTTCTTACACTTGATGAAACAAAAAAACATTGTTAATTCTTATACAATTAATAAGGAAATTTGTCTATCCACCAAAGTTTATTAGATGCTAAGAAAATCTTTTTATGTTTTTCATTTGTTTATTTTAATAAACCTAGAAAATAATGTACCCTAATAAAAGAAAACATCTTCAAAATTAAAAATTAACCCAAATATACCTTGATGTGTGGGAGCAGACAATGAGGAAGCAACACCTACAGGTATTTGGGAAGATGTGGACTGAATCTCATTCAATGTCCATCCCACTAAAGTATTAACATTAGATGCAGATTGGGATGGTGTAAATGGCTGCAGAAAATTAAATAATATTGAAATGTTTGTATATATAAATAAATATTTTATTAATGAATATTGAAACTACATCCATACCCCAACATGTTGTCCAAGTGAAGGAGATCCATTTGCAGGTGAACAAGAATGGTTAATAAATAAAGTTTTAATGTTTGGATTTGGCATTGGATTCTTGCACAACTGATGCTGCCAATTCACACTACATAGAAAATATTGACAAACATTCTTAATCATCAATTATAAAAAAAAAAAAAAAAAAAAACATTGTAAAAATAATGTTGTATAATGTTGAAGTCACACACTGTTACCTTTGATTAATCAAGGTTCTTAACCGAGATGATTTAATTGAAGGAAATGTGAGTTTATCTTGAAAGATAGGATTTGCTTCAATCAATCTTTTAAGCTCTAATACCAAAATATTTCGAGCTGATTTAGTGTCACCATACTTTGACAATTGTGCATTTTCCCTTAATTCAAGTACAATAAAACAAAAGAATATCGATTCTCAAATTCTTAGCCAACAACATCATATAATTATAATATAAAATAAAATAAAATAAAATAGAAAACGAAATATTTACCTAAAATTATTGAGGGTTAGAAGATTTGTGATCTCTTTGAATAAGTATTCATTGAACGATTGAAAAACTTTCAAATCATTCACTAGAATTTCAACAGCTCTCACTCTGTCTCGTCTGAATGAAATTAGTATGAAAAAATATTAAAAAAATACTTTAACATGGACTTATAATAAGTAATTACAAAAAAAAATAACATTAATTAATAACCTATCTAGAGCTTCTAGATATTTTTGCTTCCTAATCTCGAAGAATGTCATGATGGAGTATCGATTGTCATCAACTTTTGTAAATCCAAATAGGTATTTCTCAACATCGTCCCACTCTCCAGCCAAAACTTTCTTTTCAAAATATTTAATATTGAAGAACAAACCTGATTCTTGTTCTAACCTGAATCCATACACAACACAAAAAATAAACATATTTTTAAATGTTTATGGTCACGACAACATCAACAATAAATAAATCTATAAACAAATCTTGTGTGTCTCCCAAAGAAAAAAGGCTTTACTTGTGCACAGTGTCTTTATAATTCTCCTCATCAAGATATTGAAGAATGAGAAACATCAATTCTTGGTTTAAAGATTTCATTTTTTCCTCTAATTTGTATGGAATTAGAAGAAAAAGGCAAGGATTTAGAACAAAGGTTGGAAATTGAACACGACAAACAAATAATAGCTTTTGGGTGCTGAAAAAAAAAAACACAAGGATTTACAACTAGGGTTGAAAATCGAACATGAAAAGTATGAAATTATAACTATGCTCTTTTGATGTGTTTTTCAGTGATTTTTTGTTTCACAAATGTTGTGAGTGATCTATCATATAAACATCATAGTTTATATAGTAATTGTTGATAAGGAAACAAAGAATGAGAATGGATTGACAGACACATTTGTATACCATTGGTCAAAAACACTGCATCATTCTTTTGTCCCTTTTCTAAATTATAATTACTTCTTTGACTTCTTCACGCGTTTCTCATTTTCTTTTCTTGCATAACTGAACAAAAACTATTAATGATTTCTGAAAATATATCACACCTAATAAATAATACTAAAAAATGTCTTACTTTATTTAAATATTTTTAAACTTAATAGTATTTTAATCAGCTCATTAATTATAATTAATGCTTTTATATTGTTATTAATTATTATAATTATTAAAATACTTTTTACAACATTAGATATATTTAAAAAAGAAAACTCATGTTAGAGATACAACATTGGCTATATTTTATTTCATCATCCTTTTCTTTTATTTGTTATCTTAATTATCTTTCTCAGTTTTTTATTTTTAAATTAAGTTTAAATTTACAAGAAAAAATTAATAGTGTATTTGAATGAGAATTATTAAAGGGCACTTATTTATATAAAGAATTTGTAATGTTTTATATAAAAAAAATCTATATGTTATTTAGATAATATAACTTTAGGAGAGGAATTTATTAATTTTTAAAATATACCTAAAGATTAAGAATTGAAATAATAGGCTAACTTTAAAAGTGGAAGTTTAAATAAAGTTCAAAGTTTTTCACATATACGTAAAAAATAGATAATAAAAGATAATGAATGTTTCTATTTTTAAAAGACTTTTGATAAATTAAGTTTTGCAAAATAAAAAGTGTAAAGATTTATCGAAATAGAAAGTTTATAACATTAGTATAAAAGAAGTCTTTTACGTTATATTTAGAACTAATTATATATATTAAGAATTCAGCTTAGAAGTGGAAGATATAAATTAAGTACATTATTCAGTGCATAATGTAAATTTTTTTACTTTTCTAAAAAGTCTGACAATAAAACAATGAAAATTCTCCTTCAAAAAACTCTTAAGACATTCTTTAACTATTGAATTTGATTAAAAAAATAAAAAATAATAAAAATCAGGGTAACGTTTTGCTTACTTAATACATAATGTCAATTCTGACAAATAGGAAGTTTTTTACTAAAGAAAACAGAAAACTTCTTTCAATTTAGATATTAATTTATGAATTTAAAATTATTGGTCTCTACAATAGTTTTTATTATAAATAAAAAATTATAATTAGTTTGTGAATTAGATCTAAATTGGTCTTTAACATTAAATACTAAAAGAATTAGCATCTAAATTAGTATAATTAGTATGTAACACCAATAATTTTAAATTTATAAATTGATAGTTATTTTTTGTCTTTAAAATTGATTGCTATTTAAGGATTTTCTTATAATATACTATTATGTTTGGAAAATTTTGTATCCAACTTAACTTTATCAACCATGCATGTATTCAAGATCATTATTTACCAAACCTTATTGTTCTGGTAAATGAAGTTTAAAGTTGTGAGTCAAAGAATTTTATGGATGCACAATTTAATTTCAATCAAATTTGAATGCACCTTAAGATGATGATAAAAGGGCAAGCATGGCTAAAAACAACAAATTTGTATCATTTAGTGATGTTGTTTGGATTAAAGAACATAAGAAATACCTATTAGTTATTAATGGATAAAATAGGTAACAAAATGTCAAATATAAAGATTGAAGTTTATGTAAATTATATGGTCATCAAGTCAATGAAAGTCAAATGTTAAGCTATCAATCTAACAAATTATTCAACAAAATATATCAATATCAATTTATGTTGAATCTTGATAAATGTGTTCTTCAATTTAAAATCTAATAAATTTAGTGTTAAATTTAATTTTTAAATAAATTAGCAGTCATCATTAACATGAGAGACCATCACAAATATGTCACCATCATTATTAAAGTAATTTATATCGCCATTATTATCAGAGTAACTATCACGACGTCACCATCATTATCAGAGTACGTAACTATCACGTTATCACCCATTACCACAATAACTATCACGTCACAAGTAACTATCACGTCACAACCATTATTACATTAACTATCACGTCACTGTCACCATTAACGTAATTTATTATGTCATCATCAATGGCACCATCATCATTCATGTTATAGTAACCAATAAGCGTTAAATATGTTCTAGTTGATACAAAATTAAAAATTGTCTCTCTAGTTCAAACTTTGATACATTTTTGTATCAAAATTTTAAAAATAAATAGATATAATCATCAAAACCTAACATTTTTACATGTTAAAGGTTGTTCCAAAAGACAATATAAACTACTTAAATACCAACTTAAAACAAGGTTTGACGCATTAAATAAATTTAATGCAGATGAATTAGAAAGACTATATATATTAATTTATTTTTAAAATTTTACAATCAAACTATATCAAAATTTGAAATAAAGACGAGATTTGATTTACATTAAAATTTAAAAACTAAAAACATATTTAAAGATAATTATCTCTTTTAACCTTTGTTTTCAAACACAAACATCTTATCTTGTTAACCCTTAAATCATTCAGTTATGTAAATAATTTGAAAACGAATAATTGTGTACACATTGGTCAGAGAGTTGAGAAATTTTGTGATTTTTTAGAAGATGGAATAAATTTTAATTGTTAGTTTGTTGAAACATGATATTCTCTTGCTTTGGTGAAATGGCCTATAAAGGATTTATTTAAGCAAATGACGCTTATTTCACACTCCAGTGAAAGAAGAGTAAAGTGATTTCAATTAGTACTTCAATATGTAAATTTATAAATTTATGTCATTCTACTGAATTTATAAACAGACTAAAAAATAAAATTAAAAGGTAGTGATTCTCACCATAATAAAAATAATATTAACTTTATCCAATTATAATTAATTGTTTAAAAAAGTGGTGGTAAACCAAATTAAATTTTAAGAGTCAATTATATATAGAGATAATTATCTTTATTTAATTAAATGTGCAAATGTAATTTTTAAAATATTGACTTTACTCTTTAAATCACATAAATTAAACTGTGTTAATTATTCAAATATTAACATAATTATTTGGATTCGGAGAAAGTTAATCTTACTTTTACTATTTTGTTAGAGTTGGTGTTTTCTATTTTTAATATATTTTATGAGCTTACATAATTTATTTATATATGTGTGTCTGTAGAGATAACCAAAGAAACTACGCTTGATATTACAAATCATACAAATAAAATTTACATATTGATGTTGTCAATTATTGTGTGAATTATACTTAAAATAAAATATTTAATCTATATATAAAAATATATTATATTCAAATGCTAAATCATTCATAATATAATATATATATATATATATATATATATATATATATATATATGAACAATATTTTAGAATTTATACTCAAAGATTTTCACATTCACTTCATTTTCTTTTCAAATATACTCAATTCACTTTTCTAAATATATTTTTCAAATCCAAACACACACTCTTAATAAAAGATAAATGTGACTTCATATATTAAAGAGGAACAAGGAAGAAACAGGGATAATTTGAAAAAAAAAAAAGAATGTTTTTGAGGTTGATTAGTATACGTAACAAGAGCAACAACCCTAGTAAGCAATAATTATGTGGTAGCATCAACACCTATTTTTTATAGCTATAACATACAATTTGTCTAGTATAGTATATTGTTATTATTATAGAAACTTTATGCATCAATAATGTATTTTTTTCAATTGTTTTGCTGAAATAATATATTGGATAGCATGAATTCAGATATAACCGCTCTTTTTTAACTATGTGGCTATTATTAATAATATCTTTTATTTAAAGATATATATTACATTTTTTTTAAGTTCATAAATATATATTACAAAATAATTTACTGTTCAAAATATAATTTCTCTGATAAAAAAGTGGGTCTACTGTAAGGAACATACACATTCTCTCTGAGAGAATCTAAGCAGTATCATAGCTCATACAAATCCACAACGAACATGTGTATTTAGTACAGAATGACTTTAAATTTTTGAAGCTAGAATCATGATGGCTGATAAGGAAATCTATTCTGTGATCTGACCTCAAACACTGGTGAACCATACTTAGCTTCTCCCTTGTGATTCTGCACAAGATTTTGTGTATCAAAGTACCAACATGTCTCCCAATTGTGATGAACATGATCTCTGAGATGAGGATATCCTTGGTACAAGTATTTCAATGGATTGAAAACAGGAACTTCTCTCTCAACTTTATGCAGAAATCTGCTTCCATGTCTGTAATCTGCAGGATTGTACAGTGGAGACTCTTTTTTTGACATCAAATTTGCTCGGAGACACTTCTCTATAACCTTAGCCTCCTCCTTCAACATTTCTCTCATCTCTTTAATATTTCTCCGAACTTTGTAAGATCGTGTCGACCCATTGGAATTGCCAGGGACAGGGACTTTTTTAGATGTATATGGAATTCTATTGCACTCAAAGCAGAAATTTTTAGATCTTTTTGAGTCAAAACCTTTCCTTTTTGCGGCATCAGACAGACACATATATGCCTACAGAAATTATCCAATCAGCGTTTAATTAACTTCTTTACTCAAGAACACTGTGTATCAGAAACTCACCTCAGATATAAGCTTGAAAGCAATTTCAGCCTTTGGATGTTTGTTCTTGTCCGGATGAAGTTGCAGGGCTGAATCAAAAACAACAGTTCTTGTTATACAGGAGAAAAAAACCATGAAAAAAAGAAGAAAAAAAAGGAGTTAAGCCTACCAAGTTTATGGTATTGCTGGCGGATGGTGAGCAACCCTGCATTTTCTTCCACCTATGAGAACCCAATATGGAGAGATTAATTAGCGTGATCATATAAAAGAAGAGAGAAAAGTGGTAGTATAGTATGTATGAAATACTCACTCCAAGAATGCAATACCAATCTATGAAAGTTGGCTTAGCAGGGTTTGAGAGAAGTGTATGAACACAGCCAAGTGAACGTGTGGAAATGGAGCAAATCTCCAACACTAACTGGGTTTTGTGATCTGATTCTTGTCCCATTCTGCTGTGATCTGAAGTGCAGAGGAAGAAAGGTGTTAGATATAGAGAAAGATGATGTTTGTTTTCAACGTCAGTAATAAGTAACAAATAACGAATGGAGTCGTTTGAAATAAAGAGCATGCATTACGGAGTAGATTTTTTTGAAGTAGATCAGTTGGTGGGAACAACAAACAGGTAGAAAGAGATGGAGAGATTAACGTTAAACTCTCCAAATGGCACAATTTCACACATCAAGACCTGTTTTATTATTTATTATTATTATTAAGGCCTATGGCATACAATTCAAAATCATTTCTGTTTCCGTGGCTATTTGTTGCGACTTTCAACCAATAACACATCCTGTATATGAAAATACATTAACACCGATCAAGTAACTGATATTGTTAAATGCTACTTTGATTAAGCAAATAATAGTATTGTTTTATCACCATACTCATGGTGTAATGCAAAATTTGTGGTTTAGATTAATGTAAATATACGTTTAATGAATTGATCTTATAACTAACAGAAAGGTTTTAAGTTTTAATTTTACAAAATTAGGTCAAAGGCTAAGTTTAGCAGAGACCTCAACAGCTAAAGCATAAGAAGCATGGTGAAAACTTAGAAACCCATATTAGCAATATAGCAATGATGAAAATATATATAGGTCCCTACCCTTATATGAAACTTCTGGTTGTAGGTAGATGTCTATATTGCTTTTTACTGTTTGATTAATTTGAGAAATGAGACTTACTAAATGAAAAATAAAAACCCTATTCAAGAGATTTATAAATTTTTAACTAAATGAAAAATAAAAACCCTATTCAAGAGATTTATAAATTTTTAACTTAAACTAGCAACAACAAAAATTTATAATATAGACTACCTATGATTAACTGTTGAAGAAGGAGTGGGTCTGATTTGGTAATATAAGATATTAGATATAATGGTTGGTAGCATCCTAAGGTAAAAAAGAGAGAGGTATGTATGTATTATTGGTACCTATGCAAACAACTATGAAGATATAAAAGAGCAAAAGTTTGACCTACACCTTGAATGCATTAAGAATGGTTTGTTCAACACTTTATGACTTTTTCAAAACTTGATATCGGTATCCAAGGTGAATTTAATGAAAAGGAAAATGTTTTGAGTGTAAAAATCGAAAATATATTTTAATTTGAGTAATTATATGGTAACACAAAATAATATAAAAATAAAATGGTTATAAAAAATAATTTTTTTGTATTTCTTTTTAAAATAAAAAAATTAATATCAAATAAATGTAAAAAATTTATGTGTGTGAAAGTATAGTTTTTTTTTTCAAATATTTTTTTATTAATATTAACATATTGTTAGTAGGTTGTTTTTAACTCTCTTTGATAATGTAACATCCCAAAATTATACAGTCATCAACTATATACTTAGAATAATCACAATTATCAATATGACAAAACAGTCTTAAAATAACAAGGATTAAATTCGATAATAGTCGAACGGCCTTAAATGCATTCATAAGTTACGAGCGTTTACAAAACAATGAGGACGAACGGTTTACAAAACAATTACCGAACGTCCTAATATTTACAACTAACAAAAGAGCGCTCGCTCACAGCCGCTCGCTATTCTAACTACACTAAACCGAACGCCTTTACTGTTCGGCCTTCACTTCAACTTCAACTAAGTTATCTTCAGCAATAACTTCCTCTTCAAGCGCTTGCTCCAGAGAAGCATCTCCATCTGCTCACATCCACACGGATGATCATTGCATTTGACAAGACGGATATACATAGACAGACAACACAATGGAAGTGCAAGGGTAAGCTTATTGAATTTAATTCAAATCAAACATACTTTTCATACATATCAAATACACAATCAAATAAGTCACAACACATACATTTCATTCCACCATTAACTCAATCAAAATCCTGATACTAGACCGACCGTCCGGACTTGTATGAATTCTGTGTAGCTACGACGTCCGTGCACTCAGGTGGAAGAGCTGGAATACTCGTCAGCTACCACCTGAGGTTAGTCCGTTCTGTCCAAGTTACAGTTATGGACTAAGACCTCCTGCCATTCTCACACATGACATGCTCCTCTCTACTTGAGAACGAGCACTCACGGAATATCAGGATGACCCGCCAGCTAAGCTTACCACATTCATACTTTACAAAATCTCAATTTCCATTCATGAGTCGTTCCTCCATGGAACGCTCGTTCAAAAACCATAATCACAATTTCAACTCTTATAGTGTTCGCACATCATAATTCTTCCTCTTAAATACATTTTCATTCTATGTTCCACTTGCATAAAAAGACGAACGTTCACTCCCCTTCATAACGAGGACGAACGTCGAGAGCGAGACCGAGAAAGACTCCTTTGAATCAATTAAATGAACTGACTTTAGTACGACCCGAATAACACTTAGAATAATTTAAATTCAATAAATTCCGGGACGAATCAAATGGATAGATACATCACAATTGTTTAGATAAAGAATCCAAAACACGATTTACTCCAAGAGTCAACTGCCAGTCAATGACCGAGCGTTAAAATGAAACTTTTGGACGAACGTCACTGAAATCTTGGACGAACGTTACTAGAATTATTGGTCGAACGCTATTTAAATATTAGGACGAACGCTAGGAGAATTCAGGACGAATGCTATTACCGTTTCGTTGATAATTAAAGAAGGAACGAACGTTCGGTATATGACCGAGCGTTCTTTTTCCACATACCCATTTGGACGAGCGTTCGGTATCAGACTGAGCGCTACTTATCACTTACTCTTTGGAACGAGCGTTCGGTCTAAGACCGAGCGCCACTTCAGGACGTACGCTTTTAGGTAGGGGACTTTCACAGATTCTAAATCAAAGAAGTTTGGGATTTCTATAAGATAAGATACTTAAAATTTATGTCTTACAATTTGACTAAGTGTTCAAAAGGATGTCATCAAGCTTCTCAATTCTCACGCCACACTCATGAAGTGTACGTCTGGCCAACTGCTCAAACGTAAAACTATAGAAGAGGGCGTTCGTCCTCAAAGGGAGTCCTTTCCAAATGAAAGGGTCCGATTAATACAAGAATTTACTGATAATACCGAACGGTAAATGACCGTATCGATAACGAACGTTCAATTTCACGCACTTTTCATATAAAATCCTCTTTTACAGTAACTCATTTTTCCAGTATAATCTTACAGTCATTTAATCAATCATACTATGGTATTTTCCATACTTCTCAAGCTTTTAATCAAAATCATATACTAACATCAAATATCAAAATCGTACCACATACAACTTTTACAGAACATTCATACACCCAGCATATAATTTCCAGTACATACATGCATCGTTTTCTCATATCATATCAGAATCATATTCATAAACTCAAAAGTTCAATATCATAAATTCATATTTTCCAACATCACATAACGCACATGCAGTACAAAAATCATGCGAATTAAATCCTAATAAGCTTCCCTTACCCGGATTGTAGTGAACGTCCTAAAATGAGTGGATCTTGATTCGTCTAACCGAGACTCTCTCAACATTTCACTTAAGCTTTCCAACTAAACTAACCAAAGAAAATGAAAGGACTTAGTCCACACCATTGCATGCAACGGAATATGGTTTGCAGGAACTTCCAGAAATGAGCGTCCAAATAAAACTTACCAGAACTGTAAGTTGTTCGGTTCAATCTGGAGCTCTTGGTGCAGTGATCGTCCTCACGGCTCTGAAACGTGATCGGAGTGCAGAATGGTAAGTTACAGAAGAGAGAAGAAGAAAGGTCTCTAGAGAGAAGGTAGAGAATTTGGAAAGCAAGAGTTTGGGGAAGAAGATGAAGTGTGCAGAAGAATGGGAAGAGTTTCCCAGAGAAATTAATTTCTCTTCCCACGTAGGACGAACGTCCATTCGTCTGCTGCCACCTGGATTCCACTATCGTTTTAGAATGTTCTAAAGTGACACTTGGCAGTCTGCATGCGGTGTGAGTTAGTGCGTTTTAATGAAGGGGGTGTGCGTGTCACGGTGCATTAATGGAAGCAGAGAGGTGACTAAGCAGAATAATTAATGGAACGTGACAGATAACTCCTTTGAATCAATAATATATGTTGACGATAACTCCTTTGAATCAATAATATAAGTTGACATTGATGAATATTTTCTAAACAATAAAATGTTGACGAAAATAATTTGTCTATTAATAATTAAACAATGATAGCCCAACACTGCTTTCATGTGTGTCCACATAAACTATTGAAATGAATCATTGATTCTAAGTACAACTCCCTTCTCTTGAATTCAGAAAAACTTTTAAAATTATGAATTATTTGTATCTGAAATGTTTCGATTTCAGGATATGTTTGCCACGATTTTTCGTTAGGTTCTTAACTTCTTCTTTTTCCTAGTTGAAAAACCTTTTTTTTTTTTGTAGGGTAAAGCGTTTTTTTTAATAATTTTAGAGATGTTTGTAATATTTTTAAAAATTGAACCAATCATTGAAGCAAGACATTGACTCAAGGTTTAATAATTCGATTGTGATTGAGTTTTGATTGAATCAATTTTAATAAATAGTAATTAACTAATATATATATAAAAGATCATTTGATTTTATTTGTATCACACAAAATAAATACAATAGTCTACTAAAATGTATCATAATAAGCATATTAATTGATAAATTATAATAACGTACTTTAGCAAAAACAATTTTATACAAAAAAAATAATATAAAGAAAATGAAAAATTAATACATTATATTAAAATAAGACATAAAAATATAAAGTGATATTTATGAAGAATATAATTGATAACATAATATATATATATATATATATATATATATATATATAAACTTTATTTATTAAACAAATTTAAATTATATTTGAAATTTTTTAAAAAGAAAACATTAAATCACCAGTACAATAAGTTCAACGTATTGGTTTTCGCCAATTACATCTTTTATTATTTCTCAATTACCTATGACAACGGGAAGTCTCATTATCTAATATTTATTTCTAAAAAATATATTTATCTTTATTTTTATACTTATATTTAACTGATATAATTTTTTTGTCATACTTTCTGTCAGAACCATTAAAAATGCACTCAAACCCCTCTGAACGGACGTCAGGTGTCAAGCTGAGGGCAATCAGAAATCAGATAGTGGAATGCAAGTGTCAGCAGAGGAGCGGATGTTCGTTTTAAGCAAAACTGAGTTTTTGAAAGTTTACGTCACACTCTTTGCATACACCTTCTTCTCCAAACTCTGAAATTTCATTTCTCCTTCTTCTCTCTAAAAAGCTCTCCCTTCTCTCTACCAAAACTCACCATTTCTCTACTCCGATCTCCGTTCAGGCACCATAGAAGCACTTCCGGCGTCAAGAGCTCCAGTTTGAACCGATCAGTTTCGAGTTATGAACTGGTAAGTTCTTTTTGTCCTTAGTCGTTCGTTCTCTGGTACATGCAAACCAAGTTTTGGTTGCATGATGTCTTCTTGTCTGAGCCATTGTTGGTTTTCTGTTGTTTGGTTTAGTTTGAAGAATTTTTGAACGTGAGGATAGAAGAAATTGTAGTCAGGCAAGCCTTAATTCTGCCTTTAGAACGTTCGTCCACGCTCAGAGGTAAGGGAAGCTTATTTAATTTAATTTGTATGTTTATTGTGCTGCATGAACGTTCGTTGTGTTGTTAAATTAAAGTGAAGCATGATTGTCGAGATATTTGACTATATGAAATATGATGGTTATTACGTTCTGATGTATGAGGAATATGAAATGTGCTATGATATGAATGTATGAAATTATGAAGTTATATGTTGAGAAATGAGTTTGAATATAAATGAATTTTGAATATGAAATTTCCTTATGATAATGTACGTTCGTCATTGAACGATCATTGACCGTTCGGTAATACTAGTAACCTTGGTAAAAATTGGATTCTTTCATTTGGAAAGAATCCTAGTTGAGGACGAGTGTCTTCGTGTGGTAATACTATGATTGAGTGTTCGGCCAAGCATAGTTGCATCTGAGTATTCGGTGATAAACTTAAATTTTGTAAATATATGTATTTGTATATTTTAGTTATTCTTAAACACTATTCCAATAGTACCTTATTATATTTATTAAGCTTTCTATTATAAGTTTAGTAGTGCTCGGTCTCACACCAAGCGTTCGTAATGAGTAGTGCTCAGTTTTATACCAAGCGCTCGTACTCGTTTATGGTATGATCTATCTTGATGAAAATAGCGTTCGTCCAACTTCAATAGAATTTCCCTCTACCGTTTTCGGTCATTGACTGACATTAGGTTTCTTTATGTGAATTCTTCTAAGTATGGTTCTTTAAACGTCTTGACGTGTCTACATTCATTGGTTCCGGCCTAGAGCCTTAGTACTTGGCATGTTCTTTGAGGTGGTTGGTTTGAGCTCACGAGAGTCAGTTCATTTAACTGATTCATGTTGTAAGTAACATTCGTTCTTGTGACATATAGTTGTACTCGGTTTCTTTCTCAACCTGACAGTAACCCCCTCGGTCTTATTCTATTCTGGAACGGGAGACTTCTCTGTCTCGTTCCAAGTGTTCGTCTTCATTCTAAGTGAGGATTGAACGTTCGGTATTTGATGCCCTTAATAATCCTTGAACAAAGATGGAATTTAAATGATTGATAATGAAAGATGAATTTGAGAAGATTGATAATGAAAGATGAAGAAAATATGAGATGGATGAAATGTTGTGGATTATGAACGAGCGTTCTAGGGAGGAACGACTCATGGATGATTATTGAATTTGTAGAGTATGACTGTGGGCATGCTATGCTGGCGGTTCATCCTGATGTTCCGTGAGTACTCGTCCTCACGTAGAGGAGAGTAGGTCATGTGTGGGAACGACAGGAGGTCCTAGTCCTTAGGGTTACTTTGGACAGATAAGACTAACCTCGGGTGGCAGCTGTTGAGGGTATCCCAGTTACTACATCACCCGGGTGCACAAACGTCGTAGCTACACAGATTTCATACAGTCTGGATAGTTAGTCTAGTATTAGGCTTTGTATGAAACGTATAACGAAATTTATCTTGTGTGTTGATGGTATGAATTGTATGATTATATCTGAATTAAATTACATAAGCTTACCCTGTGTTCCTATCCTGTCTTGTTTTGTACGTCCGTCTTTGTCATTGCAATGATCATCCGTGTGGATGTGAGCAGAAGGAGACGAGCTGCTGGAAGAGGCGCTAGAGGAAGATAATCTAGTTGAGGTTGAAGTGAAGACTGAGTCTTAGTACGTTCGGTCCGTAGTTTAGTTTGAATGGAAGGTGGTCGTTCGATGACTTTCTCCTTTTGATTTATTTGATCGTTCGGTATAGGCTTTTGTAAACCGTTCGGTCAGATTTTTTTAAAACCTGTACAGTTTAAAGTTTGTAACTCTTTCTGTAAGGTCGTTCGGCCATGAGCGTACGCTCTACTTTAGTGTAAAACTGATCTGAATTATTATTAAATTTGATTATTCTATTATATAATTTAGATTGTAATTTTGGAATGTTACACTCTCATCCTTACTTACATTACTTATTAATCTTTACGTACAGCGTATTATTTTTTTTTACTATTTCAATATTAATTAATTAATTTTTATAAAAAAACAAAAGAAATGAAAATAAAATATAATATTATTAAATATTTATTATCACAATTATGTACAGTAATTTCTTCAATATCAAATATTTAAAAAAACATTGGTACATTTCAAATTATAGTACAAAATAAAATTTAATGACAAAGAAAATATGGATTAAATTTACAAATTTTAATGAAACAGAGCTGATAAAATTAAAAAAATAGTTTTAAAAATTATAAAAAATAGAAAATATTTAGTTTAAAATTATTTTAAATATTTCTTTACTTCCTTACTCTAAATTGTAATGAAATATTTTTTTATACAATAATAAATATTATAATACACCATTGAACAAAACTACATAAAAAAAATTAAACTAATAATAATTGAAATTTTGGATATATATTTAATCTGTTGAAACTTCAATCTATATTACAAGGTGATAAATAAAATTCATAAAAATAATATTAAATTATTATATTATAGTAAATGAAATATATTTTTGATAAAATTATACTTAGATAATAAGTTAGACAATAAAAAAATTATATAAAAAACATCAAATTAGTATTCTATATTATGAAAATATTAAAAACGAGTAAAAATAGTATTTTAAAAACAATTTGATATATCATTAAAGGAAATCAAATAAAAGAAACTAAATATATAATTAAATTTATGATAAGATAAAAATATATTAAATATCAATGAAACTCTTTAGATATCAATCTAGTTAAATTATTGATAGATAATGAAAATATTTAAAAATAAATAAAATTTATTCAATTTGAAATAAAAATTAAGAATCAAAGAAAATAAAAAGTAGGCAAATAAAATAAAAAGTATGTTTTTTTTATTTGAGAGCCAAATATTCTTATCTCAAAAAATAAATAATAAATAAAAAATTAAAAAAATATATATTTAAATGTAAGATATAAAAACTATTTGATTTACTTAATTAGTAATAA
Source organism: Vigna umbellata (assembly GCF_029865625.1). Lineage (NCBI taxonomy): Eukaryota > Viridiplantae > Streptophyta > Magnoliopsida > Fabales > Fabaceae > Vigna > Vigna umbellata. The sequence continues at coordinate 3,211,523 of NC_142166.1, forward strand.
ATATAACCATAAAAAAATTATGATAATAGAAAAAATAAATTATGTAATTGAATTTTGTGAATATAAAATAAATCAAACCACTATAAAGTTGGAGGAAAAAGTGTGTTGCAAAAAAATAAAAGATTACAAAAATAAATATTGGAAAAAGAAAAATCAATCACAACACTGAATTATGATATCACTTATGAGTTTTGTGGAAAAAAGATTATCAAAAAGAGAAAGTAACAATGGAACAGGAGTCCAACCTACTATAAAGGATGGATATTCATGTTAATAAAAAACTTTAAAATAATAAATTTATCATCTTCATATAATTCTAATTTTTTTATTTTTAAAAGAGTTGACCTCATTAATTTTCAACATTAAATTCAATTTATAATATTTAACTATTTTCAGTTTTTCTTCAACGTTTTGTTCTCATATTATTAATTGTTATTAATTGTGTTAACCTAATTAATTATTTTATGTTCTCATGTGGCATCTTACTTTTTTTATTATTTTTTCATGCACACCGACAGAGTATGAAACTAGTACATACCAAAATTAAGGTACTCGTAGGTAAATACATACGTACAAGTCTGAAAACAGTATTTTATGTCCTCGTCCCAATCTTACATTCAGACTTTCCAACGGAGAAGTTTAAGACAAAAATATCTCTGTCATTTCCAACTTCAGATAGATTTAATTAGAAGAGAATAAGAAAAATTAATTTCATGAAGCATATTATATTTTCAGTGTCCTTTAATTTTTATGTTTAAATTAAAATATTTTTATGCATTACCAACCATTCAATTACTTAATATTTGCACAAAAAGATATTTGTTTTTGTAAAAAGAATTAATTTTATATAATTAAAATTATTAAGTACTATAATTAAACCTAAATTAAAAATATATAACATAACGAGTAGTTTAATTATTTTATTATAGTTTTTCACTAAAACAAAAATTGAAATAAATTGTTGAAATATAATGTAACATTTTAATATAAAAAACAAGTAATGTAATTTTTTGTGGATGAATTATTTAGTTGCATACACATCAAAACACCACTCATTTTCAGCTTGCAGTGATTTCCAACCACAAAATGAGACATCCCTACCTTTTTTGTTCTTTAATCTTATCCTATATAGTCACATGATGTTATGAGAGACAAAAGCCATATTATAAATATAATAACCACCAAATTGGGATATAATTTTTTTTTCTTCATATTTTGTTTATTTCATAGAAAGTGTTAATACTAATATTAATATTAATTATAAGTTAATAGTAAATGATATATATTTGCATCTATTTGACAATATTATAAAAAATAATTATAAAAAATAAATTTTATATATTTTAAAAAAAGATAATATTAAATAAATGTAAAAAATTTATCTATCAAAACAGTGACCCACTTGAAATTATTTTATGATGCAGTGATTGTTGGGTTGGATCCAACAACCAACCATTTATTCAGATTGCACCGCTTCTTTCTCGTCTCCTTCCTTTTCTATTATTCTAAAATAATTTAGGATTTTACATTTTTTATTCTTAAATATTTCTATTTTCTTTATTTGCTAAATAATTTTTTTGATAATTTTAATTCCCCTACTGCCTTTAATTGTGATCAGTAACAATGAATAATTTATTTTGGCAAAATTAATTTTCATTTTATTGAGAAAGTCTAATTCACTCATTGAATTAAGTGGAAAGATATATTCAAAGTTTAATTCAATAATATTATAATAAAACTTCTTTCATTTGATATGAAAAAACATTCTTAAATATAATTATTTTATTTTTTTAATTATTTCATGCAACTTTTATTTTACATCAGTTCTCATAAAAAGAGAAGAAAATTCAAAATGCATTATAGAGAATTATATATTTTTTATTATTATACTTAACAATAAATCGAATTATTTTTTGAAATTTTCAAAAGAGAATCAATATAACGTGTGATTTCTTCTTATATGAATAAAAATAGCTACTTGTTAAGATATGATAACTTATAATCTGTTAATGCTGTTATTTAATAACAAAAAAAACAATGTGTATAAAAAATAACAAAAAAATACGTTAAAAGATTGTTTAAAAAATAAAGATTCAGAATTTTTTTTAAGAAAACTTATTAAATACAATGTGTAATTTATGTTTTGCTATGCTAATAAAATATAAGAAAACGTATTATGATAGGGTAAAACATTTTCATATCATTATTTAATAATTTTTTATTTTTCAAATATCCCTTATTTGTTTATAGTAAATTAATCTTTTAAATTTTGGGTCGGGACAGCGCATTTGAAAAAGAAAAATTGAATATTTTATAGACTTATTGTAAAACAACCAAGAATTATTAGAGAATATTAGTTATGCAATTTTACATTAATAACCTTAGAATACAAAGAAAAAAAGCAAAAAGTGAGTAACAATTTCAAATAAAAACAATATTCAAATCAAACTGAACTTAGCATTAACTCTTCTGATAATAATAGACATTGACAAAAATCAAACTCAACGGTTTTAACATATTTGCACTGGAAGCAAATGATAATTCACCCTAATGTCTAATATACCCTTACAAAATCCACAAATATTCAAAATAAACAAAGGACATTATAGTAATCATGTCCAAACAGTATGCGAAGCTTGTTGTTCCAGATGATGTGTTCCCAGTGGGTAACCTTCCCCATAAAGAGAAAGAACACCCAATAGTCTATTTTTTCTGTCACGATTCCCATTTCACAACCCAAACCCCAAATTTATAATCTTTTTCCAAACCCCATTGTTTCCCCTAAAAAAAATCCCCCCTAATTCCGCTCATTTGTCGTTTCTTCGATTCTTGAAGCGGTCTACTCGGCGCGTGGCCGATCTCCGTCAGCTCATGGCGGCGGGGACAATGGCGACGGCTGCCGGGGCGGCGTTGATGCTGTTTTATGTGCTGAGCCGGCGGCTGTCGCGGAAGGCGGAAGAGGACAGCGAGGATCACGGAGGCGGCGGCGACGTGTCGAAATCGAGCAGATCGGTGCGCCGGAGAAGGCTTTCGAGGCGGCCGGCGCAGGCTCCGGCGACGCTGCTGGAGTCGATCGGAACGCTGTCGGAGACTTTGAGGTTCACGTATTCCGAGACCTTCGGGAAGTGGCCAATCGGCGATTTGGCCTTCGGAATCAACTACTTCATGCGCAAGCAGGTAAGTTTTATGAGATTCTGAATAAAATTGATAGTTTTAAGTGAAATTGAGTGGTTTCTGTTTCTGAGCATGCAGAAAGGTGCAGGCTTTTGGGGGGATTCTGACTTTGGGAATAATGGGCCCGTGTGTGTAATGGTTTGCATTTTGCAGGGTAATTTGGCAGTTGCAAGTGTCTATGCTGGGAGTGATTCTGTGCAGCTCAAAGGGGATGGGATAATTGTGGAGCTGTACGAGTTGTTGAGGCTTTTGACTTTGTGTATGCTTTTCTCTAAGAAGCCATTTCCTGTGTTTTTAGATTCTGCTGGGTTTTCCCTTGATGATGTGCTCATTCAGAAACCGAAAGCTGGGGTATGTTTTGTCCTTATCCACTCTCTCTCTCTCTCTCTCTCTCTCTGCTCTATTACTTTCTGTTTGTGTATTTTATAATTTTGAGGTGAGTGGTGGAGAGGAGTAGAACAGACCACATGCTCTCACAGAGAGTCTGACTCAGCCACTCAGATGAGTTTAGAGATAGTGGCATCATTCTCACCGTTGTTCAGAAGAAACGACAATGAATTGAATCCACAGATCACTGTATTTATATATTGATCCTCACTGTAAATATTTTATATACTAAAAGAAAACTATTAGCACAAAAACACAAGTTTTTCTTAGGGTCCTTTGTAGGTGACAAAAAGTGCTCTTACGTTTCCCCTTTAATCTTTGTCCCCATATTTGGGTTTATACGTGAAACTTTTGTTTACTCTTTGAGATAATAGGGAGCTATAGTTTGGATTACCTGTGGTGTAATAGGCATTTTGAAAATTTTTTACACTATTTTTTTCTTGCTTTTTTTTTTTTTAACATTAAGAGATAGGAGACTCCTTGTGGCTTAAGGAGATAGAGAGACAAGAAACCTACACACTATTCAACATGTCACATTAGAGAATCCTTTCCCCCTGCTGTATTATTATCTATATGTAAAACTTATGTTTTGTAGTGGAAGTGTGCATGTTCTAATAAAACAAGGTGTACTTCAACAAATTTAAATCCCAAGAGATTGAAGACAAAATGAGTATACAAAGCCAGGCTACCTTTTTCAGATTACTGTAATTTTCAACTGCTATTCTTTTGTAAACAGTCAGTATTTGGAGAAGTCTGGAATGTTGGCTTATCATTTAGAGTAATCTGTTAAAGCAATCATAAGTTTGTTGTTTATGTCCAAAATAATCCGTAAGAGAGACTTGGGTTGTACGAAGCTGTGATGTTATAAATTCCCTGTAAGAAAAAAGTGAGGTAGGTATGTTTTTGTTTGTATGAGATGGTGGTTATTGATTTCTAGAGAAACACACACAAACAGGTGTAGACTTGAGTTTAAATTCTGAAAATATTTGACTCACCTATTTTAGTCATTAATTTTACAAAATATGATCTACATTGTCTTCTGCTATTACTCTGTGTGTGTGTTACTGTGATCTTTTTTAATATTTCCTCATGTTTTCCTAATCTTTTCTCAATTTGATGATCTGTGGCATGATATATTTTGCAGCTTCTGAAGCCTGCATTTACAATTATATGTGATACACAATCAAAATGTTTACTTCTACTGATCCGGGGTACTCATAGCATAAAGGACACACTGACAGCTGCAACTGGTGCTGTAGTCCCTTTTCACCATTCAGTTTTAAATGATGGTGGGATTAGCAACTTGGTTTTGGGATATGCACATTGTGGCATGGTTGCTGCTGCTAGATGGATTGCAAAGCTTTGCACTCCTACCCTACTTAAGGCTCTTGATGAATTTCCAGACTTCAAAGTCAAGGTATTGTTTTAACACATTTGATTTGGAAAACTGTATCATTACATTAGTGTACTGAATTGATGACCCACTGGTAATGGCTTTGTTATAGGATCTTATTTTTTTTCTCTCATTTCTTTGTTCCTTACACTATTCCTTTTTTCAATATTTTTAAATTGTATTTCACTCTTTAATTTTATCTAATGAGTATTGCATATAAACATGTACAAGTATCTTTGTTAAACGGTAATCCTATCTTATGGTTCTATAGATTGTTGGACACTCACTTGGTGGCGGTACTGCTGCGCTATTGACCTATATTCTTAGAGAGCAGAAAGAGTTCTCTTCAAGCACATGTGTCACTTTTGCTCCAGGCATGTACTGATGAAGTTTTTATTCAATTAAGATATTAGATTATTTATCAGTTTCTGCAGTTTTGAAACCACATCTCATTATCTTGATTGGAATGTGCGTGCTAGACTACAAGTTCACTAAACTTTTTGTGGCAATGAGAGATTTCCAATTACTTCAGTTCATTATTATTGTTCATCATAAGATGTACTATATCAACGTTGTTTGTATTTTTCTTACGATTTGTTTGTTCACAAAGTCAATGGTTTTGTTACAGGTTTAACATTTAATAGCAAGCATGCCTATTTTGCATTAGAATGTAATAGTGTCTAGTTACTTCTTCAAATAAACACTAAAGCATGGATGAGTGAAGAATGTAACACATCGCATGATATTCATTTGTTTTGAAAATCCTTATTCACTGAAATTGTTGTCTATGATCTTGTTTGATTACTTTCCTTGCTCAATTTTCTTTAGACATTGAATTTTCTCTAACACGGGATCCTTTCCCGTCTCATTATACAGCCAATACTAATTTTTTTGTATCATGATTGTCTCTTTTGCAGCTGCTTGTATGACATGGGAGTTAGCAGAATCAGGAAAACACTTTATTACAACCATTATAAATGGTTCTGATTTGGTGCCAACATTTTCAACTTCATCCATTGATGATCTCCGATCTGAGGTGAGCTAGCTAGGACTTTCGATGGTTTTGACAAACATTAATGTTCATTACTTAATTTGTAAACTAATTTTATCTAGAAGGCTTTTTTTATTTATTTATCACAAAACTAATAATTTTGAAAAATTATGCAAAAGTCAATTAAATAGGAGTGGCAATGAACCATGCTGGAGGTGTACATTAGACTCAATTTGTGATGTAATCTTGCTTCTGCATCTTACTCGAGTTGGTTTGTTACTAGGTCACTGCATCCTCTTGGTTGAATGATTTACGGGATCAGGTTGAACATACGAAGGTCCTGAATGTTGTCTACCGATCTGCAACTGCACTTGGATCTCGCTTACCATCTATTTCCAGTGCAAAAGCTAGGGTAGCTGGTGCTGGTGCTATTCTATGGCCAGTAACCAGTGGCACACAGGTAACTTCAACTTCAAGCTGTGCCATATCCAATTAACATTATTTAACATCTAGCACATAGTGCTATTTGGGATCTAGCTTTCAATATGGGATTCCCCATCAGTTGGTCAATTTTGTAGTTAGCTATCTGTACTTAACATGGATCATCCTTAATCTGATGTAGGTCGTGTTTTATATTGCAGGTTGTGATGAGGCGTGCACAGAGTGTTGCTGAGGCTGTTGTCAGAACTCGGTCATCACTGTCATCATGGTCTTGCATGAGTGCACGCCGCAGAAATGTGGGTCCATCAGTAAACTCTAAATCAGAGGATTTAACCGAAGCATCTCTAATATCTGCAAGGAACACAGAATCTGTTATGACTGAAGAGGTAGTAGTAGAACCTATGCTTAAGGATGAAAGTACATCCTCAAGTGGAGGATCTGGCCATGATGACACAGATGAAGAAGAGCCTCTCATTCCTGCTAATCAAGACATCACTGCAACAGCTGTTGACGAATTAACAGAAGGCCAGTTATGGTATGAGCTAGAGAAGGAGCTTCAAAAGCAGGATAATGTTATGAACATTCATGCTCAAGAAGAAGAGGCCGCAGCAGCAAAAGAGATCACAGAAGAAGAGAGTCAACTTGTTGATGCTGCTGCAGAATGCAGTAGCAGTTCAATCACTACATCAGACAATTTGGACAGCCATCGATTTTATCCCCCTGGCAGGATCATGCATATTGTTCCTGTACCTTCATCGGATGAATCAAATTCAAATTCTGATGACCCTATAGAAGAACATGTCTGCTTATATGAAACTCCCAGAGAGCTGTACAGCAAGCTCAGACTTTCAAAAACCATGATAAATGATCATTACATGCCCATGTATAAGAAGATGATGGAACTATTAATACGAGAACTAGAGAAAGATAGCAACTGTAATATCTTGAATTAAAGGAAACAAAATAGCAATTGCGAAATTGTTAGTGGACTGAGTACATACATATTTCAGTTCTTTTTTTATCCTTGCTGGCTACTGCCATGCTGTAGAAAATTTTGGTTGTATGAATTTGATTCTTTTATGGTAGGTACATGTATAAAATGAGAAATTAAAGATGTATTTATTGTTCATTTTATGAGGTTGTACATCTAACAAACTGGAAATGCAGTTTTTTGTCCAATGCATTCACTCGTTTTGGAGGAGTAAAATTAACTTAAATACTTGTATTAGGCCTGTCAGGACCTCGGCTGATAAGTACAGTGATGCTCAGGTATTCACTGTTTACGATGTACATGCATTATGTGGTCAACTTCGTATTCAAGCTTGATTATCTCTTGATGTGAAATTACTTAATGCAGATTTTTCTAGGACAACTTAGGGATCGTTATCTTAAATATAATATTTAACTAAAATCTAACAATCATTGAGGATTAGCAATAAAATCATGATGGAAGATGGAGCATGTATACTGCAGTACCAGGCTGAGGTAAATTGGTACTCATCACAATGAAAATGAGAAGTTGAAGCACATGGTTTCTGAAACAAAAACACGTTTGAATCTTGGGCGCTAAAGAATAATGTGCTCAACCAAGGAAACAATTAAACGGTACTCAGCAACAAATTTCTTTTACACACATGCTAAGGTCAGTTGTATTGATGCTGTTTTTAGCTTGATATTCAGCACCAAATCGGAAGAGTGAAAGTCGTGAATCATGAATTATTAAAGATTGTACAGTTTTTATATTGAAGAATCAAGCCCTTCAGCCCATCTGCCATCACTTTACATTGATATATTCATTGCTGCTAAAATTATCAACCGCCATAGCGGTGCTTGAGGGATTCAGGGGGCTGCTCTTCCATGATACCAGAACCTGTTGTTGCCAAGTACTCGCGAATGGTTGTTTTCCGGTCAGCAAGATAAGTGTGATCCAGAAAGTTGTTGTAGGCTGTTTCACCAAGATTCTTTGCTGCTAGTACACTACAAAAAATTTCACTAATACTGTTAAATTACAGGGAATCTAACTCTAGACTGGGTCTAAATAGTGGAAAGCTTTGTTTGCCAATTCTATTATCATGGTTTTGAGGAAACTAATAATTTTTTGTTTCTCACATTGAAAGAAAATTGAAAAGGGATACGTGAAAACTTGACAAGTAGACAGAAACTATAATGAGGAGAATTGTTGCTCGTGAATTTGTGACCTGTGTGAACAGGCAATCCAATTTACACAATAGGTATCGTCATTAGGAAGTAAATTGCTGTCAGTTGCATAAATGAATCTGTAGAGTACATCTGACAGCGAGGTTAGCTGATTAGAAATTTAGATGAAACGTTGTGATTTTATACTACAGAGAATGCTAACAAGAGTCCTTGAGACATTGGTTAAGAAATAAGAAAATAGAATGTTTTTACGCTCCAACGTGATTTCCCACTGAACTCTTTTAACGATTAAATCTTTGACTGGTGCCTTAGTTAGCATAACCCTTGTACTATTTCCCCTGTTGAACATCTACTAAGAAAAAAATGACAAATGGGTTTTCACCCAGTGCTTACCAGTGTCTAAGATAAACCCGACAAGGTAAGACATCATCTCTCCAAATTTTATCTATATTCCACCGTCCATATTGCTGAAAATAGATTTCCTTGATTCCTGAATGCAACTGTAATGTAAGAATGCATAAATGAAGACAAAAGACAAGAAATAAGAGAGAAACAATCTAGGTATGACAAAAGGCATGCATAAATAGACAGTCAGATTTTTTCTTTTACGTAAAATATATAAATCACCTAGAGCTCTATGATTGGAGGAAAATCAAATTTAGTGAACTATCGCACCCTTCTTTTTGCCTAGCCAGAAAGGTAAGAAATAGTGAGGAATGTCTAGTAATATTTTGATTGTTGTAAACATCCCACCAAGCAGAATATAGAAAACTGGTATTGTTATAAATAATTCAGTTAGTATTGCATATTCGTTAATTAGTTAGTAGGCTGTTATTTAACCGCTTGTTATTGTACAATAAATAGTAATATGATGTATTACTATACATGGACGTGTGAGAAACAAAATTTTAGATTCAGTACTCAAATCTCTACTCTCTCCTTTTTCTTCACTGTTTTTTATCATCTAAGTCCTCACGAGTTTTTCCACAAATACAAACTCTATTCAATTCACAAGAAATTAGTTGGTATTCTCCTTAATCAGATTCTGGGTTAGATTTAAGAATAGAAGATACTATTTAGTATGCCGGACACAAACGTGAAAAAATAATTTGGAAGAACCAGCCTTTCAAGTTTCCAAAACATTACATGCCTCTTGCTCTTAAAAAGCACCACGCCAATGAAAAATTACCTTTACATCTAATGTTGAAAAATTCCTCATCACTGTAACGGGCACAAAGGACCTGAAAAAATTTTGCCACATCGAATGACCAATTTGCTAATGAAATGACCAACATTCCTTATGAGCAGAGACAATTCATGTTTTGCCACAACAACAACAGTCATCACATACCGCTGGAAAATCAAAAGCATGGCCATCAAGCGTTTCAGGAAGAACCTAACACACAAGGAACCAGAGATCTCAAGCCACCACATACAAAAATATCAGAAGACTCAAAATATAAAAGCAGCAAGCTAAAAATCTGCATCTAGATGCTTACAGCAAGAAACCGAAACTCAACCTCCCTCTTGATGAAATCTGGAATCTAAAAATTCATCCATAGAAAATATTAGCTCCAGTGCTCAAGCTAATAAAAAACCGGCACACGCTAAATCTGAAACTGCCAGATTCCCTGTATTTTCGGCGCATTACGCAGTCAGTAAATTGTATCATTAAACAAAGATTAGACAACTCATTCTATCTTGGTAGATAGAACTTAAACCACTCATTCGAGATCAAAGCCGTCTAATCTTCATCCAATGGCTACAATTCTCTGATTACGTGATGCGTGGAAAGTTCGACTGCAACAAATCCAGAATTTAAAGTATTCAGTACAGTACCTCAGATTTTCTGATCTCAAACACTGTTACTACAAGAGTTTCTCCTTCACATGGCTCCACACTCAAGCTCGAAATCTCCTAATAACATTTTCATCACACACAGCATAAGCATTACAGTTCCAACGTCCCTTCCAATTTTTCCTTATTTTCAATTTCACAATAAAAGAAATAAAAATGGGCACCATTGTTCTTCCCACACTACGAAGAAGTAAGAGTTACGGTGTTGTCAGAACGAACCATGGTTTCGGGCTTCGCAATGCCGCGCTCGAAGAAAACCGGAGCGACGTGCGCGAAGACCCGCCGGAAGCTTTTCAACTGTGCGGTTCTGAAGTTTGCCAAATCGGGGAAAGTGCTTCGTGCGCTTCTCTCTGCGAAGCAAGGAACGGTTACGTCGATGAAGAGGAACAGTAATAGTAGAGAAAGCGCACGTGGTAGTAATGATAGTTTACCGGAGAGGAGAGAGCCGAAACCGCATATGGAGATGTAACCGTCCGGAGAGAGGAGAGATTCGAAGTCGGACTCATCGTTGAGTTCGGCTGGGACTGGAGTGGATGATCGGAGAGCAGCGGAGGCCATGGCGGTTTTGGAGACAGAACGAGAAGCAAAAGAAAGTAAGAAAGTGGCGCGTTTGTGGGACGCGCGAAAGGCGAGTGATGAGAGTTGGAAGGGGAAGTTTATGGAGGCAGTGGTGGAGGCTATGTTCATCGTATAACAGCGACTGTTAAAAGCTCGAAGCGGACACGCGACAGGGCGCGATTGAGTAGTTAGAATTTGTTGAGAAGCTGATAAATTCAGACACAAATTCTTACACTTGTTTCTTTTTTCCCTAATTCAATTACATTAGCCGTAATGACATGTTCACGATCAAAAATTAGTCACATGAACTTTATATAATTTTAGATGATTTGGAGCTTTATCAAAGTTAAGGTGATGTTTTCTTTTTCATAACAATATTGACGAGACTATTTATATGGTAAAAAAAACTTTGTATGAAGAAAGTTTAGTTTGACATGTTATATTGAGCTAGAATGGAATAAATTATTATAGCAGAATCTGTCAATGGACATGTTACACAAAAGAACCAATGCTTCCATGGATAGGCTGTTTGAAATCATGCCTTCCAACATTTCCTAAATTTAACCATCAGAACTAAATTGAGACGGTGCCTGATTCAATTTACAGCACACGTTTACATCACATTTTTTATCATCATAGATTATATTGACTGGTTTTTAAGACAAAAAAAGGTTAATTCAACAATAGGGGACAAAGAAACCAGTAATGGCAACGAAATATAGCATATTCTTACGAAACGTTGTCAGTTTGTAGTGTACATCTTTGTCTACGAATATTATTGAACAGATTTTTTTATAAAAATTAAATTGATATCATTTATACAGTGAACAGTTACAGATACATTCTCTACAAGAATATCGTGATTATACCGTGTCTCCGAACCCCCACCCCCCCCTTTTCTTTTTCTCACCAACAGAATTGTAATAAAAAGAATTCTGCAGGTATTAAATTATAACCTATAAAAATTGAAAAAGAAAACCCAAGATATGTTATGTACTGGGAGACATCGTACTCAATGGAAAACTTGAGTAGCGTAGTATTCGCTTTCATTAAAAGCAGGTCTCAGACTTTCCTGACACATGAACTCCAAGGGAAAAGAGACCAGGTGACCCTTCACTGATGCTAATCTCTCCAAGGGATCGGTGTTCTTAATGCCTCCATCACGATAGGATTCCAATTTTTCTGGGGCTATTCCTAAATCAATGGTCGTGTGACCAATCCTTTCTTTCCAAAAAAGCACACTTTGTCTGAAGGCATGTCTGCAAAAACATACGATTAAAATAAATGTTAGGGACTGACAATGGAGAAGTTTCATCAAAAGATGTACGATGGGCAAAATTATTACTGACATACCTGGTGTGTATCAGATCATTAGGTACGCAAGAAAAGACATCCTGGTAAATTGTAGTATTTGTCTGTAAAACGTATCCAGGGATAATTATCAGTTTTATTACTGAAAAAATTTCTCATTAAGCTATTCAGAATCATCACAAGATCTCCAAGAGGAACTCAAATCACCTAGAAAAACATGTGCATATTTGTTTTTGTGTGTTTTGTGTCCGCAATGTTACGAGGCTAACCGTGTAAAACCGAAAATATATAATCATAAATATCTTGTACAACAAAATAGTAATGCAACCTAAATAACTTCCCACGGGCTTTGGTGCATTGCAGTGTAAAAGGACTCTGGAAGAGTCAACAATCAAGTGCAAAACTTTCATGCCATAAAGTTCAAGCACATACTATAGATCTGTCCTTCACAGATGCATATCCAGTATTGCCCGTTATCCCCCACACTGAGATTAGAATTTAAACTGACACTAACTGACCATGCTAGATATTTTGACAAAATCTTTTTTTAATATAGTTGGCCACATGAATCAAACAATATCATCATTTACTTGTCATAAAATCAAATCCTCAGCAACTTCATTAGGTTTTATGTCCTTTTTAATGATTTCAAAAAGATTTTTCTTAGTTTACCTTTGCTTCCAACTTGCAAGGGTATTCTCCATCATATCCAATTTAAACAAAATTAAAGTTGAAGTAGGCAATTTGCTATCTAGCCAAAAAGAAATTGAAAAGAAAAGAAAATAAACCTCAAAACAGACACAAAATGAACAAGCAAATATGTATCAGCTATCATCAATTCCGGTCTTCAATAATTAACTAAATGGATGGGCAATGATATAATGAAGAAAGCAGAGGTCACTTTAAAGGATAACTATTTATGCAAAAAATACTTTTAGAAGAATAAACTTATGCACGAAAATTTCCATATAACACTAGTAAGTTTATAAGAATATATCACTTAAAATACCATCATTCATATCAAAAGAGGTGAAATTAGCAACGAGTATCAACATTCTATTGTTCTTACTACCTTTGCCGTAGCCATCCAAATATCCTTGTAAGTAGATTCAACAACTGGGTCCATTATTTGATTGTCCTGAGGAAAAGATATTAAAATAATCATTACAAATCAGGCACATGAAACAACTACTTACTAAGAATGTAAAATTAACAACCTCTCCTGTAGGGAGACCCAAGTGCTCAGACCATAAGGACAATCGAAGGGTCAAGGAAAACTTTCCAGCTTTCCAAGGTTTTCCATCCATATAAGAACCAATCAACTCTCTGTCTTCTATAACTACGGCAATCTGAATTCCAGTGAGAAGATTCAAGGAACAGAAAGGGGTTCAATAATTATGCATTAACAGATAACTTAAAGCCAAAAATAAGAATATGAAAAAAAGTACATGGCAAGCAGACCAATTTATTTATTCAATACATAATTTTAAAGGTGACTAAAAGGGGGTTTGCAATAAGACAGACCTGCCAGTTGAAATTATTCATTCATTAGTTACATATTTTATTTTAGGGAGTTCCCTGAATTTGTTAACACGTTAAACTATATATATAAAGAGTAACATTGAACTGAAATCGTATGCTTTTGTGACATGCACGGATGGTTTGTTTATATTTATAAACAGAAATCAATAAAATAAATAGAGGAAATTTTATATCCTCCACTAATAAAGATACGATCCTAGAGTGATCTTGATATTTCTGATTATAAAGATATGATCATGATATCTATAAAGAACGATTCTTATTTCCGTAATTATCACAAACACATTTATGTCAAACTAAGGATTTTAAGAAGAAAATTCAAAGTTTATCAAGGCTGAGAATTAGATTTGCAGTCTACACGCTTCCAATAAAATGTATACACACGACAAGATAACAAAATATCAGTTTCATTAGGAATCAAATGATACATTAATGTATCCTGATAAAATGCACTTAATGTTCGCGGAAATTAGTAAGTAGGCAGGTGCAGTCAATTAATGAGTCCCGAAAATAATCTCCCCTAAGACTACCAAGAGTCTACAGATATGAATGCTATGTATAATTTATGTACACATGCACATTCTCTTGAATAATAAAGTATTATCATTCTCAATTCTGTCTTAAACATTTATTTCTATATTTCTCCTTTCCCCTCCAAATTCAACAATTGCAACTAACTTGTTTCTATAATGAAATTTAGCACGGATGAAAATTATTTCAATGAGGGTGCATGAAATGAGATACAGAGAACTTAGTACAAGTTAATTTGAACCCCTATGTGCAACGAATAAAGTGAAAAGGGCATGGAACTGTACCTCAGAATCTCTGGAGCCAAGTAAGCTCCTATCATTAATATTAGCAGATCCAATCAAAGTTATACTGTCATCAACAATCATGATTTTACTGTGAACATACACCTGCAAAAAAGTTTATACCATTAAGCTGACTGAAACAAACTCTGTACATAACCATTGATGTATAAGAATACCTGGCTGGTTGCCACAGGACCCCCATTAAGTCTACCATAAGACCTTAGACCATAGAAAGAGATGTAGTCATGTATTTTAGGACCAAGAAGTTCATAAAGATTATGCAAGATAGAATTCTGCCCCCTGCAAATGGTTCGATACTGCCAGTGCATTATGGCTCTTACAGATGCTGCACCACTATCATCAAGGCCCCCCTAGTTAACAGAAAAGTCAGTCTAACATTTATGCAAAAGCAATATTTACAGTGTTTAAATAAAACAAGAATAAAATTGATAGGAACCTGGAAGCCAGGCAGCAGTGGTATGACAATTATAACCCTGAAAGTTTTTCTGTCATTGTAAGCTCGCATAATTCGTCGGTATAAAGCTTCTAACACACGATTGCGTATCATCTCATCCCCAGAAAGACCTGAGATAAAAAACTGATTCTGGAATATGTGCCCAAGAATGAATTACAACAGTCAGAGAAAGATCCAGAACACATTAAGGATGTAATAAAATATCACAACCACCACTCCTTTAATTTGAAAAAATGAAGAGAGGAGCAGAATATATAATATTGCTTCATCAGTTCAAGAATCCATAAAACCTACACATTATATATTTATTAGAATATATATTATAGCATATATTAGAATAGAGATAAATGATTTTCTTTTATTCTATATGCTAATATATTCTAATGTAAAAGGAGGAAGTTTATTTAATACCTCAATGTAGATGAAGTATTCAGCTTTCTCAATAAGAGAACAATAAGCACTATGGATGCTCTCTTCGGTTTGACTTGTTCCCGCAGACCATTGACTCACGCTCCTAATAACCTATCAATGAAAAGGTTTATTGAGAAAAATATCCAACAAATGTTGAAAAATTAAAAGGATATTAAGACAAGAACAAAAGGAATAAACTAGTGTTTAATACACGCCTGTAAAAATTTAATAATTCCAGCAATATAGTTTACTCTTTATGTTGAGAAAAATGGATAAAAGCCAAGTGTTAAAAATATCTGACTTTTCTCAATAAATAATAGTTAACTATTAAGTAGGTCATGAGAACAACGCACTTGGCAACGGCAGGAAGCAAGAGGACCAACTTGTCCTGATTCCTCAGGAAAACCTCCCTGGTCACCCCGTTCTTGCGTCTCCCACCATTCTGGATCTGTATTTTGCAAATCAGAATGAGCCACTCTATCTAGAGACATTTTCTCGCGATCATGCTCAGAATCCAGATCATCTACAAAGCCCTTCATTGGTGTGTCTGAACCAAGTGCTACAATTTTAGCCTTGCGAAATGAAAAGGGGAGACCAGTGCTGATCCTTCTTGGCTTGTCCAGGCAATGTGAAGAGGAGATTACACCATTCAACTTTTGGTCTCCTTCATGAGTATCCGACCCATCAGACTCCTGGGGCAAAAGTAGAGGAATATCTTGGTCTTGGGAAGATGAGGAAAAAGAATCTTCTCTTTTAAGAACTGTTTGATTGTCTATGTTCCCACTTTGAATCTGTATCTCTCGGCTTCTTCCCAAGTAATGTGGAATAACCATATGATGCTGAGGCATTAGTAATGGTATTGCTTCCTCATATAAAGCTTTGTTCCTCTGATTTGAACAAAAACAAGATTATTTCCTATTGGGAATATAGGAATAGAACTGGAATGATTCAAGGCATCCAATGGTAAAATATGACTAACCTTTGCATAATTCCATCGCTGAACAAAGTGCCTAGCAATGTCACGGCAAGGTGGTCCCCAAAGGGCACAATGAACATCGTGCCAAGGCATACGAGGATATTTCTCACGATCCAATTCATCTTTCATTGTATCTTCCCATGAATTTGGTTCAGATTCTCTGTCAAAATTGAAAATAAAATGACTTGTGTTCAACAGGTAAGAGCTAGTCTCTAATCAATCAAAGATGAATGACATATTGTAACACATTCCAAGCACAACCTTGCCAATCATTTTCTTTGAAATTTTCATAGATATTTATTGGGGCACATCATATATTATATATGTAAAATGTTAGGATCAATCTTAGGAACTGATATAGAATTGTATACTTGTATAATTGTATCACAGCATGCTAAACAAAATCTTACAATGTGCCTTCGTGATTATACACTCTATTCACAAAACTTACCTTGGGTTATAATAGTCTTTTCCCGGCCAGGTTAGAGGAGGGAAATCTCCTACGTTATGCTCAGATGTGTCATAACGACCAAAGCATAAATCCAGTCCTCCAATAAAGCAAATATGGTTATCAATAATGACAAGTTTTTCATGGTGTGACCTGTATGTAATAATCACAAACAAATAAGAAACCAAAAACGTGCAGTATAAATGATCTTTTCTTGGAAAAAATACAAGTTTGTTATAAGACCATATAGACTAAACACCAAGTTTTCGGTAATTCCATACCACAGGTAAACACCAGTAGAAAAGTGGTCAGGATAGCGTAATACCCTCACATTCTCATGAATGCCAAGAAGCTTTTTCTTGCTATAAACACTGTTGATTTTCAAAGCAAGAGCCACCTCTTTGTAGAGAAGAATGTAAATCTGCATTAAAAATAATTCAAGCAAATCTCAACACTTCCATGGAAATAAAGGAGTTTGGACATGCATTGCCCAGGTGGCATACAACACAGATGAGTGCCTTTGCAACTACGTTTTGATAGTATAGACTGTACTGATCTTATAAAATCAATTCATCTACTCTTCTCCACTATGACATTAAAATCGTTTATAAAAAAATACAGTTCTATATGTGGTATGAAAACATTCAGCCAGTACACCATTCATAGAACAAACAATAAAGCAAATTGTGGACCTACTTGTTCTACCAAGAGAGGGGAGATCAATAACAAAGTTTTACTCAGTCATTTTTAGAAATATCCTAGCGCTATGCAAGACAATTCAAAGACAACAAGCAATCATCCCTCCCTACCTAATCACGTAAAATGCATGGATTTTGGCTCACATACGACAAAAAGCAGAAGCATGGACACTGTCAAGAAATTATTTGACAGGTTTTAATACATTGCTTAAGTAGTTTTTGACTGCGTTCTTAAAGTCCATGATTCATGTGCTATGTAATGACTCAGAATTTTAGAAACAAGAAAAAAACTGTTGAAACAAGATGCTCATACAGAAACCTGGGAAAAATAGACCATAAATTTAAATGTGTGTACCTACAGTGAAATTTAGGCCAATGTCCAAGGATGAACACAATATTCACTTTTACTAGTGAAGATTACAAGGAGCAGTTAATCAAATTTCAAACCCTTAGGCCACACAAGCATATTTACGGGTCCATATCCATTTGCTTCAGCCAAACCAAGGGTTCAAAGACAGGTCAAATGTGGGCAAGGCCCCAAACTGAACACAGACACTTTGCAAATAAATAAACTCAGGACATGACCAGCAACATAGAACAAGGAGTCCTCCAGTGAAAGACACAACATTATTACATTAGAAAACGATTGCAGATAAGATGACTGAAAGCTATCATACTAAAATCTTTGGAACGGTTGTATTATACTTGTCTCTTACAAGTTAAATAACCCAGACAAAAAGAGTCCCTTAAAAAGGCAAGGCATTGCACACGAGTTCATATAAATTGTTACCTGAACCCCTTGCTTAGCTTTTCCTTCCAACAAATTATCAAGCCTTGATGAAGCATGAGTGTGAAAAGGTCGCCGTAGATACAGTTCTGGGCACAGCCACCACCCACAGATAAATATCTGCATGAATCTTTCAATAATTGAGCATAATCTCTAAAACAACCATTAATCTCTCTCTCCCTCTCAGTCTCTACCTTTCTGCCTACGTATAGGTGTGTAAAAAAGTGGGCCTGAATGTTAAGGCAGTAAAAAAACAAACCTCTGATTTTGCAGCCTCAATTGCAGAAGCAATGGCCTCAAATGCTGCTCGCCCATCAATAAACCACTGGGCTTGACTTCCATCTTCAATTAAGCCTCTTGGAGGAGCAAATGAACCATAACGGTGAGGATGACACCAGCCTTCCGGAGGCCTGAGTCCAGCATCATTAATTGCAGCAACCCAATCTTTGACTTTACTTCTACTTTTCACTCTAATTCTGATACTGCGGATTCCACAAGCCACCTATAATATTTAGTTTGGTGTTAAAGTTTGAAAAGGTATGTTCCTCTGTATAGTATTACCATACATCTGATAACCACTCGTCAGTTAATTGCTAGTAATTACATAAGAATAAACCTCAATTCGGTCCTGAAAAGAATTTTGGAACATCAATTTGGTTGTCAAAAGAAAGCTTTCAAATTCCCAAAATTACTAGTTTACTGGAATTGAACACTCGATGACCAAACATTATCATTAGAGGATCCACTTGATGTTCTGAAACTATTTGAAAGACCAAATTGGGGATTTACTCAAGATATGATATAAAATAAACATATTTAAGCACAAAAGAGCACCCATCTCACCTTGAATGAATGGCGTAATGGATTCCGTTCCTTCATTTCACTTGCCAGTGATAAACGACCATCCCCATTCCCATCCGAGGCTGGCAGTACATCAAAAACAATTATGTCCAGAGGCTGTGTATCAAAAGGATCTGCCAGCAATGCCAAAAATCCAGGTTTCAGTACAGCCCATACCTGAACATAAAAATACAGGGAAGTAATAATGTAAAATTAAACCAAATATAACAAAAGTTACCTAAAAATATGTAAATAACGAGATAAGTGAAGCATATCCAAAAGCATGATTCTTTACCTTTTGCCAGTTGTCATTACAGCAACTGAAACAGTCAGACAAACAACACTTTCTGGAGTCATCATCCTTCAGGATTTTGGGCAAATGTTTCACCATCACATATTCTTCCTTTAGCTTGGGGCCATATTCAGGTGAAAAAGACAACTTTGATACCTCCAAAAACTTGCAAACCTAGAGAAAAACACTTCTTATAGTAAAAACAGCATTTAGTGATCATAAAAACCACAGTTTCAACAACAAATCAAATGGAGAAGATAAAAAACCAATAAAGCAGCGAAAAATTAACTTAATTAGGCATGGATTTTAACTGAAAATAAAATATGCTTTACAAGTTTCAAGGTCCACATCACATTACATGTATTAAATATGGCTGCCAAAAACCATGGCAGTAATTTGTTTAAATTCAAGCCCTGCAGAACCAATAGGCAGCCCAGAGCACAAGCTCCCACCATAGTGGGGACTAGGAAGGATCAGATACATGTAACTTTAACCCTTAGAGTGGAGAGGCTATTCCAGACTAGAACCAGAACAAGAACCAATTCAGCCACACTAGAAACAGATTCATGATGTCAGCCTTCCCTGCCAAATCTAGTAATCAGATGCCAGGATTTCACAAGCAAAGTGTGTTGACGAACTTGGATGATCAATATTTATAATAAAACTAATATCCCATAGTAAGTTTTGGTGCAACAGTAAAGTTACTAGCTTGTGATCTAGTACAGATGGATTTTCCTCATGGAAGCCCCTCAGCTAATGAGGGGGCATGGATGTGTACATCTGAATATCTGATACTTGCCACCCCCACAATAGTAGGATAACATGCATCTCGTTGCTTTTCAATGAAACTAATATAAAAAATTAAGTCATTCCATTGCCACAGCAGTGAAGAGACATGTCTACATTTGCTTAACAAATAACCCAACCCATAACATCAAACTGTAATATTCTATGCATATGTGAAATGTCTGACACCAAATGACAATGAATCAATGACTGTGTTCCATAACATGACAACATAAATTTCAAAAGCTCATACACAAAGCATACCTCATGAGAATTCACAATACTGATATTTCCCAAAAAGTGATTCAAATATCCTTGCATTGCTCTCTTTGCCCTCTCTGCAATAGACTGCTGTCTTCCCAAGGCTGGTCGTATAATTGGTAGAGCAGCACTAGATGGAACATCTCTGCGCAAGAAACAAACGTATACAATATTATGATCACAAATCAACATGTTACAGTTATAGAGTGCTCTATAGAAGTTGCACGCTGGGGATCACCTGTCCTTAGCACTTTCATGAGTTTCATCAGTATGCAATGGGATTGTTTCATCATCACCTTCATCGTCATCTTGCTCCATAGCATTGTGTTCTCCAATTCCTAGATTTTGAAGCCATTCTTTAACCTTTAATATAATATTTCAGTGAACATTACATCAAAATCCAAACTTAGCTAGACACAAAGGATATCGACAAATAAGACAATAATGTACTGTAGCCATTGTGTATATATCATTAAAGAAATATAAATAACACTGCTCACCTGTTCCTGCTTCTCATGGATTTCCTCAATGAAGGCACGTTTTTTTAATGCGAAATGCAAAATAAATACTTGATGAGCTTTCTTCATTAACTCCCACTTGAACTGGAATGCAAATGAGATATATAAGTATCCTCCCGTAGGAATGAAGACTGAAAAAAATAAATATTTAACAAACAATGCTTCTCTTCCGTACAAATATCTCTGGGGCGGCGACAGCTACATAGGCCAGGCCAACGTTTAAAACTAACATACCCCAGTGCCAGAAGTTTCCAAGCTATGCAAAGTTATAGAGGATAGTCATTGCACGCAGTCTTACCCTTGCATGTACAAGGAGACTACTTCCGGATAAGAATTCATGACAAACTGGTCACTAAGGCTCAACTTTACAGCCAAGTGTTGGGCTGCCCCTCAAACAAGGCCAATAAAGGTTTAAACTATTGCTCACACCACCATTTATTTTTATTTTTTATTTTTTGTCTTTTTTATACGCACTTCAACTCTAAACAACTCCAAAGCCGATAAACAGCAGAAGTAAATGAGAAAAAGCTTAAAGTGTAGTTCTGAGAAAGTAAAATTAATAGGAAAAGTCCAAAGCTAACTAAGTTGCAGTGTTAGGAAAATAGAAACAAACTACAGAGCCATTGCATCACGAATTTCTGGTTCAAATTAAACCCTACGATATACTTGCCAAATACATACACACTTACGTACGTAAGTATATACGCACACGTACAAACACGGCGTATGAAGAAGCAACCGGATTCAGATAAAGGATCCAATTCGCTTGGATTTCGCACGCTTTAGCTTCACACAATTGGCACCAGTGCTTGCGATCAGAGATTTCCATTTTATTAAGAATTGAATTCCACGAAATCACGAACACACAGTGAGTGTGAGACAAGATGGCACGTTACCTGTCTGTACTGAACCTGAATGGTGTAAGAGAGTTGCATGGGGCTAATATCGCTGGCGTCGGGGCGAGACACGGAGACGATGGAGGCTTTCGGCAATTCCTCGAAAATCCGATTGGCCTCGGCGCCGCTGTGTCGGAACGACGGAACCGATGACATCTCCTCGGCAGTCGCAGCCGGCGGAGACGGCGGTGGCGAGGATTTCATCTGAACGTAGCGAGGACCGCCACTGGACATCAACTGCTCCGTGGCCATTGAAATTGAATCGACGTCGCCGGCGATAGGGAACGATTAGGTAATCAAACGCAACACGTTTCAAGGAAGAGGTGGTGCAACGACGTCGTTGGTGGTTTCGGATCCAAAAACAAATTCAGGGAGAGAGAGAGAGAGAGAGAGAGAGAGAGAGAGAGAGAGAGAGAGAGAGAGAGAGAACGCTAGTTTTCTTAAGAAGAGGAAAACTCGGAATGAGAGTTGAACTGTGAACAACGCCAAAAGAGTGCGCACAAATTTGATTTCTTCTTCACTCGCCTTCTAGTCCTTGCCTTTTTCCTTTCCAAAAAATTCAATTAATTATAAAATAAATTTAAATGCTAAAATATCTTAGAACTAAAAACTATTAAATTCTACAATTTTATGTTAGGAAAGCCATTCAACTCTTTTGACGTTTTCAATATTAATTTTTAATTAGATTCGAAATTTTGTTTTATAACTTTTGCAATAAATCAAGGGAAAGGGGATGCTTTTAAAAAATTAAACATGACACGTATAATAGATAGCCCTAAAACTTAATTAAGGAATGTATGATAAAAAAAATATAAAAGAGATTAATCTCCATATTAAAAATAAATAAATCAAATAAGAAAATTAAAAAGAAAAATAAGGATATTGTTTTAATCTCGAACTCAGAGTTCGACTATTGAATGTGTTAAACATATAAGTTTCATGGTGAATAATAGGTTTTCTGATTCCAAATTCGTCAAGCAATATTGTTAGTGTCAATAATCATACTTTAAGATATTTGTTTTGAAATGTAAAATTTTGTCACGATTTTAGTTTTAAAAATCTTTAAAAGACATTTTGAATAATGAAATGAGTAAAAATATTTAAACCGTCTTAAATTTTAATTTTTAAACAATTTAAGACTATTGAATAGAGTACGAACATATATAATTTAAAAACTGTATATATCAAAAATTTTATTAAGCCATTAAGTTAAAATATCACGAAGAAAATCATGGAAAGTTTTAATGATTTTTGTTAGTGTGATTTAGATGGGTATTATTATTTATTTTGTTTGGATGCAATCTAGAAGGTAGGGTTTGAAAAGTTGTAGAAATATATAAGATTTAAAGAGTGGTTAGTTGATTTTAGGGTTCAACGTTTTTGAATGGTAGGTTGGATGATGGGTCAAAAGACGGCTAAAATGGATTTGTTTGGGAAATGAAAGTTGCAAATTCTACGGTGGATCCTTAATTTGATCCATTGGTGAATAGATGATTGAACGTTTGACCAAAACACACTTGAAAAAAATATTGACAAATCATATGCCTCAAATTTTGATATTAAGAAAGAAACATGGCACTCAAGTTATACATAATAATGTAAATTACATTTGTTATATTTATATTTATCATTCTTCTCTTTATATTTCTCTATATTATTTAAATTTTTACATCCATTAATAATTGCTTTCTAAATAAAATAACAGTAACCCTAAATATGTGGTGATATTTTGATGTTAATTAACCTCCTTGATATTAATCACCATATTTAAAGCGTAATCTATATTTTAGAGTTGAAGTTTCCATCACACGTTTGTTTTTAATGAGAAGTTGTTATCACTTGCTTTGTAAGAGCTGAAGTTGTAAAAATAAAAAATAAACAATAAAGATATAGTCATTTGATTATTAAAACTTTAGTAGATGCTATTAGTTTAAAAAAATCAGAAAATATAAACAGATAATCATATTAGTTCAAAATTAAAACCAAAACTTTATCATATCACAGATTATTAAAATTAAAATTTCTTAAATTTTGTTACATCGATTTTTACTATGTTTTTTATTCTTTTGATGATACGCAAAAGGTTTGTTTAGTTTTTTAAATGAAGAAACAAGTCTTCGTAAACACGTAATTTACCTGATTTTGCAAATGTTGTTTCCAATTCTGCTTAAATGCATCATCACACGAAAAACCCTAAAATAAGTCGATGCACGTGGTTCCAAATTTCAGAGAAGAAAGAAACTTATCAACAACTCCTTATAAATATTTATATTCATTTAAAAACTATTTTTTTTAAACTATTATTGTGTTCACAACTTCAAAATAATTTTGGTTCATGCATATACATTTATGCATAAGAAACTAAATCATTGCCTTTAATGAGTCATAACTAAATAACTATAAAATAATAAAATTTATTTAAAAAACCAAATAAAAAAATTGTTTGAGATTCTACATAAATTAAAAATAAAGACAAATTCTATATAACTATAAACATTAGTTTATAAAATAATTTTATAAAATTGAATTAAAATTTTAATTTTACATACGAGTTTATTATAACTTGATTTTTTAAGATCACCCACCATCAAATATCAAATGGTTGAGAAAGATAGAATAAAAGTTTAACAAATAAACCGTCAAGCAAATGAGAATAGAGAGAGAATTATACTCTGTAGATAAAGGTTTGTTTTTAATAATTGATATATTCAAAAAAGAGTTGACACAAATTTTCAATTTTAAATATAAAAATAAGTTAAGAAAATAATTGTTAAGGATAGAAGTAGAATAGTAACTGTGGACAATGTATTCTATTTATATATTATTATAGATGTTAGAGATAAATAAATGAATAAAAGAGTAAAATAAATAAATATATATATATATAATTAAAATAAATAAATAAATAAGATAAAATAACCCTCATCACGTGTGATAGTAAAATAAGTATAAATAAAAATGAAATTAAATAATAAAATAATAAAAAAGTAAAACAATTTCTACACAATCTTTAAAAAGTAAAATAGATATTAAAATAAATTTTCTAATATATTTAACTTAAAATTTATACACAATTTCTGATAAATAACCATTTTTTAACCTAAAATATTTTATTTTTAAATGACTTTTTTTTTAAAATTTAACTTTTTTATATTTAACTATTTCAAACTTAATCTTGTTTTTAAACTAAAAGAACTATTTATAATAAGAAAAAAATATTTTTATATATAAAATTATTTATATTTATTTTTTATAGTGATAATTTTATTAATTTTTTATCAATAAAGAAAAGTGTAAATACCACTAATTTTAAAATAATTTGGAAAAGTTAGTCCAATAATTAAATATTTTTTAGTTATCGACGATTCATATGACATAAAATTCTTTACCTATTATTAGTCGAGTATCATTGTTACTCATAATTTTATTATTATAATTATCGTTTTATTATTGGTATTATAATTTAATGCATATTAAATATTGAACACACTGACTCATTTGATTTTGGATAAATCTACAATATATAATTTACATCATCTGTTTTTTATCTTTAGAAACAAAACACTACTATTGTACTAAGTTAAATACTGTTTATTTATTTGTAGTACAAAATAGTATTTTAGATAGATAAATGTCGTTGCATATTGTGCTAAGGACAATCCCTTTTAAATGTGGTACTATTCTTCCTCGGTAGAGATGGACTGGGCTTAATATCTATTTACGAACCCACATTGACTACAATAAGGCCATTGCTTTCTCAACCTCCACAATTACTAATTACACCATGCAATACCAGGAAAAGACTCCAACACCCTTCGCCTCACCACACCATCACTATCACCTCATCTCAAAAAGTTTTTCATTAACGTTTTGTTTAGTAGAACAATATAGATTGAATTGAAATTGAAATTAACTAAATCCTATATAATTTAAGTCAATCTATTAAATTATTAATTAGGAATGATAATGTGAAGTGAGTCAGGATATTCCGTAAATACACGAGAAAAAGTGTCAAATAAACAGAGTATTTTAGCCTACGGATCTGTTTATATCCATCTTGCATAACTCACAATTTGTGTAGACGGACTAACATGTATTTAGTTATAAAAACACTTATTTAAATTCTTAAATCCAGTAACACCAACAATATGTTGTATGTTTTTTTAAGCAAATTTTTTATTTATATTTTTTTATAGTTCAGCTAAAAGTAGTTAACTCATTCAGGTCCAATTTACCCAAAAATAATTTCTCAATTCATATTTATTTTAATGTTTAAATTCAGTTTAAAGTCATTTCTATTTCTATATAAGATTTACTTAAATATTAGAAATTATAAAATTATAAATATTATTTAAAAAAATAAACTTATAAATTTTATTATTTGTAATAATTTAATAAAAATAAAAGTACTAAAATCTCACGTCTTAGTATTTAGAAGAAATTATAAAACAAATAATTTCTTACACATAGCACAGACCAGTCAATTACAAATATTATGCAATAAAAGACAGAAAAATTAGCCCATATCTTCTATTTGGACCGACTTATCTTGTTTTTCATAAATCAAATATAGAGTAGATCAAAACGGATAAACCAACTTATATTGTTATCTCTATTATTGAAATGATTGAATAATTAAATTATCTAACTCAATTAAACCGTTCAAATTTAGACCAAATACACAGTTTGTAAAGAACACATTTAAAAACACTTGCAAAATTTGTTTTTGTGATTCCTACTAACCATTGACATAATAGACATTTGACCTATATTCTATTAGGTGTCACCCTCTTTCAAAGTAAATCGTAGGGTAGGTTAAAGTTAAAAAGTAAACAAATTACAACCCTTTGTCTCAAAAGCCTAATTTTAGAAGTCTAACTGGAAATAATTTCAATACGAAGCACGAAACAACCAAAATTTAAAAAAGAAAAAACACCAGAAAACAAAATTTTAATAAGTGGAAATTTTTTTCCAATTTATATTATTTTTTATTTTTCTTCAAGAAAAAAGAAAACAAAATACAATATAATTACTAACTCAATTATATCTTGTATTTGTTAAGCACTATTCTTTATTTAATACATTTTAGTGTAAAGACATTATATAGTTGAAATCAAATGATTAAATACATATATTATATAAAAGATATAACATCGTCAGATGGAATAATATTTTTAACGAATTTCTACAGGGAATATTGTACTGATCCAACATGACAAAAAAGATAATAAGATAAAGTAAACTACATATATTATGGGTACATTAAACAACTAATTAAAATAGAATAAAATAATTGATCCTATCTTAACATATATTCTATATATCTTGACTACCAAAACTAAATTTTGTTCTTAATACTTAAACAAAACATACAGAACGGATAATTCCATAAATCCTTTTTGAAAACGCAAAACGTGAAAGCATAATTAATTTCGATTGCCACTGCCATATTCAGTGCAATTTTTTGTCTTGTTTTCTTTCCTTTTGCTTTTAGCATTGAAAGACAATGGAATCTACTGCATATATGAAAAGGACACTTTGAACAACTACGTTAAATATCTGATTATACTATGTATGGGGTCCCACTGATGTTGGGAGGTCAAAAGTTAGGACATCCATTGTTGGTTCATGCACCTTCTAATTTTTCTGTTCTTTTTTCAACTTAAAAATTATTGAATTGTATCTGAGTCTCTAATGTGTCATGCATCGTCAACTCGAAAGATTATATGCATCGATTTAGAATAGCTGCACATGTGCATGTTCAAAAAGTTTACATATTGTTCTAGTTACATTTCGTGACGAAGTTTCCTCTTACGTAGTTTTATAATACTATATTGTCTGCATGTTTCTCTTTCAAACTATTCTTGTTCATATTTGACATGCTGCTTCTCTTTTCTTTTATTTTTCTTCCATTCTTTCCAAAAACATTCGTACGTGATGCACAGTCAAAGAACACAAGGGCATAGAAATTTATGTGCTTTTGACTGTCAACTGTGTAATGGTCCAAAGGTTTCTCGATCGAGAAACAAATGTTGAAAATCACACAACGACTAAAAATAAAACAAATTTATAATATATAAGTGAGTGCAAATGTCATTTTACAAGTTAGTTTTGTGGGGATGAGTTAGACTTAAAGCTCACTTCTTGATATAATATCAAAATCATGATAGACTACCTTGAAAGTTCCACTTCAACTAGAGATAAAACAAATTTATAATATATAAATAAGTGCAAACCTCACCTTACAAATCGGTTTTGTGGGATGAGTTAGGCTTAAAGTTCACTTCTTAATATGATATCAGAGTCGCGAAATTTATGTGGACATTCTGTTCCACCCACTATATGATTGTTATCGGACCATCTTGGAAATCTCACATCGACTAGAGATAAGAAAAATTTATAATATATAAATGGGTGCAAATCTCATCTTACAAGCCGTTTCTGTGGGATGAGTTTGACTTAAATCTCATTTCTTAATAACAAAATCAATAAAATTCATTTAACTAATGTTTTTCGAACAAATAAAAAAAAGGCAGAACTTCTTACCATTTTATTTAAAAATAAAACCGTCCCCAAATTCTGTAATGTTAGATTTATTTTTAGTATAATTCTTATGTTGAGGATGGCAATCCATGCTTTTAGTTTTGAACTGATTATTACCTGGTCAGCCTGCACTGGCTAGTTTTCCTAAGTAAAATTGTTTTTCTATTGATAATGAAACATCGTCAAAATGTTGGCTGGGAATGGGGAAACAATAATGCAATTTTTAACACAGCGAAAATGACTAATAAATCTAATCGTACGAAAAATAAGTTCCCTAAATAAGAAGATATTTTAATGATATGTAATTTCTCTTCGTATAAAAATAATAAAATAAAATAAATAAACACAGAGAATGAATGAAAGAGTAGACTAATAAAAATTACTTTTTATAAACCTTAAACAAAATCAAGGAAAAATATTAAACTAATTAATTTATTAGCATAATAATTTTTCTTACAAAAAATATAAAATTTTTAAATTACTTATGTTTACAAAAATGCATGCACCTACTTCTCAAAATCTCTAAACATTCTTTTCCAAAAAATTTCAAAACATAAATGATCCTATAAATTCATCATAAATAAAAGTCTACACCTATAAAAAAAAACTATTTACATATTTATTTTAACTTTCTCTCAAAATATCAACATGAAGACCAGAATAACTTTTACACGATTTTACCTTAAGCCAAACTAACACATAACTTACCCTATTAGATCATTAAGTGAAGCCACCTTATCCTCTTTTGAATGTTGAAAAGTTTTAACACAAAAGAAATAAAAATAAATAAAGTATTTTTTTTGTTATGCTATTTTGTAGTTAAGGATGATAGGAAAGAGAATGTGACTTGGACTTTGTTTCTCAAATAAAATGTTTTACTTATTTATGTCTTTTTTTTTTCCTTTTATTTATTTGTGTCTTTATTTCTTTCAATATTATAATTGAATATTGAATTTCTGATTATAGATGTTCTCATAATTATATATATTGTTTTAAATATTAATTCAATATTTTTTCTATAAAATATTAAAATCATATTTAATTGTAATGTTTTAAATATTAACTTTTTTTATAAAACATAAATATCAAACATGATATGATCTCAAAGATATTTAAGATTAAAAGGATATGCATTATAAATATTAAAATAAAATATCAAATAAAAAATGGCATAAAAATGGTGATTAGAAAAAGAGAAAATAATCGAAATCTCATACCTTTTCTCATTTTATGTAAATGTTGAAAGAGAACATACATTGTTGGACTTGAAATATGAAGAATGAAAAATGTGTAACCAGACAAAGGTTTTTTAAATGAAACAAAAATAAAACTAAAAACCAGAGAGAGAATAAAAGAAAATTTTATAAGTTATTTAAAAAACTAAATGTTTATATAATTGAATATTTAAAATTGATAGTTATACGTTTTAATTAATAAAAATTAAAATATTAAAAAGAAAGAAAAGAAATGAAATGATTAAAGATATATCTTAAAAAAGTAATTTAATAAAGTTAAAAATAAATACAATAAATATTGTGAGTTTCAACCATAGCAAAACAAAAGTATTTGTTAGACCATTCAACCATATATAAATTATTGATCTATGTTGGACCATACGTTTGATACATAGATAATAGACTTTATTAGCTGTTCTATTTCTATGATGATAAAAGAAAAATACTTGCAACTTATATAAGAATCTTATTTAATATTCTAAATAACTTTTTTTACATGTGATCACAATAATCTATAATCTATTATTATTATTTAATGTACCAATATATTTTTTTATTGTCGTTGTTTGGTAATGTTTCTATTATTATGAAGCAAACTATATCATATTACTCTCTTTTATTACGTATTTCCCAATTCCTTTAATATTTTAGATATATATTAACATAATAAATTACGTCTTTTCAATAAATTTTATTAGAATAGTCTCATTCTTATATTTATTTTATACATTAATTATTGAGAAAATTGTTGCGTTTTAGTTCATGTTTGATTGATTCACTTGTTAACTGAGAACAGTTTAGGAAATATGGTTTATCTTTTTTTATTGGTATAACAGCTGATTCTTCTTTTAGTTAGTCAACTTTTTAGTGTTAGATAATTGCTCTAATTACTATGCTAATTTTTGCATGCGTTTATTAAGACTGTTTGTATAAAAAAAAAATCATTTTCCTTAATCTCTTTTACAATATCTTAAATATTAATTCTGTATTATAATATTTAACATGTTAGTTGCTGAAAACTTCTCAATCTCCAGTATCCAACAGAAATAAAACCACTAATTAAAACAAAATTATAAATACTAAACTTTCACATAATTTTATGATGAAAATAATAATATATTTTCCCCCCTCAATTGATATGTTTATTTTTTTCTATTTTATCAATAAATTTTAGTTATTAAGATTAAATTAGATCTGTGTTAATGAATGGAATTAAACTCATGATCTTCAATTTTCCATTCTATCCTTACTACCAAGTGAATCTTATTTCTTATATAGTTTTGTGTTAGTAAGTTTCTCCTACTGTTTCTTCTATTTTATTCTCAAACTAATTTTATAATTTTAAATATGTTTGCAGTCTTTGAAATTATATTTTTCTTTGGTTACTTTGTGTAGCTTTTCATTTCACTGGATGGTTATATATTCTTAAATATTCTTACATTATTAAAACAACCATCAATTTTGTCAGCAAATAAGTTTTTTTTATTAATTGTTATAGTTAAAATAAAACCAAATTTTAACTGGATTACGTAACTTAATGAATATCATGTTCACAAATTGAGAAGTGACTATTTAAATAAAATAAAATATTACATTCCCTACGTATACTATTTATCATAATTGCTGTGAAAAAGATATTCATCATAGTGTACTAATTTTTTTCCTAAAATATTTTTTTTGGCTGTTTTATAGTCTTGAGATGTTTTTTATTCAATATATCTTTCATCGATGACATAAGAGCAGTTGGCAGTTCACTAATTTATCACACGACGACCATGTATATAATTTTTTTTAATGAAATGATTATTTAATTGGTTGTCAATAAATATGACATTTAAATATGCAATAAAAATGATCCAATTTAATAAATATATATTTTTTTAGCATTTTACCTTCAATGATATTTCAAAAACAATATAAAATAAAAAGAGAGACTTTCAATGAATTAAAAAAAATTATCTTCCCACATTTTATATACAATATTGATCAGTACGTATTCAAAATATTTGATTATATTTACTTCTTTATTATGACATAATTTCAATAAAATACATAATAAATAATATATTTAATTATTTTATTTTTGTATGATAGCTAAAATCATATGAACTAAATTAATATGACACTTATACACGATATCAATAAGTCTATCTAGTAATCAATAATACAAACTGCTATAAAAAAGTATCACAAGAGATAGTCGAAGATACAAATAAAATGTAGGATATATAAGAGAAGGAAAATGATAATATTTGTGTTTATTATTTACGCGTAACACATCTGATTAAAAATTTGTATTTAAATGCAGATACGAAAATGATATACATATACACAAGCATTTATTTTAAAATATAATTCAAAGGACACATGGCTAAAGTGAAAGAGAAATTACATTTGTAGGTAATAAATTTAATACTTTCAACTGTATAAATTGCAGCAAACTATTTTGAATCCAACAAGTGAAATAAATAAGCATTTGAAAAGAACAAAAACAGAGTCAATATATGTAAGTTAAATTTCCAAAGTCAGAAGATAGATACATAGCGATTTATATATTAATAACAAGTTGATGTTTGTTCTTTATCAGAGGAATATCAATATTGCAATCATGTTTAACCAAAATCTTAATTTTTTATTTCAAATTGCTATATATTAATAGTATGATCCATGTAGATGAGGACAAAACTTAGCAAATTGGAATAACTTTTAAGTGATTTCATAGGTATAAGTTAATTCTTAATGGAACAGAGGAAAATAACATTTACATATGCTAATGCATAATATAAATAAAGGAAGCACATGTCACAAAAATTCTGATTATTTCACATTATTTATTGTCAAATGCAATTTCTCTTTTTAATTACAAAAATCAAACCTGCTCGTGCTGGATGAACATTTGAATCTCACCAATAAAATATCTCAGTACATTATGATTGAAATAGTAAAAGTGGCACTCCAAACAAGACTCGTATTTATTGCATGTCTATTTTACTTTTTTTTTATGTAAATAGATGTTTTTGAATTAAATGACTAACAATTGTGTTTGATAAAACATAAAGGTGAAAAAAAATAAATAAATAATTATATATTTAATTTAGGAAACTGATCCATTTCCAAGATAATTACTCATCAGTAACTAGGCATAACAGTTACTCCCACCCTATATTTCCTCTTTGTCTATCTCAATTCTGAAAATAATTTATTAGAATGGAACAATCTATTGTATTTTTTAATTCTTACATAAACAACCTTAAAAGATAAAAAACAAAAAAGAATAGAAGGAGTACTAATAACGGAGTGGGCATAATAGTTTAATCACATATTATTAACAAGTAGCTTTATTTAAATAATTAACTAAACATACATGTTAAGACAATCGAACTTGGTCCACAAAGTAGACATCAGATTCATGCACCACAATCAAAAACTAGGTTTGCAGAAAACGACAAAGTAGCACCATATAATAATGCCATTAATATTATTTACAACACCAACAAAACACATTTAGAATCATAAATACGCCCTAACTTACCTTTATTAATACACGATAATCTTCCCGCTAATACGGTGGACCTGATTTTTCAAACATTCGACCGTCCAAGGCACGAGCTACCAAAGCTAGCGAGAAGAAGGGACAACACAACATAAACTGGAAGAAAACATACCAACATAGTTTTATACAACATATAGAAAACACCCCACATGTTCGATAATCTTTCCTATAAAAACCCCAAGAAGAAAACAATAAAATAAATCGAGATTTAATCACAAATTAAAACCAACTTATGTATTTTAATTTTCAAAAGATGGACAATAAAACTCACATAAGCCGATTTTAATTTGTAAGAAAAACCTCAGTTTATTTTATTTTTATTATTTCTTCTAATAATACAAGTTTTTAAGGAAAACGTTTATCTAAACATGTTATTATTCTCCTCTAATAAACTAGATTACGGTTGGCCACAACGACGTCGTCGAGCATCCACAAGTCATCCATCACGTAACCGTTGTCCCATTCCACACCATTGTTGGGCAGAGGCTGCTCATTCTCTAAGCCAAGAAAGAGTTCAAGTTGTTTGAGGTCGAGTTCCTCTCCTCCGCTGCTGTCTCCGCTGTAGGAGACGGCGGAAGGCGGTGGTGCGGTGGAAGAGGAGCTGCTCTGTTGAGGGAGGTCGGGGCTGAGGCAGCGCTTCTTGGAGGGTGGTGGAGTGTCGTCGGGGAAGTTGAGTTTGGCCTTGTCACCACGGATGCGTTTGGCGGCGGCGTCGTAGGCTCTGGCGGCTTCCTCGGCGGTGGGGAAGGTGCCGAGCCAAACGCGGACACCCTTGTGTGGGTCCCTTATTTCTGCAGCCCATTTCCCCCATGGCCTTTGCCTGATTCCTCTGTACACGTTCTTGCGAGCACGCTCACTCTTCTTCCCTGCATCCACGCTTTTCTTCTTCTTGGCACATGATTCCACTGCCACGTACAGACAAACAATGCGTTAATCCTTGCCACACTTCCCACCATACAAACTTCTTCCGTTAATGGCTGTTTTTGTTTTAGGGACACGTTCTTTCTTCTGTCATAAAGTTTGCTTTTAAAAAACTCATAAGCTTTTTCCTTTTTACCATTACCATTCAACTGCAAGGAAAAACGTGAACAAAAGAAACGCTTGCGTCTTCTCATTTTTTATTGTAAATTGGTGGAAAAGCTTCAACTTTACTCCATTTTCTCTCTAACTTCATCAACACACACCACTTCTTTATCTACCACCACAAACCAAACCCCAAGGTAAACAAGAAAAAAAAAACTCTTTTTAGGCCACCCAATGATAACTTCATCTTACTTTTCATCATCGTTCAGAAAATAAAATCATCAGTGGCAACTCAACATCAAGCAGATACTTTTTTTTTTCGAAATAAAAAAAATAGACACTACACAAAGATATCTTATTTTTCGATTGCATGCTGTATTATCCATAGATATTAACAAAATTAGTAACTCAAGGCAGAATCTTTACATTATAAACTATAAAAAACTCATAGGTTTGTGGTTGATACAGAAAAGAAAAAACTTATATATCATTTTTGGATTAAAAAGAGATAAAAAAGAAAGTTAAAACCTTGGATCTTTTTTGAATTATGTCCACTCAAAACAGTAGCAAACAAGTTAATTGACTGGGTAACAAAAATTCAGACAGGTAAGTCGGAACATGGGGGAAATAGAATAGGCACATGGAACAACCTAGAACAAGAATAAAAAGATAAACTGGCAGCGATAGGTAGGTAGGTGTAAAAAATTGAACTTGATTTAGATTAGGTAAGAACTAACCCTTTTTGTCTGAGATTACGGGGAAGGGTGGTTGGCGTTTGGAAGTGGTTGTGGTGGTGATGTCGAAGCCGAGGAGGTCAGAGAAAGGGTCTAGCTCGGACCACAGCTGCTCCGCGGCGACTTTACGGTCACGCTTGACACCGATGAAGTCGGAAATAATTGCACCTCCACACATCTTCTTCTTCTTCTTCGGAGAATAACAACTACTGGCACTGTGAGTCTCGTGACGAACATCAAATGAGCAAGTGAGGGAGGAGAAGACGATGGATGTACGAATTTATATAGAGAGCTTGGGTTGAGTTGATTCTG
Organism: Vigna umbellata; assembly: GCF_029865625.1. Classification (NCBI taxonomy): domain Eukaryota; kingdom Viridiplantae; phylum Streptophyta; class Magnoliopsida; order Fabales; family Fabaceae; genus Vigna; species Vigna umbellata. The sequence continues at coordinate 3,246,934 of NC_142166.1, forward strand.
GCGTGTCCTGTGGGTCCCACTTGAGACCTGAATCATAGAATGGTGTGTGGTGATCAGACGGTGGAGACTGAGGGGTGGTGACGTGGCGGAAATTGGTTGGTTTGGATGGAGACGGTTCTGCGCCTTGTTTGTTTGGGCAGAGACGTATTTAACGCTCGTCGCCATGATTTAACGGCAGAGATAGATGAAACGGGCTTTTGGTGGGACCAGTGCGTTTTGGAGTTACGTTGGTTTCATGTGTCACCCTCGAAGTGAGCAATAATAACGCTTGAAGCCATTGATGCAACGTTACTGCTATCAACCAATCACTTACCAACCACTGTGAATTTTTTTTTTCTAGGTTAAAAGTGCTTTTAACTTTCACTGCTCTCTTCATCCTAGGGATAACTTGAAAGGAAATCACTGCACGTGAAAGTAGATCAGAACAAAAATAATAAAAATAATAATAAATGCAAATATAAATGTATAAGAATAAAGTTTAAAACTGGTGGGGTTAAACTTGAAGAATATATATATCTGAGATAACTAAGAGTATTTGATTTTAGTATTATACACGAATAGTAAACTAAACTAAATATAAAATTTAATTTAAAAGTAATATAAGATTTCTAAAATATATTTTAAAATAAATAGTATCATTATAATACGATGATATTCCAGATTTATTATCTGCAATATAAGCTCTTCTTCTTTTCTAGTTTTCATTCAAAGAGTAATAAATAATGATAATTCAAAATATAGAGCATTTTCATTCATTTCCTTTTCTAGAGTTTTTCTTGTATCTTTTCCATATGCATATAAAAAAGAAAGGTAATATCAGTTGAAGACAAATCCATGCACTGGGAATATTTAATGGCAAGAAAACGAAAGTAGAGTGCAGTAAGAGTAGGAATACGCATAAGAAAGGTAAGTATATGTAAAAATGTACGTATATAACGTACAGTACGTACACGAACATCCCAAACATGAAAAATAACGTAAGCATAGAGATAATACAGGTTGTAAAATTGTAATAAAAAGAAGATAAAAAAAAGAAAATTTGCAGAAGAAAACAAACGAGTTGCAGAGTCTTTGACATGGCATGCATACACGCAAACAAAGCGAAGGACTTTGAGATGAGACTTATCAAACTGCATGCATCAAACGCTGTCTCCTAACCGATTTATATGAACACCTTAAGATAATTATGTGAAGAACAGATAAATAAATAAATTAACGAAAATGCTTCAGAAAATGAAATAAAAAACATATATATTTTCAACCGCCATGCCCTTTTGCAAAGAAAATATATGAGGTCCCCTACTTAGCTTGATAAGATTACATTGAGTTGATTTTTAGTATATCATAATCATATACTACTATTTATTTTATAATGAGCTTCGCATTTCGAAGGTTTGTGTTTTTATTTATTTATTTATTTTTTGTTTCTTGTTTGCAAGTTGTTAAAGTTGAAGATATTTATTTCTCAGCCGTAATTATAAATTGGGCATGATCACCTTTTTCTTATTAAGGTTGGAAAATGAAAATGAAACAATGAAAATGAAAATGAAAATGAAAAAGTGGTCCTGCTTAGGATCTCAGTGGAGTGCGACAATTTTGGGATTGTATATATCATCTCGTCATTCCAACCTCACTCATTATTCACAACCAAAAACCATCATATAAATTTTTTAATATTTAAATATAACGATTAATTTGTAGTAAAGTATGAGAAATGAAATTAGTCTTTATAAGTTATGTGTAAACTGAAAATAAATTGAATTTAGAGAATATAAGTGAGTGTATATTTTGTATTATATGTTGAATTGATAAAATTGAATTGGGATTAAAATCTCTTTCTTAAAATGATATTAGAATTATTATTAGAGATTATTTTAATAAAATTTGTTGTTTTATATCTACTAAAAATAAAGTAATTTTTTTAGAATATATAAATAAATATAAATTTCATTTTATAAATTAATTTCATAAGGTTAAGACACATTTAAAATTTACTTTTTAATATTTTTATCAATAAAATATATATTAAAAATCTTTAAATAGTTCAACTATGCTTTAGAAACTAAAATTGTGAGAAATCTAGTTACAAACTTATTTTTCGTAAAAGTAACCTTGGCAGCAGGTATTTAGAAATTAAGTCTAAAACAATTAAAAATAATGCATATATGAAATTTGAATCATTTAGTTTTTCACTGTATTTGTATTTGACTTTATGTGGATTCGATTTTGTTGATTGGTATTGTCTGCAGCGATCAGAATGATTGAAAATGGTGGACCCATGCAGAAGTAGGGTGGGCCCAAGTAGTCAAAACTGCTTACAGAAATCTTTGAGTTCAGCTGGTTTTCTCACAAATAAAACAAACACAATGTATGATTTAAATTTGAATTTAAATTAATTTTTATGCTATGTAAAATATATCAAATTTTAGTTTTTATGAAAACATTTTTTTGCTTTTTGAATTTTAAAATGTTAAAAGTTTCGTTTCTTATACTGTTGTTATACCCGTTAAATGCACGCATTTAGTAAAAAGTTTAGTGATGATTTTCAATAAAGTTAAATAACTCATTGTTATTTCTAATTTTTTTAATAATTTTTATATGCACTGTGTAAATTTTTATGATAAAATTATCAATGTTGTATAAAATTGATTATATATTTATCATGTATGACATATGAGACTTGTAGGAACAACAAGGACATCCATGATTTCCAATATAAAAAGATTTAGAAAAAAAAATTATAATTGATTATTGAGTGTTCTTGTTTAGAAGCAAAAACGAAATTCCTAACTTAAATAAGGTTTCCACAACATCTAGAGAGAAAAGAAAGGGAGAAAAATAAAAATTTATCTGATTATTACTTCTAAATGATAACTTATAATATATTTAATAATCCAAAACGATAGAACTTGGTGAAGATGTTCGTCAATGTTTCATTCAAGCGAATGGAAGAAGATGTTTGAATTTTCTCGCACACAATGTGATAGTTCAGGTCAATGTGTTTTGTTCACTCATGAAAACTTTAATTGCGAAGAAGACTTTAATTTCTTTTTTGTATAACTTATGTCATTCGTATTCTGTCCTGACTTCAACATAAAACTGAGGTTCACTACTAGTGGATATGACTAAGCTGTACCTCAAGTGTTTTTCAAATAAAGAGTTATAAGACAGAACATTAGACATATGATGTGGAGTTTTGAAACTATTTTTTGTACATAGATTTTTTGATGAAGATCGGTTAATCTAATGTATGTAGTCATTAAGTTATCCAAGATTTCTTCTAACTTTGGTTGACCTTTTGTAGTTGTGATTTTCTTCACTCTCAATAGAATTTGTTATGTTGTTGTTGAGATGGTCTGCATTTTCAGTTTGACTCAGTTATACATTTTGGCCATTGTTGTCATTCTGACTTTTTGCTTTAACAAGATTCTAATGACATATAATGTCATTAAGTAAAACATTTTCATTTTCTCTAATATAGTGTATCTCAATAATATTTTCATAAAATATAACATTACTACTTATAAAAATCTCCTTAGTAATTTTGTCAAACATAATGTAACTTTTCATATCATTCCTATAATCAAGAAAAACACTATTTTTTAAAACAAATTTGTTTTGGTTATTTTAAAAAGTGGAAGCAAAACAAAAATAACCAAATATTTTTAAGTCTAGATAAGTAGAAGAAACATCATACATTAAGTCATATGAGATCTTACCTTTAAGAAAAAAAAAAGACAACCTATTTATCAAATAAATTGCATAAAAAATAACATAAGACCAATATGCCTTATGAACATTAGACTTAAAAAAGTAAACTAAGAATTTTATTCATTAATGTTTGTGTTCCATAGTTTTATTGAAAAAAATTCAACACAACTCTTTTTTGTGATTAATAGAGTTATATATAAAACTATCTTATTAATCTATATATACTCAACAATCTATTTAATTGAAAAATATTGACCTTACTTTTGAAACTAAATTTACGTAATATTTATTAATGTTTCGAATCAATAATTATATTTTTAGAGATTCTAAATTCCTTATCAGCTAATTATGAAAATACAAAATTATTTATCCTGTTAAATAGTATCTGAGAAACTACATTGTATAATATCAATATAGAATACGTTAAAAAAAATCTTAAATAAATATTATACATATTTTAAGTTAAACAGGCTTAATTTCTTATTTTGAATTTATATGTTATGAAAACCGTAAAAAAGGAGAGGAACTTAATCAAAATCGGAACTTTTTATAATAATAAAAAATAATTTTAAATTATAAATTTTAAAATGGTTAAAAAAATGTATAAAATGAAAATCAAGTCACTTTTATTTAAAAACATATTACGTCTAGAATAATTTTTAAAATTGGTATATATAATTTTTTTAAAACTTATTTATGTTCTCGAAATTGTATTTTTCTTCTTAGTATTATTATGAAAAAATACACTTTTAGTTTCGATTAATAATTAACTTTAACAGGCAAAAACATAATGTCGAATTTGCATCACACATGGTCGAACTCTAAAGCCAGTAACGGTAAATCATTAATATTTTTGAAGACCGATTATAAGTAATGTTGACTGCGTCAATGTTACTTTATCACTAACTTTTAAATTAATTTTTAATTAAAACAATTTAATGTTAACTAAATGGATGACAATGTATTTTTCATTTTAAAATTTATTTAATTTAACTTTGGTTAAGCTGATGTTAAATTAAATTAAATTTTAATATTAATTTAATTTAAACTAGTTGAAATATTTAAAAAGATTGGCATACAACATTTTCCTTTCCAATAAAAATAAACTAAAATTTATTGCAATGGATGAAAGTGATGAAAGTTGATGACAAAAAGAAAAGAATATGATGAAGGAGATAAATATAGAGTGATTTACATTAAAAAAAATGTGAGAAATGAAAATTGTAAAAAAAGATATTTTTCATCTTTAAAATTGAGTTTTTAAATTAAAAATAATTTATAATTTCTATTCGGTTTCATGACAATACACAAATTTATAATAATAAAATTTATACTAACTTAAGTAAACATCAAAGATATGTGTTATTATATTATATTATTATCAGTTTATTTGATGATAACTTAAATAAATAATAAATTAAAATAAAATCAGTATTGATCATATTAGTTTAAATAATTATAATATCAAAAATAGAAAATATCAATGTTAATTAGATCAAATTTTAATATCAATGTTAATTAGATCAAATAATTTTATATTATATTTTTTAAGTAATCTTTGTTTTGAAAACTGAAATTTCATTATAATTTTATTTTTAAAAGACGTTTCAAATAATAAGAAGAAAAAAATATTTAAATTCTTTTAAACATTAACTCTTAAAAATTATGAAACTATTAGATATAATAAAAACACAAACTTTAAATGGAGATTAATAAACCAATTGGTAGATGCTAAAACAAATACTTTTATTTTTAATAAAAGTAACATTAATTTAAAGTTGCTTAAGATAAATTTATTCTTCAAGCTAAGCAACACGCACATTTTATATTATACAAAGTTTAAATTAAAGAGCAATTCTACGCATTTTAATTTTTTTTTAAATAATCTTTTAAGTTATTTTAGAATCAATTGAATCAACTTTAATAATATTATATTTTAACTAACACTATTATTTACAAATTGTTTTTAATATATTTAGGTGTTATGATTTTTTATTTTTAAAGTATGTATTTTATTCAAATTAAGTTTCCACACTAATAACATATTTTTGTTATCGTAAAAGTGTATCATTGAATAATAGTAATTCTATCGGTGTTTGTGCTACTCTCATCAAACGTTCTACTTGTGGATGACGACAAATATATAAAAACGGTGTAATTCTATTTAAAATTTATGAAAATGGACAAATATTTAAAGAAAAATAACGAGTATAAATAATTTCTATTTATATACATAACTTTAGAATGAAGAATTAAAGTTTAATTTTGGCTTTAAATTTATTTTTGTCGCACTTAAAATTGTGTTTTATAGAACGACTTCATCACATTTTTTAAAGTTATGTTGGTAAAGATCTTTTCATAGTTTTTTTTTTAAATTGTGTTTAATAGCATGCTTTATGTTTAGTAGTATTTTTTTTTGTAGTTAGATGTAATTTTCTGAATTTTATTTATTTGAATGTTTTAAAAAAAATAATTGACTATGATGTTGTAATTGCTTTTATAATTTTAGTTAATTTAATTAATTAATCAAATTATTTATGTAAACTGAATGTAATTTGAGAAAATTTAAAACACTAATGCAAAATATATTTTTCATTGCAATAAAATATAAATTGAAATGAAAATAAATTTTGAATCATGACAAATATGCAATGTTCAGACTAATAGTATAAAAACGGCTTATAACGTCTTAAGATGATATTATAGTATTTTGAAATTTGAAATTTGTTTTTTTTAGATTTATTGTATATCTATTCGATTGATTTTTTATTAAATTTATTGTGGTAGAGGTAATCAGACTATCGGATTATTCTTATTTAAAAAGATTGTATGTGAATTAAAAATAAAATAAATTTATAAGTAAATGTAGAGGTGGACTAAATTTAAAACTCACCTTTTAAAAAATAATCATAAAATTGCACAAACACAAATTCTTCAAAATACATTTTTTAATCGACTCTAATCAACCTTAATTTTTATTTGAGTAATTGAGCAATTTGAATTTTAAGACGTACATGTCAGAAATGGTTGCATTTCATGACCAATTGGACCCTTTAAGGTTCCTATTATTCTCTTTTTTGGAAACCCATTATCGTTGCAGTGCTAGAAAATGTGAAATATAGCTCAATGATGGATTAGCTGAACAGAGAAGGCTTATTATCTTATGTTAACTCAACTGAATAAAAATCTAAATAATTTTAAAAAAATGTTTTAATCGAATTTAGTTGTTTTTCCTGTTCTGAGTGTATGGTCAGGAGTATATATATTATATATATATATATATATATATATATATATATATATATATATATATATATATATATATATATATATATATATAATATATCATTGGTTGTATATTAATAAAACAATAACATAAATTCATAGATCTCTCCGTTCGAGAAATCAAAATAAGAGGATCGAACCATTTCTTCTGACTCTTTCAAATTTGATAAATGTTGGTTGATCATGTATTTCATTCTAGTTCGATGATTCAGAGTATCATTTCCTATTTGATACCTCTGAATTATATATTTGAAGTTGCAATTGAATCGATTCAATACATTTCTTATGTATCCATGGGTGCTATATTGGATTTGAATCAAATTTCGGATCAATCTATATTGATTCACTCCATCGCAAACAATCCATCGAAAAACAATATATTGCAGGAGAACGATAAAATCATTCAAAAGGGACAAAATCATATCTACTTAAACATATGTTGAACATACGTGAATAAAACAATAACATAAATGAATCAAGATTGTTCACAAGACAAGTCTGTTATCTACAGAGACATTCTTTTTACAGTTAAGAAAGTTCTAAGTACTTAATTGTCGTACTTTATATACAATTTGTGATTTTATCTGTACAGAGAAAACTTAACTGGGATTCAAAACCATCCTTAAAAACCTTTTACATGTGCCGCATATTCTCCAATTTGGTCTAATAACTGTCAAAAACATTACTTTTCCTTCCCTCTTTACTGAGCTGCAGAATGCATGCAGTTTAAAGTGAGGCAATTATAGACAACCTGGTGGATTTTGCAAGCCCTTGTAAATTGGTTTAATGTTGGCACATCTAGATCCGGTAGGCTTGGATTTAAGCGACAGGCCTATGTTCTCGAGTTTAATACTTTCACAAGGGAACTTGTCGCTACACCTTAAATCCACTGCAATTGGCGAAGTAGTGGTTCCCTTTATATTAGAAAAAACAACATCTTTTAACTTTACAAGTGAACCCTGCATGGAAATAAATGAATGTTCATATACATGTTAACATGTTCCAAATGGGAAGGCTTGTAATAACGCAGAGAATGACATAAACAAATAAATCAACCTTGCATTTTGAAGAGCATTGATATTCTTGGTCAATGACGATAGGGTTTTTAACATTTTGCATGGTGATGTCACTGAAAGTGATGTTTGATGCATTGCCAGCATACCGATTTGGCCATGTCTTGATTCTCACGCCATTTTCTGTACCAACCATCGACACGTTGTTCACACGAATGTCTTTCACTTCTAGCTCTTCCTCGTACTTTCCAAGACTACCGATACTGCCATGCACATTCAAGACCAAGAAATTAACAGAAAGAAAAGTTAAACAGCAAATTTAAATCTTATCTGCATGATATACACACACCCTTATTACAAATCTAGCAAAATGTTACTGTTTTACTTATCCTTGGCGAATTAAGAAAATGTTGTTTTGACATTACTTACATCAGTGGTGAATTGATTTTTACCTTATACCATGTCCAGGACCACAATTGACATTGTTGATGGAAACTTGGTGGGATCCGTGTAACATGGCAATGCAATCATCTCCAGTTTCAATGGTATTTTTGGCTACTTCAACATCGATTGATTGGCTAATATGAATTCCATCGGTGTTAGGGCTTTCTTCTGGTGCAGTGAGGTTAAGACGTCGGAGTCTGATGTTAGCACAATTAGTCACAAATATGTGAAAGCCTTTGGGGTTTGTGGATTTAACGTTCTGTATAATTCCATTCTTAATTCTGTGGAAATATATACTCTGCATTTCCAAACATACAAAGTTCACTTAGTGCTAAACTCTAAGGATCTGTAGAGATTAAAACCAACATATCTTGGAAGAAAAAAAGACTTATTACATCTGATTTTAAGACTCTAACGAGACTAAAATCACGTTTAGATGATAGTAAACAGTTAATTTTCATTATTTAGTCGAGGTTGAACTTTCAATACACTCAACAAACAACAAATATAGTTTGGATAGACTCTAATCATATCTCTGATACAATGTTAAGAAATGAATTTTAAGTCTAACTCAACCTATAAAACTGACTTATAAGATGAGTTTACATCTGATTTTATATTATAAATTTGTTTTATCTCGTAGAAGGAGTTGGTCTAGGGTTTACGAGATATTGACTTACAGAAGGGTTTCTGACGCAGGTTGCGTCGGGGTCTTCTTTACAGTTGGTAGCCGTTTTCCATGAATTCTTACCGACACCATCAAAAGTACCACCACCGATGATTTTTATACCATCCACGTCCTCAAACAGAAGCCATTCGTTATTCTCATATTCACTGAGATCTGTTGTAGCCGCAATGGTGCCTACAACTTGGATCGTTACGGGCTCTGGAGTAGAACACGGACCTGCGAAAAACATGGAAGAAAGCACAAATGTTCCCTCTGGAACCAGAAGCCTGGCTTGCACTTTGGAGTGGCAAGTTGCTCGCCATGCATCCATGAAAGCCTGAACTTGTAATCAACATCAACAAGGAATTTTGTGTTGCAGTAATAATCATGATTGAAAGAAAGATATATATACCTGAGTGCAGTCAAACTTGCCATTAGCTTTGGCTCCAAAGCTTATGACATTGTTTATCTTTTCCCCAGGAACAAGTTTATCCTGATCTAAGTTTTTATTCTTGTAGATATCAGGACCTGCAACTGGCATTACTTTCTTTGCAGCACCCACATGATAAACCAGTGCAACGTACAGAATAAGAACACTTACTCTCTCTGTCATGTCCATTATTGTACCTAATTAAGTTCTCTCTACATATAATTCTAAGTTTTTCAATTTTCTTTTTTTTTTTCAATTTTTTTGATAAAGCCTCCGGGGAGGCTGGATAGGAGAAAAATGATGTGAACAAAATGATGAAAATGATCCCTTTTTATTTAGCTGAGTTTCTTCAATTTTGGTTGAAACAATGGTTATTACTGGTTTGTAATTTTTAGCATCTATACGAGCGGAGAATGTTAGCTTTTGTGGTTAAGTTTGGTTAAGATAAAATTCGTGATTCTTTTACCTCCTAAATTCTAGCTCTGATTATTACCCTTCTAAAGCAGCCTATATTTTCTCTGGCAATCACTTTCCAATACTCAGAAAAAATAAGAAAGAAAACAAGAGAAGAAAATAGATTTTTGTTCATTTGGGAGGAAAATTATGCGATGTCCCACAAATTTGCTTTTAGTATCTCAAACCAACAGAATATTTACTTAATCTACTATTATTATTGTCACCAATTTGCAAAATTCAAGAGCCTGGTAACTTAATCCGTGTAAAATCATACTATCATCCTTCTTGACTTTCAAAATCTCATTTTCTTTCCAAGAAATTTTCCTCTTGCTCAACGAGCTCACAAGCTTATTCAAAGAGATCAATTAGGAGTTTTCCAACCTATCACACTTGCTAGATATATAACACTCACTCGTTTAGTGATTACTCCTAAAGGTACACTTGTTTAATGAGTCTCTAGGGTGCTCAATGGCCAGTTTTCTGTATATTATTTTTTAAAATTATTGTTTGCTCAGTGAAAGAACTCATTCACCTAATGACCATTCACTCGAGTAAAAAATGTTGAAAGTTACACATTAACTAAAATAAGGTCAATTTATAGTTTATAAGTGGGTGCAAACCTTATCTTACAAGTCGGTTTTGTAGGGTTGAGTTAGGCTTAAAACTCACTTACTAACATGATATCAGAGCCATGGTAAGGAGGTGTGTTGGAAGTCCTACATCTACTAGAAATAAGGCCAATTCATAGTTTAAGCCGGTTTTGTGAGATTGAGTTAGACTTAAAACCTACTTACTAAAAAAAAATCTCAGTTTTTTACACATTTTCACTTAAGCAAGTGAAATTTCACTCAAGCTAATGCTATGCTTCAAGCAGCCAAAAAACTCAAGCTAAAATACATTCGCTTGAGCGTAACTGGGCTCGAGAGTCCCCCTTGTTTCTTGCTAGTATGTGTCTCTCTTGAGCAAATTCTCTCATGCACAATTGGTTTCATCTAAATGGAAATTTCTTTTGTTTCCCATTCTTTTCCAACGTTCTTGTTCCTCTTTTATGTTGGTTTATATTAATTCTTGACTGTGGCTACTTCAAAAAGAAAAAAAAACAATTCAAATTTACCCACTGATAAAATATGTGGATAAGTAAAGTAAGTTTACAAATAATAAAACAGATAAAACTTTCGTCGATAAATTTAATGATGGATTGAAAAAAATTACCAATAAATTTTAAGAAATTTATTATTAATAAATTTACTTAAAGATTTTATCATCAAAAACTAAATGAAAAATTTTGATGTCTATTTTATTAATAATTTTTTTTATGAAAATATCGGTTAATAATAAAAATATATTATCACTGAATTTTAATGGTAGATCCATTATCGATAAAAATATTGAATGATAATTAAAATTCTAAAATTTATCGATAAAAATTATTGATAAATTTTATTTTATTAATGAATTTTTTTGGACGATAAAATTTATTAATAAATATTGTTTTATTGACAATCTTTTTTCGATTGGTAATATAATATTTTTTTGTAATAGAGATACACAAGAAATCATTTTAAATAGAAAAAAAATTGATTAAAATTTAAAAGAATTCAAGTTTCTAAGTATTCAATATTAAGACAATTGCATTAAATTTTTCCACTTAACCACTCGTCCAACCTAAAATGTTGCTTGTCCTCAAACATGGTATCATATCTGATGTGTAAAGAATTTCTAACCTATACCAACTTCAAAAGTGATTTGAAAGAAAACATTACTCGTTTCCAATAACTGACGTCTAAATAGTTGTTTTATTTATGAAAAATATTACAGTCATTTTTTACGTTGGATATTCGAGGGTCAGACGTCTAAAGAGACGTTAAAGGTTTTTTTTGTTGATTACCATGCATACGTAAGTAATTTTCTGAAAATTTCAATTCTACAAGGAGTGATATTCACACCTTCATGTAAAACTGGATACATGTATAAACTTCCATTACAAGAATCATCAAAAGAAACTAGTCATTAACTTAGACAATTACTATCTCTCCAACATATAGTATGTGATTTCATGTCTCTTGGATTCATGATAATAAGATTTTGCAAAATCTATTTGCTCCACCAAGAACGTGTGCCACAGTGAAATTTAAATTACCTGCTGTGAAATCTTAAACAGAGAGACTCTAAGATTTAGAAGAAGAACTGGAAATGTTCACTCTCATTTATTAGCAAAGTTTATACGACTATATATAGTCGTTACAGTAAAATAAAACTGACATAAACCACATTTACATGCCTAGATGTGATCCCTAAAATCAAGGAACTAATTGACTTATTCTTCCTAAATAATAGGAGTTGAGAAACTAAACAGAAACAAATAAGAATAACCGTTGCAGACTTAACACCTGCTTTATCTCTAAATTTATATTATCATTCTCAATAGAGAAAAAACTATAATATTTTCTGCTAAGGATTTTACAGAAGTTACTGTGTGTTAATATTTAAGTCATTTTCTGTTTTTTTTTTCTAATATAAAGAATAGATGATAACGATAGTAGAATATAAGATTCAGTTTACTTTTCATTGTGGAATCTCTCCTTTATTTAAGTGCTTCCTTTTACTTTCCAGCTATACATATTCCTCATCAACATGGTGTAGTGATATGATATGTGATTCCAATCCTAATCTAATTTCAATTCCAAACCTTAAGGCTTTTAATAATTTTTCCTTCCAATTTCACTTGATTGTAAGAATTTAAAATAAATAAATAAGCACTTTTTTTTTCCTCTAGAACTATAAATGAATATTTTGTTTTTTAATATTTTTTATTATAATTTTTCTAAATTATAAATAATTATTTTTTATTTTCAATATCGCAAAGTTATTTATGTACTATACAAAATAATTTCAAGGTAAGGATAGTAATCCTTATGACATAATCAGTTTTTTGTTTTATCGGCATGACATAATGTGAGTATTACCTTTTGCAAAAGTGCTAAGATTCAAAAAATAAATGTTATTTATTTATTTGAAAATTAATTTTAGGGATAGAAATTTATTGAAAAAAATTGACAAACGAAAATTAAACAAATTTATAAAATTTAAAACAGTTTTTTCTTATTTTGTAAAGCTAATAAGAATAATAATTACAAATTTTACAAGATAAAAATCAAGATTTTTTCTATACGAACTAGAAATTAAAACTAACTCATTTATATCTTTATATATATAAAGGGTTTATTTTTTTTTGTCTATATTTGTTTGTTTAATTTTATCTTTCAAATAATAATTTTAAATTAAAATTATTAGTTTATCAATATTATTTTCTTAAGTGTTTGTTTATTTAAATTTAATATTTTCTTACTTTAATATTTTTATAAGTTTAATTACTTTTTTAATTAAAAATTACATATAAAATAAATAAAAATCCCTTATAATAAAATTATAAAATTACTGACAATAAAATTTTATAGTAATAATAATAATAATAATAATGTATATTATTTTTAATATTATAAAAAAAAATAACACTCACTTATTCTGTGCATGTATTAAGAAGAGAATATATTTAAGCCGAAAAAGAACAAAAGCGTAAAAGGGAATCTTTTATATATATATATAAAAATTAGAGTAAAAGTATTAATTGAGAGTGTTTTATAAGTTATTCGTTGAGAAGAATAATTCCAGGAACTTTTTTTAAAGAGAATTTTTACAAATTTCACTCCATCTCTTACTTCATTTCAGTTTTTCGTTTACAACTTTATTTTCAAATTATAATTTTAGGAATTATTTGTAGTTTAAAAAATTTATTACAGTGCAAAATATTATCCTAATTCTAAATATATATTTATTTATAATATAATTTATACGTTAAAACCTATTGCATTATACAAATATACATCATAAAAAATACTATTTTTTTATCATTTTAATTATTAAGCTCAGAAATTCGGAAGTAAGGGAATCCTACGAAAAAGTTTAATATGATTTTTTTTTTCATTTTCCTTTCTATGTTTCAAATTGTACAGAATATAGTAAAATTAGAAAATAAAAATAAAAGAATATAATTACATGTATTTACTATTTTCTAAAATGTTTTTAAATAAATACGTGACATTTTTTCAATAAAGTGAAAAAATTTTAAGTTGGTCTTGCTTTTAAAATATATTTAATTGCGTCTTAATTTTGATAAAGTGACAAAATGAAGTATTTTTTAAAAATAAATTACTAATGATCTTAGGGCACGTGTGAATATATAACTTTTCTAATTTTTAAATATTACGTGTCAGGTTCGTAGTTTGACCACTAACAATATTAGTGTTTCGTGATAATGTGATTGTTTTTATTTAAATTTAGTCTATATGTATCTATTGATTTAATTTCAATTTTATTTTTTTTCCAAAAAGAACACTATTTTCAAATTGTGACAAATATATTATTTATATAGATGTTATAGTAATATCTTTATTAAAAATAATTTTTTAATATATTATATTATTATATATTTATACAAATAATAAAATTGATTCACGACCAAATTTATTATTTATATAAATAATTCTTATAAATAAACACGCGGATTTATAATATATTAACTTTAAATACTTAATTTTTTTGAAAGATTATTTATATTTAATTAGTTTTAATATTATGAAAAACATGAATTAACAAAATATGATTTAATAATATATAATAATGTAATATGTTAAAGACTATTTTTATTATAAAAAAAATACCAATATAACATTTATATAAATAATAAATTCAATTTCAATTTAGAAATGGACAATAGTGTTTTATTTTGAAAAAAATTGAGCATAAATTAAATTAATAGACATATATAAAAATTTAATTGAAATGAATATCATATATCACACCAAATACCTGTGACAACCAAAATTATTTTAAAAAAACAAATTGAAAAATATTAAGAAAATTAAAAGAAAATTTCGTTAATAGTTAGCACAATTGAATATCTATTTTGTTTTTAATAATTATAATCTTTGTCTTTAAAGAAAAAAACAGTCTTAATATGCTATTATTTTTAAGGAAATTACTATAAATTTTAAATTTACATAGCAAAAGTGAAAAAAGATTAAACAAAAATTTGTATTTTTTTATTGTATTAAAAAGCAAAGGAAGTTAATACTTATCCTACATAGTATGAGAAGTTAATCTGATGAAATTGATTTTCCCTTGTTGCACATATTATAAGAGGTGATAAATATTCAAGAACAAACTTCTTGATGGAGAGGAATATATACATGAGAGTCTGATAATTTTACTCTTGAAGCTGCAGAAGACATTCATGTTTATCTTCGAGCTGAGGCATACATAAGTGTATTTTACAGTACAAGAAGAGCAAAACTAGCCCTCATATGCCAAACGATTCAAGAGCTTGCAGAATTCTAAAGTGTATAATATATAAAAGGGAGAAAAATACTGGTAAATATCTGTGAGTAGAAGTGTAAGATTGATAATCACTGTCCAACCAAACCTTTGATCTGCAGCCCTGATATGTTTTGTGGTGTGAATCTTGAAGCAGCTTCGTTGCATTTGACATCTTCCACATGCATTTGAACAACCTTGGTAGCTCCATAAGATGGGTAAAATTTGTATCGGCAGAGATTTTGAGTGGCTGGAGGGTTATTGCCATTGCTGAAACTCTTTAGCCCACCAAAGAACTTTTCTATCTCGTAACCAATCTTAGCAAAATCAGCTTGTGGTGCCATTTCTCAGCTACACAAAGAACAATGCTCTATATTGTCTGACTGTAAAACTTGAAGGCTATATATATATATATGGTGTAACTTTCCTTCAATAGGGTTCGAATCTTCTGGATCAGTGAATTGTTATAGCATCAAGGGTGGTGGCACAGTAGTAGACGTGCACATCAGATTATTCTCTTTGGCTAGTATGAGAGAGATTACCTTTTGAAATATTATCGAATACAAAGCAGAAAATATGAAAAAATTGAAAACAAAATTGTATAAATCGAAGTTAAGAATTGTCATGTCATGCACATATGCAGTTAATCTTTCTGTTATATAGATGTTCCTTTCTGTCATGATCTGATTGTCCCACTTTGTGAAGTTAAAATCTGAAGTGGTTCGTGATTCCACTTCAGTTGCAATTATTTTCAAGAATTTCTCTTTTGTATGAAACAGAAATGACATTGTTATATACTCATTGTAAATTATTACTTGTTTTGTAATTTATATTTATAAAGAAGATAACAAATGTGATGATAAATTAGTTGATTTAAGATTAAACTTTAAGATATATTTTGTTTAATATGATAGAATGTAGAAATTTTCTCATGTTTCCTTTAAAAATCCATTAGAGAATATAGGTTTTTTATACATGGAATATATTAATATCTTTCTTTAAAGAAACACATGATAGATTAAATTTGAAGAGTCTTGTTAGTGATGCTACTTAGAGGAAGAAAAGCTAAGATAAAAATATAAATAAAAAATGTTGCTTTTTGACACGATCATATCGTCCCATTTTATGGAGAAGAAACAGCACCTTCTAAACGAAGTCAAAATGTTATAATATGATATTATTAGGTGTAAGATTTGATGAGCACAAACATTAAAAAGTGAATATTTACCTCGAAATCGATTCCGATTCTATGTTTTATCTTTAGATTTCTGTGTAGTCAAATCATAATTCTGGTTGAAACAAGTGCAAATAGGTGCAACTATTGCGAAGAAGACGAATCTCTGAGTGCTTGTGTTTGTGCTGAGCATAAGGGTTGGGAAAAGAGCTTACAAAGATAAGAACAATTATGATCATAAGGAGATGATGGGTGGTAGAAGATCTTCATCTGGACTAATTTCACAGACATATTATGATGATGATGATGATATGATCATGGTGAAATGATTCGATTCTTTTTGAAAAAGAAGAAGAATTTGGGACCCGCAAGATGTGAGGATAAGGTGATATTTTATGGTATAGAATCACACAGTAGCTGAAAATAGAAGTGCAGCATAGGGTGGACTCTATCCAAAATAAACTTCATCAGAACAACATGTGGACGAATTTCAGACAACTGCATGCAAAGGCTTCATGCTTGAAGCTTCTAACATTATAATGCCATAAATGAAGGATATTCTCTCACAGTTTCACTTTTCATGACTTTGCGTGCACTTCTCCAAACTATTTTTTGTACTATACATAATATAACAAGAAAAAGAACAGAGAAAATCAACTGCAATTTTGAATACGTACCAAGGCTACTAAAGAGAGTTCGTATACTATTAGTTTTTTCCTTCTTTGTTCACTTCAATAAATTTAGAAGAGAATGATCGAATGAATTCGAGAGAATTTGAATGTAAAATTTTTAGTTGTTTATTTGAGTGAATTTGGAGGTAAGTGAGTGTGGATTTTTTGAAAGTAAAGTGTGAGAATTAGTGTAGGATTTGATTGATATGACAGATTAAAAAGATTTACTTTCAAATTCACTCTCACTTACCTCCAAATTCACTCAAATAAACAATAAAAAATTTTACCTTCAAATCCGTTCAATCACTCTCCCCCAAATCCATTCAAATGAACAAAGGGTTAAAATTATAAAAAGAATTCGTGAATTTGTCACTTATACAACTTATACAGTTTACAGAGACAAATTTATAAGTTTAGATATATTTATATAAGATATTAAGACATCATTT
Organism: Vigna umbellata; assembly: GCF_029865625.1. Lineage (NCBI taxonomy): Eukaryota > Viridiplantae > Streptophyta > Magnoliopsida > Fabales > Fabaceae > Vigna > Vigna umbellata. The sequence continues at coordinate 3,264,607 of NC_142166.1, forward strand.
TTAATAAAAATTTAAGATGAATTGATGAGTATTTTATTTTTATGCTACTACGTTTTTTTTATATATAAAATTTAAATTCACTTGGATTTTAAACAATTCAACGACGTTTGCTATGAGCATACGTTAAGTAGGTTACATTTTTGTGGAGGATTTTTTTTTCTTCTGAAATCATGAAAAAATAATATGCGATACAATAATAAATCACAAAAATTTTCAGAATTTTTATAATATGGGTATCTCAAACAAATGTAAAGTATGGAAAAATAGATGAAAAATATTTAGAAAATAAAAAAAATACCGTAAACAATAAATTTTTGAAAAATCTAGAATCCCATTTCAACTAGACTTTCATTTTTGAATCGTTTCCATCCAAAGTTTGTAACAAAAATTATGATTATTTGAAGTTTTTTATCACTAAATATTTATAATTCTAAACCAATGATTAACATTTCGAAGTTGAACACTCTGTTTTAATACAACCTAATAAAAATTACTACAAAAGAATTTAAGTAAAAAATAATTTTTTAACTACTTTAAGTGAATTTTAAAAAATCAGGTTAACCTAAAAGCGAAAAAACACAACATTTAGGATATGCATTAATGGGTAGTGAATTAAAAGACTAACTTTAATGCAAAATGTAACCAGAGAGAATGAAAGCTTGAGTCGAAATGAGCACGCCAGGACAATGGAATGAATGGGTTGAACAACTCGCTCTTATGATTTTGGTGTCGTCCTGCACTTTGATGGACAGTTTCGCGCAAACAAGAAAGAATAAGGTAAGGGTGCTGATGTCGTTTTTGAAAATTTGAAAGCTAAATTGATATCAGACCCCTCACAACAAACATTAATTTTGAAGTTGATGTCGGTCTTAAAATCAACATACCTTAAAAACATCAGATAATTTGACATTTTTTAATGTTTATTAATCGTAGGACGGACGTCAAATTTGAAATTGACGTCTTTTGTAAGAGATCTAAAGTCAAAATCTGACGTGGAATGTCTTAAAAATTAATTATGAAGAAGAAGAATCGATGAAAATTTTATCGACAATTTTTTTTTACTATTTGTAAATTGATTTAGTCATTACTTTTAATTATTATCAATGAATTTTAGTTTTCAATAGTATCAATTATTTTTATAGTAATAAAAGAAGATTTCGACAAAAGAATTTCATCTTAAAAAAAAAATTGTTGAAAGTAAAAATACAAATTTAAATCTCTCGGTAAAAGGCTAAACACCTTATAAATGTCTTGTATATCTGAGTCACGGTTAAAAAGTGTGTTGAAAAATGTCGTACCATTTATCTCAAGTCTTAAAATGCTGGTTTATACATCGGTTGAACATTTCTACTTATTATAATTTAATTTTAAGTTAAAATCTAATATGATATAAAAGATAATACACAAACATATCATATTATTAAACAAAAGAGTCTATAGAATAATTTAAATTAATTTAATAATTATTATTATTTGTGCTAGATATAGACAATCATTATGGTGACTCCACTTTAAAATTCTTCATTTTTAAATATGTAATCTCTTTTTATCCATGTTTATCTTATTAATTATTATTCCACAATATGTTCAAGTCATTAGAATCGAATAATATATCAAAAGTGAAAGTGACACTAAGTGACTAAACATTAAGCTAAACCAACCCACTTTAACTCATAAAAAATACTTTAAATATGAATCATTATTCAAAATAGTTTAGAAAATACTTTCTGATATGTGGTTATATTAGAGAAAAATAATTAAAATTCTGAAATCAATTAAAGATAAAAATGATGAAGTATTGAGAAACGTTAACTTAAATGGAGGATAATAAATCTTTCTTCTCCATTAAGAAGTTCCTCACTGCAATTGAAATCACCAGCACTGTTAAAACCATATCTCTAAATTATATTTAGCTCTTGATTTCTCTGTGCTTGTAAGTGTTACTTTTTACTTTCCAGCTATATATTCCTCCTCAGCAAATGGTATAATTAAGATGATATGATAGGTGATTCCTTTCCCATCTCCAATCTCAATCCAACCATATAGCTTTTAATATTTTTTTCTTTTTTTTTTATCACATCTAATAATTTTCTCACATTTATTTTGAAGTGAAATCTAAAATAATTTAAGTCTAAAATATATGTCAAAATAAGTATTTAGTTTATAATATAGTTTATATATATCATATATTGTTCATATTATAAATATAAATATCATATAAAATTATCCAAAACAATTCACCATTTAAATCCCGTAAACTATATATACCTCAGTATATTAAGACTCAAATTAGATTCATAACACCTTAAATAAAATGTCTATGCTACGAACAAATATTAACAACCTTTCGGTAATCTTGTTTTGATTTCCACAGCAATATATGTATAGATTCGAGAACAAAACTTCTTGATGGATAGTAACAAAATGAAGAAAAAACCTACGCCATAACTCATGAAGCTGCAGAAGACATTCGTGTTTATCTTCGAGCTGAAGCATACATAAGTGTATTTTACAGTACCAGAAGAGTGAAACCATCATATGCTAAACGACTCAAGAGCTTGCAGAAATCTATAAAGTCTGTAATAATATATAAAAGAGACAAAAATACTGCCAAATATTTCTGAGCAGAACTGTAATATTAATAATCACCGTCCGACCAAACCTTTCATCTGCAGCTCCGTTCTGTTTTCTGCTATGAATATTGAAGCAGCTTCATTGCACCTGACATCTTCCACATGCATGTGCACCACTTTGGTAGCCACATAAGTTGGATAAAATTTGTGTATGCAGAGATTTTGAGTGGCTGGAGGGTTGCTAAAACTCTTTTGCTTGCAAAACAACTTTTCTATCTCATACCCTATCTTAGAAAAATCTGTTTGTGGTGCCATTTCTCAACTACACAAGGAAATGAGGGAACTAGGAAAAAATACTACACCAACTAGTTCAGGAAATGCTCTCAATTTTTTAGTGTAAAACTTGAAGGGCATGGCTATATATATATATATATATATATATATATATATATATATATATATATATATATATATCTATATAGGTCCATTGAAATGAAATAATGTAAGCAACTTTCCTCCAAGAAGGATCGAATCTGTTGGATGAGTATAATTATTAGAGCATCAAAGGTGGTGGCACAATAGTATACGTGGTTAACGCTACATCAGACTGTTTGTGGTTGATTTTTTTAATGAGATTATTCTTTTCTACTAGTGGAGAGGGTTAATTTATATGTATATATACAAAATATATACAATGAAAAAATATATTTATCTAAGGTGAATCTTTTCATTGGGATGATAAGAATTGTTGTGTCATGCATATGTATCCACTTGATCTTTTTCGTTATATACTTTCTGTCTAGATCAATTTTTGTCCTACTTTGTGAAATTAAAATCATAGCTATGATTTATTTCTCTTGAATTAGAAATTTGGCTTGATCAAATTCTTTCCCTTTGAGAAATCAGATTTTAATATACTTTTTCAACCAACAAAAAAAAGTATTCAGATTTGAAAAGAGATTCTTATTTTAGTTAAATAGTAATGAAAAGTTTTGTCAACACAATATAGATGTCGAGAATCGAACTTGTAATATTGAACCCGATAGTAATTGTTAGATCAAACATTTACTCTTAAATAAAAAATTATAACTAGTAGTGAAAAGATCACGATTCCATTATACTTAGTTCACTTTCACGAAATAATCGATGCATTATACACTAATTTAATTATTATTAAGTTACGCGTGGTGGTAATGTAAAGTATTTGAAGTTAGATTATCTACTATTTTATATACATTATCTAAGTTACAATTTTAAAAATATAGTCTAATCTATCTACGTTTTAATATAGAACAATCTGCATTTTATAACGAATAGATAACTTTTTTGTATGACATTTTAGATTAAACGAAAATGAAACTTAGTACATAATCAACAACAACAAAAAAAGTGTCGGTTATTCCTATTTTAAACATGGTTGTTGATCAGAATCATGTAAAAGTTGTCTAATTTATAAAACGGTGTTTTGGGTTGATTTTTGAGAGAGTATTGTAAATGACTCCATGCTAGCTAGTATTTGCCATGGAGAAGTCCATATGCATATATGCTTATGATATTCTAATTAAAGGTTCCTTTTTCATGATATCATGAAGATCTAAACCACGCATACATATATATCCAACTGCAAGGATGCGTATAGCCATGTAGGTTTGAGAGATGAAGTTTAATTAGGGTATGAATCTTTGTAAGAAATAGTATATATTGAGAAGGAGTGGTCTTGGATTGTTTTGGTTCATTGGGTGGAATCAGTTAATAGTTGATGACTACAAGAAGACCTTCACCTAGTCTGATTCACAGACACATGCCTATGAAGGTTGTGGTCATCATCATCTGATCTCTGCAAAATTGTTTTATTCTTTTTGAAGAAGTAGAAGACGAAGAACATTTTGACGTGAGGATTAGTGATATTTTGTGGAATAGCATCTAATACAAGGTAAAAGTAAAGATGAACACGTGGAACAATTTCAGACAACAGCGAAGGCTTCAAGCTTAGGTTTAGGACATTGACGGCATAAAACGAGAATTTTCTCTGACAGTTTCACTTTTTTTCACTTTAAGATATATCTCCACGTCTCATTTTCCTTCTCCTTTATACATGGTATTATCCAATTCCATGTTTTGTTTTTTATACTTGTTTTTGAACCTTTTTTTCATTGTATTTATCCATTTCTTCTTGTTGCAACTTCTTCATATTTTGTTATGATGATCCTTTGATGGATGTCTACTTTCTCCAACTGGCTCATCATTCCATTTTCTAACCATCAAATTTCTTCAAAATGTTTGTATTTTTATGCTATATTTTTTTTTTTATACAAATTGATGTATACTTATATAAACTCATTGAAGAAGAATGACTTGTCGATGATAATGTGTCATCCTATACATATAGGTAATAGGGGTAAGTAGAGAACCTTTTAACTTTAAACACTAATTTAACCCAAACAACATAATTGATTCACTTTATAAGGTACAGGAACTTCATTGAATATTTTTAGAAGAATTCAAGTTTTTCCTTTTCTTTTTTATGTGAGTCCATTTATAGAGCATCATTTGAAATCATCATTTTATTTATTTATTTATAATAAAAATATAAAGATAATTTTTTAATATTAATTTGAAAGAGATAAACTCCTTCTTTTAGGATCGGTCATGTGAGTCAGTAATCTTCTAGAGTTTTTTTCTTTGGGCTTCCTTGACTTCATCTTTAGCAAGTCCCGGTGACAACGTGGTCGATCTGCATCCACGTGGAAGGCCGTCGGGATTCAAGGACAAACCAAAATCGGAGGAGACGATGGCGACGAACCTGGAGATATAGATTCCCTAATGAGTTTTAAAAACTTTGTTTTGCAAAAATACGTATAGGTATTTATTAAAATTAAATACATAAATAAAGTAATGTATAAGTTCCACGTGACACTTTCTGAATTATGCCACATAAGAATTGTTTTAAAATAACTTTTAAAAAAGAGATAACATTTCTTTGAATGTTACTTTCTTATAAAATGAGACGGTAAGATTTTGTTGTTACCTATCTATATATATATATATATATATATATATATATATATATATATATATATATATATATATATATATATATATATATATATATAAATTTAAAAAGAAAAAAAATTGACAAAGAGAAGACACGAAAACTTTAGGTAAGATGAGAGATGAAAATTTAATAAAATAGTTATGTGAAGAAATAAATTGATAATACCTTAAAAAGATAAAAGTTTTAAAGAATTCCATAAACCACTTTGATATGAACTTTACCGGATATAAATATACTATTAAATGTTATTAAAAAAACTAGTTTTACATTGAATCTCTTATTATAAATTTATAGCTTTGATTCACTTTAAAAAAAAGAGTATATTAAAAAATATCTTAGAAAGTGCATGGTTAATATATGTAAGTTCTAAATAACTTGTTTTTGTTAGTCTTTTTAGTTAGATAATAAATAGTTGAACATTTATAATAAATATTTTATTTAATAAAATATTAATATAAGTTATTGTATTAGTATTTAATAAATGTATTGACATAATACAATTTCTTTATTCTTTTTAATTTGTTCACTATTCTCTTTTGTTTTGAAAGTGATGTCTTCCTCAGGGAACCGACACTTTCCGACATCAAGTCGCGGTGGAAAACGCCGCGCCTGGCAGTACTCGATGGCGGAGACCAATAGCTGGAAGTACTGCCGTGCGAGATCGTCGACGAATCGACCTTTCGCAATTCCCACAAAGAGCTCGCCGCCTTTCGCTAATTCCAATATGAGGTTGGTTTTGGTCTCCGCCAACACTTCGTGGAGTTTCACGATGTTGGGGAGGTGAAGACAGCTTATGACGGTGGAGGCAAACCATAAAATTAACAAAATCATTTTAATATTATTATCAACAATTAGAATCAGTAAAATAAATGAATATATTCTGTATAACTATTATACAACTTATTGAAATTTTAAAAGACATTTTTTATTGACTTCAATTTACTTAAACGTAATATTTTTATTACTAAAATAAAGTTGCCTTATAATGGTTAGTGAAAACTTAATTGTAAAATATAATTTTTACATTAATAACTTGTTAAGATATTTAACACACACACACGTGTCTATATATATATATATATATATATATATATATATATATATATATATATATATATTATTTATATTTATATTATAGTTAAAGAGAATAACACACCAAACTATTTATAACATATAGGAATTTACAAAGTGAAAAATAGTACGGACAAAAAAGAAAATTTTAGATTTTTCTTGTATATGTGCCACACTTAGTTATTTACCTCTCTTATGATTAAGCAAAGCTATGCAGCACTGTTAATTATATATTACGATAATATTTTGATAACTCTGTAAAGTAAAATCTTGTGATGACAGATTTCGTGACAACTCGCGAAAAAAAAAATACAGCTAAAATTTTTACAGCATATAAGAAGGAATTTTTTTTTAAATATTACACGATTTATATATATAGATAAATAGATAAGAAACAAACAAGCAAGGGTACACATTGACGATGGATATGATAGATATAAGAGGTCTTAGTATAATATTACAAGCATAACATTACATAACATCCTAAGATGAAGAATCGTGAACATGGTCTTAGTATCTCTGAGTGCAGCAGTTGGCGACAGACACATATCTTAGGTTATATATAGTTCATTTGAAGGGTTGGAAGAACTTACCCCAACGATTCTGTGGTTTTGTCTTGGGAAAATAATTGACAACCATAATTCCACCAAACTTAGAAGCTGCTTCTTTGCTATTGATAACAGCAGGTTCTTCCTTATGGTTTTGGGGTGGCTGAACCCCCCAACGTCCCTGCCTCTGCTTCATGTTACTTCCTCTTCTCAATTGTGCACCATAGAACCTGTCTATCAGATCAAAACCTTCCATTCCTATTTTAACAAGATCTGATTCATGTCCCATTTTACAAACGATTTCCTTTGTGTTTCTTGTTCCAAATCAACTAACCTGAGTCCCATTTATAGACAAAACAAGTATGGTTCTTTACCTAACTAGTGTAAGGTTGGACCCACACTGTGCATTATATCATATTATTAAGTGATGTCTTTTGTGGAAGTTCCACGTCCATCATTACTAATTCTAGAATAAATAAGTAGGTTTAAATTTTATTTTATAAGTCCCTTTTATAAAATTCAGATAATTTAGAATTTAATTTTTAATATGATATCAAAATTAAGTTAGAATTTATCGATAATTATTCTTTATTTTATATATTGTTTTACTTGTTATTTAATTACTTATTAATACTTAGTTTTATATATATATATATATATATATATATATATATATATATAAGATGGTGTTATCAAATTATTTATTAATATTTAGTTTCCGGATACATATATTTAATATGTTAAAAGTTTTACATCAACAAAGTTTTCTTTTTTATAAAATTAATTAAGTTTAAAATTTACTTTTTAATACCTTACTTAAAGCTTAGTTAATTTAATTATCTAATGACTAGTTCAAAATTTAAATATTAAATATCACATTAAATAAAAATAAAAAGGTTAAATATTATATAAAAAAATTCATGTTTTAAAATTTTAGATTAAAGTAATATTAATATAAATTAGACTTATATTTTGTTATTATTATTTATAACTTTCCGATGATCTTCTTAAAAAAAACTTATAATATATATAGAACATAATGCATGACCAGCTTAATTTGTTTTCTAACTAGCCTCCAGCCATTTTATATTAAAAGCATTTAGGTCTTAAGGTATTCCTCTGGCTTTGGAGGGAATTGAAAAATATTGAAACGATGCTCCATTATCTACGTATCAACGTATTTAATACTTTGCGTTCGGCGAAAAAATATGTAAGATATATGAGGCATTCAGGTTGGTAAGAATATTGGACCTACCGTCCATCAAAAAGAAAATTAAACAAATATCCCAAAGGCATATATGAGATACACCGTACATGTAGTTTAATATATATAGGATATTAATCAATGTGTTTGGTAAGAATTTAGAATCCTAATCCAAAACATTCAAAGTTGTCTGCTCTGATGTCCAGTTGTGTTGTCTTCTCTCTTTTTCCTTGTCTGAGCCACGGAAGAGGGTGCTTGCAAAAGACACTCTGACGCTCAACTTAGTGACTTTCCGTAATAATTTTGTCTTGTAATCAAGATTTTAATGCTCTAAGTTTCAGTTCAAGTTCAAGTTCAAGTTACCTGTACCCTTTGCCAGACAAATATTTATAAATTATAATGAGCTTACCGTTAGCTCTGACTTATTAATCACCAATGAATGACAATATTAATTGTAAATAAATAACAATTATTTTCATTAACTCTCTGACAATTATTATTATTAATTATCTTAAGGGCTGATTTAACCGATCGGTTCACTGACCTGAGAGGTATCATCGGTTGGGTTGATTTTACCGATCGGTTCATTGACCTGAGAGGTATCATCGGTCGAGCTGACTCTTCTGCACTTTTACCGTTCAGTCAGTCATGAGCCCATAGTAACACAATGGTATACTGATTTTTTTTTCTTTTATCTCTTTATTTTTCATTGTATCATATATATATATATATATATATATATATATATATATATATATATATATATATATATATATATATATATATATACCATTTCTTTCACTGAGAAAAAAACAATTAACTTCTAAATATTGGTGTTAGTTAACTTGCGATGCTACACGAGTCTGCTATGCATAAGCTTACCTTTTCAATTATTTCCAGAAAGTTAAGAAATGTAAAATAATTTTTAACTTTTCAATAATAAATATTTGTGTCAGTGATAGATTAACGTTGATTTGATGTGAATTAATGATATTGGTTAAGTTGGCTCTAATAAAAAAAATGTATTTTTTTTATATAAAGTTAAAAGACCTAAAATTATTTTTAAATTTTTTGATAAATAAAATTTATGTTAGTATCGAATTAGAGTTAGAATTCAATGAATGTTAGACTCTAATAAAGTTAGTTTAGCCAATTTAATGAAAATACTAACTACTTTTAACTTTTTTAATAAGTATTTTTGAGATGAAATATGAGATTTTCAAGGATTAAGTTGTTGTTCTATATTAAAAAAGTTTCGAGTTGTGAAAATAAAAACTAAAATGGATATGCACTTACATAATATTATCTAATTTTCAAGAAAGTAAGAATTTAGAAAGGATTTACAAAACAAAGAATGAGACGAACAAGAGATTCAAAGTTAAAATTTCTATAAGAGAAGAACTTTGGAACAGAGAGAATGAGATCGAGATAGCAACAATTGGTCATCGTGATGAGATGCATCAAATGGTATTATGACATACTTTTACATTCATTTGACTTAAAATACAAAGATAAAATAATCATAAAAATGTAAAGTTTTATATTTTTTCAAAAAGAAAAGTAAATAAAGATAATATCAAATAAATGTAAAAAATGTAGATATGTCAAAGAATATTTTTTAAATGGAAACCAAGAATGCACTACACCTAAACGAAGAAGAATTGCGCTAGAGTTATGTAGCGCTGAATATTAGGTGTAGTTAAATATGTTTTTTTTACCAGTGAAAGAGCTAAAAACATTTATTAAAATTCTCCTACTATCGTAACCCAAAACATTAAGCTTGAGATTCAAATAAGTTTTCCATATTAAATCAAAATAATTCCTTTTTTTCTAGTAGTCACAAGGATAACGAATTCTGTTTTAGTGATTGATCTTTTGGTGTATTAGATTTAGTTTCAACTTACGCTGTGTGAACGGTTCAATTTTGGTAATTAAGCATGTTAAGCTATAAACCTTTCGGTAACCGTAATTTACCTGTTATAATTTTTTTTTATGTATTTTTGTTCAAAATGTTGTAATTAAGAGAATTATAAGTTATCCCATTTCAAAATTAAGTTATTTGTATGCCAATTTATAAAATATATATGAATGTAACTCTTATTTTATTACTTAGTTTTATAAATTTGAATAGGATTTAAAATTATTTTTTAATACGTATCAAAATCTATTTTAAATTTATGATATCTGTTATTTGTTAAATTTATTACGTTATTATATTAAACTATTTATTAATATCTAATATACATAAAATGGGTTAGAGATTTCAAATTAACTAAATATAAGATAAATTTAATGTATATCTCAAGTGGTATAAAGTTAAATGCATATCGTAAGAGGAGCTCCACATTCTATTTTACGAGTTTGAGTTACTCTAATACCATTATCTTCACGAAATTTGGAGTCATCGTATGGTAAACATTGGTGATTGCATGATTTTTGGTAACACAAACTACTGATAGACAAGTTATATATATATATTTTACATGCATCCACTTAATTAAAGATAACTCACCATACACAAACTAGAGAGGGTACTTATAAAACTAATATCCCTCCATGGCAAGTGATCGAGCTCTATTCACATACATACATATATATATATATAATATATACATATATATATATATATACACATATATATATATATATATATACACACATATATATATATATATATACATATATATATATATTATATATATATATATATATAAACACCATTATTTAACCTAAATTTGATATGCATGGATGACAGAGAGGCTGTAGAAGATAAGCACGATAAGATTTAAACGAGAGTGATGGGCCTACCCCAACGATTATTGTGGGGTTTAGCCCTAGGGTATGCAGCTGCCATGGCATAGTTAGCAACCTCAATGGTTTTGACAGCAGGCTTTTCGACTTCTTCATCGGGAAGTTGACGAACCACCCAAATGCCTTCAGCACTGGAACTGCACCTTCGACCATACAGCTTTTCTACCAAATCGAAACCTTCTAAAGCAATTTTTCTGAGCTGTTCTTGAGACGATGCCATCAGGGCTCGCAGAATACGCCAATGTATCTGCTGCTTTTCTTGTCTGCACTTTTACTTCAACCTTTCGCCATATATAGAACCACATTCTTCATCCATGCCTCTTCCTGTGGACCCAAGAAGAATATTAAAAACATTATATAAAATTCAAATATTTTTTTGTTAATTATAATTAGAAAAAAAAATATTTATTCAAAATTAAACAATTAAAATTTTTTTTGGATTAATGGAATGTTTACTTGACAAAATCTCTTAGCTTAACCTTTTTTTATCAATCGTGTTTGGTCAATACGTACCCTGCTTATTGACTCCTGTATTTTCGTTTCAAAATCGTAATTACTCATATCATACATATGTTTATAAATGAATGACATGAGAATAAAAGAAAAAAAAATTATATGATAAATGAATGTTACAATAACTTTTAATTATAAATCTAGAATATGATCATTATCTATATTTTTACTGGTAATAAAAAAATAAAGTTGTTTAATTCCTGTTTTACTTGCGTAATTAAACCTTTCAACCAAAACCATAAACATAAAACTAAACAGTGTATAATTTACATGGATGTACTCAAATAGTATGATAAATTGATTGAATTTGAGCATATATTGAGTCGAATAATTGGAGTATGATAGAGTGAATTATTGAGGGAAAGTCTGTGTCCTACGAATCCGATTCTCTTCCCATTTGTATGATATTTCCAGCATCTTCTTCTTCAAGAATTTTGAATAATAGGTCCCCACCATGGTCCTGTATACCCTCTCTTACCTATTAGTTTAGGGTTAGATGAACTAACCTAGTTTGTATATATAAATGAAAATATTTCATGTTTAGTTAATTTTTTTCCCACAAATATTGTATGAAATTTTAAAATTCACACGAAAATTGGATAAAACTCACTTTTTTGTAAGTTTTAAGAAATATAGAAGGGAAATTTTCATCAAATATGAAAATTTTAGTACTAAAAGTAATTTTTTAATTGTAATTTTTAATAAATTTGTTTGTATATAAACTAATTTTTATTTCATTTATATTTGTTTAATCAAATTCATCCAAACAATTGTCCTCTGATAAGAAAACATGTAAGAGGATGAAAGAAATTAAATAATGAGAATAATTGTGAATGATTCTTATACAGTAATAAGGATTTGCGTAGTTTTATTTTTAATCAGAAAACATATTTCAGTTGTTTCATAATAACTAGTATTTTTTTTAAAGAAAAACAAAACCTTTTAGGACTAAATTCTAAATTTATTGTTAAACTTTTTGTAGTAAGTGAGGACGAATTTTCAGAAAATAATTTGGAATGTTAAAATAGATGTAATTTTTTTAAATGTTAAATATATAAAATATATTAAAATTAAAAAAATTATTTGTATATTAATTTATATGTGTAAAAAAATTAACAAGGTCCGTCGCTGTTAGAATTTCTCAACAAAAAGAAAAGGTTGTGAAGTATTTCAACTCTTTATATTAATAAATCTCAGTAAATAAACAATAAAATGAAAACAAAGTAATAATCAATACATAATAAAATAAAAAGGCCTATAAGAAAAATATTCCAAATAAAATATTGAAGATAATTTTATATATGCATATTAACTGAAAAAGTTTTTTATTTTTCCCTTAAAGTTGTTGAAACATTTGATTTTATTCTTTATGAAATTTTGCATATTCCAAATTCTCCTTCCATGATTATCCATTTTCATTATTCAATTAACAAGTGATCATTAAAAAATTACATTCAATAGTGATTGCTATATCTAAGTCTTTTCAACTTAATTCAGGTAACTTATATTCAAACAATCTCATTAACTTTGTTCGAAAATTCCAAACCTCCCCTTAGCTAGTTTTAATCTTCGAAATAAAATATTATTTAATTATTCATACCAGTCAAAGGGTCAAACACATCAAAGCTTACACTATGTTACTTGCGTAAACTGCATGACGAACGTTGTTAATATTGTGTGAAAGGAATATACATGTTGAAAAAGATTTAGAATTAAAAAAAGATTAATTTTAATCCCTAGGATTAATGGTGGTACATAGGTACAAACCACCTACACAGAATATTAGTGGCATCAGTTAAATTTTAGAAGTCCAAAGATATTAACGTAATTAATTTTTATGTTTTTTTTATAGAACTCAAGTTAACTCTGTTTATTTTAGATTTTCTTTTTCTCCGTTACTTTTTAGAATATCATTAAATACTGCATAAATTAATGGAATTTGAACAAGTTTCTATAATTTTTTTTTCAAAATTGTATATTTAATAAAGTGTGTTTTATATACCATAATATTCTATTTATAATAAATTATGAAAGCGCAGGAAGTAAAAGCTTCACCTTACCACTCTGCTGCTTGGGCTGCACCCTGTTAACGGGCTTTTGCACATTATTATTGGGCTTTTACTTCTGCACCTCTTATTTTCTTTCAAAATCATCAGTTGTCATTTCTACAGTTAAACAATTTAAAAAATAATTAAAACTTGCCTGTCAGTTATAGATTATACATTTAGAAAGATCATATGTAACATTTTAAATCGTATAATCTATAATTAAAATTTGAAGACAGTTTTATTTGTAACTTTTATTATTTTAAGAAAAGTGACTTACATTAGTTTCCTTGAAACTTTAACTATAGCACGGCTTCCTATTAATTTGACAAATAGGAAGACCAAAATAGAATTTAACTAAAATTATTACATGGAACAAATTACATTTTTTTTTAATATTTGAAACAAAAGAAAAACATATCCATGTGCATTCCCAGTGTCATTCAGCACTTTTGGAAAAAAATTATAAAGCAAGTGAGTATAATATAGATGATACTAATTATGAAGTGTATTTTTAGTTCTTATATTATTGTTAGAGTTTTCATATTTTGGCGAGACTAATATTTCGTACAACTTTATAATATTTACACAGGAAATTCATTTTTTGCGAATTATTATACAAATTTAACAAAAAAAATTATGAAATATAGAAAACTCAGGTACTGTATTTTGGATTCATATACTTCGATATTTTTTGGTTTTCAAATTTTAGAAAACATTAAGTATAATTTCTCTGAGAATTTATTATTTTTTTACAGCAAACAAAAATTCAGAAACTTTATTCTTATTTTAAGAAAAAGTATAAGGGATACAACATATATGTGTTTTCCACAAAGAGATGCAAAGAAATATCAACATCTATATAGAAAGTTCATCTTATTAGATAAGATTAATTAATTTACAGTCACTATAAGTGGGTTCATTTCATCATCAATATAATATGGTTAAAGTATATAAGTAATATAAATTTTATTTATTAAACTTAAAATTTATTGTTTTTTATGAATATAGGGTGGAAATAATTTTAACAAATTAAAATTAACATAGCAGTGTTAAAAGCTGAAAATTACAATGCAAAAAGAAAAATAGAGCATAAAGGTAATGTGAATCTAATTCGAATTCTTTCTTTTTTTTAGAAACAAATAATTTTTTTCATTTTATTTTATTTTATGAACCTTTGTTATTCCACAAAGCGTGTTAGCATCACCGAACTTCGTGGTAGCATTTAACTTCCATAATTACGAGTTATTAAATACTTCTTCTAATTATGAAGAGTTCTTCCAAAATCTACTATAATAGAATGCTTTCAGATCATGGAATATTGCATAGGTTCCATTAATTTCCTTCTTTTCAAGCAGTAGATTTAAATCATAATTAACGGATTAATTAGTATATTCCTTCAATTTGCTTCTTCTTCCATGATTATCCAAATCACTCAGAATATGGCGGTTGCAGTATCAGATTCTTCTCTATCAAATAATGATATAGTTCTACTTTCTTTATATTACTGGATATAAAACTTTGTTACATAAAAACCAAAAGACTTATATTTCATTAGTTGTCTCTTTCCGTTAAATCATTGCTCAAAAGACTCGTAACCTTCCAATAATAAATAAAAAAATCATCATTAATAGTAAAAATCTGGTTTGTTTTGGAGAAACCTGATTTATCCTGTAATAGTAGTTCATCATTTACTTAAATATGTACATCAAATGATGGTTCCGTGTGTAATATAAATCCCGCGTTAAAATAAGGTAGTTGAGAATATAATATCAGATTCTTGGACATAATAATTATGTTATGGAAGGAACTTTCTACCAAACTTTCGGCCCACTTTAGTGCTTGATTAATTGCTATTTATACCCCCAAACAAAATACTTTGTTCCAGTCAAAGAGTCAACAAATTTGCTTTAGCATCTTTAAATCTTTTACTTTCTTACGCTAAACTCGATGACGTAGCTACATTTTGCAGTGTCTCAAGTATTGTGCATGCATCCATCCCTAGCTATATATTAAGATAATGTTAGAATCAATTATATTAAACTTTGTAAATCGAAGAAAATAATTTATAAAATTAAAATCAAAGTTCAGTTATGCTTGGATAGTGTCTTAGATATTGTTATGCTTGATGTTCACTTGGTTATTTTAATATTACGATGGTTATATAGTTTCTTTAAAAGTCAAGTTAGGTGGAAAGGTGCAAAATTGATAGAATATCATGCATTAATATACAACTTTTCAAATACTTATGATTTATTGTAAACTGTAAAGGAATTTGAAATGGAGATTTATGAAAAGATTTAATAAACTAGAAAAATACTTTAATTGATAAATTTGGATAATAATTATTATTATTTATATTATTTATTTTGTTATTATGATAATAATAATAATTATTTTTTATATTATTTATTTATTTTATTTATTATTACTAATTTAATAATAATAATTTATATTTTATCAGTTTTATTATGTTATATTATTTTATTATAAAAAGATAATGTATATATCTCATTAAGTTTAAGAGCGTTTTTCCACAAATCTTGGCTAAGATGCGAAGAAAGTTTTCAGAATAAATGGTCTCGTTTTATATGCCTTTTTTTTACATTGAAATTCTAACTTTCGTATCAAATCTACACAATTTGCAGAAGCAAAACACTAAATATATATTTTTTATATGTTGTCACACAGAGTATGTAGCTTATGTTCGGGACATCCACTTTTATAACAAAACTTTTGTTCTGTTACTAACTCTTATAATAAAATTTTCTTTCTGTGACGTAAAAACATTATACGTCAGAACATTTTAGAAATATTTATATTTCTCCATTGATGACTTTCACTGCAAATCTTTATGAGAAAGTGGATAGTGCATATTAAGAGCAACTTCATCAATTACATATCCTTAAAGGCTTCGTGCAGCAACACAGAACATATACTTTATTGAACAACATAGACTTTCACAACTGCAGAAGACGTTGTCTTAAAGTCTTCGAGTTTTTTGTACATACATGTTATAAAAGAGGAACCTAAAAACAAGAAACAGGGCATACCCTTTTGAAGATAACTTACATACAACATGCATAGGCCAAAGATCTTAAAACTTAAAGGATCTACCCCAACGATTTGGGACTTTAGGCTTGCTATAACTGCCAACAGAAGACTCGTTCATCACATCTTTAGGCACTTGATAAACCACGCAACAACGTTCTCTGCGGCCATGCAAAGACAATGCATCACTGCCACTGCTCCTTCTTGTTGCTGAACCGTAGAACGTCTCTATCAGAGCAAACCCTTCTGTAGCAATCTGTCTGAGGTCTGCTGAAGGAGGTGCCATATATGGAACGTTAGATATTGCAGCAAGTTTCAGAGGGAATTTTAATTGAGGTTTTGGTTTCTTGCTTCAAAGGTTCAGACACCATGATGTGCTTTTATAGAGAGAAATGGCTGAGTGTTGAGCTCTACGTCTTCAGCAAGAAAGAATGAATCTATTCTCTCTTAACCATTAAAACGACATTACCAATAATTGTAGTAATGTATAGATCGGTTCTTTGATTTATTTATTTGGTTATGTCGTTTAGCATTCATCTAAATAAGGAATATATTCGAATTTATCATTTTTATTAAGTCCAAATATTTTGATGGAAAGTGAATCTGATCGTGCGATTTGTGTATATCTGTTTTCTATATTAGTGAAAAGCTGAGTATAATATTTAAGGGTGATATTGAGTTCACATCCATCAAATCAAAAATATTTACTTTGCAATCCTAAATAATTATATTTTAATTTTATTTAACTTTACTTTTTAATTTAAAACTGTAAAATATGAAAAATATACTAAGAAAATAAAAAAGCATATCATAAACTATAGATTTATCAAAATTTTAGAGCCGTAATTCCCTTTTGGATTAGCCAGCATATTCATTATGTTCATGTTAATGTATCAAATGGATATACTCTTAATCTCTTCTATTATTACTTTACTGAAAATCAATTTCGAGAAACAATTTCAATTTCAACTCATATGATAAAGCCGTCATACTATATAGTCCTAAAAATGAAGAAAAATAATGGTATTATGCACCTCTCTACTATAGATAAAACAGCTAATTAGTCATCATTGTCTTATTTCATATAGCTATATAAATTCGATAAAAACTGATTATATTTATAATACATATTTTCAAAAATAAGTTATTTTAATAATTCTGAAAACAGTTGATTTTATAATACTTATTAATTTTTGCTAACAGCTGTTTATAAGTGCTATCAAATTGAAGTATTAACATGAAAACAATGTTTAAAATAAATCTCATTAAATATATTGCTGTATTCATTAATTAAAATTAACTATTAACAAATTCCATGATTTTTTTTATCATAATATGATTACTCAAAAAAATAATTATAAATGCTACTCCTTGGTATCAAACGAGGCAACTTTCTATAATATTATATAATAGTATAGATGATAAAATAAAAGAAATAAACATGATAGTATTGCTCTATCATATAATATATATATTTATTGTAAGAGATCAAATTAGTTATACAACAGCTCTTGCTGCATTCTTCAAAGATTATACTGCAACTCCTAGAGATGCTTCCCAAATATATATACTGATACAGTGATCATATAATTTTATGAGATGGGTTATTACATCCCCCATATATATATATATATATATATATATATATATATATATATATATATATATATATAACCAAGATGGAGAAAGTTGAATGAACTACCAGTTAAGATGGGTTTGTGGTTTAGGGTAATTCATAATCATAATTCCACCATAGCGAGAAGCAGCCTCTCTGCTATTGATTACAGGCTCTTCCAATTCGTCATTGGGCACTTGAACCATCCAACGTCCCTGTCTTGAAGGAAATACCCCTTTTTTATTAGGTCTTCTTCGTGTTGATGATCCATAAAACTTGTCTATAAGAGCAAAACCTTCTGAACCAATCACTCTCAGGTCTGTAGGTTGTGCCATTCTTGATGCTATATGCAACACTTCAACAGACACTAACTTTGTGGAAGTCGATGATACTCTGTGTGTGTGTGTTTGTTATCTTGTTTCTTGCTTTGAAACAAGAAGCCCTGCTGTACTTTATAACGAAGGCAAAAGTGGTTAATCAGTAGTTGTGGGACCAAGAATATGTTTAAATAAAAGCTCAGTTAATTAAAACACGTTTAACAAATAAACATAAATTATGAGAAAATTACACCTCAATGCTAGGGCATGGGGTAATGAATACAAAATAACTTTTTCATTTCATCGTAAGCAAATAACTAAAGTGATTTGGTTTAAGCTATTTCTCATTTAAATGTTTAGACTATATTTTACCAACACTGCACGAAATGAAGTTTTTTTTTTCTTAAACACATCAAACCTACTGAGTTGATCTTTCAGGTTAGCTAAGTATGTGGAAAATGAATTGGTGAATGGGATATTGGTATAGGTCGGAGATTCTTTTTCAACTGATAATAACGTGGCGGTCCAAAAGCAGAAAAAGTATTAGATGAAAAAGAAAATGCGCAGCATAAAGCATAAAGAAACTGAATCTAATTCTTCCTTTTTCTATCATTTAAGTGTTCTTTCCATTTTACTTTTCTACATCGGAACAAAGAATGAATCTACGGTTCTTCCACAAACCGCGTTCGCACCACCGAACTTCAAGTCACTTAATGATTCTACTGTTTATCAATATCAATAGTTGTTTTCTTTTCCAGTTCTAACACTACTGCACTCAAAGAAAATGACAGGGATTATTTTCGTCCATAAATAACGGTTCCTAAACTGAAACATATATAGACGAGACAAAAAGTCTACTTTGTTTGATTTTGCTTCAAAAGTAATCGAAGCAGTAGCATTTTTGGTTATTTTTTTTTACGAATGACTTTACGCCTCAATTGGGACCTAAACCAAGGCAGTAAAGTGTTTTTTTTTTCTTTTTTGTTTTTTCGCCAGCCTTTTTGTCTCGATTGTGGCTTGAACGGATGCCATAGAGAACTTTCTACCTCGGTTATGGTCACAATCGAGACGTATTCTCCTATTTTTTTTAAGAATATGTCTGTTTCTGTAACATTTCCAACTACCCGTATATTTATAAATCCATAACAGACATGCCACTTTTATCTTCTTCTCTTCCTTATAGATCAATTGGAATATCACTCTATATAATAAAACCTGAATGTAGCTAGTTGTTGTTTATTTACTACAAAATTTCTATGATTATATATGATTCCGATATAATGTTTTAGACCAACAAATCCAAATAAAATATTGGTTCCTTTTTCATACACTATATATTTTTGTGATGAACTGGTATATTCCTCCCATCCGTCGATATCATTTGGTAGTGATTATCCAAGAGCTAACTATTAATTAACTTTAATCAGTAAAAATGAATTTATGAAATTATATGAAGCTTTCGTGTCTAAGACAGAACTGCATCAAAATTTAACACACTGGATGGTCCATCAGATTCTTCTGCATTATATAAGTTCTTCTAACCTTTTTTCTACTTTCAAATTTCTTAGCTATTATAGTTGAAAATGCCACGAACCGGTTCGGCTTTATATTATTTGAATGTCATTTATGTCGTCAAAGTCTAAAAGCCAAGATTTCCTTTACCCTCTTCAAATCTTTGACTTTCTTAGTCACGTAAACTTCTGACGTAGTTACATTTGGCATCAGCTCTGAAGGAGAATATATATGTGTATGAAAAAGAAAATAAAACATTTCGGATCACATTAATTATATTACTAGCATTTTTTTGTTAAGAATTCAAGTGTGAAAATTGCATTTTCATCTTCCGATAACCTTTAACTCCGTTAACTTCATAATGATTATAACATGAGTGACTAAAATAGAAAAGTAAATCTTAATACTAATATATATATATATATAAGTATTAATTGTGTGATATATATATATATATATATATATATATATATATATATAGTTTATATATTAATTGGTTCAAATAGTGTATATGTTATAAGAAATAAAAGGGTAAAAAGTTTGTTAGCACAAGAAGTATTGACATAATTAGTTTTTGCTATAATAAGAAAAATATATATTTACAAAGTTTTAATATTGTCAAATGTTTTGCATTCTCAATTATGTGTCTAAATAATTTAAATTAGTTAAGTTCCTTTTTTCTGATTCTGAAATAGGAGTCTTCCAACTTAAGAAAGAATATTAATTTATGCAAATTTTGGAAGATAAAAAGAAAAGAGAAAGCTGATTGACTTCTTCAGTGAGTCTTCTAAGAAAAACTACTATTTCTGTTTTGTTCATTGTTTCATCAGACTAAATTTTGACAATAGTTTATGACATGATTCTTTATTTTATCCATGAAATCATAATTAGAAGTATCTAGTTAGATAAATTAGTTTCACACTATTATTCTGTTTTAATTTTTTTTTTCTCTTTTTATATTTGAGATCATTGTTTTTTATTAGACTCTCTATTCATATGCTTGATAAACGCCTCTCTTGTATCCATAAGGATCAAAATGGAGTATGCATTATAAAGTAACGTATAACATCGATGTAATGAAGTAATCTCTGACATCGATCAAAATACCAAATTCTCTCTCTGTTATTGCTGTTAATTAATTTTGGATATATATATATATATATATATATATATATATATATATATATATATATATATATATTCGATAATGGAACGAACCAAATCAGAATAAATATCACATAAAAAAGATTATTTACACTTTTATGTACTGAATATTTAATTAAGATATACCTAAATCCATATTAAGAAATTAACTAAAACAGCTTTTACTGTGACAAAATTTATTCTGAGATATTAGCCACCATATAAAAAAAGCTGTTTCATAGAAATATCATATAATATAAAGTGCAGAGAAGTGTATTTAATAAACCTGTAACCCTTTCAAGTATCTGGTTCATTCGTACACCAATCAAACAGATTCTGAAAGATATTAAACAAAAAGATGAAATTTGAAATTCTCATTAAACTTGGTATCTTTTCTAGAATGTTCAAAAGATCAAATCATGTCCGGTAAAATTTGAAATAGATATAACTTGTGCTGCAAAAAAAAGTTTAAAGCTCATATGATTAGATGTCTAGTTATGGATTAAGTTTTTATATTAATTTTTTAGTACTTGCTATTAGATGTTCGTAATACGTTTGTCTTACTCTTATGGTTGGTTTCAAATGTCAATGACATCTTCTCCTTTAAAAGGTTATATCATTTTGAAATTGAAATTAATACTAGGTGTAGTAAAATTTATTATACTATGTCATTGATTTAATTGATTTAGTACAATAAATATTGACGTATATTTATTTTAATATTATAAAAACAAAAAAATTACAATTTTATAATAAATATCGAAGATTACACTAATAAAAAAACAGTACAACAACAAAAAAATTACAATAGTCATAACGTGAGAAAATCTTTTCAATTAGAAATAAAAGGCCACGACACAAGTCATTTAATCAAGCACTTCCAGAATTAAATTTAGATACAAGAGAATCACATAGAAAAATAATGCTCTCAAATAAAAAATGTAAGAAAAAAAGTTTAGAAAGAACAAGAGTAGGAAACTAATTTATCTAATCACAGCTTTAATTGAGGATCTCAAAGATAAAATAAAGAATCATATGTCAAAAATAATGATAATTTTTCTAAGAAAACTCACTGGATAACCAATCAACTTTCTCTCTTCTTTTTATCTTTCAAAGTTTACGAAAATTAATACTCTCTCTTAAGTTGTTGGAAGACTTAGGATGAAACAAAATAGATTTAACTAATTTAAATTATTTAAACACATAATTAAAAATTCAATCCAACATAAACATTTGAAAAATTAAAATTTTGTACTAAAATATAAATTTTTCTTATTATAATAAAAACTAATTATTTTTATACTTGTGCTAACAAACATTTTACCCTTATATATATGGGTTTACTAACTAACTTGTGTTCGTTTGTTTTTCAGTTTTTCAGTTGGTACATTTTAATAATGTGTACCGAGTTTTAGTAGACAAAAATACCCTCATATATTATGAATTCTAAGTTTTAAGGTCAAGGGTATTTGAATAATTTTATTCTCAACATTAAAAAAAAAAATAAGAAACTCTCAAACCCTTACTCACTTCCCTCATTTCTCTCAACCCTTTCTCTTTCATCTCTCTCATTTTAACATTTTCTCTGTCATCCCTATTGTAGTCCCAAGTGAAAAAATCAGACACTCGCCGTTAAACAATTTGTTTTTGTAAAGAGTTGAGTCATTGGCATATTCACCTTCAGGCAAAGGTTCATCCAAGATCTATTCAATTTCATCATCTTCACTAACCTCTTTAATTTCATCATCTGCAGATGTTTAATCATCATCTCTAAAAAAACCTCTAGGCCAATTACCAATTCCTTCCGATATCATTATGCTTGTGAAATTAGATAAAATTAGATAACACAAAAATTATAAAATGAAAAATCATTATAAAATCATTTTTTGTAAGAAATTGTTTAACAACGAAGTGTTTCTGGTTTTTTCCAGACCAATTACCAATTCCTTATGCTTGTGAAAATTAGATAAGACAAAAATTATAAAATGAAAACTCATTATAAAATCATCTTTTGTAAGAAATTGTTTAATAGCGAGTATTTATGAATTTTTTTCAGGCCACTAATTTCTTCATATGTCATTATGCTTTTGAAAATTAGATAAAATTATATAAAACAAAAATTATAAAATGAAACTCATTATAAAATCATTTTTTTTGTAAGTTTAACCGTCAACGTTTCTGATTTTTTTCAGTTGGGGCTACCATAGGATGATAGAGAAAATGTTGGAGTGAGAGAGATGAAAGAGAAAGTGTTAAGAAAAATGAGGAAAATGAGTAAGGGTTTTTGGGGTTTCTTGTTTTTTTAGTTTTGATAATAAAATTATTCAAATATCCTTGACCTTAAAACTTAGAATCCATAATATATGAGGGTATTTTTGTCTACTAAAATCCGGTACACATTGCTAAAATATACCAACTGAAAAACAGACATACGCAAGTTAGCAAACCCTATATATATATATATATATATATATATATATATATATATATATATATAATATTAGTATTAAGATTTAATTTTCTATTTTAGTCACTCATGTATTATAATCACTATGAAGCTAACTGAATTAAAGATTATGTGGAGATGAAAATGCAAGTTTCACACTTGAATTCATAACAACAACAAAAATGATATTAATATAATTAATGTAATCCGAAATGCTTTATTTTCTTTTTCACACACATATATATTCTGATTCGGACACTGATGCCAAATGTAACTACGTCAGAAGTTTACGTAACTAAGTACAAGATTTGAAGAGGGTATAAGGGAAATCTTAGCTTTTACACTTGACTACATAATTGACATTCAAACAATATAAAGTCGAACCGGGGTCGTGGCATTTTCAACTATAATAGCTAAGAACTTTGAAAGTAAAAAACAAAAAAAAAAAGGTTGGCAAGAACTTATATAATGCAGAAGAATCTGATGCACCATCCAATGTGTTCAATTTTAATGCAGTTCTGTCTTAGCCACGAAAACATCATATAATTTCATAAATTCATTTTTACTGATTAAAGTTAATTAATAGTTAGCTCTTGGATAATCACTACCAAATGATATCGACGGATAGGAGGAATATACCAGTTCATCACAAAAATATACAGTGTATGAAAAAGGAACCAATATTTTATTTGGATTTGTTGGTCTAAAACATTATATCGGAATCATATATCATCATAGAAATTTTGTAGTAAATAAACAACAACTAGCTACATTCAGGTTTTATTATATAGAGTGATATTCCAATTGATCTAAAAGGAAGAGAAGAAGATAAAAGTGGCATGTCGGTTATGGGTTTATAAACATACGAGTAGTTGGAAATGTTACATAAACAGACATATTTTATTTTTAAAAGAATAGGAGAATATGTCTCGGTTGTGACCATAACTGAGGTAGAAAGTTCTCTGTGACATCGGTTCAAGCCACAATCGAGACAAAATGGCTGGTGAAAAAATAAAAAAGAAAAAAAATACTCTACTGTCTTGGTTTAGGTCCCAATTGAGACGTAAAATCATTTGTAAAAAAAAATAACCAAAAACACTATTGTTTCGGTTACCTTTGAATCGAGGCAAAATCCTATCCCTTTTTGTCTCGGTTGTGAATCGAGGCAAAAAAAATAGACTTTTTGTCTCGCCTATATATATGTCTCGATTCAGGAACCGTTGCTTATGGACAAAAATAATCGTTGTCATTTTTTTTTTATTGCACTAGTGTTAGAACTGAGAAAGAAAACAACTATTGATATTGATAAAGAGTAGAATCATTAAGTGACTTGAAGTTCGGTGGTGCGAACGCGGTTTGTGGAAGAACCGTAGATTCATTCTTTGTTCCGCTGAAGAAAAGTAAACTGGAAAGAACACTTAAATGATAGAAAAAGGAAGAATTAGATTCAGTTTCTTTATGCTTTATGCTGCGCATTTTCTTTTTCATCTAATACTTTTTCTGCTTTTGGACCGCCACGTTATTATCGGTTGAAAAAGAATCTCCGACCTATACCAATATCCCATTCACCAATTCATTTTCCACATACTTAGCTAACCTGAAAGATCAACTCGGTAGGTTTGATGTGTTTAAGAAAAAAAAAACTTCATTTCGTGCAGTGTTGGTAAAATATAGTCTAAACATTTAAATGAGAAATAGCTTAAACCAAATCACTTTAGTTATTTGCTTACGATGAAATGAAAAAGTTATTTTGTATTCATTACCCCATGCCCTAGCATTGAGGTGTAATTTTCTCATAATTTATGTTTATTTGTTAAACGTGCTTTAATTAACTGAGCTTTTATTTAAACATATTCTTGGTCCCACAACTACTGATTAACCACTTTTGCCTTCGTTATAAAGTACAGCAGGGCTTCTTGTTTCAAAGCAAGAAACAAGATAACAAACACACACACACAAAGTATCATCGACTTCCACAAAGTCCACAAAGTTAGTGTCTGTTGAAGTGTTGCATATAGCATCAAGAATGGCACAACCTACAGACCTGAGAGTGATTGGTTCAGAAGGTTTTGCTCTTATAGACAAGTTTTATGGATCATCAACACGAAGAAGACCTAATAAAAAGGGGGTATTTCCTTCAAGACAGGGACGTTGGATGGTTCAAGTGCCCAATGACGAATTGGAAGAGCCTGTAATCAATAGCAGAGAGGCTGCTTCTCGCTATGGTGGAATTATGATTATGAATTACCCTAAACCACAAACCCATCTTAACTGGTAGTTCATTCAACCTTCTCCATTTTGGTTTATATATATATATAGGTATATAAAATTGGGGATGTTGTAACCCATCTCATAAAATTATATGATCACTGTATCAGTATATATATTTGGGAAGCATCTCTAGGAGTTGCAGTATAATCTTTGAAGAATGCAGCAAGAGCTGTTGTATAACTAATTTGATCTCTTACAATAAATATATATATATTATATGATAGATCAATACTATCATGTTTATTTCTTTTATTTTATCATCTATACTATTATATAATATTATAGAAAGTTGCCTCGTTTGATACTAAGGAGTACCATTTATAATTATTTTTTGAGTAATCATATTATGATAAAAAAGTTCATTGAATTTATTAATAGTTAATTTTAACTAAGAATACAGCAACATGTTTAATGAGATTTATTTTAAGCATTGTTTTTATGTTAACATTTGAACTTGATAGCACTTATAAACAACTATTCACTACAAAAAGAATTTGAAATTATTAACAAAATTTTACCGACAGAAATAAATTCATCTGTAATATATATTTTACTTACTGTTTGTAAAATTCGTTGATAATGTATATAAAAAATCCATCGATAAATCTGTCAATAAAAAAATAACAAATTTTCGTTCACTCTTTCTCTTTTCGTGAACAACACACTATTTTTTTTCTCTCCTTCTAGGCCTATTTCTTTTGACGTTTCACATCCTAAAACCTTAATTTTTGTTTATTTTCAAAACTCTCTTCATCTTCTTTTCTCTCCCATGACGGCAATCTCATCTTTTGTCATTTTCCTCATCTCAACTTAAATCATCGTAGCTATACGCCCCTTTGTCGTGTCTCCATGTTCGTTGAGTCAAGTCGTCATCTCTATCACCACCTATGTCATCGAGCTTAGGATCTTCCACTCCATCTTGTTCTTCTCTAACATGTGTAAGGGAGGGATAACATCTTTATTCTTCCTCTTTCATGCAAGGGCGCATCCAAGCCATACATTGTCACCATCGCGCATCGTTGCTGGACAGTGACTAATTTAAAACCAAACGAATTCCCTTATTCTCTTTTCTATGTTTACTCTCTTTTTCATTTATGTTGCTGGTGAAGTAATTTGTTAGGTTGGCTATACTTTTTGTGTAGGTTATAAAATTGTGTGAATTTGTATAAAATTTTGTAATTGTGAAAGAAACTAAAGCGATATAATGAATAAAAATGGGATGATGGAATTTTGTGCGTGAAATTGTATGAATCTGTATGACATTCGTTTGTAATATTTTTGTGGATTGGAAAAAATAAGAAAAAGAAAAAGGAGAGAGAAGAAAAAGATAAACCAAATTATAACATTTACTAACGAATCCGTTAATAATTACCGACAAATTTTAATTGTATTTACCAATAAATTTTTCTGTCGATAATCGATGAATTTTTATGTCTTTAACAAAAATTTTAACTATTAATACACTTTTATGTCATAATTAAAATATTGAAAAATTCCATGAATACTCTTTACAAAAAGTAATATTTAACTCACAATCTTTTTAAATATTGAAAAAGATTATTTTGGCACCTTTAAAAAAATTACTCCCACTTTACAAAACAGTTTAATAATATAATAATATATATTAAGAGTTTAAATTAAAAAGTAAAGTTAAGTAAAATTAAAATATAATTATTTAGGATTGCAAAGTAAATATTTTTGATTTGATGGATGTGAACTCAATATCACCCTTAAATATTATACTCAGCTTTTCACTAATATAGAAAACAGATATACACAAATCGCACGATCAGATTCACTTTCCATCAAAATATTTGGACTTAATAAAAATGATAAATTCGAATATATTCGTTATTTAGATGAATGCTAAACGACATAACCAAATAAATAAATCAAAGAACCGATCTATACATTACTACAATTATTGGTAATGTCGTTTTAATGGTTAAGAGAGAATAGATTCATTCTTTCTTGCTGAAGACGTAGAGCTCAACACTCAGCCATTTCTCTCTATAAAAGCAGATCAGGGTGTCTGAACCTTTGAAGCAAGAAACCAAAACCTCAATTAAAATTCCCTCTGAAACTTGCTGCAATATCTAACGTTCCATATATGGCACCTCCTTCAGCAGACCTCAGACAGATTGCTACAGAAGGGTTTGCTCTGATAGAGACGTTCTACGGTTCAGCAACAAGAAGGAGCAGTGGCAGTGATGCATTGTCTTTGCATGGCCGCAGAGAACGTTGTTGCGTGGTTTATCAAGTGCCTAAAGATGTGATGAACGAGTCTTCTGTTGGCAGTTATAGCAAGCCTAAAGTCCCAAATCGTTGGGGTAGATCCTTTAAGTTTTAAGATCTTTGGCCTATATGCATGCTGTATGTAAGTTATCTTCAAAAGGGTATGTCCTGTTTCTTGTTTTTAGGTTACTCTCTTTTATAACATGTATGTACAAAAAACTCGAAGACTTTAAGACAACGTCTTCTGCAGTTGTGAAAGTCTATGTTGTTCAATAAAGTATATGTTCTGTGTTGCTGCACGAAGCCTTTAAGGATATGTAATTGATGAAGTTGCTCTTAATATGCACTGTCCACTTTCTCATAAAGATTTGCAGTGAAAGTCATCAATGGAGAAATATAAATATTTCGAAAATGTTCTGACGTATAATGTTTTTACGTCACAGAAAGAAAATTTTATTATAAGAGTTAGTAACAGAACAAAAGTTTTGTTATAGAAGTGGATGTCCCGAACATAAGCTACACACTCTGTGTGACAACATATAAAAAATATATATTTAGTGTTTTGCTTCTGCAAATTGTGTAGATTTGATACGAAAGTTAGAATTTCAATGTAAAAAGGCATATAAAACGAGACCATTTTATTCTGAAAACTTTCTTCGCATCTTAGCCAAGATTTGTGGAAAAACGCTCTTAAACTTAATGAGATATATACATTATCTTTTTATAATAAAATAATATAACATAATAAAACTGATAAAATATAAATTATTATCATTAAATTAGCAATAATAAATAAAATAAATAAATTATATAAAAAATAATTATTATTATTATCATAATAACAAAATAAATAATATAAATAATAATAATTATTATCCAAATTTATCCATTAAAGTATTTTTCTAGTTTATTAAATCTTTTCATAAATCTCCATTTCAAATTCCTTTACAGTTTACAATAAATCATAAGTATTTGAAAAGTTGTATATTAATGCATGATATTCTATCAATTTTGCACCTTTCCACCTAACTTGACTTTTAAAGAAACTATATAACCATCGTAATATTAATTAAGTACTGCTCAGAGAAGGTGTTAACAATCCCCACATAATAGAGTCTAGAAAAAAGAAAATAACCAAATGAACATCAAGCATAACAATATCTAAGACACTATCCAAGCATCCAGACCCCTTATGGTCCAAGCAGGTATAAAATTTTTACTTTAGATCTCTTAAAAAATGTCTTAATGTTTTATTTTTAGTACTAACTGAACTTTGATTTTAATTTTATAAATTATTTTCTTCGATTTACAAAGTTTAATAATTGATTCTAACATTATCTTAATATATAGCTAGGGATGGATGCATGCACAATACTTGAGACACAGCAAAATGTAGCTACGTCATGGAGTTTACGTAAGAAAGTGAAAGATTTAAAGATGCTAGAGCAAATTTGTTGACTCTTTGACTGGAACAAAGTATTTTGTTTGGGGGTATAAATAGCAATTAATCAAGCACTAAAGTGGGCCGAAAGTTTGGTAGAAAGTTCCTTCCATAACATAATTATTATGTCTTAGAATCTGATACATCATTTACTATATTCTCAACTACCTTATTTTAACGCGGATTTATATTACACACGGAACCATCATTTGATGTACATATTTAAGTAAACGATGAACTACTATTACAGGATAAATCAGGTTTCTCCAAAACAAACCAGATTTTTACTATTAATGATGATTTTTTTATTTATTATGGAAGGTTACGAGTCTTTTGAGCAATGATTTAACGGAAGAGACAACTAATGAAATATAAGTCTTTTGGTTTTTATGTAACAAAGTTTTATATCAGTAATATAAAAGAAAGTAGAACTGTATCATTATTTGATAGAGAAGAATCTGATACTGCAACCGCCATATTCTGAGTGATTTGGATAATCATGGAAGAAGAAGCAAATTGAAGGAATATACTAATTAATCCGTTAATATGATTTAAATCTACTGCTTGAAAAGAAGGAAATTAATGGAACCTATGCAATATTCCATGATCTGAAAGCATTCTATTATAGTAGATTTTGGAAGAACTCTCATAATTAGAAGTATTTAATAACGTAATTATGGAAGTTAAATGCTACCACGAAGTTCGGTGATGCTAACACGCTTGTGGAATAACAAAGGTTCATAAAATAAAATGAAAATAATTATTTGTTTCTAAAAAAAAGAAAGAATTCGAATTAGATTCACATTACCTTTATGCTCTATTTTTCTTTTTGCATTGTAATTTTCAGCTTTTAACACTGCTATGTTAATTTTAATTTGTTATAATTATTTCCACCCTATATTCATAAAAAACAATAAATTTTAAGTTTAATAAATAAAATTTATCTTACTTATATACTTTAACCATATTATATTGATGATGAAATGAACCCACTTATAGTGACTATAAATTAATTAATCTTATCTAATAAGATGAACTTTCTATATAGATGTTGATATTTCTTTGCATCTCTTTGTGGAAAACACATATATGTTGTATCCCTTATACTTTTTCTTAAAATAAGAATAAAGTTTCTGAATTTTTGTTTGCTGTAAAAAAATAATAAACTCTCAGAGAAATTATACTTAATGTTTTCTAAAATTTGAAAACCAAAAAATATCGAAGTATATGAATCCAAAATACAGTACCTGAGTTTTCTATATTTCATAATTTTTTTGTTAAATTTGTATAATAATTCGCAAAAAATGAATTTCATGTGTAAATAATATTATAAAGTTGTACGAAATATTAGTCTCGCCAAAATATGAAAACTCTAACAATAATATAAGAACTAAAAATACACTTCATAATTAGTATCATCTATATTATACTCAAACTTGTTTTATAATTTTTTTCCAAAAGTTCTGAATGACACTGGGAATGCACATGGATATGTTTTTCTTTTGTTTTAAATATTAAAAAAAAATGTAATTTGTTCCATGTAATAATTTTAGTTAAATTCTATTTTGGTCTTCCTATTTGTCAAATTAATAGGAAGCCGTGCTATAGTTAAAGTTTCAAGGAAACTAATGCAAGTCACTTTTCTTAAAATAATAAAAGTTACAAATAAAACTGTCTTCAAATTTTAATTATAGATTATAAGATTTAAAATGTTACATATGATCTTTCTAAATGTATAATCTATAACTGACAGGCAAGTTTTAATTATTTTTTAAATTGTTTAATTGTAGAAATGACAACTAATGATTTTGAAAGAAAATAAGAGGTGCAGAAGTAAAAGCCCAATAATAATGTGCAAAAGCCCGTTAACAGGGTGCAGCCCAAGCAGCAGAGTGGTAAGGTGAAGCTTTTACTTCCTGCGCTTTCATAATTTATTATAAATAGAATATTATGGTATATAAAACACACTTTATTAAATATACAATTTTGAAAAAAAAATTATAGAAACTTGTTCAAATTCCATTAATTCTTTTACATAAATCTCCATTTCAAAATTCCTTTACATTTTACAAATTTTTTTAATCTAAACAATTTCACTTTCATTTTTCTATTTAAATTTATTCCTTCAAATCTATCTTTAAAACTAAACACAACTGACTAGAATAAAAACAATAAAAGACACACATCATAAGTATTTAAAAAGTTGTATATTTACGTATGATATTTGCTCCCTTTCCACATATAATAGAGCCAAAAAATAACCAAACGAACATCAAGCAAACCAATATCTAAGCAGATATAAAGTTTTTACTTTTAGATCTCTTAAAAAATTGTCTTAATTTTTTTTAATACTAATATATCTCTATTAATTACAAAATTATATTTAAAAATAAAATTTAATTAAATTATCATAATTATTAATTTTTACAATAAATTTTATTATTTGTAAAAATATCTTATTTTTAAATTTGCTTTAGGTTTTTCAGAATTAAGATATATTTTAACATAAATAATTTTATTAGTAAATAAAAAAAATGTTATCTTAAATTTATTTTAGACTTCCCAAACTCTTGAATCATTTTTATATAAACTTACTGTTATTATGGGCTCATTGGCTACCGATCGGTCTCGATCAGCTTCTCATCCGTTCGGTCTCGACAACTATTAAGCTGAGTTAACGCACAATGAATATGATAACGGCTACCGTTAAACAATTAAGGTTTGCATTAATGACCATTAAGAGGTAAATTAATTTGTCAGATTCCTTTAAACTCTATAAATAAGGGTTTAGGTTTGAGGTAAAGACACATTCGACTCATACTATAATAGCCCTATTTACGTCCTATTAGGACTTTAATATTTAACTGTAAAAAAACAGTTCATAAAACGACTCCTAACTTGAGCGTCGGAGTGCCTTTTACAGGTACCTCCCCCTCCGATCCAAAGCGACAACTGAGCGGTCTAAACTGGAAGCGTACAAGCGGAGCACACAAGTTGAAGGTTAGTGTCTCGGTCTCACAAATCTCACCGAAACATTTTGGCGCCCACCGTGGGGCCGAGAGCAAGCTGAAGAAACCCAATGGTGACCACGAGAAACATGGATAAGCAGCAAAGGCAGAGCTATAGTCGCGCTCCAAGTCATCATCATGAACAATCGCTTCGTGGAGTTATCAACTGAAGAGAAGCATCCACAATTCTACTACTGTCATGTTTAAATTCGGTTTCATTTGATTCATGCTTTTGTTATTAACTTACGCTCTTATTATAGAATAAATAAAGTCCAATTTAGGCCAACCAATCGCTCCCAAAGTTGCTAAACAAAATCATATTCAACGAAAAAGTCTCTCAACGAGCTAGAAGATTAAGACCGAGCGGTAAATTCCGCTCGGCCAAGAGGTAAATCCCTCTTGTCAAAGTTGAAGTTTGAAGACCAGCGGTAAATCCCACTCGGCGAAGAGGTAAATTCCTCTGAAGACCGAGCGGTAAAACCCACTCATCCAAGAGGTAAATTCCTCTATAAAGATTAAAGACCAAGAGGTAAATCCCTCTATAAAGATTTGAAGACCGAGCTGTAAAACCCACTCGTCCAAGAGGTAAATCCCTCTATAAAGATTAAAGACCAAGAGGTAAATCCCTCTGTAAAGATTTTGAAGACCGAGCGGTAAAACTCACTCGTCCAAGAGGTAAATCCCTCTATAAAGATTTGAAGACCGAGCGGTAAATCCCCCTCGGCGAAGAGGTAAATTCCTCTATAAAGATTGAAGACTGAACGATCTTATTTGATTGGCCAACCGGTCTTATAACAACCTATTCTAACATTAATGCATTGGTTTGTTTGGCTACTCTCTTTCTCACCATATCAAATTTCGAGTTGTTATATTTCTTCAGTACATGTAACAGGATCTTGCAAATCACAACCGAGAGGTAAATCCCTCTCGTCAAAGTTGAAAACAAAGACCGAGCGGTAAATCCCACTTGGCCGAGAGGTAAAACCCTCGTCAAGGTCGAAGCCAAGGACCGAGCGGTAAATCCCACTCGCCCAAGAGGTAAAACCCTCTCGTTAAAGTTGAAGCCAAAGACCGAGAAGAAAATCCCTCTCAACCGAACGGTTCTCACTCTCATCAATCAGGAAGCTCTGATAACAAGGATTGTGTCAAGCATGCGGTCAGATTCAATACATGGAACTGTTCGGCACAAATAGGATATAACGACTTGAAGGACACGGAGAGCAAAATCTCCTTAATACAACGAGAACAACCTCCCTCAAACTCATAAGTCCTATAGTTAACCGTTCGGCTAAAGCCGAACGATTAACTCAGACTTGGGGGGCTTATGTTACTATGGGCTCACTGACTACCGATCGGTCTCGATCAGCTTCTCATTCGTTCGGTCTCGACAACTATTGAGCAAAGTTAACGCACAATGAATGTGATAACGACTACCGTTAAACAATTAAGGTTTGCATTAATGACCATCAAGAGGTAAATTAATTTGTCAGATTCCTTTAAACTCTATAAATAAGGGTTTAGGTTTGAGGTAAAGACACATTCAACTCATACTATAATAGCCCTATCTACGTCCTATTAGGACTTTAATATTTAACTGTAACAAACAGTTCATAAAACGACTCCTAACTTGAGCGTCAGAGTGCCTTTTGCAGGTACCTCCCCCTTCGATCCAAAGCGACAACTGAGCGGTCTAAACTAAAAGTGTACAACGGAACACACAAGTTGAAGGTTAGTGTCTCGATCTCACAAATCTCACCGAAACACTTACAAAAAATTAAACTCTAATAAAACCAAATAAAAATAATTGTGACAAATATTTTCCTTCATCCGTCACGAACTTTTATTTTTCTGGTAAAAAGCTTAATAACCAATTGCAATCTCAGTAAATTAAAGTAAGATCATGTTTAAGTTTACTTAACTATATTTTTTAATATTGTGAGATTTGATTTTGGTTTCTATAAACGTTTTCTCTAAATTTAAAATTAATGCTTTCACTTTCTAACTGAACTTTGATTTTAATTTTATAAATCATTTTCTTCGATTTACAAAGTTTAATATAATTGATTCTAACATTATCTTAATATATGGTTAGGGATGGATGCATGCACAATGCTTGAGACACTGCAAAACGTAGCTACGTCATGGAGTTTACGTAAGAAAGTGAAAGATTTAAAGATGCTAAAGCAAATTTGTTGACTCTTTGACTGGAACAAAGTATTTTGTTTGGGGGTATAAATAGCAATTAATCAAGCACTAAAGTGGGCCGAAAGTTTGGTAGAAAGTTCCTTCCATAACATAATTATTATGTCCAAGAATCTGATACAACATTAACTATATTCTCAACTACCTTGAGTAATATAAAAAGAAAATAGAAAAAATTATTATAAAAATAAAGTGTTGATTTAAGAATAATTATCTTAATTTAATCATTATTTTTTATATATGAATAATTTAGGTAGTTGTATGTTATTCAAAGATTTACAATTTAAAAACCTTCTCCATTTTGGTTTATATATATATATTATATAATGTGGGATGTTTGTAAGCCGTCTCATAAAGTTATATGATCACTTGATCAGTATACACTGACAATACATAAAATACCATATACTATGTTAATTATTTGTTCAATAAATATAATTAATATCTTCTTGCTTAATTCATTATTAGAGGAATCACTCTAATATATAATGTGAAACTTTAAGAAATAAAGAAATATTAGTGAAATATTAATAAAACCCGTGAATTTATATGATAGTCAAAGTACTTTGTTGAGAAGAAATTATAAATTCATTAAATAGGGGAAATTTTACATCCTTTAATAAAAATGTAATAAAAATTAAATAAAAGTATTTTTAATATATATAATATAAATATTTCTGTTTCTATAGAATCAATTTTTTATATAGTTATATAACTTTTCTTCAAATTAGAATATATATATATATATACTCTATTTATCTAACTTATTACAAATATAACTGATATCTACTCTTTTTAAAAATTTGGTGAATATTAATTAACTTTTCATCATAATTAACAAAATCTACTAGCGATGTCTAAAGACTTTGAATTTACTCTTGTAAAATAACAATCCATGTAATTCGTTTAATATCTACAGGATTTGGCTAAAATTCACAATAGTTATAATTTGTAATTGACTTACACAAATATTTCCATAAAATAGTATTTAACAAAATCTATTCAAGATTTTTAGTTATAAAAATGATTTCAACTTAAAAAATAAAAGTGAGTTTATGTCTAACTTAATCTTAATCTCACAGTATATATTTTGTAATTTGATTATATTTCTAGTCAAGATTTCTAAGTTTAACCTTCGTTACTTATCTTTTCATTCTCCTCTAAGGTAACTGGCATTCCATAATATGACTGTCTCTTACTTTATACAAAGGATACATCACACGAAATTGCTGCTGAGTTACAAAGAATTCCTGCTCTGGTAATTGGCAACTTCATGGAAATCTTGTTGCAACCTTGTTCATGGCATGATGTTTTTGATCCCAAGTTTAATATCGTGTCTCCTGGTGCAGACATGGACATATCCTTAACAATGGGGTTGACAAAGAATTCATTTTACCACTCTTACATTTTAACTTAAATAAACATAAATATTTAAGTTAAATTAGTGTCAATTAGATCAATATTAAGTTTAATAAATATTATAATAACTTAATTAATATAATCAATTTTATTAACTTTGAAGTAAAGTCATTAAAATTTAAATTAGTTTCTAATTTAAAAATACAAACTAATTTAGAATTAATAATAATAATAAGTAGTTAAAGCATGACAATTAATATTATAGACAAATTTAAATTTTAATTCACTAATTTTTATTAATAATAAAAATTATTTTAGATACTAATAATCTTTTTACCTGTTATATCTAATTTAATCAATATAATAATTTATTATTTTTGTGTAATCTTAATTTAATATTTCGTTATTAAAAAGTGGTACTCATTTGAAGAAATTGACTGTCAATCCACTATTTTAATAAAATGAATTAAATAATTATAAATAACTTCCAGATCAAAGAACCAATCTCAACATAAAAACTTGGAAAATATAGTGTGCAAAAATGTCAAACACCACAAGCCAAATAAGTTATCTGCCGCCATTTAGTTTGATTCCTTTACACTAATTTTGTTTTGAAAAATTACCAATAAAATATTGATAAGAGTAATAATTATATTACGACTGTTACAATTTTAATTCTTAATTGTAATTCAGCATTTTATTTTAGAATATTCCAAATATCTTCTTGTATCAGTTAGTAAAGAAGATTAATCCAAAGCTTCTCAAGCTAGTTTTTGCGTAATGCAATTCTCAAGCTATTTCTTCAATTCAAATAGACATGGGTCCCACATCGTAATGATGTCAGAGGTTCTAAAACGGAACTAATTCACCCACAACCTTTTCACCTGCACAGATCGAGATTTCCGACATGGCGCGGAACACAGCAGACCTTGTAGCGCAACTCGATGTTGCTAATCACTTTCCCTACGACTCTCTCCTCCGCTACTGCTCTTCCAACATTTCGGGTTTCCCTCAACCCGCCACTCAGTTCACCGTTTCGCAGGTTTTTGTCTTTTTCGGAACTTTTATCGTGCTTCTGGGTCACATGGGTTTTCGTCAAAATTTGATTTTTATTTTTATTTTGGCCGTGTGATTCTCTGGTGAAATGTTGTTTTAGTTTGGGCATGGACAATCCAACCCTACTTACTTGTTGGAAGCGGGTTCTCATGACTCCGTCGTGAAGCGCTATGTTCTCAGGAAGAAACCTGCCGGGAAATTGCTCGCTTCAGCTCATGCCGTTGAAAGAGAATTTCAGGTTTTTTTATATTACATTGATGAAAATTGAAGTCTGAGCTATTTTGAATTTGAAGAAGTAAACAACCATACCTTGTTATAGAGTCATGTTGAAAAAGTAAACTAGATAGTTTTACTACTATCTATCTTTTAGAATAAAAGCATTCAAATATAGATCACATTACTTCAAAATTATGTTTAATTCAAAATCAATTTTGTAAAAGTTCATCCAAACTCCCACTTAAGTGTTTGAAGTGTGGGCCATGAATAACATATTAGTGAGAAAATGACTAGTTGTGTGTCGCTATTATTCACAGGTTCTCCAGGCATTGGGTGCTCATACCAAAGTTCCGGTTCCTAAGGTTTTCTGTTTGTGCAACGATCCAAGTGTTATTGGAACCGCGTTTTATATCATGGAATATTTGGAGGGACGCATATTTATTGACTCTAAGTTACCGGTATGATTTGCTTTCTAGTTAATTTTGGTTTCCTTGGTGATTGCTGAATTGTCATTGGTTTGATTGGTGACATGTGACTTGTAAATAATCAGGGTGTGCCACCTGAGAGGAGGAGCGCAATTTACAGGGCAACTGCTAAAGCCTTAGCTTCCATACATTCTGCTAATGTGGACTCCATTGGTTTGGGAAAATATGGACAACGCAATAATTATTGCAAAAGACAGGTATATTATTTTATATATGATTATTTATGGTCAATTTACATGAAAATTTGGTTTTTAATGGTGCCGAATGACATTGTACGATCCATTTAGCGACTCAATTGGTGAAATAAGACTTTGTTGTTGTGCGTTGAATTTTTTTCACGTGGAGATATATGTATTGGGATAGAAAGCTGAACATAGATGGATGAGCTGAAAAGTTATTACAGCACAGTAAAATTTACGAAAGTAAATGTTGAGGAGACCTTGAAAACATCGATCACTGCATTTGGTTTTATAAAAAGTTTGAGGATGCACTGATCAATTCCTTGCCCTGTGTCCATTTTTTGGTTCCACTCCATGTTGTATCGCCACCCCTGCTATTGTGCCAGGACCGAAAAGAAGGGTTAGGATCAAAATAGTTGTTTTATTAAAAATATTTTGCTAATGATAGTTTCTTTTGTTGTATTAGATTGAGAGGTGGGCTAAGCAATATGTTGCCTCAACCAGTGAGGGTAAACCTGCAAGTAATCCAAAAATGTTTGCCTTGATTGATTGGCTACGACATCAAATCCCCTCTGAAGATTCTTCTGGAGCAACAGGTGGTCTGGTTCATGGAGATTTTCGCATTGACAATCTTGTGTTCCATCCCACAGAGGTAAGATTTATATAGTATTTTTCTTTGTTCTGGTCTTAATGCATGGATTTTTGTTCTGGTCATGCTCAAATTTAGAGTGTCATAACTAGTTTGCTAAAAGAAACAAAATTTATGTTCTCAATGCCATGTATTCTTTACTCTGGAGTTAGGACACTGTCTTTGAAGACTCAATATTAGTATTTAAGACTGTTAAATTCATTGGCATCTTAGAACCCACTTCTTGTGCCTTACAAGTTTTCTTTCTGCTGCAGGATCGAGTAATTGGAATACTTGACTGGGAACTGTCTACCCTCGGTAACCAAATGTGTGATGTTGCATATAGCTGTATGGTATGTACCATACACTCACTTTTCTGAATCGAGATTTTGTAAAATAAATGAGTTATATAATCTTGATGATTAGCATCTTCATTTAGTCTGATTGCTTGTTAAACTGATGATAGTAGAATCACTGTTTCAGATTACCTAAGTATTTGATTAATTGAATTACCTATTCAATTCATGTTCCTTTTGCTCTCCTGGAAGACTTATATTGCAGATATTGGGCCTGAAAACGTGCATGAAGGTATGGAGCGTTCTGGACTACCTGAGGGGATTCCTTCACTACCCGAATATTTGGCTGATTACTGTTCCCTAGCAGTAAGTGTTCTGAATATATATGTCTCAATAGATTTTGATATCATTTATTGTGTATGCTGTTATGACGATATACATCAAACAAATTTATGCATTATTTATTACCTTTACCTTAAGACTTCTTGGGAATTGGAAATTCTGCTATTAAGTATGTGTGGAATTTAGATTCAAATCAACAGTTAGGATAGATAATAGCCTCCACAATATATCCATCTAGATATTAGGGTATAGGGTTGCCTAGAAAGTTGACATGAAAGCTATAATTTTTCCTAAAAGAAACCAAAAAGAAGAATTCTTGTGTGTTAAGGAGAAAAGTATCCCCATTTTCTAATATATGTGGAAGACACTTAATGTCGGGAAAACTGTGGTAGATAGGATAAGGATAAGAGCTTCTTGTATCATATCTTTTGGCATTAACATTAGCCATTTAGCCGGGGATGATTTTGGCATGTCTTGTATCATATCTTTGCCTATTCTTGAAGATCTAACAGAAGATTTTTGGATTCCAGGAAAGAAAATGGCCTGTTGCTGAATGGAAGTTCTATATTGCCTTTTCTTTGTTCAGAGGCGCTTCAATTTATGCAGGAGTTTATAATAGATGGGTTAAGGTATCTAAATTTGTTAGTGATGCTGCTGCTGTTATAGTTTTAAGATCTAATATTTTGTGGCTTCTTTGTGTTGCAATAGGGTAATGCATCAGGAGGTGAGCGTGCTCGATACACTGGAGTACTTGCTAATGGCCTTATAGATGCTGCTTGGGAATTTATTGGACAAAATTCCGTGCTTCCTCAGCATCCTCCTTCAGGTAGCTATAACATGTAAACATTATGGCTTCTCATGTACTGTATCTAAAATGTAATTTGTTGCTCCAGTGGAAGCTAAAAATATTACTAGATTATTAGTATTAAAATACAGCTGAGGCCCTTTCACACCTGACAATCAGATGCAAATGGACGAGAATATTCAAAAGAGTTTGTGAATGGGAATGATGCACAGGGCCGCTCAAATCAGGGGAAGTTTGTTCCTAGTCAAAAGGTTTTGGAACTGAGGAAAAAATTAATTAAGTTCATGGAGGAACACATTTACCCCATGGAAAATGAATTTTATGAACTTGCCCAATCAGACTCACGCTGGACTGTTCACCCAGCAGAGGAAAAGTTAAAGGAGATGGCAAAGAAAGAAGGCTTGTGGAACTTATGGATTCCTGTATGCATCTTTTCCTCTTTCTTTTTTCTGTATTTTGTGATTTCAGAAGCTTTTCTCATCCATCCATCAGGTTTGATATATTACAGCTTCTGAAGAGTTATGAGCATTGAAATAAAAATTAAAAGATGTTGTTGGCGATCCCTCACCATATTAAGGCAATTTGGTGGAGTTGAGTTAGGTTCAAACTTACATTCTAAAAGACACGACTAAGTTATTTAGTAGATGTTCTACCCTGTCTACCCACCCTCTCAAAATAAAACTTGATAAAATCTAAGCTTGTTAAAAAAAGATACTTAAAAATAAAATAACAGGAATATAAAGGTTTAGTGGATCATAGATGGAAAAAGAACTTGTGGATGCTTGAAGTGCCGTAGGGTTGAGCATTGCTATAACTCAACAGGACAGCCGAGAAAATATTCAGCCTGAATAGCTAGATGGAGTACTGAATTATTAAACGTTTATCATATATGATTATTTCTTAAATTCATTGTCACTATTTCTTTTCTTGAAAAAGAAGTCCTCTGAATGCATTCGTTTGTATGCAGCTTGATAGTGCAGTGAGAGCAAGAAGCCTTATCTTTGATGGGAGCAATAATCATCTCTCTTCCAATGCAAATGATTTGTTATTGGGGGCTGGTCTCACTAATCTCGAATACGGATACCTTTGTGAGGTCATGGGTCGTTCCATTTGGGCTCCACAAATATTTAATTGTGGTGCACCTGACACAGGTAATATGGAGGTAAGATGGAACTTATCGATTTGCTTGGTTGATCTTTAACTGACTAACACTAATTGGATCTCTCTGGAGTTGATCATATTCAGTATGCACTCTATCGATGTTGCATTTTTGTCTAATTTGGTAGCATTACTTTGCATATTAGGTATTACTGCGTTATGGAAATAAAGAACAACTGCAAGAATGGCTAGTTCCTTTGCTTGAGGGGACAATTAGGTCTGGATTTGCTATGACGGAACCACAGGTTGCATCTTCTGATGCAACCAATATTGAGTGTTCTATTAAAAGGTAGTATTATAGATAATCTTATGTAATTCAGGAGTTCAGTCTTTTCATTTAGCAATGTAAATGCATTGGCTAACTACTTTAAAAAATTTAGGTTTGAGTCAAATTTCTTGGTAGAAGACAATTTAGACATATATGAGAGTATGGGCATCTTATTTAGTTGTTTTCTTAATTTTTCATCTTTTATAGGCAAGGAGATTCATATATTATCAATGGGACAAAATGGTGGACAAGTGGTGCTATGGATCCAAGATGTAGAATTCTTATAGTCATGGTGAGCATTTGATTGAAAGTTATTTCACTAACAGTCATCTACTATTCATGTCAATAATCAAGTGTGATCAAAACATATGGGCAGGGGAAAACTGACTTCAATGCAGCTAAGCATAAACAACAATCGATGATCTTAGTGGATGTCCAGACTCCTGGTGTTCACATAAAGAGACCATTGACGGTGTTTGGCTTTGATGATGCTCCTCATGGGCATGCAGAAATAACTTTTGAAAATGTTTGTGTGCCAGCGAAAAACATCCTACTGGGGGAAGGACGTGGATTTGAGATTGCTCAGGTAAGTCAGAAAATATTTCTTAGGTTGAATATTGGGATCTGATGTTGGTTTGAACTCTGTTATCTACTATTGAATATTGGAATCTAATGTTAGTTTGATC
Organism: Vigna umbellata; assembly: GCF_029865625.1. NCBI lineage: Eukaryota > Viridiplantae > Streptophyta > Magnoliopsida > Fabales > Fabaceae > Vigna > Vigna umbellata. Next base: position 3,307,146 of record NC_142166.1, read on the forward strand.
CTTTCCATCCCTTCTTGGCTTAAAGAATAATACCTGCTTAAAGTAAACTCTGTTATGTACTGTTGTTTTCTGGGTTCACTTTTGCTCACCATTTTAATGTTATTTGTTGCCCCAAATTTGCTGAGTGACTGTGAAAATAGTTCAACCCTTTGGTTGATTTTGAAAGCCTTGTGAACTTTGATAGAAATCTGCTACAAAACAAGACTTTGAGAATGCAACGTCTGTCAACTCGTAACAAGATATAAAACTAAGTTAAGGGAGATGCTTCCTTTTAAAACTCAAACTAATAAGTGTCAAGGAAGCTAATTCTTTAAGTAAACTTGACAGTTAGCAAAGTTGTACTTTCAAACATGATTTATCCGTCTCTGTAATTTTTTTAAAGTTTACCAATTGTAGTAAATTTGGAAAAAATTGCACCAGTTTGGTACATAAACCTCACTCTACATACCAGCTGATAAGTTTGGCACATAAATCTCACTCTACAGACCAATTGATAAGTATTCTAAGCGCTTAGCAAACTCAGCTCTGGAGCTAACTGTTTAAGGGAGAGAGTCAAACACTTAAATACCCCCTGGATATACCATATTACTTGATGTGAGACTTAAGCACTCCCATAATACCCTAGTTCCTATCAACAACATCTCAATATATTTAGATAGGGACTTTCATAAGTATGAATTATCATTCAAAAGTGGACACACCAATAATAGTTTTAGGATATTTTTGGAGAATTTCTCCGAAAACATTTAAAGAGGAGAAAATAAGAGTTTCTCTATAAGCTAAAAGTAGTTTATAAATAAGTTAAAAGTACTTTTTCTGGAGAAGTTAATGTAAGTGAGCATCTACAAATTAGTTTGTATATAAGTTAATTTTTGTTTATGGATTTTTTTTGTCTTTTAAGTGTTTCTGAAGAAGTTTATCCAAATAAACTCTCAATATATTCTACTATACAAGGAATTGCGGGGTTATGTATGGAAGTTATTTGGTCTGTGACTGCATAATTTACATCTGCCTATCTTTTATATGTTTACTGAAGTACCAGATAGTATATTTTCAATGTGCTTGTAACTACTATTCTTACAGGGTAGGCTTGGTCCTGGAAGGCTGCACCATTGTATGAGACTGATAGGTGTTGCTGAGCGCGGCATGCAGTTGATGGTTCAAAGAGCCATCAGTAGAAAAACATTTGGAAAGTACATTGCTCAACATGGTTCATTTCTCTCGGATATGGCCAAGGTATTAGGAATTTGTTGGAAAGGGTAAAAGAAAAAACTAACCAGAAGTGGCAGGAATAGAAATGGCTATGTTTTACATTATTAAGATTTCTGCTTACTTAGCTTCTGATGTTCAGTGTCGAATAGAGGTAGAGAGGACCAGATTGTTAGTGTTGGAAGCCGCTGACCAACTTGATAGGCTTGGGAACAAAAATGCTCGGGGGATACTAGCAATGGCAAAGGTAATTGTTTTTAGCACAGCATAATGTTCTACTCTATGGCTCCTATCACTTCACTCTGATGTTGATTCTTTCAACACTCGGTTTGGCATGGGAGCAGGTAGCTGCACCGAACATGGCACTGAAGGTGCTTGACATGGCAATGCAAGTGCATGGAGCAGCTGGTGTTTCATCTGAAACCGTTCTAGCTCATCTCTGGGCAGCTTCAAGGACACTGAGAATCGCTGATGGTCCAGATGAAGTTCACTTGGGGACCATTGCCAAGCTAGAACTGCAGAAAGCCAAGCTTTGAAATCCTGAACACTTTTCTCCCCAGGGCTAAATCAAAGTCATCAAATTACACCAAGAAAATGTTCCTAGGAGAAAAATATCCGTGTTTCAAAATGCTTTTGGAAGCATTATGTTACATAGGAGGTTATTCAAAATCAGGTTTGAAAATTGTTACTTTAAATTCCTTAGTTAAATATCACAACCCAGTGGTTTACTGAAAGAAGAAATTCGTGAGTATGCAGTATGTTATTTAAGTTGATAGTAAAAACCTGGATGGCTTAATAAGCATATAAAAAAGTATATAGAATAAATGTGGAAGTCTTTTCTCCTGTACAAACAAGTAAAAACATCTATTTTGCCACAAGCAGTAGAAGCCAAAATAATATTCAAATTAAGCGTACTTTTAGTGTTTTATATCTATGCAAATTTACTATAATTCATTATTCAAAATATAAATGCTATATCACCTTTCCTATTTTAAGCAGCTTGATAATCTTTTCCTTCGGACTAAGAAACTCAAGTTTCTTAAAGGATCTCACAATTTACTGTATGAATTATATCAATTCATCTGTGCTTCATAATATTCAAAACCATTTGTAATCTATTCATTTATCATATGATACAGATTACTATATCAAATAATGGGATTTGAATGGCAAATGATATTATTCTAAAAGCTATGGTTAATAATAAATGTGACCTCGTTTTAAATTTTTCCAAAACTTTACTACAAATAGAGTTAAAAGTCAAGTTAAGACATTCTTACATTCTTAATGATATTTCAAATAAAATCATGCAATTTTAGCTTAGCTTTAATTAGGAATAATAAGATGGGTTAGTTATAATAAGTTTAATTATCATTCATTTTGTTTCTTGGATTCCTTTCTAATTATTAAAATATAACTTAAAAATTTAAAATTTATTATTTAAAAAATATGAATATATAATAATATTGTAATTTAAATCATTAATACTTATAAATTAGATTATTATTAAGTTATTTAATATGGTTTTTAATTTATTCACCAGAGTTAACTTCTACTAATTTTTTCTACAAAAGTTAAATAAATAAAGGGCTACTTTACGTTCCATAATAATCATATTGACAAATAATACTAAATAAAGAAGAAAAAATAAAAAGGAAAATGCCTTCAATGTTAACAAGGACTTTACTAGCCATACATCCTCCACTAACATACGATGGAATTCTTATACCAACAAAACGTGTATAAAAGGATATCTCATGTTTTCACTCACAACCTTATTATGGATCAATTAATATTAAGAACGGTGAAACATCAATGTTGGGGAATTGAAGTTTGTGGGAGAACAATGTTCTTATAAACTATGACAGAGGCCTTGTTCATTTTCTATGAAATAAGTGTGAAAAAAATTATAATATAATTGCTAAAAAAAGAAAAAAAAAAGTTTTTCTCCCACCCTCACTGGAGAGACAAATTAATAAATATGACAGATAGTGTAAAATTTATAACTTAACCAAAAATCAAGGTTGATATATATATATATATATATATATATATATATATATATATATATATAACTTCAAAACAACAACAAACATCAAGCGTACACATCAAAAACTTATATTAGCACCAATGTTCTTGATTCAAGGAGATCCTCTCAGCTATACCTTTTTTAAATTGTTTTCTTAACAACCAGATGCCAAAATTAAACAATGACTAAATATATTTGAAGTGATGTTGTGCACAGAGTATAGGAATTACCTGATATCTTGGACGTAGAGAACATATACATCAGAAGTACCTCTGAGAACTTGCCGAGAATTTAGAGCATGTATAAATGAAATAACATCACACGTTGATGAAAGAATAAGTACCCAAAAGATTGAAAATAATAGTTCTGATCATCGTTTCTGATCTTGTTGAGGGAAAAAGGAATACAGAAGGAAGTTTCATAGGGTGGAATTGCATGTGTATAGAGGGATATGGGTGAAGGTAGGAATCGCAACCCAAACAAAAGATTCGCCATTCTTGGCGTGTCTTCGATCCTCCTTGTGGCTGTGGTGGCTGTGATAGCTGTTACTTTAAACCAAGGAGATGTACCTGAAGAAGAAGCAGCTCGTATCGCTAGTTCTCAAAAGACAAGTGTAGACATACTTTGCCATTCAACAGAATACGCGAAAACCTGCAAGAAAAGCCTTAAAAATGTAGCTGCTAACGGAACCGCAGACACAAAGACTCTGGTGAAAGCTGCGATCAATGCCACAGCGGTGGAACTTTTGAGCCACATAAGGAACTCATCCCTTTATAAAGACTTGGGGAAGGACAACATGACAAGACAAGCCATGGATATTTGTAGGGAAGTGTTTCAGTATGCTGTTAATGGCATTCAGAAATCTGCTGATACAATAGACAAGTTTGAATATGGGAAGTTGAGTGAATATATTTATGACCTAAGGGTTTGGGTCGCGGGGAGTCTCACTCACCAGCACACGTGCTTGGAAGGCTTTGTGAACACGAGCACGAAGGCTGGTGAGACAATGACTAAGGTTTTGAATACCTCTATGGAGCTTAGCAGCAATGCGTTGGATATGTTGAATGTGATCTCTGGACTGATGAAGGACCTTAACTTGACCTCATTTGGCAATAGGAGGCTTCTCTCTGAGGACACACCAACCTTGAATGATTATCCTCCGTGGGTGACTCAAGAAAAACGGCGTCTTCTTGAGATGGGAACTGAAAATCCTGATGCAGTTGTGTCCCAAGATGGCTCTGGCCAATTTAAATCTATCAATGAAGCTCTTCAGTCCGTTCCTGCTAACAATGAAAAACCTTTTGTGATTTACGTCAAAGAAGGTGTGTACAGGGAAAACGTTGAAATGTCTGTACTAATGACTCATGTCACGATCGTCGGAGATGGTCCAACAAAGACCAGATTCAGTGGTAGTTTAAACTACGATGATGGCGTCCAAACCTACAAAACTGCAACTTTTGGTTAGTATCTCAGAACTGCTTCATTTAAATTCTACCCTATTGAATACATCGATCCATACCTAACTAACTTGCCATTATCATCAAACGACAGCGGTTAATGCTCCAAACTTCATGGCGAAGGATGTCGGATTTGAGAACACGGCAGGGTCTGAGAAACATCAAGCAGTGGCACTGCGAGTGACAGCAGACCAAGCCGTGTTTCTGAATTGCCACATGGACGGGTTCCAAGACACCCTATATGCTCAGTCACAACGCCAATTCTACCGTGATTGCTCCGTGACTGGGACGGTTGATTTTGTGTTTGGAGATGCCGTTGGAGTGTTCCAAAACTGCACGCTGATTGTGAAAAAACCGTTGGGCAAACAACGGTGCATGGTGACAGCTGGTGGGAGAGTGAAATCCGACAGCCCCACTGCCCTAGTTTTCCAAGGTTGTCTGTTCACGGGAGAGCCGGAAGTGTTTAGCATGCCACAAAAGGTAACATACCTAGGAAGGCCATGGAGGGCATACTCTAAGGTAATCATCATGGACTCCCAACTTGACGACATCTTCATACCAGAAGGGTACATGGGGTGGATGGGAACTGAATTCATGGACACTTGTACATATTTAGAGTACAATAACAGAGGCACTAATGCTGACACTTCACTCAGAGTCAAATGGCCTGGTGTTAGGAGTCTAACAGCAGAAGAAGCAGCTGATTATTATCCTTCCAGGTTCTTTGAACTTTATTCTCCAAATGATGGTGATTGGATTGTTAGATCTAGGGCACCCTACAGTCTTGGCCCTTCTCCCCAGTAGCTAGTGACTAAGAAAGAAAAAAAAAAGGTTATCTGATATTCTAGTGTCACTCATCTACATCAGAGGGGTTACAGTCATACATAGTCTAGTTCTGAAAGATATATACATTCTTATTTTACTACTGTGTATATTATCAATGTTCTCTTGTAAAAATGATAGGTGAATGTGTCAAAATGGGATATATTGGGATCTACTACTCTTTCTTGTAAACTTCACTGACATTCGTAATTGCTTATTATACAATTGCAGCAACACTCAATTTTAGAGATGAATAGGAAATTTGATTTGGAAGTGTGTGTGGTGGTAGCTGCCATGGTATACTTTGAAACCATGTGCTTGGATAAACAATAATGTGTACATAGAATCATATTTGTTTTCATACTTATATTGTTTTATGTACTATCAAATACTTACAAAATGACTTTTAAAGTATATACTTTGGAACTTTTTTAATGTCAAAAATGAATTCTAAATTGCATAATCAGAAAATTGTTTTTTGGAATATCTTTTGCAATTTGTATTCTGTGGAATGTATTTTTTTGATTGCAATTCGAAAGGTATTTTTAGATTGGAAAATATATTTTAGATTATGTAATTTAAAAACTATTTTTTAATCTGAAAATCATTATGTATTTTGAAATAGAAATACTTTCGAAGTTGTAAAATCCAAAATTTATTAAAATATGAAAAGGTGCAGATGTAAATTTTAGCCTTTTATTATAATTTTAATCAAGGATAATTTAGCGTTTATCAATTTTATGGGATGCATTAAGAAGAAAGGGTGGTGCATGAAGAAATAGCCCTCAATTTCGATTCAGATTTAGGAAAGCAAGTAAACCCGGCCCAATTTACCTTTGATTTCTGTCCAGGAGCGGGAAAAATAAATCAAAAGATTTTTGAAAAAAAAAACGTTCCCTCCCTCTCTCTTTCTCTCCTACGCTATCGATTCTCTCTCTTCCTCTCTCTCTCTGTCTCTCTCTCTCTCTCTCTGCATAACTCACCGGGTTCGAACTTGTCAATACCGTAACGTTGTTTTGGGACATTTCAAAACCCTATTTTCAGTTTTCGGAATTTCCCATCTCCTCGCCGGAAAACTTAAACCCTAGATTCTTCTTCCTTTAGGTTCTTGGCATCGAAAATTTCGATATTACCATGATTTTCGAGAGGATTTCGTCCGCTGAAAATGACTAAGAGTACCTTGGAACCCGGGGGGAGCGGAGGCGGTGGCTTCCACGCGGTTCACGCGGAGCGTGACCTAGAATCTAATTGGGAAGTTGACCTCGCCAAAAAACTCGAGGAGTATTTACTGAAAATTTGTTCAGGGGAGATCACCGGCGAGGAAGAAGGACATATTCCTGTGAACTTTGCCGAAGGTTTGGTTCATCATACCCGTTGGTCTTTTGAAAGTTCTCATTTAATGTTTAAGATTTGTGTTCGACTGAGTTAGTTGTTTCTGGGTAATTGTAGCTGCTCTACTGCTTCAGGGTTCCATACAGGTCTATAGTCGAAAGGTGGAGTACCTCTACACCTTGGTCTTGCGTGCTTTGGAGTTCCTTTCCCAGAAAAGGTTTGATTCTTTAGTTCAAGTTTCAGCCTTTATCTGTCTTCTGTTGTGTAATTTGATTTTTGTATCTATGTACCCATTTTTCATTTTATTATGTTACATGGTAATATTCCCTTTTTGTCTTTAATAAACGAAGAGTAGGTTTTAAATTTGCGCTTACAGCTTTGTCGTGGTCCTTGAAATAATGGGAAAATTCGAAAAGAGTATATGCAGTTGTGATGATGGTCACCCTCTGAATCTTTGACATTGTGGCCAAAGTTACGATTGCGTTTTTATTCCCTATCTTTACAACACTTCAGGCGGTTACTTCTTGGTGGCTTTCCTTTTCTATCTGGTTTCTGTTTTTGGTTTAATTGGTAAATAAGTTTCGCGCGCGATGTGCCATAGGTGCACAACATTTGATGTTTTAGGTTGGTCGAATTTGAAATTGTGGTTAGGCACACTTTTTCTAAATGAAGTGTCGTAAAGATAGGGATACGATGTTGGCTACAACTATGGGATACTCTGTTTTTTTTTTCAGAAATATAGGACACGAATATACTAATTTAAGACTTTTTCTATATTCATGGCTTAATGTATAAATGAGGAAATACATGATATCTCCCTTTAACAGTTTTATTCGCTTCATTTCCATGCTCACCATTAGTGTAAATAATAATAATTTTAATATCATCATTCTTTGTCTATAATTTGTGTACCTCTGAATTTGATTCATCAATGGTGAGGTACCCAAATTTTGTGCATCTGGTATGTGCCCACTAGCCAGGAGTACTCAGATAATGGGTACTGGTATTTGTAGTATATGTGCATTAGGTAAAGCATGCAAAAGTCCAAGTGGATAAGGTGTTGAGTGATATTATAGGTGTATTGGATTGTTATTTTTAGTTCACTGAGTCTGATGCAATTTATTGAGATATTTCTAAAGAATTGGAAGGTTGGAAACAATTGAAAGAAATAGAACTCAACGTTTGGCTGATGTACTCAGTTCCGGACATGGACAGTTTATTATGCACAATTAAAATTGTGAAGCATAATGTTAAATTAAAATGGGAGAAGTCTCTGCACTCAATATTTGATGGCCTGGGATCAATATTTGATGTATGAAGATTGTTAGGTACTGTTCTATAGTTTATTATAAAAGGACAATCAATGTCTATGGCACATTGGGTGGAGATGAATGAGATGAGCAATGTATAAGGAGAAAGACCCACTAACATAATGTCTTAAGATTTTGGTGTGTAGCTGGCATCAAATCTCTTATATTAATTGGAGATCCAAATCTCCACCATTATGTATTGACTGTGTTTGGTGTGTCCATTTAAAGAACCCATTGTTTTCTTGTTATTTAAACTTGGATATTGAGAAGTAGATCCACCTTTGTCAGAACTGTCACTGTCAACAGTAGTGTGTGGGCTCTAATCATGTGTTTGGTTCAATGGTGGGAAGGGATGGGAAGGAAGGGATTCAGCCTTCTCATTCTCCCCACTCCTCCCATCCATTTTCCTCCAACTAAAGTGTGTAATTTTATCTTTTGTTTCTGTTATACCTCACTATGAAATCAATTAGGCTAAAGAATATGAAATCAATTGTGGACCTTCACATTACAGTTTAAGCTTTTGGGAAAACTCATCCTTGAAACTGTATTGTCCTTTATGACCATGTGGTCAGTAATATGATCCTATCTATTTTGGTTCTTGTAAACACAAAAATTGAAACCCATTATGTGTTGTCTTCACCTAATGATTAAACCTTTTTGGAGCGCTGCTAATTGACAAAGCCAACAGCGTATTGTAGGTGACGTGAACTGCAAAGTAATAGTGTGTTTTGATTGACTTTTATTTGTGCTTTTGAAAATTAAACAGCAATGTTTGATCTCACTAAGTGTTTTTGGGCAGACAGCAAGATCATGAAGATGGGGAATCGGTCCAACCTGAAGAAATGGGTTCCCGTGCTGTTGCTGATGAGGAAAATGATCAATTCTGGGGCTTAGATGACATCCAAGGTACCCTATTTAATGAGATGACTGAATGATCACATAAGAACCTGGCAGAAAGGATTTATTCTTATGATTATTAATATTAGGTAGCAATATTTAGTCTACCGGCAAAATAGTTTTGTTGCATACCAAGGTTGAAAATGTACATTTATAAATCTATAAATCTATATATGGTAAGATTCTTTTAGCTTAATGGATTCTGGGACAGAATATCATCAATTAAGTTCGGTCATCATGTTATTGGTGGAACCTGGTTCTCTCTGCTTTGGACCTCTGTCAAAATCAGACATTTATTCATTTTATTCGCAATATCTTAATTCTTGGACTTCTTCCTTCCCTCAAATTATCTTCTGTGAGTCCTATCAGTATTTCATGAAGTGTGTCAAAATAATAACTGTTGTTTCATTTCAGTATAAATATTTGCAAATGGTTATATCATCTGTGTTATGATGCAGTTGAAGAAAATAATTCCTTGGATGGCACAACTGGCAAAGAAGTAAATTTGGATCACTTTATAAAACCTCCTGCAAATCTAGTTGTTCTTGAAGGTGACTGCTTGGATGCTGGTGGTGATGGAGGAGAATTGGAGTCTTTTCTGGTATCTTAATTGCTTGCAGCTGTTTGCACACTAATGTTTTTTTTTATAGTTTTATTCACTAATAATACGATGATTTGTTGCAGTTGTCCACCACAGACCTGTACCAGGACTTCATCTTATTGGACACATCTGATGCTGTTGCAGTTCATGAGTTTTTGGAGGGTACCAAAGCTGCCAAAACTCGAAATGATGCTAGTAGAAGAACCCCAGGTCGTAAAAGCTTTCTTTCTCCTGGACGTTCTGGTGGAAGTGCTCGTAGATTATCTGCTGCTAAGAGTCAGTGTGCGAATTCCAACTGCTCCCCTAAACTTAATAGTGGTTTTGATGATGAAAATGTCCGGCCCAGTTTTCCTGCTTCTGATGGTCTTGATGACTGCAATTATGGATTTGATATGGGTCAGGGATGTGAGGCATCTAGGGATTCAGACAATTCAGATGACGATAATGATGATCCATGGAAACCTCTAAATCCTCATGAACAGGGCAACTTGAGGGTGAAGCCATTCAGAAAAGGTCCCCCCAACTCCTCAAAATCTTTCAACAACTTGCCTTACCTTAGCTGTGTAACTTATCTGCATTTATCTTTTTGCTGTTCCTGCAGTTAAAATTTTAAAAAAGAGTAACATTAATGTGAGACAACCAGTTCCTATGAGCTCCTTGTTTCCAGTTGCAAAATTGCATGGCCCTATCAGTCCAGAGCTCGTGGAACTGTGGGAGAGGCAACATAATGCCCATGAAAAACAAAGGGATTTTCAAGCTCCATTCTATGAGAAGGTACTTTTTCATGGTTTCTCTATTTACCAGTATATTAATTTTTACGATATAAAATGTGATTTGAAATTTGCAGCTGAGGCAATCTCTTGTTAACGAGGGGAATGAAACTGGTGTAACATTTAACACTGAAGGGGACAGTGATGACATTGAACATGACAGTGGAATTCCTGATTTTGATATGCCAGACAATGCTTTCATGGAAGAAAATCTACCACCTTTCAATAACGAGGTTAGGAAAGGAGATTAGTAATATGACTATCTATATATTCTAATGACATTTGAAACTAATTTTGTATCTCTACTTCAATTAACAGCCTGAGTTTGATGATGCTGATGTCAATGTTGATGAAGCCGTAGATCTTTCTCAGGCAAGTTTGGAAGATCTTTGCCGCTCTCATCTGGTAAGAGTGTCATTATGACTTGTTCGGATATAAAAGTAATTATTTATCAATTCTAGAATTATGTTAAAAAGGGCGTCTCAGTCCCCCTTCGCCTGCCCTGGTCATAATTTATTTTACTAAAACCGTAGAGAAATTTAAGTCCTATAAGCATATGCTTTATGGTTTGGAGGAAAGATACCATTCACTCCAATGTAGTCAAATATCAATTAAACAGTATCTATACTCAAGTCGTTTGTTTTTACCGAGAAGTTTTAAGGAACGAGTTGTAGATTTGTAGCCCTGTATGATAAATTCTTCAGTTTCTGTTTTCACTGCTCTAGTACCGACAATCATTTTTCCTCATCTAGAATGCTCTCCTAGCAAGCATTGCTGAAACTGAGAAGCAGACTGAAATGGCTGCTAGGGTTTCAACGTGGAAACAAAGAATTGAACATAATTTGGAAGAACAGGTGAATTCATCTTTTGGGTGGCCTTCCTCTATTTATTTCTTTAAATTGAATGAACTGTTTTGGCATGATAGGAATCACATCCACCATTTGATATCCAAGATTATGGTGAGAGAATTCTTGACAAGTTCTCTCTGCTCTCCCTTGAAGCAAGCAGTAGCCGTGTCCTGTCCTTTTCTGATTTGGTCAAGGGTCAGGAAAAGTATGACGTGGCCCGAAATTTTTCTTCCCTTCTTCAACTGGTAATTCCTTTGTTGGCAATATCCAGTACAGTTCTTGAACTTTTACTTCATGTTATGATGATGTTTGACGTTGAAGAGTCCAATTTATCAGATTATGACTGGATTACTTTTCCAATCCATCATGCAAGTTCTACCATTTTCAGGTAAACAATGGAGAAGTAGCTCTAGAAAGAAATGGAATTGATGGGAAGTCTGTCTGCTACACATCTGTTAATCCCTTTCATGTTAAGCTCCTTAAGCATGGTAAGGAACGGGAGGATGCACAGTTTGCTTTGCCAAAAAAGAGAGCAAAGTCTCCAAAAAAACCCTCTACAAAAGGACATAAGAACAAATTTGAAAGAGAAAAATCTCCCACATCTTCTAGGAGAAATGGATCTACTGGTGTGTCACCACCAGCAAATTGTAAACTTTCTGTAAAGCTTGGAAAGGTGAGTGCGATAAAGGTATCCCCTGAAGCCAAAAGAAGGCGTAGATCACAGTATGTTGAACCAGTTAATTTACATTCAGCAGGGTGACAGTGGCAAGATCTGCGTATTCCACCCTTCTCCCTAAATGATTCAAGACATCTGCTAGATGTCTTGGGCTTAGTGAAGTTAAGTAGTCATTCTGTAACTCTTATTTATCACTTAATACTAACATCCATCAGTTTGAGCCTGTATTATTATTGTTGATGACATTAACACATCCATGTAATGATATTCACATGTAACACCGTAAATTCTTATTATTGTAATAACGTTTTGCCCTTGCCCAATAGTTAGAACTATTCAAATATCTAACATGTTATATATAAACCACTGCTGGATTAAATTTAGATCTAATCTTCAACCACAACAAATAATACTATGGGAGTACTTTAGAATTTCTCAAGCGGGAATCTGAAATATATAAAATGTTACGGTTTATTTAATTAACCATAACATTGTATATGACATTGTTTACATACGCATTTGTTGCAAACTGGAAATAAGTTTCAACTGCTGTGCAGTAAATTCTCTATAGATGAAAGTAATGGAACTTGGCAGTTGTTATTGTAGCTTTTGAAGCAAAGCACAATCAATTAAACCAGAGATTCTCAGTAACAGTATAAAGAGCTGTGGGCAGAACCAATCAGCGCTCCTGGATCAGCGTTTGGGTACTTCTTGGTTTGGTGTGTGCTTTCCTTGGTGCTTTGATGTATCCTTTGAGTAATATAAAAATTTAGATATATCAAAATCAGTGTACTGAATGTACAGTAAATGGATAACACCAAAATTCACTGGAGAATTTAAATTCCTAATATAGTGATATTTTAAACAAATCTGTTTTTGTATGAGTTTTTAGTAAACACCCATTATGGTCTACCTTTAATTTAATTTTCCTTATGATTGCGGAAAGAATAATATTATCTTGTTACCAGACTATTATTGACAAATATATTCTTTGGTTTATTTATTTATTTATTTCAGTCATTAATGAGTAACTATTAAAGAGATTAACTTTTAGTTGCACTTTGTTTTATATATATGTAATGTTCAAGATGTGGAGGTCTTTGTTATTACTATCATATTATTTACTAATATTTAATTAATTTCATGTATATATTTTGATATAAAGTTGAAGATCTTATGTCAAGTCAAGATAAATTATATTTACAATAAATACAAATTTTATATTATAAATTAATTTTATAAATTTAAATTAGACTTAAAATATAATTTTTAAAATTTTTAAACAAAGTTATTTGTGATTTTTTTTAAAGTGAAAAATTCACTATTTCTATAATTAATCTAGAACATAATATGTTTTTTATAAAAAAATGTTAAATATATTTTTAGTCCTTAAATTCTAATATAAAATTAAAATTTGTTTATGTTTATAAAAATAGTTTAGTCTCTAAATTTTAAAAATGAATGTATATAATCTTTTTAATCTAATTATGTATTTAATAAATTAACAAAATTTTAATGTATTTAGATTAAAATCACTATATGCATAAAATTTAAAAGCAAAATGTCAATTAGTAACAAATTTTAATTTCACGTTGGCTAAAAATCATATTTAACAAAAAAAAATCATAAAAAATAATGGTTTCGGAAGCTCGAATAAAAAGATAGATAGTTGTTCAAAAACAAAAACTATATGTATTTAAGTGAAACGATTACGTAGGAATTTGTGTTTAATAAATCTTTAATTTATTGGTAGTTGAAACCATTAAAAGGTCTTTAAAGAGATTTAATAGTAATTATTTACGAACAAATCTATTTGAAAGATTATGACTTTTACTTTCAACGTCATTTATATTCAACCTCATACTTAAATTTTTAATACATGAAAAACCTCATTAAAACAATCTGTTAGGAAATATGGTATTAAAAAGCAATATAGAAAATGATAATAAAGTTAATTTTGATTTTATTAATTCATCTTATTAATTAACAAGTTGCTACTACTTTGAAAAAGGTGTTCTATACTACACACCTAAGTGTGTTTAAGTTTAGGTTGTTGCGAGTTTTTTAATTTTAAATTTTCAAAGAGTTCTTTATATTTAATGTCATTCTATTAAAGAAAGTGACTATTCATACCATACAAATTTTACACGTACCAATATAATGATTTGGAGGACATTATAATTTTCTTCATCGATTTGAATTTAGGGACAATAATTTGCATACATATAGCAAAATATTACTTTCTAACTTTTTTTTCATAGTACATATTTTTGTTATCTGTCTACTATATAATTTTATATAAATTTGATGAAGTCTCTCTTGATTTTTTATTTTTTATTTTTTAATTATTTGAATAAAATTATTTGAAAAACAGAAAAAAGAGAATTATATTACAAAAGTAATTATCATTACATCCTTAAAGTTGCTCCAAATAATATTATAATACCAAATTGTGCTTCATGTCGATCAGTCCAACATCAACTCAATTAAAACATTAAAGTTTTACTAAAATTAAAATAAAATAAAATATAATAAATTTCATATAACACATTAAAAGAAAATATATCTTTAAAATTGTTCTGCTTTGCCGACTATATACAAACATTGAATTATCAAATAATTTTGGTATTCTATTGTCATTGTTTAAGGAACTCCAAAGTAAGCAACAAATAGAAAAAAATATAAACCTATTTATGTTCAACGCCAAACATTCCAGTCACAGCTACCTACCCTCACGCGCCGCTTAACGCACCGCCTTCACTAAAATCCACACGCGACGACAAAAACCAACCACCACGCGCTACACATGGTTTTGTTTGTAGAGCCACGTCGGCATTCGAGTCAAGACTCACTGGGTCTCCTCTCGCTCACCTCGCTCGGCCTCGCACTGGGCGGCGGAGCTACAATCACCGCCGCTAGACGACGGGGACGTGTTTCCCCTCCGTTCTCTGCTAAGAATCCTCGTAAACGATAACATGCGACTCATCGGCGACCGAAACGACGACGTATTCTCGTCTCGAAAATTCTCGTCCCGCGGAGGCACCTCAACGGTCACACCAACCAACGACGATTTCCTAGAGCCAACCGAAGAGGAAGGACAAGAGGTAGAACCGGTTAGGTTCTCTC
The DNA here is from genome assembly GCF_029865625.1 of Vigna umbellata. NCBI lineage: Eukaryota > Viridiplantae > Streptophyta > Magnoliopsida > Fabales > Fabaceae > Vigna > Vigna umbellata. Next base: position 3,322,223 of record NC_142166.1, read on the forward strand.
CCGAACCGGATTCCGGTTCGCTAACAGTTATAACAGTCTCCGGTTCGGCCGCGCGCTCGACCGGCGCGCGACAAAGCGGACACGTTGCGTGCGAGTGAAACCACATATCGATGCAGTCTGTGTGGAAGCTGTGGTTACACTTCGGTAAGACCCGACCCGGTTCTCCCAGTTCGAACTCAGACAAACAAACCGCGCATTCGGGCGCGTTTTCCGGGTGTGCCTTGGGGTCGTACGTGAACACAGGTAGAGAGGCGAGGACGGCAGCGTCGAGGCCGCGGGAGACCGCGGCGGGGGTGCCGGCGTCGTTGTAGAAGACGAGTTGTGTTCGGCGGAGCTCGCGGTGGCGGTGGAGCTGACGGCGGCGCGCGCGTCTGAGGTACCAGCGGGCGTAGATGTGGAGACAGAGCATTAAAATGACGATGAAGAAGAGTAGAACGATGGCAGAAAGCATGATTTTTCCGCTGAGGCTGTAACTCTTGTCATCAAAACTCTTGTCATCGAAATCTTTTGGGATTGGGCTTCTCTCTTTGAATTTTGGTATGGCTTCATTTCCTCCCTCTTGAGCCATTTCTGAGAGTGAATGAGAGTGAGTGAGCAAAATTCAAGAATAATAAAAAAGGGATTTTTGATTGGGTTGGGTTTATACAATGGAAAAAAGAAAGAGACAGGAAGGTTCTGAAGTGTTTGAAGGATTAGGTAATCCTTTTATATGCAACCTTTGTTGTCTCAAAATTCTTCAGTTGCCACAGTTGACGCGCTTTCTCCTTTTCAATTTTATGTTTTTTTTTATCAAAATTTATATTTCGGAAATTGGCTTGCACCTTCGTTGGTGAGTGGAACCCACACGTGTTTTCATTCTTTTTTTTATTTTTTATTTTTATTTTTTTTATCAAAGCGTGTGGGAAAGTTGAAGTGTAGAAAGTGAAGTGAAGTTGTGTATTGGTTAGTCAACGTGTTCTTACCTAACCTGAAGTAATGAGTCCTTAATTTTTTGTCTACACTTTTTTACTTTGATGCAAAGAAAACCTTTTCTTCTTAAGTAATGTTCTTAACTTAATAAAAAGTATATCCTATTTATTTATGTTCATAGAATAAGATTGTCATGTTTTCTTATTGTTTTTAGGAGTTTTCACTTAGTTACTTAATTAAGATTGTGTGACAATACAATTTCACTTAGTTTTCTTTTTGTTTTAACTTCCATTTGCAATAAATTTTTCCATAAATTAATAACTAAGTAAAAAGTAAACCACCCTGTGTTAACATCTCACGTCATTATTACAAATTTTGCACTGGATTTTAAGAGAAAAAGTTATATTTTAGGTTTATAACATGTTTTATTAATAACCTTTTACACTTTTGTTTTATTTTAATTTTTAAATTTTTTAATTTTAAAACATAAAATTGTACATAATTTACTTTCCCATCAATTATCAAAGTAGTAGTAACGTGATATCGGAGTAATGTGAGATGAAATATAATTGAGAGTGAAATTTGAAATTTTACATTGTGTTACTAAACTTCCAATTTTGAAAAGTAAATTACAACATTAAAGTTTTATAACAATACTTTTGCTAATTTTATCATTTACTTTTAGTTTTATTAATGTTATGATATAAATTTCAAAAGATACATATTTTACCCTTTTTTTTTCAACAAAATGTCACTTTATTAATTTTGCAACGGATAATGACTTCTTCTTTTTTTTATCATAAAGTTACCTCTTTAATCAATATTAAATATATTTGAGTAATGGTTAAGTGAGTTAAATTCGATTAGAGAATAATTCAAATTTAACATATTTTATCCAATTCGACTATTTCATATGTTATACTAATATGAATAATTTCAATTACACTTAAATACATGTGAAATTAACAAAGATTCAATATGATTTAGATGCATTTACTTATTTTCACAAATTATAAAAGAAAAATACTGTAGATAAATAATAGTGTAGAAATGAGGAATCTCAAGTTGGGTATTACAAAAGGAAAATGTTATTTGGACAACAAAAGTTTGACACAATTTTGACAACGGCGACGTGGCAGCTGTGCATTGGCTCAGTGAACCGGGGTGAGGGGTATTTTGGGTTTTTTCTGGTTTGTTTTCAATTCACTGAGCCAATGCACAGCTGCCACGTCGCCGTTGTCAAAATTGTGTCAAACTTTTGTTGTCCAAATAACATTTTCCATTACAAAATAATGATTTTTACCTAAGTTTCTAAGAGGCAAAGTATCATTCAACCATGAAATGCTTCAAGTTGAAGGGTAACCACATCAAGAACCTTCCATACAATTCTAATAATCTCAACAAAAGGTCAAAACAAGATGTTACGTGTGAAGTGTTGTTATGTTTAAAGAATAAAAGAGCGGAAATATGAAATGATCGATACAACTATAGATATAAGAGAAAGAATAGAAAGAAATTGGCCATAATAATATCAACAACAATGGATAGAAATATGGAATGATCGATACAACTATCTAATTGAAGAAGAGAAATTCCACAAGAATGACCGTTTGCGTGATGATATTCAATATATGCAATGTACATGCAACATACTATACGTTACATAACATCGTAACAAACATCATTTTCAGACGACAATGTAAGTTCATTTTCTAATATATTTTAAATGTTAATATATGACTTTCAAATTAAATTAACAATTACATTCCATCACTATGAAACAAAAAAAAAAGCCTCAATATTCACAACCTCCTTCACAATATAACCATATTGGATCTTCTTTCGGTATTATCAACCGTTTCAAGTGTAGTATGGTGCTTGATTTGGCATGTTTCGGTCTCCTCAAGTGTCTAGATACATGGGCAATATTCACAACATAGCTGCTCCATCTTCATATGTAAATAATGTTCCTCTACATACAATATCTTTCCATCTCAATCTAACTTCTTTCCAAGTCCATGTCACAATATAACATCTACAACCACGCATTTACAATCCAACTCTACCTATAGATTATTGTCGACCTACAATGTCTTCAAAGCGATATGATAATGAAAGTGAGGATGGTGAAGATGACAACGGTCAAATTGGTGATAATATTAAATAATAATTTACTATGCTAGTTGTACTGTTATTGCAACCATTTACCGAACATAGAAGAAATTAATGACCTAGAAGACAACGAAGAAGGCTAGCTTGTGACATTAATTCACACAGATAAACATTTATATGTATTTTCATTTCAATAATTTTATTTTAATTATTTTTAAATTTTCTTAAGTTCTTAATAATGTCACTAACTTTTTTTTGTATGTTTTGTATTCAATTAATTAAATTAATTTTAAACATCATATTAATTAAATAAAAAAAAGAAAAAATAAATTTCATTATAAATAAAATTTACTTTACTTTAAATAAAAATTAAAAACTAATTAGAATAAAAACAAATTAAACAAAAGTCTTCATAGTTACGACAACTTAAGTTAAAATGGGAAACAAAAATCATTAAATCTCATATAACCTCATTTATAATAGAAAAAAGAAAGGTTTTAAAGTAAAGCCGCCATATAACAAAAGTTTTAATTTGAAAAAAAAAAAGTGAAGCCGTTATAACTTCATCTTAAATCAGCAAAACTAATGCAAGCTAAGATGATTTTACCTTTTGAAGTCGCCATCTTGATCCGACTTCACCCTGTTTATAAAGTTAAAAAAATAATATTTTTAAATAAATTAATAGTATTTTATTAATTATCTTATTTTTGGTTAATATTGATATATATTGTTTGATTTGTATCTTATATTTAACTTTTAAGATATTTAAGATTGATGAATGATTGCCCAAAAATAAAGAGTTCGGTGAATGATTAAATTAAATATTTAACTTTTAATTAATTGTTAAAATTTATAAACTTTTAGTACGTTGTGTCCTTTTTCTATTAGTATTTTATATTACTAATACGAGTGTTCTGACTAAGAAAATGAGAACAATAATTGATTAGTACCAAGCATATATGTTTATTTATTTGTGAAGTTCAAATAATTTTTGACAACCTACCTAACTAAGTCACAACTAAATGGACCAGCAATTCAGCCTGGCCCAACTAATCGTGGGCCCAAATCCGTTAGAAAGTTATTGTTTATCTATAATAATATCAACCATTTTCTAATATTAATAAGCTTCCACCTACTTGATAATAATTTATTGTTCGTAAAGATATTTGCAACGGATTTCATATTTGGTAATAACTTATATATATATTTTTTTCAAATACTCTATATGTTTCTCCCTCTATTATAAAAAAACACTTCCAAAATTTATACCAATTTTGATGTTGACCGTTGATTAAACCTTCTAATGTTAAATGAACGATTTATTTGATTTACATTAAGAAATTGCTTTCTTAGATGCTACATTTAATATTTAACTTAATTTTTCTTAACTTTAAAGATAGTGTCACTAGTATATATTATTAACTTTCGAAAAGCTCCGACAAGGAAGTGTGACGGAAATCCGTTAATTAATCCAGAATTTAAACACGAGCTTATTTTAGAATTTTCCTTGGTTTATTATTTTGGTACAACGACTAAAGACACTGGTAAAGTTTATTTTCAATTATAAATAACATTTGCATAGTTTTTAAAACTAACATTTAATTTTTTTGAACATTTTCGTCAAAACAAAACATAATTTCTTTAAAAGAATTATAGATTTATTTTTTTGAAATAGTTTAAGCAAATGGATCCCATATTTAACATAAGGTTGTTTATTGAAAATTGATTTTGTATTCATAGTTATCCCCAAAAGAAATAGTTTGAGAATTTGTGCATGGCTATTTATTTGTCCCATTTGAGTATAATTTGGGTTGGAAAATGTAGCAATTAGTAGTTGTCTTTTGCCTGCACTTTCCGTAACTTAGGTAATAAATGATGTTATTAAATAGAAGATACCAAAAGGTGTGAACTTTGAAGCCAAACTGCATTTACTAGTGTTTACCAACTCCTCTTGAGCCACTCACAAACCATACCAAACATACTTTCACTTTTCTTCTTCTCTCTCTTTCTTCTTCTTCTTCTCTTTTTCTTTATATCACCAACAAAGTTCATACTTTTCAGATACCCATTTTCTCATAATGACCAACAAATCTCCAGTTTTTCCAATGCCAGACCCTCAACATTTCAGTGACTATGGCTTTGACCCTCAAATAAACTATTTTCAGGTTTCTCTTTCTCTTTCTTTTTCTTTCCCACCCATTTGGAAAAATGTTTTTTTTTTCTTTCCATTCACAAACTTTGGCTTTCTACAAAACAGGTGTTGGAAGAAGCCATGAAGCACAAGCGTGAGACGGCGAGATCCATAGATTCCATCCACTTCAAGCTCCAAAAGCCCATTTCCAAGGACGAATCCCGTAGCAAAGCCCACAGGCCCAGGAAGAAGCGCTGGTGGAGAAGCGCCCTCCTCTTTTTCAAGTGGCGCTGGACCCATCCCCGCGACAACGGCATTGACCAAAACGACGTCCACCAGGCACGAGCCCGGGCTTTCCGGGCTTCCATCTCGGGCCCCGTGTACTGGACCGAGAGCCGAAGCGGCTCCGCCACGCCCCTCCGCACTTCCAGCCGCCCTTCCTCCGGGCCGCTCGCCGGCACCCTCACGCCGCCGGCCAAGGATGACGTGGACACGCCTTACATAAGTCTAAGAGAACTCAACATGGAACAACAACATCAACTTCAGCGGAGGATGTCTACCTCAGCCATGCCCATATACTTGGTCACCTAGAAAACTTTCAGTGTTTCTTGTTTTTTCTTTGTTATTATAATTTTTAACCTAAGCAAAGGTGTTTGTTTGTTTGATTTGGGATGGATCATCGTTTTGATGTTTGTTTGTTGCTCCCTTTTAATATATGCAACTGGTTTTGACCATTCCAAGGTAGTTCTTGTGAATTTCTTAATTAACAGTTTTTCTTGGATTGAGGACGATGAGATTCAGAGTAGTTAGAAAGTACTTGTTACTTGCACGTTAGTGACATTTACCAACGTAGCGCCAAGATTTCTGTCCGTTAAGTTGGACCCAACCCTAGGAGGTCCTGCTGTTGGGAATTGAGGTTGTGGGGTCCAAACGGCAACGTTTCGTAGAGGCTGCTAAAGCTGGAGGGAAAAAGTAGATTTTTTATTTTTGAAAGGTCCTATTATTTCATTGTCATGGGACATGGAAAAACACTGGCGTCAACATGGAAGATGAAAGGGTATGAGGAAAAATCCAAATTACTAAACTATCATGGCATGTGCATTGCCATGACCTAGTGGGAATTTGGGTTAATGAATTTTGTGTAATAAAATAAAAAATGGTGGAGAATTTTAAGAACAAGATGTTTGTATTGTTTATTCAATTTTTTCATATTGCATTTTTTATAATTAACTTTTGGAGGATTGATAATTTTTTTACTATTTATAGATGCAATCCTGTTCTCACGAGATCTAACCTAATATTTTAGTTGTCTGTGTACTTGTAGGATTCAAATTAATATTTTAATTTCAACAATGTACTTATCTACGTCTATCTTTTAGGGATTTTTTCTCTCAGTTAAATCTAGATGTATACTAAATTCGTTCTCAGTTTTTAAGTATATATCAGTTACCTTTATGAAAGACAGTTAATGTTAGGATCTAAAATTTTTCAACCGAGTTAAAATAAAACATAATTTTTTGTTTTCAAAATCAATTGAAGGTCTTTTAAAAATAAAATGATAAATCTCAAAACAAACAAAATAATCTTGGACTAAAATGACAAGGATTTTATTTTAGGTTTAATAATATAATATATATTATTTATGCGTTACAACTTGTTTTTAAGAAATTTTACATTTTCTATTTATTATTATTTTTTACTCTATAATATTACTAAATAAAATCTAAATATACTTAATATTTAAAAACCATATTATTTACTTCATCACTTCTCTACTTAAATTAACTACATAAATTTTCAACATGAAAATAACGATCACATACTCTTTTTCAAACTGTTTTTACAACATTATACATACTTTCCGAAACTGTGTTGTTTTAGCATAATAAAAATACAGATAAAATACATAGCAGATCATGAATAACATTGGTTAGCTGATAGATTCTTCAACTTGGCACCTGAAAGTTCCAACATTGGTTATTAATATTACTGAATCACTGAAGAGAGTAAACTTAACTGAACACGAAACACTATTTCTGCAAAGAAATCATTAACCATTTTCTCCTTTAACTTTTCCATGTCTACCTTCCAAATCATGAAAGAAATTCTGTATTTTGCATGTTAGTGTAGTTTTCAAAATAATTATCATCTTGATCTCAATAATTATAATAGTTCCGCAACACACTTAGTAATTCTTCTGGCTATATATGCACACTTACAGTTTCTCTGGGGAAACTCTTGGAATTAGATAACTCTGAAGAACTTTCTTCTCTGTTTCTTCTTTCATGTGCAAGAAGAATAGCACATTTACAGGTGAAGTAAAGAAGCAAGGCTCCAAGAGAGAAAATGATAACAAATTCAATGACAATGATTGATCCTAAGGCTGTTACAGAAGATAGAACAAGATTGTAAGTCAGAAATGAAATACATCTATGTTTCTGTTTTTGATAAACAGATTATGGAAATCATTATGATAAGATGAAGGACTCTAATTTTGAAATCATTTATGAAATACAGAACTTACTGTGAGCCAGAAATGAACTCATTGGTTGTTTTCTCATTAAATTTACAGTAGCTTCTGTGTATAATGGCATTGACATGCCATCTGCACAATCTGGATAACATCCGTAGTTTCCCATGTCATTTAATGTCATTGTTAAAACAGCTCCATGCTCACCTCCCTGTATAAAATCAAGACAATTATGCAGTGGAAATTTTCATATATTCTACTACACGTGTCATGAACCTGTGGTGAAGGAACACATGGCAATGATTTTGTCTGTTTTTTCTTACATTTAACTGATGACGGGAGCCTATTGAAGACCGTGTTTGGTCCTCAAAGTTCATGGTAAAAACTGAATAGAATCATTCACTCACATGATAGAACAGTTGCTGCATAACACTGTTGCAGTCATTGACTGTGGCCTGAAATCTGATTCCATGAGCTTTGACCATAAAGTGCTCTGAGATAGTAACATATGTCTGAAGAGGCTGCCACTGATAATTAATTCCGTGCTTCAATTCAGTTGTATTGATCAAATGAACTGGTAGGTTTGTCACCAACCATCCATCATTTACTTCCATGGAGAACGTCACAGAAAAGTGAGCCTGACCACCTGATATGATCCATCAGCAGATTGTTAAGCCTGCAAACCTTCTTTTGACATTATCATGTCAAGAACAACATGGACAACCATGAATTCTTAAAAATATACAGAAAACAATTAGTATAACCATCAATACCACTACCAGTTTTATTGAAAGAATACCATACCAGGGAAGGTAAGAAGATCGGGATCTCCAATGAAAAAGTCAAACTTATCTTTCTCTTGGTCAAAGATAAGGGTCTCATCTTCATTACTCCTCAATATGATGAAGTAGGGGGCTCTAATAAATGGAGGGTCATTGATAGGATCAACAAAAATTGGAACACCAAGTGAATTTACTCCGTTCTTATTCCTGGTTGAGACTTGAATGGTATCTCCTCCATAAAAATTTTCATTTCTGAAGAACAAAATTCACCAGGATTATTAACAGTAATAACAAACAATAATTGAAAACCAGATCTACATTTCTACGTGATAAATGTTTTCCAAACTAGTAATAATACATGTTTTATGAGACTTATGACTTCTGATTTACTAAAGCTCAGTCATGTGGAATTACTTCTTAGACCAACAGAGTTGGATAGAAAAGACATACAAAAGCAATAGTGAGAAAATATTTTGGTGTTTCTTGACATTTTTTGATTCATGAGCATGTGATATAATTCTGTAAACATTAAACATGTTGGCAAGTGTCACTATGAAAGTGCAGCTCGATAAGATAAGACAGATAACATGTTGAGAAGTCAATTTTAAGCATAACTCAATCTTACCCAATTTACTTGTAATATGAAATTTACGTCCACTTATATACTATAAACATGTTTTATCTCTAGTTAACGTAGAATTTACAAAACTTTTCGAAAAATAGAATTGTTTTAGTGAATTTAAGCAATAAAAAAATATGTAAAAAATACCCCAGATACTGAATTGACTGAAGCGCAACATTAATAACTTCCACAGAGCCTTCTATTATTAAACTGGTTGCAGTTTCATTTCCTGTGTCAACTGTAAGTTCACTCCACATTACTTGCCCAAATTGCATAGCCATAGGAGACAGAAGTACAATTCCAGATTGAGCACTAAGATTGACAGAAATATTTTCCATAGGATTTGAATAAGTTATCTCAAACCCGGTGAAACCACTGCAAGAGGGGAACAACAAGATTGTACACATAAGGGCAGTTCAATTAAACCATTTTCTAAGAAATATTTATACATATGTAGCTTATACATACCCAAATCTAGGACTTATTGAATCTTCTGTTGCTTGCAGTTGATTTGGAGCAGAAACAAACTGAGGTGGAACATTGAGAACAAATATGCACACGGAAGCAGAAGCAAGATTTCCATTTATATCAGAAATTGTATACCAAAAGGAATCATTTCCATAATACCCTTTATAAGGAGTGTACCGAAAGATCCTTCCATTCTGTATAAGTGAACCGTGATCTGACTGAAATAATGCAGTAGAAACAACCATTTCTCATATTAAAAAAAATATGAAGACAAAGAATCGAAATATTCATGATTATTAGCAACTTCAGACACATCTCTCTAAAAAGGACATTGCACAGTAATCCTGAAACTTAGTTCGTCACAAATTACAGCAAGTTAATGATAATTTTTTATTATGCAGAGAATAAATATTGAGTCGAATATTTACTATTTGACTGTATTCTAGATCACTGACGGATAATGAAATGTTTTGAAGATAATAAACCATTTCTTTGTCAACATCCATCATCTTCCAAAATGTAAATCATAATAGGATTTTTACTGGTGAAAATCAGAATCAACATATATATATATATATATAAAATAGAAAAAAGACGGTTATGAAGAGATTTTAGTATGCATTCACAAGATATCTTACTTTTGAGAATTCAACTATACTTGCATTATCACCAGCAAAATAATCATTTGCTAAGACATCAAAGGCAACGGATTGGTCCTCCCAAATAGATATTGTATCATTGTTGGCTTTTGGAAAATAGTCACCTGCAAGCCAAGCAAAAGAATCCTTAAAAAAAGATATTCTTGGAGTAAATTAGACAACCCCAGATCTCTGAACTTGAAAATTCAAACTTTAAAAGCAGACATATTTTCACTTGGTCTGAAAACTGGTCAGATAATGGAAGGTGTGTGGAAAAGGTCCCATTAACAGCAGCAATATATAAGCATATAGAGATATAATAATTACGACACATATATATATCTGAGTAAAATAAGCAGCATACTTACCAAAATAATAACAAGGATAAAAATATAAGGTGCATGTTCTTTGAACTTACTGCTGTACACATTGATACTGAAGGGACATGATAAGAAACTTTTGCCATCAAAGGAAGCACAAATCTCGTAAGTGCCAACATCTTTGGCCATGTAACTGCAGCTGTATGATCCATCCTTATTGTCTGTAATGTCCAAAGTTGAAAAGCCAGAACTATTGACAGAAGCAATCTCCAATTTCAACCTTGATTGCTGGGAGAGGACAGGGTTTAAATAAGAATCCACAAGCTGGACAACTATTTCATTTTTGGACAGCTTTGGCACCTTTGGAGAAAACCTCATGACACTTGACAAGGAAACATTTACTTCACCTGCAGCAAGCTAGGGGGATATCATGAGAAATGATTGGGAGTAAAACAATAAATATATGTGAAAATTATGAGCAAAACTTAAATAAACCTCGCAATAAAATTATATCCTATTGAAATATTTTGCAGGATAAGCTTAAGCTGTTCCGTGAATGCACATTAATCATTTTATATGTAACAGACTCCTCTATGCAAGAATCTTCGAGGCTTGAAGAATGGATAATGCAACTTTGTGAAGAATGAAGGCAACACCAATAGAACTCTAGCTTAGTTGATTATAGAGGTACTGATATTATATCATAAAGACCAAATAAACAACTTAAGCAATTGAGGGAAAATACATGAATAATTATATCTATATTACTTCGGAAGCAAAAAACATTTGATCACTAAGCCTCCTTTTACTAAAAACTCTTCTTTCTGTGGGGTTGAGTTTCTTCTCTCATTCCTTCAATTCATTTAATTTGATTGTCGTGCAAATAAGGAAGGTTTACCATGAGATGAAGTAGTGCATAAAAAAGCATTTTTTTTCTTTGTATAAGTTGATGCCAACCTTATGAAATCATTCCTTTTCATATAATGCACATTATTGTACCTGCTTTTACCTCTTTTCGGAAAGAATGTCCCTCATTCAATAATATGTTTCCACAATATACATTAATATCATAAAATCCACTTTTTTCTGGTATGTAATCCACACGAAAATCACTTGCCATGATAAAGCTCCCACTCCCATTAGACTGAAAACATTGTGAAACTTCATTAGAGTCTTTACTAATTATGCACCAAAAATTAACTTTTGTCTTCCTTACATTGTTTCTCAACACTATTGAAGATGATGGCACAGTTTCCATGTGACCGATACCATCATATCTCAATCCTGAAGCTATTCTGCTCCCTGATGTCAAATACAATTATAACAATAAAAAAAATAATCAATTTCATACATGAATGTAGCAAGAAGTTTATCTTTGAAAATACCATTATTGTCATGCACAGGATATATGACTGGCATAACTCTGTACGAGTCATTTTCTATTGAAATTTGTACTTGAAGTATGTTTGCTTGGACAGGGGAAGGATATTGATAGATGTCATTCAAATACACAGAGAATTCTTCCTTTACACCAGCTACTGAATCATTTAAACCTGATCCATTAACAACACTTTTAACCCCATCACAGTAACCTATTTGAAAAGGAACATGACAAAGAAATTAGATTTTTCATGCTGAAATGATTATGCAAGTAACTACAGTGTAAGAAACTACTTATAGTGAAAAGCCAGCTTCGGCTTTTTTGCTACACAGACTGATAGATAGAGAGAGATGAAGGAGAAGGAAAAATACAATGTTTATATCAGTTATAGTAAACGATCAAAACAAGAGTGAAAACAAAATGATGTTACAAACGACAAATCCATTTTTTTTTAGAGACTCGGAATGAAACTTTACCTATAAAAACAGTATAAACATATGGCATGTTGGAAATGCTTTTATTATGCTTGGAATCATATATTGTCAATAGGAAGTTCCCTGGCTCAAAATTGCTAAACGAAAACAACTGAATTCCAGCGTCCACTTCTTGAAAATGGAGATCTGATATCGGTATCGACAAGTTTGTGTCAGTTTCAACAACTTCAGAATCAAAAGGATACAGTCCAGAAACCAGATTTCCGTATTTATCTAACTGATGTATAAAGATTTCCATCTTGGAAGACAATTGCCATGCATGAGATTCAACGTTCCATTTGGCGATACAGTTAGAGACATCTATAGCTCCTGGCAATTGAGTAAGAGAGAGAGGTCAAGCTATTGTAGATTTGCTTGTAAAAGTAATAAAATGATATATGGAAGAAACAAAGAAACAAACCCCACGTATGAAATTTATATTGAAACTGTTTGTCTATAAAGCTCAAGCATGTAATCAAGGTGGTCCAAATATAATATATAGCACTTAATTATAATTGAAACAAAAAGCACACAACCTGGATTCACCTTCAATGGTAATGGAGAACCCTTCAAGGTTTGATTTCCTCCTTCTAAGCTCAACGAGAACTTTCCAGCTTTCGTCACAATAAACTCAATGACTATATAATCAAACTCAGTCCACCCCATGTTAAAGATATCTGGAGCACTTGAAACAGAACCATTTTCATGCAAAACAGACAACTTGAAATCAGGCAAATAGGACACTTGAGTCGTCTTAGAGATACCGTTCCCAAATGCATCTTTAAGTAGCACCATAAGCGTAGCTTTTGAACCAGCTTCGTACTCATGTCTCACTCCCTTCCATGATGCAACGCACACAGACGGGTACATGTTCCCTTCAGTAGGACGATAATATCAAGCATTACTTTACTATCTGGCACATACAAAACCAACGTACCCTACACTGATAGGTAATAGAACACCAAGGTATGAACTAGAATGAATAAAATTTTCTTCGTTCCCATTTTGCATAGGAGTGATGTTTTCCTTTTACTTTCAACAGAATCCTTGAAGTGATTTAAAAGGGTAGTTAGTTTTAGTTCCATCAAAACCTACCTACCTACCAATGAATCATTCAGTTCTATTAGACAGTTTAAAAAGTAAACCTGGTTCAACTTGGAAATGCAAAGATGAATCATCAACTTTATAACGCTCCTCACTGATGAGTACATTAAACAATCCAACCCTGATGGGAGTGAAGAAGATCTTCCATTCATTTGGGTCTCCTTCGAAATCTGACAACACAGTAGACACATAGGAACTGTTCCCTTCCTTTCCATTCACAGTTAGTGTGGGATTGAAAACTTTTTTGTCAATCTTATCAGCATTCTCAAGCACTTTTACTTTGATGGTTGCTGTGTCACCGGCCTGGAATGTGCCCTTGTCATCCCACCAACTAAAAGCGAACAGGGGAAGTTGTGATCTATCTGTCTCAAATGAAGAAAAAGAAGTAAGGATGGTGCAAACAAAACCTATTTTTTTCAACGATTTAAAAGTGCTGCTTCATGGTAACCTGAAGTAAGATATTGAGAACAATAAACTGAGAAGAAAGAGAGAGCGCAGAGTGAAATGGCAATGAGTGTGCGTGCTAGTATCTCCATTTTCTGAGAGAATCTCATAGTGCAGTGCAGTGAAGGAAATGACAGTTTATAAAGGACAGTTTTTGAGCAGTTGATGGCAGTTTACGAGCAGTTAGGCGGTGAAAGACTCTAAATTTATTCCCTAACATACCCAATCCGTGACCACATTCACAGGCGATGAATGCCATTCAAAGTTGTTCGCCGCTGTCACGTCTTGCCGGAGCGCCGCTGTCTGCGCCAGGGTGTGGCTGTCAGGTATGTGTTTGCACTGGTTTTCTCTGGGTTTTGATTGGCTTCTTTGGATAAATGTTAAGGAAAGAGATTTATTAGAGCCTGTGAACGTCAAACATATAAGCTAGAATGACTGTTCAATGACGAGCGGATTTAGTGTGTGCTAATGTGGTTCATAAGCAGAAGTTAAGGACATCCAATGAAGAAAACTTTTATTCATACTATTCAATGTAGAAAACCAAACTTTTTCATTGGAAAAACTTGATTCACATGTTATTATTGTTTCATGCAATCACCAATACAATTTATAAACTCACATATTTTTTACTGTTTATTCGATCTAGACAAAAACGATTATTGAGGACTAACACATTGACTGTTCATAAGACTCTAACCACTAATATATTAACTATCCTCCATGATTAATACATTAACTTTTATTCAATTTAAGTTTACCTAGTGAATGCATAAACTTGAACCATAACATGATGACTCAAGGACTAATAGCATACGAATGTATCAGTAATACTTAATGATTAAATGGAAAGAAATAATATGTAGAGTAGGAAGAAATTTAGAAAAAAGCCAGAGATAAGAATGTAGAGTTTGGATACGAATTTCCTCACCCTTTCCTTCCCTCCACCATGTCTTAATTCTCTCCAAGACTCACCTAATGAATTCCCTTACTTGGGGGTAGTTGCCTTGATCTTTAAATAAGTTCATACATGACTCTAGTTCCTAGCCTTTCATATAGGCTGTGTAATAGATCAGATTTCATCTGACTGACTCAGGTAAAGTGAAATGGCTAGACTTGTTGTAGTTCAGAATTCTGATTCAGCATATCTTGTTGGAGAGTGGAGGAGATAAAGAGAGGAAATGTTTTCTTTGACATATCTATTACTTTTCCTTTAAATTTTGGTGCAGTTTTAAGACTTCTGATTTGGTACTGTGTTTTGTATTGGTAACTGACAAAGATGCATTTTCACTTTAGCATTTTGTTCTTTTCCTTTCTTGAACTGATATATCTTACATACAGTTTTCTCTCGAATTTCAGGTCGCTTTTTCTGTGATATCGTTTGCTACTGGAGTTCTCATTGCTGCCCTTAGAGATTTTTCTTTAACCTTTTTGGTATAGCGTGATTTGTGTTCCCTTTTTCTTCAGATGATAGCTGCTATACCATGGTTATTAAATCTTAATCTAATAATGGAGGAATGGACGCTGTAGTTGTGCATTATCTATTCATAATGCTGCTTACTCATATATATGCAGACCATGTACCTTGTGTTGGTGGAAAAATCTGTTATTGAAGATGGACTTTCATCCTTGAAAATCAACTTCTATGACAACTTTTTATCTCTTCCATTTTATGCTTCTCATCATAGTATTGGCAAATTCCCAGATTCTTTATCTTAATATCCACAAAGTTCAGAATCTTAACCATATTTTTGTTGTTGTTTTTGTTGAGAATGTAAGTATGAGTTGAAGTCTCGCATCATATTATCATCTAAAAAAACGCATTAAGCAATGGGTTTAAGTTTTAAAATTGAAAAGTGATATCAAAATTGAACTCAAATTCCATTTATATAATCTCTCTAATTAATCTTTTCGAAAACAACCCATCAATTATATCATAATCATGTTTATTATAGTTTTGTATATACTATAGTTAATTCCAACCAGCAATTATGTTAATATTTTATATTATTTTTAAATGATTAAATAATATATTAAATTAAAAAGAATAGTTTATCTGTAATTTTTCTTCTAAGTGAAAGTTTGATGTTTCCAGATTATGTCACCATGAAATCATAACCCTGACAGCTGTTGTGCTCATTCAATGGGGAGCCTTCAACATAAGTTGATGCAAGTAATGTTCCGGTTCTTGTCATTAATTTACTAGGCTTCTGAGCCTTTTGGTATGGAAGATTATAACTCTTCAGAGTATTAGTTTTATTCCAGCTTTCTAGTAAAAAGAGATTCATCTTACACACTAGAGCTAATTACTTTCTCCACATTAAGTAGATATTCTTATGTTACCATGTTTCTTCTTTGGTTTTATCTAGTATCTATCATGATGCATAATACATTTGTAATTGTGGGGTTGAAGTAAGTTTGTATTTATCTATTAATTATCTTCTGGTTGAATATTTTCTAGGATGTACGTTTGTATGAATAGTCGAATGTGAACTTGTATTGATCAGTGTTTATGACTAACATAATTCATGTTAAACAAGAAAATGATTCCATAATTTTTGGGGTGAGGGAGTGGTCAAAAAAAGTATTGTGAAGCCCAAAAACAATAGTCGGCTTTGGTTGCTAGATAAATTAATCTTATAGTTAATAAATATAATGATAGGTGTTTCAATTTATGAGATCGAGATCAACTTAATTCTTTATTTCATTCATTCAATTTTTTTATACTAGTCATCCTTCAATCAAACATAAAAGTTATTTGCATAAGATACTTCTATGTTAAGTCATTACATATTTTTAAATATATATTTATAGATTTTAGAATTTAATTATAGCTCTAACTTATAATAATCATGTTTTGATTTAATATAATCGTTTTTAGTTCTAAAACATATTTAAAATCTGACTGATGAAGTCGCTTGATTCACGTTTTCTAACCGACCAGATTCTTGATATGTATCTAATTGACTAAACGGTCATACTTATGATAAATAATAACTGATATATCATGTAACCAGTTTAGTATAAATAAGCAATAGAACCTTTATTATGGCACATTATGCAGAGACGTAATTAGTAGTTACTAATTGTCAGTGTTCAGTGTCATTTCTTAGTTGATTAAAACTAATGCTCGTATGTCTCATCATTTTCTTTGGTATGTCATATATTAAGTTAGTTACCAACAATAAGTAATAAATTTTGAGAATTTCCTGCTCAATCCTCTTATAAACGAAAAACGTTTCGAAAAGTAAAGAAATCATTTACTAAAATGTATATAAAATATAGAACAAAATTCGAATCAAAAGAAAAAACAAGTTGAATTTAAAAGCAACATGCACATGGTAATGTTTATATGTTAAATAAACTCGTAAGTAAACAACTGAGCCAGAAACAATAAAGAGCTATTTTATAGTTTTTAGTTTCTAGTTTTGTTTGATAGAAAATTATATTTTTAATGATCTGGTTTTCCTCCTTGACGGAAAGCTAAGTAGAATGACCAAATTAATGTTTCTCTTTTTTTTTATTATTATTGAACTTCATCAAAATAAAAAAAACAAATATATTCGATTTAGTGAACTGTACTTTCCCATTAATGTATTTCCTTAATCGATATCAAAGTCAACCTGAATATAATTTTCTTGTTTTCAATGAACTTTTTCAATTCCTTTTTAGGTTTATTTTCTTGTTTGAGTGGAGATCGGCCTGTTTTGAAATTACATATCATTTTTATATTTGAAGCATTATATCCTTCATTGATATGATTTAATGGTATTGATAGAAATTAGATAACAAAAATGTTATACATTTGAGAAGTATACCGAAATGTCAATGTAAATAGTGATAAGTTTAAAGTCACTTTTTTAATATATATATATATATATATATATATATATATATATATATATATATATATATATATATATATATATATATATATAACACTTGCTGTGATAATACTTATATTAGTAATTGATATATTTTTTATCTAAATAATAAATAAATTTATTTTTATATTTATATAAAAGATATTTCTAAAACTAAAATATTAAAAAATTCAAATAAAAACTTACAAAAAAATTATTTAATAATGCTTCTCACGATTAACTTTATTACACACATTTTTTGTTGGTCATAATTAATTATATACAATATTTTTCATATATATATTTTTTTTATGAATGTTAATTGTTAATAATAGAAAATTTTCTTGTTCTATCTATTTTTTTAAGTTCTATTTCTCAAAAAGGTAATCACATTAATTGTTAAATCTTGTTTAATCTATTTATGTTTATTCTGTTTTCATTGTAGAGTTCTAAAAGAGGATCTCAGACATTTTTCTCAATACAAATGGGGTGCCAAAAGTTATTGGTCCAACTGTTTCTTTAATCTAAAAACTTAGCCAATCAAAGGTTACCAAATATATAATAAATATAGTTCAAGTTCCAAGTCATCTCTTTAACTTTAAACCGACTCAACCATTAATTCTCACTTTCTTAATTAACTTTTGTTGTTTATTATAAATAATCAAACCAGATGACCAAAAGAATCATATATTAACTTAAAATTAGATATACAATTCTGTATAAAATGTCATAATTAAGAAGTTTATATGTGAGACATGTGTAATTAACCTTAACAACTAATCATTATACATCTAAGTGAGCATACCAAAGCAATTGATTTTGATGATTAGTGGTGAAATTAATGCGTATAAACACTTGATGCGACAGAGAGTAAGGTTTGAAGGAGACAATAACGCAGACATGGTGAAAAGGTATGGCATTCCAATATTCGTATTTTGAGTCAACAATATTCCTGTAGCTTTAAGGTACCTGAAGAGAGAGACCGAACAATGTGGATAATCTATGAGAAGGATATTCCATCCACCATGTTTTCCCATCATAGAGTTTTCAGTTTGTCTTACAAATAATTATCATTTTGACTTAGCACAACAAAGCGAATTTCTGATATATCTTCTGACAA
Organism: Vigna umbellata; assembly: GCF_029865625.1. Classification (NCBI taxonomy): domain Eukaryota; kingdom Viridiplantae; phylum Streptophyta; class Magnoliopsida; order Fabales; family Fabaceae; genus Vigna; species Vigna umbellata. The sequence goes on from NC_142166.1 coordinate 3,341,057, forward strand.
AATGTCAAACATGTGGACCCACACCCTCACTTGCCACATATTATTACCACAAGATCCCACAAATCTCTTTAATGCTTCTTTTGAAACTTAATTAAAACTTTTTTTTTTGTCACGGGTTAATATTCTGAATATTGTTTTATAAAAGATAACCAATAATTACAATAATAAAAAACTACTAACTGCTGTCAATTGATTGAACCACTTGTTTAAATAATGGAGCTACGTGTTCATCTTTTCTGTCTCCCTTGTGCTCCAATCTTTGTAACTGCTGTTCTAAAACTTGATGTGTTAAAATGGCTTTGTAGATTTTATATTAGAAAGAGATAAGATGAGTTTATAATGAATAAGTATAAAATTTATTTATAAGTCAATGTTTGAGTCATATTTTAAGATAGTGTCAGACACATTCAAAATTTAATTTAATAAAATTTATTGTTTATTTGATTTATAAAATCATCTGTTATTAAATTATTTATTAATGTTTATTCTCATACTTTTATATATATATGTCTTATTATTAATTAAAGATAAACTAACTTTACGATATATAAATGAATGTATATTTCAATTTACAAACTGCTTTTATAAAATTGAACTGTACTTAAAATATATTTCTTATAATCTTGAAGTCTAAAGGTAGATTCTCATGAGTTGGTATTTACTTCAAGGGAAAGATACACCGATTTTCTCATAATGATTTTAACTTAATTAACCAATGTTTTCAAAGATGAATTTTGAATATACAATAAAGAGAAAATTTTATTTTATACATGAATTTACCCAGACGAAGAAAAATAGAACACTAGGTATAGGGTAGGTTTATTCTCTGCTTCACTTATGAGGTTATCACCATACATGCATTCTACGCAGGCTTGCACATATATGGTATACCATGAACATACCCTTTACCTTTAAAACAGATGAACAGAAGAAGACAATCCAAAAAGCAACGAAGAAGCAAGTGGAGCATAGCAGCATCTATATCTATATATGTATCTATATATATAAGCAACAACAAGAAGAAGCAATATGGTGGTAGATAATATCTAACTATCTTTAAACTGGGGTAATGGTATAATGAGATAGGCCCCCATATATAATGTAATTGGTTACAGGTGAGATAGACATATCTCTCTTTACCAAATCCTGAAGCGATGATTCAATTGGAAGCTTAAACGTGCGCTCCTTGTCATTCATGGTGATGAGAAAACAGAAGATGTCGGTTGTTCGAATTTTTCAATACAATGACCAAGATTTTGGGACCGAATAGGTCACCACGTTCAGTACAACTACATATTCAAAAACCATGAGGGATGTGACACTTGGATTCGTTATTATTCCTTCCTAACAACCACTCCATGCATACATCATAAATGTTAACATCACATTGCCCTAGGAAGGTATAAAATCCCATCTTAATATCTCACATTACAGATTAAAAGTTGCCAGAGATGCAAACTCTCGACAAGATTATTTTTCTGTGGGGTTCCTAACAGTTCAGGATGGTTCCCTCTGCATTTGGTGTAACTACATCGCACATGCATGGTTCCATTTAAGTGTGACAATCAGTAATAACAGTAATTAGTCTCTAATATTACACACACTAGTTAACACCACATTGCACAGAGGAAATATCGTGTTTCTGTGCTAAAAGATGTTAAGTTGAAAGTGATGAAAATAAGTAAGAACTTTAGCATTATTTGCTCTTTGATTTCAACAGCTAAACCTAGCCACTGCCATACTCAGACACTGTGTTCTGGAATTCACTGTATATATGGTCTGCTTAGGGAGATGTATTTATTAGAAAAAAATTATATCTATGAATTTAGACAGAATAATTCTGTATGCCGTCTGATTATATCTCACAACTTGGCTCTCCTTTATATGATAGCAGACTAGTTAACTGTTCCCACTTGCTGTCAACCCATCTTAGGGTTTTTCCTTTATCTTTATTTTTGTATAACTCAAGACATGATTAACGAAAAGGATAACAATTTTACTAGAACAATTCATTTAAAGAAGAAATAATAAAAAAAAAGGATCTTCTTATAATATATTTATCAATAAAAATTAGAGACAGGATCAATGAGTTTCGGCTCAATAATTTTTTGCCTTTTTGATTATTTTATTATAATTTATAAATATAACCACAACTTGTTCTTTTTATTAACACTAGCTAACTGTTTCTTACTTGTCACATTACCCCATGTTACGGCTTTTCATTTGTTTTTCTTTTCTCTCTTTACAAAAACTCAACACATAATTAGCAAAAAGGACCATCTATAGAGGAAAAGTTTATCTAAAGAAGAATTAAAAAACGGTTTTTTCATTAATATATTTATTAATAAAAATCAAATACAGGATCAACGAATTCAGGCAGAATAATAACTTTATCCTCTCTGATTATGGTCCCGATTTATAAACATCATCACAACTGTGTGATACCAGAATACAGCTAACTGTTCGTACTAATACTAGCTAATTGTTCTTACTTGTTGTCACATTACCTCGTGTTTTTTTTCTGTTTCTTGTTAAACTCGAAACACAACAGTAAAAGGTAACATGTGTACATACAAATATAGATTAATGAAGGTGAGATGATTTATAAGGATTTTCAATTACATACGTTAGACAATGCACTGTGAAACTAAGAAAGCACTATCTGAATTGGGTGGTTAGGTGTGAGTAAAAGTGAAGTAGCAATCTAGAGAGTAATGATGCGATAGATCTAAGAAGAAGATACACAGTGTGAACCTGATAAGTTTAATTTTCCATAAAAGATCCTTGTAGGTAGTAGCTAGGAGGGGGGGTGAAACAAGCTATAGAAATCATAATTAAAGGGAATTGGTTGAGAAAACGGAGACAGGAATAGTTGAAAGGGTGCAGAGATTAATTGTTTGTAATTGGTCGAAGTCAGAATGTTTGACAAGGTAAGGAGCACTTTTTGGGTGGCAATGGATAAACATTGAATTACAGAGAAGTTTGAGTGATGCTAAGTATGAAAGAGAGATAGTTAAAGGTCTAATAAAGAAGCGTTGTGATGAAGTTTGAAAGGTATAGGAAGCACTTTAATCACACGCCTAATTTGAAGAGAATGAATTTGTCACGGTTCAACAATGTGGTCATAAAGAGTAAGAATAATGCATGCTTGACTAGCCATGCAGCTTAAAATAAGCACGACATGCTTCGGTTATACATATGTATCAAAAGCTCGACCACTCCACTAGTCACCGCCCACGTTCTATAATAATGCCTTCATTGGTGTAAAACCACCTGTCCCTGTCGTAGATTGAATCCTAAGGAATATGTGTGTACGTGTAGGATGTGCATGGAAGAAGTTAAAGGGAAAAAAACATGTACAGAAATACGTACCAAGTAGTCGCTGGCAGCGTAAATGGTGGGAGCTAAGGGTGTACAATACGAATAACTAGGTGGGTGTAGTAACTTTTGTGGACAAGGTGCGTGCTGAAATGGTAAAGACGTTTCAGCAGTTCTGAGATTTTGGATCTATGTCAAAAATATCTTGGTGCCAACATGTGATAAAAGGCAATTTTTTGCTTACGATACAATCTAATTTCATTAGAGTCAGTTTTCTGATGTGAACCCAAGGCCCCAAAACCCTAATGCTGTTAGCTTCAGAGGCCCTACTCCTCATAGCTTACTGATATGACCTTATACTAACAAATTCTGCAACCCCATTCTCCCAAAGTCTTCTCTTCTCTCAATAAATATATATATACACACACATACACAACAGTGTAAACAATCATTTGAGGTCTTAATTATATATAGCAATCTTAATTAGGTCAAGTTAGAGTGATAAATAAAATGTATTTTCATGTATGAATATGTTGATCAGAAATCATATCTACAGTTGAACAGACAACCTGGAACACTGTAATTATGCTAATCTATGTATTTCGTACCGAAAAGTGTGAAAAACAAATGAGAAACAAGACTCGACTTTTTCTTAATCGATTTATCTTTTCACGTTTATCATTTCTCGGAGTACAAAAAACACGTCCTGCGATATAAAAAAATTCTTTTGGATGAAGAGACAAATGGGAGGAAAAATAATAATAGATGTGATGTGAGACATAAAAAGAAAAGGACTGGAAAAAAGAGAAAGGTGTAAAGTGAGTATAAATTTAGGTTATGAAGTGGAAAGTGAGTATAAATTTAGGTTATGAACAGATCACTACATGCATAGAGAAAAAAGAGGTTCACAGTATATACTTAATATTTTTAACATTTTTTATTTATAAAAAGAATTTAAGAAATCTAATTGTTGAATTATATGATATTTTCTTAGTGACAATTATACTCAATTTTTTAATTCCTTAATTTCTATCTAAACTCTTGTTGGCATATTCTTTAGTTATTCTTTCATCCATTCTCTTTTATCTATCACAATTTTCTACAAAATTATTGTTTTATCTGTCAGATTTCAAAATTCAAGACATGGGTTACTAATTATATCCTTTTTGCATTCACTTTATAATTTTAATTATTGAATTAATTTGTTAAAAACCCTCTTACCTAAATTCACATTTATCAGTGAACTTGATTTAATTTCAAAGTAAATATTTATAACATGAAGTTATTGATATTCAAGAGTTTTTTTTCATTGATAAGTAGTGTTATAGAAGAAAGTTAACATGGACTAACTTAGCACTTATTCTATGGACAGTAATATATAAGTATTAAACTTCTTGTTAAGCAAATGTGAAAGTACAAACTATTACCACTTTTACTGTTTATAAATCTCATTTAAATTAATAAACAGTAATAATAGAGAACATTAAGAAAATCAAACACTTATCACATTCTTAACATCTGTGCATGAGAAATGAAAAGGAATGAGAGAGGGAGTAGATGTGAAGAAAGCCAGATGTGTTATTTCCCAAAATCATATAATGGATTGTATCAGCATCGAAACACGTCAACTGTGACCTCAGTAGAGCTATAATAGCCGTAGTCTGACTCACATGCACAATAAATAGCTTCTTTTTAAACGTGGAGATGAAATTTCTGGTAATACAACATATATGCATTTCTTATGGGGTAGAGAAGGTGTCTATGCTTCTACATATATGGGAAATGACAAAATAGGAGCAGTAAAGAAAGAAGGTTTCTGGTATCACTTGATTAATGCATATACCGCACGGGTTAAATAAGCTCTTTATGCTTTTTTACTCTTCTGTACGCAGTATATTCTACAGGATATATATATCACTTTATATCGAACTCTTATACTCTTAACTATAAAAAGTCATAGTTTAAATATAGATAAAACTCAACATGAGGTTTTGATTTTGAGTTAAGGTGACATAATCTCAATATAGCCGATTCCACACCAGTATATATATGATGGCTAAGATGATGTGGAATTTATGTGAAAATGGTCATCATGAAATTTCATAAATTTTTAAATTGTCTAATATTACTTATAATAAAAACATAAGATGTTATGAAAGTAGATATAATATAGGATCCGTCTTTATGCAGAGTTTTTCTTGTTTGCGTGTTTCTCTATCTGCAAAAACAGTACATTAAAATTTCACTGTAGTTTCTCTTTGATTTTGACTATCATGTGGAAGTCACAAGCAAGATTATAAGCTTTTTAGGACCTTCTTTTAAAGTATAAACTTTTGAGGTAACATCTTAACATTTCTGTACAGAGATGTATACTTGAAGGGTGTTGGCCTCTGAAATTATTTTCTATTGATGATGATAATAATCATCAATAATGTAATATTGCTTTTTAAATTCAAAAGAATCCACCATGCTACATACCCCACAATCTCCAACCCTTATATAAAGGTTTCTCAGCTTACTCCTCATTCTCACACCCAAGTTTCTTGTTCCCTCACTTCTCTCCCTCTTGTCCCCTTCACTTTGTACTTGGATGAGTGTTTTCTTTGAGGAGAAAAAAGGCACCCGATATTTCATTAATACTGTTCCTCTTTATTATATACTACTGTCTCACACCACACAGAAACAAGAAAGAGAAAAAACCAAATGTCTAAGATGGTTGCGGAGGAGAAACCCCAAAAGACATACCCGACAACTGCCGAGGTACGAACGAGACCTCACATATATGCTTTCAGAAGCTTTCACTCTCTTCCATTTTTCACTCCTTCACTTGTATTGTTTTTCTGTCAGCATATCATAAAGCTTTTATTACAGTGCAATTAAGCATAGCTATAGAATGGCATTAATTTCCTTGTGTTATGTTTGGTAGGTAGTGGATGAGTTAAAGAGAATGGGGGACATAGGAGTTCCAATAGCAGCAATGAGCCTTGTGGGATACATCAAAAACATGGTATTAGTTGTGTGCATGGGAAGGTTGGGAAGCCTTGAGTTAGCTGGTGGTGCTTTGGCCATAGGCTTCACCAACATAACTGGTTTCTCTGTCCTCTCAGGTTTAGCCATGGGAATGGAACCTCTTTGCACGCAAGCCTTTGGTTCAAGAAACTTGTGTTTGGTCTCTCTAACTTTACAAAGGACAATTTTCATGTTACTGGCGGCTTCACTGCCCATTTGTTTCCTGTGGCTGAAGCTGGAGCCTCTGATGCTATGGCTTCAGCAGAACCCTGAGATAACCAAAGTCGCAAGCATCTATTGCCGCTTCTCCATCCCAGACCTCATTGCCAACAGCTTCCTTCACCCAATTCGAATCTATTTACGTAGCAAAGGGACAACATGGCCTCTACTGTGGTGCACTTTGCTGTCCATTCTCATACACATCCCTGTCGTGACTTTTTTCACCTTCAAACTCCACCTTGGTGTACCCGGGATTGCTATGTCAGCTTTTGTTGCCAACTTCAACACCCTTTTCTTCCTCCTATCATACATGCTCTACATGCGCGTCTCAAAGGGGTCACTTTCCATGCCTTTATTAATATCTCGTCCCTTGTCATCACGACAACAAGACCAAAACTTAACCAGTCTTATCAGTAGTTCCACAACAGTAACAACAACAACAACCTCGTTAGGCAAAGAGTGGGGCACACTGATAAGGTTTTCAATTCAGAGTTGCTTAGGAGTGTGCTTGGAATGGTGGTGGTACGAGTTCATGACAATTCTAGCAGGCTACCTTTACAATCCGCGAGTAGCCTTAGCCACCGCTGGCATAGTAATTCAAACCACGTCTCTTATGTACACTTTACCAACAGCACTGAGTGCTTCAGTGTCAACAAGAGTGGGGAATGAACTCGGGGCGGGTCAACCCGAGAGGGCAAGGTTGTCAACAATTGTGGCAGTAGGAATGGCTCTTGCAAGTTCGATATTGGGTTTGTTATGGACCACATTAGGGAGAGAGAGATGGGGGAGGGTTTTCACCAGTGATAGTGAGGTGTTGGAACTTACCATGAGTGTTTTACCCATAATTGGGATTTGTGAGTTAGCAAACTGTCCTCAAACCACAAGCTGTGGAATCCTTAGGGGAAGTGCTAGGCCTGGTGTTGGGGCAGGGATAAATTTCTATTCATTTTACTTGGTGGGGGCACCAGTGGCTATAGTGATGGCATTTTTTTGGAGACTAGGGTTGGTGGGTCTTTGCTATGGGCTGTTGGCAGCACAGATAGCATGTGTGGTCTCTATTCTAGTTGTGGTATACAACACAGATTGGGAAAGGGAGTCCTTGAAGGCAAAAAGCTTGGTGGGAAAGACTTCATGTGACACAACGGAACATGGAGACCAAACACTAGTCAAATGTGAAGAAGGTCTTGTCTTTCTCAATGAGAAGAACAGATCCCTAAAGTGATGCTTCTTGCTACACCCAATTGCATCAGGGGAATATACAAGCCAGAATCATGACACCAGTGGAAGGACCAAATGTTAAGAATCTTGACTACACTCGATTACTTCTTTTTATTGTGATTATGCTTTTGTATATGTTTTTGCATAACCAATATATTTTCTTCTACTTTCCCCCCCTTGCCAAGCTATAGTTGGTGACGTTGCTGCAAATTGTAATAGTAGGGTTATCTGATCACTGATGATTAGTATAAGACATATTCATGTAATTTCAATTCTTCTTTCAATGGTATCTGTATCAGTAAACATAATCATCAAGTTACATTTTAAGCACAAGTTACCAGTGAAGAAAATTATGTAACCTCTGTTCACTTTTATAATTCAAAATGGTCTGATATTTTGACACAGATTAATCTTCTATTCCATAATATGATCCATGTGAAACCACAAGAGAAATTAATGGAATCAGCTTTCACAACCAATTATATATATATCAATACATTGAATGAACAGTTCTCATGGAAATTCTTTAGCTAATAACGCGTAAAAATTCTTGAGTAAAAGAAAAAGCAGTGAGAAAAGCAGGATTTTGATAGTAGAAGACTGACTATGATAAAACTTAAGATAGTGTACGTAATTGGTGCATATGCATACAAGTGTTGGGAGAAAAGTAAATTTGGACCTCGTTGAAAACGAGTAGGATATGCATGAGTTCTTTGGGGTGGATGCCCTATTCTGTGAAGGTTTAAGCATGTGCTTGCATGTGTTATAGCTAGGAGGAAGTATGCATGTGCAGGGACACATGGCAAGAGGAATATTAGGGTACTTTGGTTTCTTATGAAACGAAAAATCATTGTCCTATGTCATTTCTTTGTACTTTTTGTGAGATTTTATATTTAGTGTTGTTTTGTGGAAAACCTTAACTTACAGATAATTCAATCTGTGTCATGTATGTCTGTCAATCACAAATACATGCATAAATATATTTTTCATGTTTTTAAGAACTCTGTACATTTTTCTGGTATCTGTGCATTATATAGCTCCTAAGTCCCAAATTCTAAGTTAGAGAGAATGATTTTTTTTTATCAGAAGGTGAAAGAATAATGAGTTTATAATTAATATCGAGGAAAAAAGTGGAACAATTAGTGTGAATTTGAACAAGAGTAATGGTAACATTTCATATTTTTACGTTCATTTGACAGATACTACAAAAATAAAATAGTCATGTAAACTTTTGCATTGTTTTAAAAAGGAAGAGAGTAAAAAGTAAACAAGGATAGTGTCAAATAAATGTAAAAAATTTAAGTGTGTCAAATAATCATTACTCTTTGAATGTAATCATTACTCTTATACATTCTTTACTTTTTATTTTCTTCTTAAGTAACGGTATCATGACACACTTTTACATTCATTTGACACAGAATATAAGAGTAAAATGGTCATAAAAATGTAAACTTTTGTATTTTTTCACAAAAGAAGAGAGTAAAAAGTAAGATAGGATAGTGTCAAATGAATATAAAAAAATTATGTATGTTAAAGAATTATTTTTCTTTTTTTTTTTGAAAAATACAAAAGTTTACACTTTTATAATTATTTTATATTTATATTATATGTCAAATGAACTTAAAAAAGTGTGATGCTATTTTTTTTTTTTTGCTGAAAAAATGTTATAGAGAAAAAGAAATATTTTTTTAATGTAACTCCCTAATGTAATGACATGTCTCCTCTTCCCCACCAATACATCACTTCCAATGGAATAGACAGGACATAGACATATGCGAACAAGTTTGGCAGAAATGTACCAATTTGTAAGCAACAGGCATATTTTGGAATAACTACCTATCACTATATAGTAGTTCTTAACTTATGAAATATGAATGGATTAGTAAATATGACTTTTTTGCTTTGTCTAGATATAAATATATAAGAAATGGCCAAAGCTAAATGATAAAAAAATGAAGGAATGGTTAATCTATAATTCAGCTACTAATAGCCCCACTTTGAGGACAGCCGAAAGCTAGGGCAACTTTTTGTTACTTGTCAAGGGGAACCTAACTGGCTAACTGCCACCTATTTTATGTCCCACACACTCATAAATAAAATCAAAACAACTTTTCTTTTTCTTTTTCTTTTGGGATCACCACTTTCCTTGATTAGTTACTACTCAACTCATTTCAACAGAACAACCATGATCATCATCATTAACCTATAAAGTTATATTGGATATAACTTGGTCCAACATTCCTGCTTACAACAAAACGCCAACAAAGTAACAACACAAACAACCCTTATTCACTTCTTAAATATCTCTTAAATTTCATATCCATGCCTTATAAAAAATAGGTTTAATACGTATTTTGGTCCCTCTTTTCGTAGGGTCTGTTCAAATTGGTCCTACTTTTTTCCAAAAGTTCACTAAGATCCCACTTTTCGCAAAAACGATGCACGTTAGTCCTTTTTTAGGTTTAATACGTATTTTGGTCCCTCTTTTCGTAGGGTCTGTTCAAATTGGTCCTACTTTTTTTCAAAAGTTCCCTATTTTGATCCCTATTTTGATCCCTCTTAGTGAACTTTTCGTATTTTGGTGAGCTGTACATTTTTCGTTGAGGTGAACTTTTGAGGGATCAAAATGTACAGCTCACCAAAATACGAAAAGTTCACTAAGAGGGATCAAAATAGGGAACTTTTGAAAAAAAGTAGGACCAATTTGAACAGACCCTACGAAAAGAGGGACCAAAATACGTATTAAACCTAAAAAAGGACTAACGTGCATCGTTTTTGCGAAAAGTGGGATCTTAGTGAACTTTTGAAAAAAAGTAGGACCAATTTGAACAGACCCTACGAAAAGAGGGACCAAAATACGTATTAAACCTAAAAAATACCTCATCATATAATGTTTAGGTTGCTTTGTTCTTAACAATGAAATATAAATTAAATTTTTTAGTTATTTAGTAGGAATATTAATAAATGTCCTTAGTAAAAGAATTTATAAGAAAAATGAATAACATAAAGTTCATCACTTTCTTTTTTATTTGGAAAGGAGCACTGAAAAGGTACGTAGGTTTCACAGTATTTAGACATTTTACCTCCACCAATAACATCGTGGACATTATTTTATTGTTGGTGCTTTGTTACCTTTCTCCATTTCTAATCTTTATTTGACTGTTGGCTTTCTATTTTTGATTTGTCAATTTGCATTACTAAGAATTTTTTTGTTTCAAATTTAAAAATCAATCTACTCTAAAAACGATTGGACTTGGTCAAATTTTAAAAGGAAATAGAGTTTATAAAATCAAAGAGTTTAATATTTTAAATTTAATTGTGATCGTTGTGTTTGATAATATTATCTATAAATTCGTTATGGTTTTGCTTTTAAAGAATATCTAAATAAATAAAGAAAAATATTAAAAATCTTTATTTTTTTAACAAATTTTTTCACCAGTTTGTGATTATCATATTGTGCATCAGGCTTGTCACAAATATAGTTCTTATACAAGCTTCCGTACTTACTTATAATCTCTTAAACTTGGAGACCATGAAGATGCAACATATTTGTTTTCTATCTTAGAAAATGTACCAAACTGATATAATTATCCTAAATGTTTATAAAAATAAATGGATAAAATTAAAAAAAATGTGAATAAATTGTGTAACATACTACATAACTTCTAAATAAAATATTATAAATTTTGACAATACACAATAGATAAATACAAATCATCTAAAATATTAATAAGTCTAAAATATTAATAAGTTATCCATTTAATAATCATAATAATATATGTGCAAAAACACATAAAACTACACAAGTTTTTCCAAAGACACGAAACTTTTATACAACTAGCTACTAGTTAAAACTTAAACAATCACTTTGCATCATCCTCGCTCTCCACTAAAGGCATGTCAACATGAAACTCCTCTGCCCACACTGAGAGGTGATCCTTGTAAAAGAAAAACAAAACACAAAAGAGAAGAAAACAAATAAGCTAGTGTGCAAAATAAAATATCATAAGACAATTGAATCATATCAAATACCAGTTCAACATTTATAAAGTATTAAAACTCGTATAAAAACATACATACAATTGACTTTAGACTCAATCATTTGGATATGTACTTTGACATAGGGCTTCATTAAAGGTGTACTCTCGTAGTGGTATCTATGCTCTACAAAGTCATAAACACAGGCATTATTACCTTACTCCTCACGAGATTAATCTTTTCATACCGAAGACTAAAAGTTCAAGGCTAAGACCTCCTCTCATTCTCTCTCCCACCACATTTATCTCTATATGAGTTGAAAGACTGATAGTATATCATAATACATCCTTTCTAAACTCCCATATATCAAAGCACTAAACATCACCATCACACAATTTGTCTTTGAAATTCTCTCAACAATCATATCACACATAATCATAACAAAGATCCTCATATAGAATCATACAAAAATAACACTCACAAGCAAAAATCAATGATTATACATATCAATACCAAACAGCCAAAAAGAAGAAACAAAACAAGTATATAAACTGACACTCAGAGGTGGCACTAAGTGTGAAACCTCTCTCACAAAGGTGGCGTTCAACGACAGTTCTTTTGTCCAACGTCATTCTTCTCGCAAAACGTCATGCTCAACGACACCTTATTGTCGCTCAAGATCCTGAAACTAAAATTGTTCCAAACCTACATGTAATATGGCGCTCAACAGTGTCCTACCACCGCTCAACATCAAAACATTCGCAAAAATGGTCGCTTAGCAGTGAAAAGAGGCACTCAATGGTTTGGAGCAAAAGTGCTTCCAGATTTGCACAACAAGCTTGCGCTTAGTGCCACACCAATACCGCTCAGCGCCATGCCATATTTTAACACCCTTAGATTTGTGATTTAAGTGAAATGAAACATGATCAATTGTTCAAATTAGTATTCTTTTTTCTAGAGAAGTGGTTCAACATAATTTTTATACATCAAATTCATACCAATTTGTACAATTTCGTAGCTCTTCAGTTCTCCCAATCACAACAATCCAAACACAAACCAAAATCCCATTTCAATCAATAAGTCATATCATTCAATTCAACACAAATATCAATCGAATTCAACAACATACCAATTTCAATTAAAATTATACAATTCACGCACACTAAAGCAACTAAACTTCCCTATGACTCAATGACCTCTAAAACACTCCTACACACACAAGTAGCGCAATTTGTTCCTATGAATAACGCAAACACGATCAAGATATATTATTAAGACCATTGATCAACAAATACTAATAAAATGAACATAAACACTACATGTGAATTGATCAAAAACCACATGCTTAAAAAGGACCAACTGACTAAGAAGGAAATTGAAAATCAACTTACTCTATTGAAGAAACTGATTAGATGATCTTGATAAGTTCATCACCAAGAGAGATCCTACGGTTTACGATCTTCAAAATGATGAACGATTTGTGAGATGTCTTAAAGAGTTCTGAGAAAAGATTTCTAAAAAAATGTGTGTTTTAAGATAACAAAACTTGTTTATAAAATTATATTTATACTATAAATTTTTAATATTAAAATAATTGAGTCTTGTTATTTTAAACACACTATTAATTCTAAAACACAATTTTCTATAATCTTATAGGCTAAGATACACAAATTTTTCTTTTAAAAAAAAGTCATGTTTTTATGTATGACTTTGTACTAATATTTTTTTAACATATATGCTTGCAGGTTTAACTTTTATTCTTTTTAATAATAGTCATGCTTCCATACATTAGTTATGATTTCTTTTCTCATATAGAAATTTGTTGTATGTACGACTTCTTGTAGTTTATTTATTTTACATAGTATTTACATGAACGATCTTTACTTCAATTATATTTATCCTAGGTGACTTGTTCTTAAATTTCTTTATATTGTGATTTTTGTTTTATTTAATATTATTTATTTTGATGGCAACAAGTTATTTTTTTAATTTTTATATAATATTATTTATTTTGGGATTTTTTTTACATGATACAAATTCTGTCATTAAACTATGTTTTTCTTGAATTTAGTTATTTTTTTAGAAAGTAAAAAAGTAAAGAAGAGGAGACAAGAATTAAAAGAAATGTATTAACAATTGATACAAATATTTTAACATGATTTTCATTGTCTTGATGAATAATTGTCCTATTATGTATGACCTTCACGGTAAACCTATTTTATACTTAGACTTTCAATGTAGTACATATTTTATTTTTGAAATCAATTACACAAGATAAAAAGTGTGCGTAATAAATATAAAATGTAATGTGATTTTCTTCTCAAACGTATTTTCTGCTAGGAATATTTTTTTGTCAAAACAAAAAGAAAAATGAGATCCATGTTGAAATAAAAAAAGAGGGTGCAGATTAAAAACTCTGCTTTATTTACCACACCAGCAGAACAGTTAGCCCACGAAGGGTCCATCAAAAACTGGGTATTCTTCCTACACTTTTCTATTTCTTTTTTCTGCACCCCAATAAAAGTTTACTCTCCAAAATATTCCTAATTAAAGATATAATAAAAATCACACACTTCCTTAATTTTAATATTTTTCAGATTAAATATTCTGATATATTTTTGGATTCGTAACATATCTTTCAAAACATCTAATCTGAAGTATAAAAAATAATATTTCTGAGTAAAAAATATTTTATATTTTAAAACATTCAATTTATAATAAAAAAAAATCAAGAATAAATATTTTTAAATTCAAAAATACTTGAATACAAAAATATCTTCTAGAACCCTCATTCGAAATAAAAGAAAGAATGTCAAACAGGTATTTTAAAATGTATTTTTATTAATATTACTACTTGAGTAATACTAACACAATATGAAGATGTTCAATTAAACTAATTATCTAATGTGCGAAACTAGTGTTATTTTTCATAAAATAAAATTTAAACTCTTATTCTAATGATTTTGAAATTGAACATTCTCCACACATGCAACCGTTGTCCAATTTATTGCACAATTAATTTTTGGTACGTAATTTATTGTAGCAGCTGTGTGATTATTGTATGAACATTCAACCTCGGTCCCACATTGCACAACAATTTAATTTAACCAAATATTCATGTCACTGTTATTTTAGCCTCTCACTTCAATAAAATTAACCAAAATCAATTTATAACTTTCTCAACAATTCTCCATTCCAACTATAAATGATTCATGTTCTAATAATAATTATAATAAATAATGTTAATGTTATTTTTTCCAAAAATAGAACAAAATGTAATAAGTGGACTCGTTTTGTTGGTGGTAAAAATAAAAAAGTTAATCACATTTATAACTTTTTGTCTCATTCTATTTTTTTAATAGATAAAATATATAACATAGCCCATATGTACTATGTTATTTATGTGAAATGGACAAAAGAGGATTGAGGTGAGGATGGTCCACCCCTCACTTTGTCTCTTCAAAATTATACAGGTTTATTTTTAAATATGAATATACAATGTTATAAATTACTAAATCTTATATCTTAAATTTGAATATTCATTTTGAGAAGCATTAAAGATTTTTCCAATATGACTTCTTCTATATTTGGTGTATTTATCAAATTTTATTATGTTATTATTAAGTAATATTTCCGTGACTTTATTTAATTCATACATATATTGGAATATTAATCTAAAACTATCTAATCTACAATTAACACGTCATATGGTTAGTTGTTAAGATTAGATGATGTAGTTTTTGTGATTAAGATAATAGATGACTTTTATTTTTTGATAGGAGTAAATGAAATGACAACGAAAAAGAAAAACTATACTAAAACATATATATGTGGTGTTGGAAGGCTAGAAAATGTTGGGTTGAACAACATAATAAGCATGAGAATAGATTGAAAATAAAGTGAAAACAAACATATTAGCTGAGTGTAAAAATAATTAAGAGGAAAGTAAAATAAAAATTTAAATATAGTATTGGGAGATACCGCCATCGTACAGCAAACTAACCAGAAAATATGTTTCTTATGTTTATTTGATATTAAGACATATAATTTGGAATAATGTCCAACACATCAAATGACTCATTACAATAATGAAAAATAATTTGTTTCACATGAACTATCCCCTTCAAAAATATTTAAAGCGTTGTTTAAGGATTACAGGAAGAGGAGAAACACGACAATTATCTTTGCATACGTTTACGTTGTTGTTTTCTCTTTAAAGCTCATATCGTCTAAGACTTCTTTGAAAAAGAAAAGTTTCTTTACAAGTTTTCAGAACTACTTTATATTAAATTCATATCCTCTCTACAAAAGTTATGTTATGTTTTTGTATTTTCGAAAATACTTTGTTGTTTTCAAATTCATAAGCAAATTCAAACACTTGCAAGTTTAACTTACTGGAGTTAAACGCTCTAGTCAATTGGACTAATTTATATCAGGAGTTGTGAAACTCGTTCTAACTAGTTGAGTTAGTTGTAAAACTAAAAGTGATTAAACTCGTATTATAATATTTCAAGATTAGTAAAATCCCTTAAGAATATTTAAGAAAGAATATAACGTAACTCAGTTTGAAACGAATTAATATAAAAATAAGTTGCTTTTTTTCTAAAAGTTTTCTTAAATACTCTTTGAAATACTTAAGTGTTTAAAATTTATTACCGATCATCATCCGACTCCTTCAAAAGAGCTTTGTAAAATGTTTTAAAAACTCTATTAAAATCTCCCTTTTCTAGAATTATTCTGTATCACAATTCTTGTTATCTATCTAACTGTTTTGGTCTCAACAAATTTTAAAACTTGAAAGACAAGCTTAAATGCTCATAATTTTTTCACATATTAACAAATGGATACTACACCAAACTTCATCCTTGTCTTACAGTCTTTCAACATCGTATTTAAGTATTTGTTTAACTTTCCTCTTCGGTTTCATTTAACACCGTTCAACAGATTTTCGTTTTCACACCACATTTTCAATCTCATCCCATGTTTGTTTTGGTGTGCAACCTTGTCCCTTGAATACCATATTTATGTTTTCATTTTACTTTCTTCATTGATTTCGTTTATCCTTATCCAATAAAAATCACATGTTATATTAATCATAAAATTATGTCTTTTAATATAAAATATCATGTGAAGCAAAGTAACTAGAGCAATATCACTTACTTAACAGAAAAGTTAAAATACAAACTCAAATGAAAAATATAAAATTTTAAATCCTCAATAGACAATTTTTTTAATAAGAACTTAATTAAAAATATCTTAAATTTACCAAAAAATTAAAATTTAATTAACTTATATTATAATGAATTTTAATAAATCAATCCAAAAAGTTTCAAAATAAATCAAATCAAGGAAAAAATATTTGATCTAAATTGAACCAAACCAATTTTAACTTTATTAATGACAGAAGCAAATTTAATCAACTCATCTTTAAGTTTAAGGCCCAACTCACCTTAATAAATAATAATTATATTAAAGAGAGTTAAATATGTTTTAATTTTTAAATTTTATCATAATATTAGAATTTTTTTCTATTTCTAACACTAAATGCAAAAAACATTTTTACGGTGATATATTATACAAGTTTTATTCCATTAAGTATAAAAAGTGAGGTGATGATAATTTTACAAATTAAACATTTTATAAATATTTGACCTAAATTAAATCAAACCAATTTTAATTTTATTATTGACTTAAGCAAACTTCATCAACCAAACTTAAAAAATTTATTAAAACCTATGTAAATAAATGCTATACTCTAAAATAAATATTCACAGAAGAAAATGTAAATAAATTTACATATGTTATAAAATAAATAATATTTGTGAAAGAAATAAAAAGAATAGATAAAAATGTACCCCGAGAGCATGATACAAAACTCATGCTATATTGTTTTTATTAATAATAGATGGATGCATGCATCAGCGAAAAGTGTTTCAAGCAGAACATTATCACTAGCAGACAAAACCTTCAACCCAACATTAACCTAAAAGAAATAAGAAAATGAAAAAAAAAACAGATACGTGGCAGTTGAATAGCAAAAGCAGTCAAATCATTGATCTTTGTTACTGCTCCGTAGCTGTATGGGACCCACCACATTGACCCCTCTTTCTTCACTTCTCTACTATCTCCTCCACAACATTCATCATCTTCCATTTTCCATTTTCTCAGTGCTAGAAAAAGAGTGAGAAAGAAAACGTAGAATGAAAGATGCTGGGTCTGAGTGTAGTGTTAGAAGCACAGAAAGGTAATGCTAGCAAGAAAACTCCACAAGTGATTAGCAAAACGACGGTGCTTAGCAGCATGAACAAGCACTCTCCTTCTGCAGCGAACGCTTCTCAGCACTCTCCAACGTTTCTACATCAATGTTTTCTCTGCAGAAAGAGACTCTTACCTGGGAAAGACATCTACATGTACAAGTGAGTAGTCCTTCAATGTTACTATTAAACCTACCTTAACGTTCTCTTTCTTTTCTGACACTTTTTTTCACTTTCACTTCAAACCCAGATCTTGTTTTAGTCTATTTAAAATACTGCATGCTGCTTCTTCGTTTCTCTCTGGTTTCTGTTCTGACAAAAGCCAAGATCTTTTATGCTTTTTCATTCATACGTTAAATGGGTTTATTCTTCTCTGCTTCTATAAACATGAATGTGTGTAGAGGGGACAGGGCCTTCTGCAGCGTCGAGTGCAGGTGCAAACAGATTTTCATGGATGAGGAAGAGAGTTTTGAGAAAGATAAGTTTTTTTTGACTGCCATGAGTCCCACATCGTCTGCTTCTTCTTCCTCACAAGCTCGTGGTCATGAGAAGGGAGAAAGAATTTGAGTCGGTGGTTTTTGCTTATAGATGAATGAATGAACGAATGGATGAAGTGATGGATGACCTAGCCATGGTGGAATAGAGAGAAAATAGTGGTTGACCAAAAATGGGGGAATTTTTTTTTTCTTTTTGTGTTTTTGTTTTTTAGCTAGGTTCCTGTTTTACCCATGCTTGTGTTGTAGTAATAACTTCCAAGTTTTTGTCCTTTTGCTTCCTAGTATGAAGCCAAAATGTCCTTTCAACTTTATGTGGCTCCATTCTCCAACCTGTTTGGTTTCAACCGTACGTGTGATCCAAAATATTAATGTTTTATAGACACGCATGTGTTAAATGTTACTAGCCATCATTATCCACAGAAACAAGTAGAAAATGGAAGTGAAAAAAGATAACAAGATAAGGGTTATTATTATTTTCTCTTCATTTCTTCATTTTTTTTCCTTATTTTCTTCCTATGCATAATAAGTCTTATTATTATTATTATGATTATTACTTTTATACTATATCATTATTGTTTTTCACCTTATTCTTCTTTGTTTTTATCAATAATGGTACATAAATATCTCAGTAGTGTAGGTCCTCATTTAATAACTTTTATTCTCTTCATTTTTTTCTTCTTGTCATATCATAGCCCTTGTTACATTATCACTTCTTCCTTTTTCCTGTTTTTTTTCTCTTGTATGGACCAAAATTTAATGTCCACAACATTATTCTATCATTATTGTCCACAAACCGGAGACAGAGGTCTGTCTGACCCTTTCTTTTTGGTCACGGTTTAGGAGTGTTGAGACATTATTTGCTTTGTTGGAATGTGACTTATTATGTCAACCATGTTTCCACTAGTATATAGGGTATGACTCAAGGACTATGGTTTCTATTTGTCATGAATGTTAAAATTTGAATGAGGATCATCATGGTAGTTTTTGAATTGATGGCTTTGTTTTTAACCAAAATGACAATGCACAACTCTTGTTACTATTGCTCAACTTTTCTTTCCTGTGACTCGCATTTAGAGGATTGTCGTACAAGATTCTATAGCACGTTTGATGTTTTTAACTCTCAATAGGGGAATTTTTTTTTTTTTTTTTGTTTTTAACTTCAACTCTAGGTACATTTTTCTTCTCAGTAGCATTTCGTTTATATATCATATTTTGTAGTGTGTATGCATTGGCTTGTGCCTAGCCCTGAATGGCAAGTTTGCATATAATGCCATGTTTGCTTATCAACTGAGTACTAATCTCATTTTGGTGCTTTGAGTTTGATGTTTTGGACTTGAATGGGGGAATATCTATGATGAAGTTGTAAGATCTTTTTTGTTGTTGAGAACTTGGTTAGCATTTTTATAAATTAGAAACTATAACATTTGTTTCAATGATCGATACTTTCAGAATAAGGAGAGTACAATATTCCATGTTGAATATATTATTCTGTCATTAAAGTTTCCAATACCTGTAAGTTTTTAATAAAATTACGATATTAAAAATAAAGACGAGTTTATAATATATAATTAGTGTAAAATTTATTTTATAAAACGGTTTTGTAAGAAAGAGATAGACTTAAAATTTATTTTCTAAAATTATTATCAAAATCGTTCAAAATTATTAATAGAATTTATTTTATTACATATGTCCAGTTCTTAAAATTACCATCTCATCCAAACCTATTAGTCATTTTCGTGTAATTAGAAAGGGAAAGAGGGCAAGTAAATGATTGTCTTATTGTTTTTAACTAAATGAAGTCTTTGGAAAGAGAATGCGATGCTTAGAAGAATGCAATAATTATGAATTCAAGCCACGAAAATATCAATATTTTTTTTTTTTGTGGAAGAATAAGAAAATTTTGGATTTTTGTTCTACAGTAACTATAGTACTGCTTTGAAATTTTGTACCAAACAAACAACTTCGTCTCACATGGACGAATCCGAATAATGATAATTTGATGTGTGCCAGCTGGAGAACAGGCATATAAGTCAGTGGAATTTCTATGTTTGGAAATAAACATAGCTACCAAATAAAAACTCAAACTCAAATTCAAAAACACATAGGTTTTATCAAATATAACACTGATGCATGTAGAGGCTTCTTAGTATCAGTTAAGAGTGAACAAATAGAACTTAACTGTATTGTACTACTAAAATCTGTACCGAATTAAAAACTAATTTGTATAAACTGAACTGAGCTGTAAAACAGTTTAGACAAACTGAACTGAACTATTTTTTGTTTTATAAAACTAGACTGAACTGAACTATACTAAATTGTACTAAATTACAATATAAACTAAACTAACTACTAACTATATTAATTAGGGCTGGGCATAATTCACCAAACTGTACTGAAACTACAATTAACTGAATTATATTATACTTAAAAAAACTAAACTTATTTTAACTAAAACTAATTAAACTATTTTATAGTTCAGTTAAAACAAACTGAACTCTACATAATTTAAGTGCAGTTAATTGTGAACCACAGTTTCTCCCTAACTGAGAATTTCACCCCCAAATTGAAAACCCTTGAAGCTAGGGTTCGAAAGGATTAGGGCTGCTGTGTGCTTCTTCATGTGGCAGCCATGTTTTTCTCTGTGTGGGATCTTCTTCCAGCTCTCCAATCACCATGCCAATCTTCTCTGTTGCTGGACCGTGAAGGTCTTCTTCAAGGTGCTGGACGTCGATCTTCTTCTTGTTGCTGGACCATGAAGGTCCTTGGACAGCCATCCATGCATTCACTTCTTCCAGCTGCAATTTACGTGAAGTTTCTTCTCCTCCGTGAACATGCTGGCTGGCTTTTCCAATGAAAAAGATCACTTTCTTGGGTGGATGGATCCCATAGGACGAGACATCACTCCTCTTTGCTCCGTGTTCTTTTCTTCCTTTCAGCATGAGTTCCCATGTGTTTGTCGTTTACAAATTCTTTAATCAACAAAAGTAAGAAAAGGGGGCCATGTGTCCTTGTATTATTTTATTTTCCAGACACATCAGCAAATGAGCACAAAGTGTAATATAAATTAGTTTACTGAACTGCACTGTACTATGAGTGAACTAGTGGACTAAATATCAGTACAGTTCAGTTCACCCAAACTACTTTTAGTTCAGTTTAGTTTAGGAGAACAGTTTTATAGTTAACTGCAGATTTTTATAGTATAGTGCAGTGCAGTATACTCTGTCCACCCCTAATATTAATTTTAAACTGAATTGTACTAGTTTTTAAACTGAATTGTACTAGTTTTTAAACTGAATTGTACTAGTTTTTAAACTGAATAGTATAACAATACATGTTTTTTTAATTGAAATTTATTTTAATATTTATTTTATTTTATTCATAATTGTCTTATAAATTAACTTTTTAATTATTTATTATTATTATTTTCTATTTTATTTATATTTCTTTTATTATTATATGTGTATGAAAATTATTTTATTATTTATTTATTTATTTTATTTTATTTTATTTTATTTTATTTTATTTTATTTTTTATTTTTTTATTTATATTTATTTTGTCATGAATATTATTTTACTTTTATATTTATTTTTTTAATTTTTTATTTATATTTTTTTTATATGTGTATATAATTTATTTTATCTTTTCATCTACTTATTTTATTTTAAAATAATTTTTTATTTATATTTATTTTGTTCCCTCGTAAAATTGTTTTATTAATCAATTATTTATTATTTATATTTTATTATGTAAAAATTAAACTAATATTTATTAATTATTATAATACAATAAAAGATGATACTAGAAAAATTACTTTTAATAAACGTTTGTTAATTTTTTTGTCATTTGATATTTCTATAATATTAATTATTTTTGCTACATTACTATTTTTTTTATGATATTTCATTATATATTTATTTAATAAAATTTAACATTAAAAAATATATTTTAGTTTTAGTATGTAAAATACTATCATTTAAAAATAATAATATTGATATTTATTTTAAAGTAAGCTGATTTTTAAAATAAATAGTTATTTTAGTGTGTGCGCTTACACACATTTTAATATCATTAAAAGTTTTTTTAACATATTTTGACATATTTAATAATATGTTAAAGAATATAATATATTTAAAGTAGTATTTTTTTATATAGTCTTTTTTTTATGATTTATATTACTTAATCATTTAATAAAATTAAATTTAAAAAAATATATTTTACTTTTATTACTTAAAATAATATTATTTAAAAAGTAATATATGTTTATTGATGAAAAAATATAAAAATTTGTGATAAAAAAATTTTGTCTTAAAAAAATTCATTATTAATTTTTTACTTGAACGGTTTCTTTTATTAATATTTTCTTATTAAATAACGCTTTTTTAGCAAGAACAATTGAACAGGAACTAGAAAAGAGAAAAGAGTAGTTAACTGAACCGAAACTGTTATAAGTTTAGTTTTTAAAAACTAAACCATAAAATAGTATACTGAACTTTTAATAAAAGTGGATCAGTTTTTTTAAGTATAATATAGTATAGTTAATTATAGTACACTGCAGATAAATTATTTTTGCCCAACCCTAACATCAGTACAAGGAAATAATGAGGGTTTTTTTCATGTTAAGTTTAAGCTTCTTCAGCGTTAGACACAAAACAGCAGTGACGATTGTTGCTTGTTTAGGTTTGAATGTAGTTGTAAACTGGTTGTAGAAGCATTTCATAATGCTAGTATTGTTGCTTGGAGGTTGTGATGAGTAAGATGGAAGCATTCTTTGAAGATTTTGTTTCATATATATATATATATATATATATATATATATATATATATATATATATATATATATATATATATATATTCATGGAATCGAGATCAAGTTTTGTTCTCATAACAGTTTCAAACTTCAAGTATAGTCAAAATTTTCCCGTCATTTTACACTTATTAATGTTAGGTTGAACTGAAAAGTTATTTGTATAATGTCGTTCGATTGAATGCTAAAATTAGTAAGTGAATAATATTAACAATAAATGTATAAATGTAACTAATTTATCACAATATTATAAATTTGTATTTATAAATTTTAATATGAATTTTTAATTAATACTAACTTAATTACAATCGAATATGAACTTCTAAATAATACTAACTTGATTCCAATAAAATAGGTAATGATTTAGTTTAAGATTAGCATAATTATTCTTAATATTGACTCTAATTTTAATTTAACCGTACAGCATGTGTTATTATAAAATAATATACTAATCAACTATCTAATTTTTGGACTGACGGGACGATAATTATATATATATATATATATATATATATATATATATATATATATATATATATATATATATATATATATTATACACTTATTGTATCTAACAAATACAATAATGTATATTTTTTATTTTCAAATTTCCTCCATCCATTTATCTGAAAATTACCCTTTCACGAATACAATCTGGCGCATCTACTAAAATCGTGAAATCGTTAGATATGAACACAATAATTAGTTATGTATTTCCTCCTCTTTATATTTCGCAGATCAGCTCATCCGAACATAATCTTATACCGATAAATAATTAATGAATCAGGAATCAAACTCTTGTTTATAAAATTTTATTTGAATATGTTCATTAAAATTATTACACACTAGCCACTGATATGACCACTAGACCTAACCTAAAAGTTTTGTTTTGTGAAATTAAATTAAATCAAAATCAAAATTTTAAAATGATAACTACTGATATTCATAAATGGCTATTATTTACTATGTTAGAAATCTCATCATTCATAGTGTAACGATTAAAATAATAGAGAGTAAAAATGATTTAGTACCAGGGTTTTCAAAATCATAAGTTTCAATAAAATGGTTAAATAAATTTATTTTTTTTGGAAACAGGTAAAATAAAATTATATTTAATAATTTTGTTTTGGTATAGGTGTGATAGATATATTAATATTTTATGTATGACAGAGGCTGCAAAAGGTGTTGACCATATAGCAGATGTAACACCTATAAGATACAGGAGGAAGTTATCCCTGCACACGTTTCAGAATTCTTATCTTCAGTACACTCTTTGGCTGCTCTTTCAGAATTTCCCTTACCCAAACCTCAAAAAGTTAACTCATCCAAAAGCAATTAATTCAATAATCATATATAAACATTTTATTTATAAAAAAACATTTTTTTATTAAACAATATAAAAGTCACACTAGTTTTCTTTTTCTGATACTGTCAATATATATACTTTTATAATAATATATATTGACTTGTTTATTTTATATTACTAACAGATTACTATCCTTGATGTTTTGTTCAGTAAAAAAATTCTGCCTGAGTATACTCATCATTGTAAACTACTAAATATTGTACATGATAAAATGAAACTAAGTGCTAAAATTTCATGTTATTGTGCATAAACTAATATTTACATTGCACGTAATCTAAATTACGAAATCTAAATGTAGCATAAATATTAATTAAAACCATGAAACTCAAATATTTATTACATAATATTTCTTCTGGCCATGGCTGCTTCAGACCATCATTGCATGCCAAAGAGAATGGAGAAAGCATTAATCCTGACACGAATATCAGTGGCATGGAGGAAGCAGCCATCGCTAAAACGCAAAATCACAAATTTAATCAGAATAATTTGCTATTTTTTTTTTGTTCATTTTCGTTTTTAAAAGTTTGTTCAATACAGAAAAAAAGTAAATTACATTAGCCAAATGATGAAAAAAAAAATCAACCTTGAAACATTACAGATAAGAACACTATTATCCAAAATGCCTACAGTAATTTCCATAACCCGATTCAGACCTACTTTCATTGTTTTTATTTGCTTGAAACTGAATCAGTGCATACTTCAGAAAGATTTCTTTTTTAAGATATAATATCTTCTTTTTTGAAAACCCTTCTAAGTTAATCCTTATATATATAAATATATATATACACACACACACACACACATACATATATACATACATATATATATATATATATATATATATATATATATATATATATATATATATATATATATATATGTATGTATCCAAACCAAGAACTGGTTTACATGACATCAAATATACAAGAACAAGAATGTCCAACAAAGATTTTGCATGTCAGTGGACTTAATACAAGGAGGACTGCATGCAGCAGTACAATCACAATATAATTCCCATTTTTCTCAACATCTTTGCTACCACAATAAAGCTAGCCAGATTTGAAGAGTAAAACCGCTTTCTGATCCAAATAGAAATAAACAAAGTGGTTTGTTTCATGAGTCACATATGAGCCTGCAAAAAGGAAGACAAGTCCATGAATGCACTTTAATAGTAACTGTAACAAAAGTACAACCAAGCTAAGAAAGAACAAGAAACTGTCTTCATTTTGCATTAATCTGAATTTCATTGAAAAATAATAGTATTCAATGGCATAACATGATTATTAAAAGGGAATGCATTTATGTGAACAAGGATCCTAATATTAATAAGCTTGAGCCAATGGTATTCCTTTCTTTTGAGGGATAAGTATTTAGAGTCATGAATACATATGATTGTGGTTTTGTCTTTGAGGCTTAAAATGGAAGGAGCTCTCAAGATTCTTCATAAGAAAAACTCTATCCAACCAAACTACATTGTTTATGCACACATTATTTACCATAATGTAACACCATTCTAGGGTTAAAACCTTAAAACATTTATCAAAAGGCATGGTTGCCAGTAGTCACAACACAGATAATGGATATGATACCAGGCATAACATTTAAAACTTATAAAACCAGATATGAAAAAAACTGTATAAAAATTAACATAAAAACACAATTTTCAAATCAAAATAGTAAATCAATGTTCTAAAAGTTAACATGAGTCACTGTAAAATTCTATCACTAATCTAATAACAGTATTCCCATCTATATTGGCCTAAAAATAACAAATATATTACACTATTCCCATCAATATTTGTATAATTTTTTTTAAAGAATGCAAAACGAAACTAGGAGAAGCCAAAGTGTTTATTAGGTGTCAACAACACAGGTATTGCTACAACTCTGAATGTTAGTGCTTCCTTCTATGAGTGTCTGGTGTCTAATGTTTCCGTGTGCAAGAATGTTACATTGTTCAGTTTGAAAAGTCAAAATCTAACTAACTGATTCTTCTTTAAGAACTTATTTTCACACAAAAAATCCGTACAGTTCTTTTTAATAATCACGTGATGTGAAGATAAGACAGAGAAGTTGGTATAAGTTAACTATATCATGCAGAGAGAGTGAACAAGTTATGGAGGAAGAATTGTAGAAAACTTTTTGCTAATGGTATGAGTATAACTCTTCTTTTATTATGCTCATGGCCTGGATTATGTTTAATCATGCATCAGCACGAGTAGCAATTTAAGCTTGATTGAAATTTGATTTGTGAAAGGATTTGTTAACTGAATACAGGGGTCGGGAATGTTTATATATGGTTCAACACTTTGACATTCCCATGCAATGAAACAAATGTTCTCGATTAAAATTGTAATACTTAACAATAAACTACTTTAAAATGATGATGGAAGAACCACATTTTGAGACCATCTTACTGAAAAATTTAAAAATTCAGAATTAATTATGCTTATGTTGTGCTGTAATGCAAATCATTACATAGCTAATCCTACATTTGGATAACAAGGGAGTTATGTTATGAAGTCAAATGTAAATGGAAAACAAAGAACTTTGTTGAACTTGTATTAAAAGGACAGAAAATATGATCGTGTTAATTCTAGGTTTTACTTATAAATAATTCACAATTGGCTACAATTCCATAATCCCTACAACACAGTTTGAGTTACTTGGATCTACCATGCAGAGTAGCGATTAATGAAGTGATAGAGGAGGATATAAATCATAGATTCAAGATATATGAATAAAATGGAGGAATAAATCAGGTGCTCTTAGCAGTTTAAAGTAGTAACTCAAGATTGGATGAAAATTTCACCATCGAGTAGTAAGATCAACAGATAATGCTCTACGGCAACTAATGTTGGACAATGAGATACCATGAACATAAGCTAAGAATTATAGAGATGATAATTTTGTCATAGATAGATGAGCATAGTCATACAAAAACAGATAACACCAAGAATGGATGAATCAGAGAACAGGTATAGGCAGTGCCTGTTAAGGGAAAGAAGGTAGATTGATTTTTCGGTATTTTTGGTAGTTGGTTTGTCAGTTTAGTTTTAGCAATTGCAAATTTCCAATAGATTATATCATTTTATGAACAACCTTATCTCCAAAATGTTTGTTTTTGACAAGATAAAATGACATCATTTGATCAATAAAGCCAACCCAACCCAGCAGGAAATGGGTTTTGTTGTAAAAGAAATTCAAAACTAAACTCCTACTCATAAAATCCTAATAGCTGACCTCTGACATCAACATCACACCCAAATTTAAAATATTGAGCTAGTACCCCTATTGCGCAATGACTACAAGCGCATCGCAAAATTCAACAAGCATAGAACATTACAAAATCTATCTAATCAAATAAATAAAAAGACGAAAACTTTAAAATTCTACTCAACACATGTACCAGAAATTGATATGGAAGATTAAAACAAATGGAAAAGATAATCCGTGACAGAAAGAGCCCTTCGTTCTGCTTAAAATTAATATCAACTAGTGACTCATCTAAGAATTCATAGACTTACTTAGAACCTTAAGACTTATCATGCTCATATATTAGCTACTTTACCAGATTACGAAGAGATACAATAGTTTCACTAACATGAACTTGAATAAAAATACTAATACGTGCAATCACACAACATAAATATTTAAGCAAAAACCTCAGATTATGGACTGAACGATACTTGAAAGATTAATAGCACTGAACTCGACAGATATTTAAGACTCAGAAACCATCAATTGTAACTACTATTTCGATCTTCAAAAGGTTCTTGTTAACAAGCAGCAGGCTTGCAGAATGGAGTGTTGACATTAAGATATCCATAGAAAATGAAAGACAGACAGATAATGAGGGGAATAAGATATAACAGTAATATCCCAGCAATATGATTCGCAGCAAAACAACTCATCCAGTGATGATTTAATCAATCCTGAATTCCTAATCTCCAACTAAATATAGCTTGAAAATTGTAGGACCCTCAATTTTCCTTAGCTCATTATCAGTTAGACCGCACATTTTCCCTCAGTAAGAATACAGAGCATCAGTGAAGAACATTTCATCTAACATGACAGGCCCAACATGAATCAAGTTCACGACACTAACATGAAATATCAGGGAGCATTTGTCCCCAGCAACGCACAGGGGAAAAAATGTCTGTCACCACACACCACGGGTCCCCAGTACACAAGTAATTGTGACTCATCAACACAACGCAAATCACACCAACTAAACTAAACTAAACATACCATTTAGCTCACAATTTTCTGCTGGAGAATATAAAAAAGCAAGAAGCCTTTAAATCTTATTCCAGGATCAGAGAATCATCCATATGCCACAACAACAACAAACCAAGGTTTCAGCATCAGTTCTAAATTCCTACCATAGCAAACACACAAGGACCAACTTACATAACCTTAGATCTACTCAATTTCCACCAGAGAAGAGTCACATAAACCACGAATCCGAGTATACCCAAGTACCAAAATCATTTATAACAAGTAATAATAATAAAAAGGTACAAAATGAATTACCAAAATTACGACCAACGATGCAATGCCAAGTGGGGCCATGCCTCTTATCGAACTCCTTCTTTATCTGCTCCGCAACATCTTTCTCCACATTGTACTTCTCAAAGGCCTGATTAATCCGCAAAAAGCCAGGGCTTTACGACACAACACAGCAAGCATAAACAAACCCACAAACAGAATCCAGAAGGGTGGACCATGCAACAAAGAAAAGGAAGAGAGGAAAGTCGTAAAAACTAACGGCGACGGCGATATCAACGGCCTCCTTCTGCATGTCGGGGATCATGTCGGCGCTCTTGATGATGACCTTCTTCGGGGGAACGGCCGGTGCCGGTAACGGTTTCCGGTCATCGGCGTTGAGCCTCGCCGTTGGAGGTCCGGCAAAGTTCTTTTTCACTTCTTCACTCATTTTCTTTTTTTGCAATTTCTCTCTCTCACTCTATCTATCTATCTGTGTGTGTGATATGAAATTTTGATGATGAAGTTGGGTTTCCGGGAAGTGAAAGCGACGTGGGGGGGCTAAGCTGAGAAATGCAGAAGAAAGAAGAGAGTTGCAGTGGTAAGTGTAGAAACAGCAACACCACACCACACACACCAGAGAATGCTTCCGAGTTCAGCAAAAGGCCCACCATAAGCACTGTTTTGGAGAATATGTTGTTTCTATTATGGAATAAATAAACAAATAAATAAAATTGGTGTCTTTTGAATTTAAGAATTTTATTTTGACGAAAATAAAGTGGTGTTTTGAAGAATATGTAAAAGGATTGTGGAGCATATTTGGTGTGGTCTACTGGTGCGAATCCTTGCACGACAGAAATTAGGTGGACCAATGGCTGTGATTGATTGAATGATGTTTGAGAGGATGAACTTTGTTGTTCTGTCTTTTGGTACCCGTGCGTCCCATGCATGGCAAGGCAACACCATTTCATTAGAAATTTTGATAATGAGTTTGTTAGGTAATTGGTTTTTTAACTTAGTGCTACGCAATGTTTTTGCAACTTGTTGGTTAGTGTTTTAAGGAAAATTCTTATTTTATGTTTCAATGTAAACTTTTACTTTCAATACAAAGATCTACCTTTTATCAGTTAAATATCAGTATATTTATTTTTATTGTTCGCCTAAATAACATCATTTGGTGAAAATTTTTACTAGTTACAATGTTATTACATTATTAAGAATTATATATTTCTTCAGGTATTATACCTGAAATGTGGTTATTAAGCATGCTTAAAAGACATATTTGGTTAACTATTGTTATTTCTAGGAATACTTTATAAATTTTCAGAAAGAAATAATTAAAATGTAAGTTACATAACATTATAAA
Organism: Vigna umbellata; assembly: GCF_029865625.1. Lineage (NCBI taxonomy): Eukaryota > Viridiplantae > Streptophyta > Magnoliopsida > Fabales > Fabaceae > Vigna > Vigna umbellata. The sequence continues at coordinate 3,371,575 of NC_142166.1, forward strand.
ATAACTTCATGTTCCTGCAGAAATCTAACTTTCCCACCCTCTTGTCGAAGCCATGTTTCAGTATAACTTTTCTGAGAATGAAAGAAGTCCAAAACTTTTTTTATAACCTTTTAAGAAATATGGGAATAAATATTCTTACTTAATATTCCCAAAAATGAAAAAAAAAATAGTCCATGAAACAATATCTCCGAAAATATTATTACATGCATCAGAAATCATTTCTCTAATTAATATTTTCTTCTTAAAAATTTCCTGAGAAGAAAAGAACACTAATCTCAAAATGAAGTGATCCTTAAGTTCGTATCCAAACCGAGAACTAGTTTACATGACATCAAATATACAAGCACAATGATACATGGAGGACTGAATACATCAGCATAATCACAAGACAAATCTCATTGCTGTCATCTTCTTTGCCACCACAATTGGACTATCCAGACTTAAAAAGTAAAACCGCTTTCTGATCCAAATAGAAATAAACAAAGTGGTTTGTTTCATGAGTCACGTAGGAGCCTGCAAAAAGGAAAAGAAGCCCAGGAAAGCACTTCAATAACAAACTGTGTTGTTCTAAACATACAACACTTACAAGAATACAACTAAGCTAGCAAGAAATAGCAATTTTGTCCTTATTTGCTTTAATTATCTGAATTTCATTGAAAATAATAAATAGTGTTGGGTACTGGATGGGGTAAGATTGTGCATCACGACAGTATTCAAAATTCTGGATCTCATCATCAAGAATATGATGTGTTGACAAGAAAATGTAATAAAGTAGATCATAAATCATGTCAATACTCAGTTTTTCTAGCGCTAGTATCTGTGGTTTCAATAGCATGAGTTTCATTTTCTACTTGCTGTCTTGGCTGTCCAGATCCAGCCATCTTGTCAAACATAATCTCATAAACGAAACAAGCATCTTTAGACAATGACAAGAAAATAAAACATGCATTAAAATGCTCGACAAAAAAGTATGAGTACAAGCACAACTCAGTACATAGATATGAAATACCAAACACGAAAAATTTTAAAAATTACAAGATATGACATAAATTAGTATAAAATCACCATAAATAAAAAGGCAGTTTTTAAATCAAGAGGAAATCAATGTTTTAGGCTATGTTAGGATAAAAGTTGGAAACATGCTTTTGGGATTTCCAATGTCATTCCCAAATTCCAAGGTACAAAATGAAGAAGGAAAATTTAGTTACTTTGGAAGTAAAAGTACTTTTGAGCTCCCCCAACCGCATCCAAACATGCATAAATGTCAAATGCTGTGATTAATCTAATCATAGTGGCATTCTCATCTATATTGGCTTAAAAAATTTTAAAAATAGAAAAAAGAAACTGCAAATAGGATCATCTGTCCAAAAAGTGATTCTTGCTAGAGAAATTATGTGTATACAACTTCCCGAAATTTTGTAACAATGGGATAAGACAAGAGTATGGAGATAAGTGATGTGATGGAGAGATATAGAGTGAAAAAGTAATATTGTAGGAAATTGTTATAAGAATAGTAACTCTTCTATTCTGCTCATGGCTGAGACTATGTTTACGCGTATAATAGCATGAGTAGAAGTTTAAGCTTAATAAAAGCTAGGTATTATGAAAGGACCTGTTAGAGTAGGAAAGTATATAAATAATTCAGCCCTTTGGGTACTCCTATGCAATGAAACACTGTTTTCTTCTTAAATTTAGTTCTTAACAATGTCTTATAAGCAATCTGAGAACAAAAGTCAAATAACATGTTCTGAAATTTAAAATAAAAAAGAGAGCAGTAACAAGATGGAGTAGAACTTTTGAAAGAAAGACGGATGACAAAGGAAGATTAAAAAAAACAGGTACAAAAAGAGAAAATTAAAATAAAAACTCGGTATTCAAGGTTTTGGTTGTCAGAGCTAGGTCATTGCTGCAGTTCAGGTCGCTAGGCACAAAAATGCTGAAAGGGCACAACAGCTACCGGAAATGAAAATGCTCGGAGAGAATGGCAGTTGCCAGAGAGAATATAATACCACAGCGGATATTGTACACCCGAGAGAGAGACAAAGTGACAGAGCCAGGACCAATGTGTCTACGAAAAAGGTAATTTCCCAACAGCGAATTACTAATAAAATATGTCACAGAGGATGGTATGGCTTTGATAGCATATTGAAAGAATTGCTTGTAGTTGTGTGTAGTGTACACATGAGTATTCTTATTTATAATGAAAGAGATACAATAATAAGAAACAAAATCAATAACTAATAATAAGAAATATCTGCCAAGATATTTCCTATTTGATGAAATAAAATCATATCATATTTTTCTATTTAATGTAATTAAATCATATATTTAACAAACTAGTTTTGTAATCAAATCATATCGAATCATTTTCCATATAAACACGCGTTATCACAAAATCGTAGTGGCTGACAATGAATCTGAACATTACATTCAAGTTTGAAATATTGAGCAAATGCAACTGCTTATATGGATGTTAGAAAATTTTCACAACCACATTGGATGATACTGAACATTAGAAAGTCTTTCTAAGCAAATGTATGAAAAACTGAAAACTATAAAATTCTACTACCATACATGCTAGTCTAGGTCTGCAATTTAAATAGCACTTAGTTAATAGTAGAAATAATAGTTTCTTTCTATTGGCAGAAAAGAGTACAACTGACTCCCTGGACTCCCACAACATGAATTTTGGTAGAAATCAAATTGAAACAAAAACAGTAATGAATATTTATATAAGGAGAACACTACCACATAAGGATGGCTTCCTCAGTACAGAGAATTTAAGACAAACATGAAGAAAATTGTTAAACAGTGATGGTATGGAGCACTGCTCCTTACAATATGAAGACTGAGTTTCTAGCTACGAGTGAAAAACTGCTAAGAGAGAACCAGTTGCTCTCCTAACCCCAAAACCATCCTTGAAACTTTTCAAGAATCTGTTCATACCCCCTCCATTTTGTTATTTTCCCCCCCAGATAACATTTCTCTATCTCTTCTTAGCATGATTACCACATCCTTCTCACATTGCCACCAGTCAATTGTCATTTGGATCCCACTACTCTTTCCCTCCTTATTTTCCACTTGTTTCTTTCACCTCATACACCTATAGGCCTATTTAGGCCATCAATACTAACCCTCTATAGATTGCACCTTGTCCTCAAAGTGAAAATCAGGGAAAAGCTTATCCAGAACACCGCTGTCTCCCATACATTCTCATGATCAAGGAGTTCAATCCAGTTAACCAACACAGGTGTGGTTTCATTCATCAACCTATGCACTTGCACTATCTCTTCAGGAATCATCTGCAACTCCCACCACTCTGCAAGGAATTTGGGACGTTGTCAACATGGCAAGGTAAGACAACTTACCCGTGCAGGCATGTCCAACTTGTAAGCTTCTTGCCCAACCATCCTCTCCTTAACTTTCAAAAGGACTTGTACTTATAAGGTTGTGCCTTCAAATACACCATCTCTCTCCCCCCATGTCAAATTTGGCTTACCTTCTTTTCTTATCCACCAGCAACTTCATAGAATTCTGAGCCTTGCATAATTGTTCTTCAAATCTTCTAGGACTGCATATCTTTCTAAAAAAAGGGAACCACTTGAAGTGTCGAAGTTCCAACCAGATGATACTAGACTATGGTGTGTGGGGGAGGGGGGATCCCTCCCATAAAGTGCCTTAAATGGAATCTATACCAAGAGATACAATGTGAGAACAATTTTAAACTAAAATTCCTCCTACATATAATCCACTCCACGGGTTTAGGATAGCCATTCACAAAAACATCTTAAATAAGACTCAATGATCCTGTCAGTGACCTACGTCTGCCCATCCATTGCTTTTGCCAGCCATCTTAAATAAGTACTTCTAGACACTCGTGATCGCCCATACCTATCCAAAGCAATGGAATTCACAAAACCATGAAGGTGAATGATCTCTGAAATTAATACATCAACCCCTTCTATCACTGAAAATGGATGATTCAAAGGAAGAAAACCTGCTGATTTAGTTAACTTGTACACAGCCACTTATATAGTATCTTTCCCTTTTTGTTAAGAGATGAATTTCTCTCTTAAGCACATTTTCGATACTTCTATCTCAAGTAAGATATTTCATGAAAGACAGAGCACTTCATTCGCCTAGAATATTAATATCAACTAATATTTTTCTTAAAAGTTTAAAAAGCAGAATCAAAAAGAGATCAAGCCATATACCTACTCAAAACCCTAAAGCTTTATCATACATACAGGCTAACTACTTTGGCAAAACTATTTGTAAGTTTAATTAACTTGAATCATCATACAACACGATTGCATAACATATTGGACTGTGAATGATGCTTGAAAGATTAATTGCACTGGATAATATTTATGAATCAAGAAAAAGCATAAGTTGTAAATATTTCTTCAATCTAGAAATATGCTGTTAACAAACAGCAAGCTTGTTAGCCTGCTGACATTGAGATATTCAATGAAAATGAAAGACAAGCACGCACTGCAGGAAAGAGGTTATAATAGAAACAGTGCCTTCATTTGCAGCAAAACAACTCATCCCGTCATAACTTCTTCAAGCTTGAATTCCTAATTTCCAACTAGATACTACTAGAGAATCCCCGCACTCCCTAGAGTCATTAGCTCTTTTTAATCTAAGCGATAGACCACATATTTGCCCTCTGTACAAATGCAGGTGAATTCATCCCACGTGGCTGGCCCTCTCCATGCGTTAAGTTTGCATTTGAGTAGCAAATATAACTAGGGTCTGTTTGGACGTTCGTTTCCATAAGGTCTTTTAACAAAGAAAAAATAAAAAAATAACTTTATCCATAAGCTAAAATAAACCTACTTTTTTTGGGAAAAAGAAGCTTGTCGAAACAGACCCTGGTTATTATAAATTTTGAGGGACCAAAATCATAGGACACTAACTTGAAATATCAGGGAGCATTTGTCCCTGTGTAAAAATGCAAATAGTCAATGTTATATTCAACCATTTTCTCCTCCACTAACCACTAATTCAAGAAAAGACTTCTCAAACCAATAAAGGAAAACCCCATCCTCTACAGATTATAGGCACAATCAAAGTGGAACAAATTATCTGTCAAAAAAGTACATAAGTCATGCTGACTCGTCAATACAGCACAAACCAACCAACTAATCTACATATTCATATACCAGTCCGCTAGATAATCGAGCTAAGAAGAAGGCTGCAAAATCTTATTCCATAACTAGAAAATCAACTATATGCACACAAAAACAAAAACCTAGGTTTCAGCATCACTTCTAAATTTCAATCATGCAGAGAAGCAAACGAGGATTAACTTACACAGATCTACATCTACTCAATTTCTAGTAGAGAAGAATCACATAAACCACAAATCAAAGTATACCCGAGTACCAAAATCATTGAATACAAATAATAACAATTAAAAAAAAGAACAAAAGGAAATACCAAAATTACGACCAACGATGCAATGCCAAGTGGGGCCGTGCCTCTTATCGAACTCCTTCTTTACCTGCTCCGCAACATCTTTCTCTACATTGTACTTCTCAAAGGCCTGATTAATCAACAAAAAAGTCAAGCCTTTACGAAACAACACAGCAAGCACAAACAAACCCAGAAACAGAATCCAAAAGGCTGAACCATGCAACCAAGAAAATGAAAAAGAAAACTGTTAAAACTAACGGCAACAGCGATGTCAACCGCCTCCTTCTGCATGTCGGGAATCATGTCGGCGCTCTTGATGATGACCTTCTTCAGAGGGACGGCCGGTAACGGTGACGGTTTCCGGTCATCGGTGTTAGGCCTCACCGTTAGAGGTCCGGCAATGCTCTTTTTGGCTTCTTCACTCATTTTGTTTTTCTCTATCTCCGATTGAGCTCTGGTTAGCTTTTAGGGGAAGTGACGGAATTAGGTGGTGTGAATTTTGAAACCGTATCAGAATAATATATATTTTTAAGCCTAAAAATTAATTTTAAAATGAAACTTTTTAAAAATTAATAACATTATTTTAAAAAAAAACTATAATAATATTAACGTGTATCATTACCTTAAGTAATTATTTTTTGGGTTAAATATGTTTTTAGTCCCTAAACTATTGGTCGTTTCTAGTTTTCGTCCCTCTTTCAAAATAAGGTACAATTTGGTCCTCATTCTTTTCGAAACGTTCGTTTTTAGTCCTCGAAAACTAACACCGTTTAAAAATTTAGTCCTCGAAAACGAACGTTTCGAAAAGAATGAGAACCAAATTGTACCTTACTTTGAAAGAGGGACGAAAACCAGAAACGGCCGGACTAAAAACATATTTAACCCTTATTTTTTTAAATATTATTGATAAATAGAATTATATATTTAAGAGACTTAAAAGGAGGGTTTTATTAAAGTGGCTCTCAGATGTTCCATACTTGTTAAAAAGGACTTTGTGTCCATTGTTTTATTATTTTACATTACAAAAATAAAATTTAGATTTTAAAAATAAAAAACACACATTTCTCAGAATCATCTTTAAATCCTAAAATATATGCAATGACTTATAAAACAAAATTTAACACTTTCTCTTCTTATTTTTTTTCTTTTAACAAAATGAGGAAAACTTATATGCCTTTTTTCATTTTTTTGGCAGATATATATCTTGGAATAAATAAAGTAAAATTGGTTCTTGTGAATTTAAGAATTTTATTTCAAAAAATAATATATATATATATATATATATATATATATATATATATATAATAGTGGGATTTTGATAAATATGTTAATTTAATTGTGAAGAGCACCTGTGAGAATCTTACAGTAAACAAATTAGGTATTGTGATAGATTAATGTTTTTAAAATTGGTTTGGTAGTTGAAATGGTGAAGATATTGATTCAATGTTTAGTAGTTTAAATGCTTGTAATTAAGCACTTTAACCTTAAACTTAATTGACAATACATGAAAAAAGAGAGAGTAGAAGTTATTAAAAATCAATTATTTTTTAAAACTTATCCGTTTATATAAAGAAATTTACGCTTGAAGATAGCAAATATATAATAACATGTTATTTTTCTTGTGTGTCATTTGTATATATCAATATACAGAGACAGGGAATATTTAGTTAGTTAAATCTTATATTCATTTTATAAGATGTCACACTATGTTTCTTTGAGCAAATTCTTAAAACTTATTGAATGTTATAAGTGACTTATCTATAAAAGAATATTATTTATGGATAAATTATAATTGTCATAACAAATTATTATAAAACTCAATTTTTACACTATTGCTGTGGTGATTTTTTATTTCGATTTTAGTTAGATTCATATTGGTGAGTTGTCTTTCTTTAACGTTTATTTCTTTAAATATTTTCCTCTTGCATCAACTTTTGAATTTGAATTATATTTTATTTTATTTTTTTTAACTTTTAATGTTAAAATGTGAGATATAATGTTAAAATGTCTTGATTGTTTAAAATTAAATTATTGATATTGCATAGTTAGGAGTTAAGTGTTAGCACTTGTTTCAGATGTGTAGGGCTGTGTCGTCCAAAGTCTTCACGTTCTCCTCTGCTCGTACTTAGTGTGTCCGGTCCTCCGTACTTGCTATTCAATTTCTTCCTCAATCCGCGGGTGGGAGACCTGCGAAAGATTCTCCGATGCCAAAGTCAGTTGAGAGCAATGGTGTTTTTTTATGTGCAGTAAATGCAACCTATCTAGCACTCAGCTGGATCTGTATTTATAGTTTTCGCTATGGTGTTGGGATTAGTGAAAAGTTAATCACGGCCCAAATTCAGCCCAATAGCTCTTAACCTCAACTTACCTTAAACCTGATTAATTAGCGGTGTGGCTGGTCGGTCTCCAAAAGTTCGGCTTGTGGACCAGCCGACCCCTATAGACGGCACGTGTAGCAAACGACGTGTCCGACCGGCCTTTTAGTGTGTCCGGATGACGGGGTAAGGTCGCGTGATCTCGGACGCCTGGGCGTCCGGTTTTTTGCGTCGAACCTTCAATGATGAACCAAAGAGTAGCGTGTTTGGTCCAGTGCAAACGTCCGGCCTATCTGGCGTCTACAACACCTGTGTTTTTAGATTTTCTTTAAATTTGAGTTTAAGTTTGGGGAATTTTATTTGTGTATTAGAATGGGTGAATGCTTTATTAATTTTCATTCAACTCGTGTGACAAGCAAATAAAAAGTATTGCGTTTTAATAAGACTCGATTAATTTATTATAGTATTTTTTTAATCGTTTAGTTTATTTGTTTTGTTTTCCAAATTTCCTGATATAATTCCAGGTTCATTATTTGGACTTACTCATAGTCTTTTGAAATTACTTAGTTTAACGCATTTCTTGATTTGATACTCTTTTCTCTATTTTTAATATTTCTTATAAGTTTTCCATTTTCTCAACATCTTGAGTTCACGATAAATTTGTTACATCTGTTGTTTTGAATATACATTTTTAGAAGGTTGATTCAGAGTTATTCCTTAAAAATTTAAAAGAATTCTTTCAAAAGTAACACGAGATAAATAAAGAACCAAATATACATATGAATGAAGATATTTTAAATATTAAGTTCTTTACTTTTAAATTTAATAAACATTATATGGACTTTAAAGAACTTTTATTTTTTAAATTTGATAAATATTGATTTGCATGGGAGTTAATTAGTTGTGAAACTTGTTCATAGTCAATATGATTGTTGTTTGATATATATTTTCTATAAACTGATATTTGATTTTAGAGAAAAAATTATAAGCATACTGATAATTAAAATATTTTTTTTTCATGTGATTCAAATTTCGATATAAATATAATTCTTCTATAATGTTTCGGTATAAATGTGATTCAAATTTCGATATATATTACTTTAAATTTGAATTCATGAAACATTAATCTTTATTTGCTTGTAGGTAAATAGTAACTAAATTTGAGCAATTCTCTAAGAAAAGAAAATATAATAAGTACTTAAACAAATAAATAAGAGGAAACATAAGAATAGAATAATAATTTTATATTGTTTTATGAAATCTTTGTTGAATTTGTGTATTTATTTCATTTTTTAGTTAGAAACTTTTAATCAACATTATTTTTTATTAATTGATCAGATTACCTATTAAATGAATTAGAAGATGTGCAAATCAATCTTAATATATAATATAATATATTTAATAATTTTTACAAGAATTTTTAGACTTTTTTTTAATTAAACTTTCAGTTTTAAGTAAAACTTTTTATTCTTACATTTAACTTGCTAATGAAAGGTAACAAAAAAATTTCCTTTGTTCAAGAATTCCTGGTGATTATTACATTTTCTCCATCTTTCATTTTTTTTTTCTTATTTTTTTTAGTGAAAATTATAGGAAACAATTATTCTTCTTATTCATATTAAGAGTCCGCGAAGATAAAGAAAAAAAAATAGTAAAAAAGCAATCCTTAGTTAAAAGAAAATCAAGTAAATCCACATCACACCCAACTTAGTTAAAAAAAAAGGAAAAGATAAATCCACTTAGCACCCAATTTAGTTACAAAATATTTTGTTTGAAAACAAATTTAAACATCTAATTTATCATGTCTTGATTTCTACATCAAACCGATAAATAATGTAAATTAATTAGTTTAAATGACCTAAATAAATTTACTTTTTCACTAATGCCAAAGTAATTCAATGCATCTATTATTCTATTAATAGTAATAATGACAATACTAATAAGAATTTATTATTATTATTGTTATTATCAACCATTTTAAATATTTTATTGTCATAAGATTACAATGGTAACTTTTTATTATAATAAGCATATCATATATTATATTAACATTTTTTAATTAAATAAAAAAATAATTGAAAAAATAGAGTAAAATTAATTAAGATATAAAACAAAAATATTTAACATAAAAATAAATTAAAATTATATGTAAAATATCTTAATCTTCAGCAGGAAAAAACTTTAAATTTATGAATGTTTAAATACTAAGTATTCTAAATATATATTCTTTAAATTGTCATCAATTTGATATATTTGTTATAGTATTAACGATATTATTTTGAAAAATACTTTTTGAAGGGTGATTGCATTAATATTTGAAATGATAATTGATTTTATGATATTACATATTTAAATTGATTAGAATTTTTTATAAGATTATGCTTATTGTTAATTTGATTTGGACAAATACTTAATTGAATTTTCCTTTTTTTGTTGTCTTCTTTAATGGTTAATGAGACGATTATATGTGTAATTGGACTCTGATGTATTGGCGCACTTTATAAAAAAAACTACAAAATGTTTTACTCTTTTGGCATAGAAAGTGTGGATGGAGAAAAATTGATTTGGTTAGAAGATGTGTCACTAACTAAAACTTTGATTTTTTAGAAATTAATGTATGATATTTTACCTATTGATTTAGATGTTATAAATAATAATTGATTTTATGTTTTGTGTGTTATTTGTGTGGTAATAATGTTTAATTTTTCTCTTATTTATTTTTTCATTGTTTTATCGATAAGTTTGAAGAAAATTTTTTAGGGTTTGTATATTTTTTATTTTGATTTAATTGTTCGATTTATGAAATGTTCTTTTAATTATTTGCTTAAAGTGACTGTTATTATTATAGTTATTTGGATAATGATTTAGAAGATAAGAAATTATAGTGAATTTTAGGATCCAATTAAATATCTTTTTATTTTCTTCAATCTAAGAATTCAGTGCATATTATTGAGAATAAATCTAAGAAGTATGTGAATAATAACTTTTGTTTTTTTGTGCTATAAAGTTTTTCAAAATTCAAATTAGAGAGGATAAGGTATTTTCATTTACAGATATAGCATGACAAGTTTAATTTACTAATTGGTTTAAGGTAAATAGTGTGTAATCAGAAATTGTCCTAATTTGGTTTCATATTTTAATATTTTTAGAAGTCAAAATGAATATGTTGGTAATTTTTTAACTTTTTTAAGAAAACAAACTTCTACTTGTAAGAGTTTATAAATGTCATTTATATTTTATACTTTAAGCATGTTTTGGTTGAAATTGAATTCTTCTTTAATTTATTATGTTTTCGGACAAAAATAGTTTCTTAAAATCTTCGAAAAAACTTGCCTGTATCTATATTTCGTTCAAAGTTTTTCATGAAAAAAAATAATATACTAATAAGTTATCTAATTTAATTTTTATTTATAAATTATAATATAAATGATTTAATAATTTACTTCTATATATTTATTTATATATTTTTATAATAGATATAATTTGTTTATCTCTTATTAATGAATTTGTGTTCTTAATTTGTGTGATTTTCCCTATTTTATGTTTTTTTTCATAAATTTGTATATAATAATAAATAATTGATAAATAAAATGTCTTGAACCTAACCTAAATATGAACTTAAAAGATATAAAAAGTTAATCTAAATAATCTTCCGAATTTAAGAAAATTAACAAAACAACAAATATAAAAAGACTTTTTTTAGTACAAATTTGACAAGTGTCAGGGTGACAATTTTTTTCATGCATAAGTTGTTTGGACAAGTTTTAACATACATAATAATATTTGATAACATTTGTTAGAACATTTTTATTGATTCAAAATTATTTTATAATCAATAATAATCATAAACACCAACATACATCAATAAATCATAAATTTAACATATTATAATTAATTATAAAATATTGTTATAAGTATCATTATCCTTTAACATATTATAATTAATTTCATACCTACCATTTTTTTCTTAATTTAAATCAATTTTCTCTTGTAAACATAATCATTTTCCATTTGAATATCAAATCTGGAAAACAACGGCAATCCGCAACCATCTAGCACGTTAATTATTTGGTTGATGATTTTATAATTTTCTTTTTGTTTTTAATTTTTCAGCGGATTTTTTTAAAATATTATAAATTTTATAATTCCAAAGATATTACTAAATTCAACACGGATTCTAGTTGAAATCACTATTACTTTAAATATATAAACAAAACAAGCACTTAAAGCGTATACTCTACTCTAAAATTAAATAAAAGATATATATATATATATATATATATATATATATATATATATATATATATATGGAATAAAAAAACTCTTTAAAGTTGTGTAAAAAGATAGAGACACGTGTTTTTTTTTCTTTCTCTATTTATATCACGAAAGTTTGTGGTTCTTAATTACTTGGCCTTTTTTATTCTATGAAAAGACGTGAGGCAAGCATCATACCAAATCAATGAGACAGACATTGTTAACAGTGTTACAATTAAAATATCATATACAACAATTATTACATAACTTATTTAAACTTTCAAGTAAACTTTATCTTTTTCTAGTTTACTAATTAAAATATAATATGCATTATTAAAAAGTTATTGTAACAAATAATTTTCCTTGTGAACCTGCATTCAAATTTTCATTTAAGTTATAGCAAGAACGTGTAAGTGTTAAAAACAACACATTTTGAAATGGAAAAGAAAACTGTCTGAACTAGTGGCCATAACTCCACCGGCTACTGGTTTTGACGTCAACTTCTTCTTATGATATTTTCGTTCTCAAGTTTCAATTCTTGTCTAAAACAGGTTACGGTCTTTCAACACCTCTTTCTCACCCATCTTCTTCCATAAATATATGCAGACACAACCATTCTCAAAAACATCATACTTTATTGTTCTGCAGAACATCGTATGGAAGACCTCAGCTTCTTTTTCGGAGTCATAGGTAACACACAACAACATAGTACACTCTCACATTTTCCCCAGTTTCTGTGACAGTCTTGGTTTATGCTCCCAAATACAAAATAATGACTTTTCTTTTCTTTGTTTGATGCAGGTAACATCATCTCAATTCTCATGTTTCTTTCTCCTGTGTTAGTTCTCTTATCTCTTCAGATTATATATATATATATATATATATAGATATAGATATAGATCGATATGTATATATATATATATATATATCTGATGTGTATTGCTAACTGATGCAGACCAACATTTTGGAAAATAGCGAAGCACGGATCCACTGAAGATTTCTCATGCCTTCCATACATTTGCACATTGCTTAACTGTTTTCTGTGGACTTACTATGGAATCATAAAAGCTGGAGAGTACTTAGTGGCAACTGTTAATGGTTTTGGCATCTTGGTAGAGACAATCTATATCATTCTATTTCTCGTATATGCTCCAAAAGGGATCAGGGTATGTTGTAGAATGTTATAATCTTATATTGTTCAATGTTAAAAATTTTACTGATATCTAACATAATCTTATTTGTATGGTTCAGAAGTTCATCAAAGGATAATGAAAAGCACAATAAACCAGTTTCAATAGTTCAACTCAGAATTATTAAGTGGTGTTGTGATGCATATTAATCTGATTGGATTTCAGGCTAGAACTGCTATTCTGGCTGTGATTTTGGATGTGGTGATCTTTGCAGCAGCGGTGGTTACAACCCTTTTAGCTTTGCAAGGAGATTCTCGTAGTGGTGCAGTTGGTATTATGGGAGCAGGTTTGAACATTGTTATGTATTCTTCACCTCTTTCTGTCATGGTAAGTTTCACCAAATCTAGTTTTCTATCTCTATTTTCTTGAATTCATAAACAGAAACACAAATTCAAACTTATGTGTGATTGATTAATATTCACTCATACCTATAAATATAAACAAGTTTCTTTATAAATAGAAGCTGCAGAAGACGGCAGAAATTTAAATTTAGCTGATGCAACAAAAATAGGCAATCTAATGTTGTTTTTGATTGAAGGATTCGATTATTTAAAAGGTTTTTTTTTCTTATGTTTTTGGAGAAACCTCCAAAATGTCTTGTTCATGATACTGTTTCTCTTTTGTTTATTTATATGCATTTTCTTCTTTGTGGAATTTGTGTCCCACTGGTCATAGATTTTTTGAACAGCATCTCCCACTTGCTCATCAATAATGGTGTTTTTGTTGGATTAGATCCAGCACGTGATAAATAGCATTGCACCTACTAGTTACACCACTGACAACTACATCATACCACACCCACTTGTTTTCATCCACTTTTCTTCTCCATTCTTCGGAAGCAACAATTTGAAGCAAAACTAAAAGAGTGTAAAATATATTTATTTAAGAAAATCTTTTTTTATTTGAGATTTTTAAAACTGGACATTTCTTTATCATTTTTATTTTAAAACTATTGATTATACGTAAAAAAAAAAAGCAAGACAAATCAATTAAAAAAAAAATAACCCTCTCCTTCTTTGTCTATGGCTGTAATGTGTACATGGTTGTTGTTATGTTGAAAAAGTATTCAATTAGAGAAGGTATTAAATGATATATAAGAGAGTATATATATATATATATGTGTGTGTGTGTGTATCTTACACAAACTATTTTATGAAATTTGATGTAAGAAATGAATGATTTTTTTTTCTTAACTATACTAGAAGATAATTAACTGTGTTATTAACCAACTTTGGGATTCATTTTGCTTTTTTATAGTTATAACTATTTGAGTTTTCATTCTTTTAACTCTTGTCTTCTTATATATAATTTCAGAAAACAGTAGTCACTACGAAAAGTGTGGAATATATGCCATTCTTGCTTTCATTTTTCTTCTTCCTAAACGGTGGCGTTTGGTTGTTGTATGCTGTTCTTGTTCGTGATGTTATCCTCGGGGTAAGTTTGCACTCTCATAAACTTAATTCTAATATAAGTTTATTAATATTTATAATAACCATATAAAAACGAGTAAATTGTGATTTCTAAATATATAAAGAAAAACTTGTTTTTAGAAATTGAATTAAAAATGTCAAATAATTTGTACTTAATAACGAGTATTTTGTTATATTGAAAGGTGCCAAATGGTACTGGATTTGTACTGGGGACGATACAACTGGTGCTATATGCAATTTACAGAAATGGTGGAAAAGAAGTGTCAAAGAACAGATTGGAAGAAGGGTTGCAACATGAACCACTGATCTCACAGCCAAATAACGAGTCATATCAGAGGGAACACAGGGCCACCTAGTTTGCTTTAACTTTTATGCAACCTTCATCATGAAAACCTCTTTTCTTTCTTTATTGTTTCATATTTTCAAATTATATATGATAAAGTAATTCAATGTTCTATTGGTTTCTTAATTAATCCAAAGAGCTTTTCAAACAGAGAGTGTTTCAACCATGTGAGATAAATAATGTTATGTTTTTTTATATATGTCATAGATATTATATAGACAGCCACAGTTTACATCTATGAGTGAATAATGCTAAATTTTGTCTCTCTTTTTCTATATATGTATAAGAGGAAGTTTCTTCAGTTTTATTATTGTTATCTAACATATTTTTTAAAAAAATTAATAAGAATATATATCTAAACTATATTTTTTTAATTAATATTTTATTCAGAGTTGTAATGGGATAAGATTGGCAATCGTTGATAAAATTGTCAGAAATGGGATAAGATAAGAAATGGTGTACGGATTTGATCCACACAATGTCCTTTATCCACTTATCTTTCTTCCATGTTTTCATTTTTTTTCTTTATATTGTGATAATAGATATATTTATCAATTAGCTTTTAAAAAAATTCAACGAAAAAATAAATAAAGTTAAAATTAGTTTATGTATAAATTAAAATCAGAATTTAGAAAAGAATTAAATGATTCTTTTTACCAATTAACATAGTTTTAATTTACAGAAAAGTTTGTGATGGTAACGAATAGGCAACAACTACTAAACTACCACAATTAATAATAACTAAGCTTAAAGTGAATTGTAAAGAGTAATATTTAAAAATAAATAAAAAAATGTTAGAGAGGAATTTGATGACTAAGTTGTTGAAAATTTATAAACCAATAAATGCAAACAGCAACAAAGTCATCATTGGTTTTTAATTGAGCATCAATGTAAAATTAAAAAAGAAATATTTTTCCCTTTTTCCTACTTTTATTTGAAATTGGATGATTTTAAATACCAATATCTAATAATCAACATTCCACCTAAGAGTCATCTAAGGTTCTTTATTATGTAAATGGTTATAACGATTGTTTAAATTTAAGTAATATCTCTTAACAAAATTTATTCTTAGAGAAAATTATGTGACATTATATTATAACCACAGTTGTTTGAGAGAAAAAAATAATTTAAATTAGTAAAATTGATGAAGATGATGTTTTAAGTAATAAGAGTTTTCTTTTCGGAAAAACTTATAAAATTAATTTAAATACTCTAATAATTTTAATGTGACATTATAAAGCCACGTCAGCAACAAATCCAATTATTAAGTATAGACTATATATCATTAAAGGAGTATTGTATTAAAGGAAATTTCGTTAGGATGGTATTACCTTTTATTTAGTTTTAGCAAACATAGTCAGATTTAATAAAAAAAGCACACTTGAAAGTTACATTCTATGGTGTGGGTGTTATATTTAAAAATTGCTCTTCCTTTAACCGTTTTTTCAAGTTATTGTTTTAGTCTAGTTACTTAGATATTCTAGGGTTCATTGTCTTGAAATGAAAAGTAGTTTTTAAATTTGTACTAATATCCCAGTGTCTTTTTAGTGATTTATTCAAAGATCAATCAATATTCATCTTACCAAACATCAAATTTTGTTAAGAGTAAATTTTAAGCTTAATACAATTTTACAAAATTAATTTGTAAAGTAATATCTATACAACTTATGTATTATGAATTAATTTTATTTATAGTTAATGTGAAACTTTTAACCATGAGTACAATATATAATATGGTTCTTATATCCAAAATATTAAAATCTCATATTAAATAAAAATGAAAAGTTAAACATTTTATATACAAATTTATTACTCAAGGTTTTAGATTGAACTTTTATTTGTGGTGTATCTTCCTAATTAAATAAAGTTAATGGAGTTGTTAAAGGAATTTTCCAAGTTACTTATCAAATGATTTTGTAAGTGATTATTACATATGTCCATTTCTTTTTCTAAAAGCAACTTATGAAAAATTTTGTGAAGTGAGTGTGGTTAGTCTCAAACCTCAATGAATCTAGTGAAATAATTAATTTCTACAATTATAATTTTATGTTCACCTTTGGACATAGGAAAATATCCAAAGATGTTTGTTCTTGAAATGGTGAAAGGTTAGAACATTCACATGCAACCGCTTTTGAGGAAAATTGCACATGGAACCAAATTGTTAACATTTTGCATTTAAAAAAAAACATTAGCATTAGCCTATATTTGATTAGTAATAATATCTTGTGTGAAGTACTTAATCAATGTTTCTTGCTTTTAAGTGTACTTTTGCAAATTACTTTATACAACTTGGTGAATTACGATTAATATTATAATCAGGAATTTAAGTAAAGTGGGTCTCGATCTTCATTTGAAAAGTTCATCGTTATATGGATGGTAAATAACGGTACATCATTTGTTTTCTTTGTTTTAAGTGCATCATTTGGCATAATATCTTGAGAAAGATATTGGACAACGACCTTGTCTATATTGATTTTTTGAAATTGATGTGCAACATTATTGTCTTACCTTAAAGAACTTAGGTTTTAATAAATGAGTGTTTGAGATTCTTCTAATTTTTCTGTTTGGCCATTCTATATAAGATATCAATGTTGGGTTTATTGAGGAAGGAGGTTCACGTCTGAGTCGGCTACCTAAAGCAACTATTGACTTTGATATCACTGTTGGGTTTATTGAGGGATGATGTACACTTGGGAGATACAAAACCAATGAGACCTGAGTTCAACTACATTAAGAATTGACACATCTCTCAACTCAAAACCTTAAGGTAATGATTTATGGGTCTTCATTTTAATACGATGTTTCACTTTTTCATTTAAACATAATATGAGACTTAGACTTACACTTGGATTCTTAATTATCAATTCGATCATGTTTTTTTTTTCTAAACATGTGTTTAGTTGTAACTCTTTGATAACAATGAGATCGTGATCTTCGACAAGTGCTGAAGCAAGAGCTATCGGTGTCTGGTAGAGCTTTGATATGCATCTTTGTTGGTGGTTGGTGGTGGAGGTGTTGTAGGTTGTGGCTATGAGATGAGATCCAATGAGGTGTTGCAAATTGTGTCATGGTTATGTTTTTAGAGACAAAGATGAAATCCTAGGTGTTGTGACTGTGAGAAAATGGAGATAAAGAGAGACACATCACACTTTTTTTTTTGAAGAAAATGGAGATGGAGAGAAAATGTTGGATAAAATATTTAAGTGGGAAATTTGTCACTTTTTATCAACAAATTTTTCTGTTGGTAAATAAAATATGCGTTATCGATGAATTTACTAATGAAAAAACTTGTCAATAAACGAGACATACAATATCGACGAATATGTTAATAAATGAAACATGTATCAATAAATTTATTGACAAAAAAAATTCATCGATAATACATCTATTTAAAAATTATTTGATAATTAAAATTTTAAATTCCTATAACATAAATTTATTGAGGAATTTATTTTTGTCAATAAAAATTCCATCTATAATTTTATATATTTTAGTAGTCAAAATTCTAATTTATAAACCTGAACACAACTAAACTTATTTCAAACATTAGAAAATTAAGTTAAAGTTAATCCATTACTATGCACGCATTATTATATCAGCTCTAGTAATCTTATACGTTAAATTCATCATTATATTAAATCTTATGATATTATTAATGGGTTAAATATGTTTTTAGTCCCTTAACTATCAAACGATTTTGAGTTTAGTCCATATTCGAAAGTTTTGTTCATTTTAGTCCTCTTAGTTTTGAACTCTTATAATTAGTTCTTAAAATTGGACAACGTTAACTTTTATTTGATGTGGCAAACGGCGAGCGCACTCATCTTCCCTTTTTACTCTCTGTCACGTTGCTTTTCTTTTTAAAAATCAGATTAAGTGATTGCATTAGGGTTCTTAACTTACTTTTTTTTTCAATTGCAGTGCTCCTCTCCCTCATCACCAGCTACGTCCTCTCAAGGCCCAATTCCCCCCCTCAAGCTTCTCTACTGCACGCGCACTGTCCACGAGATGGAGAAGACACTCGTCGAGCTCCGCCTCCTCCACAACTACCAGCTCCTGCACCTTGGTCCTGCCGCACGGATTCTCGCCCTCGGGTTGTCCTCCCGAAAGAATCTCTACATCAATTCAAGAGTTCTTGTGGCGGAGAATCGCAACTCCGTGGATGCTAGCTGTCGAAAGCTGACCGCCTCTTGGGTCCGGGTGCTCGTCGCGGAGAACCCCTCTGTGCCGACGTGTGAGTTCTTCAAGCAGTATGAGAGGGCGGGGTCATCCGCAGTTCTACCTCCCGGGGTTTATACTCTCCAGGTTTGGGTGTTTCTTTCCTGATTGGGAAATATTTTAAATTTATAGTGGTTTGAGTGAGTGAAAAGGGATTTGGATTAAGGATTTGAATTGTAACTACAATTGTGATCTCATTTTGATACTTGGTATTTTGGACAAATGTGGTCAATGCAGCTATAATTGCTTTGTGATGATGTTGGGTGAACAAAAAACCTTGATTTTATGGTCAAAATCACCGTTGTAGATGGAGTTATTGTTTGAAGTTATTGAAAAAAAAGTAAGTTAAGAACCCTAATCCTAATCTGATTTCATAAACCAAAACATGTCAATCACTTAATCTGATTTAAAAAATAAAAAGCAACATGACAGAGAGTAAAAAGAAAAGCTGGCATCAGATGTGAGCTCGCCATTTGCCACATCAAATAAAAGTTAACGCCGTCCAATTTTAAGGACTAATTATAAGAGTTTCAAAACTAAAAGGACTAAAATGAACAAAAGAAACTAAACTCAAAATCGCTTGATAGTTAAGAGACTAAAAACATATTTAACCCTATTATTATTATTAAATATATAAGAAAACGTAGCTAAATTATCAGAGTTTATTTTAATAATTATCAATTAAATATAACGTGTTTATTAGACACATTAGAAATACATTACACTGAATAGTTTGGTTTTCTATATAATTTAGTATAAGATTTATGTAAAAAATATATAAACGTTAATATTCCATCTAATTAAAGTTATTATAGTTTATTTTTTTATTGAAAATTATTTAGAGAATTTATATTATATTTCACACAAAAGAAAATGTGCAAAAGTCAACGTCGATATTATTAAAAATATTTTATGAACATTCGTGGAGTAGATACCAATTTTTAATATAATTTAATACTTCTAATACGACATTAACTTTTTAGTATTTCTTTTGGTAATTTCAATACGAGAAAAATGTTAAGACCATTAATGTGAAATTAAGACTTGCTGTTAGCTAACAGTTAAAGTTTATGAGATTATAACACGATGCTTTTTATTTGATCTTCTTCAAAAATCGTTAATAAATAGAACTTAAATATAAAACGTAAAAGTTATTCCATATTTTAAGATTTGTCAAATAAGTTGTGAATAAAATAAAATAACTTTATATGCATTCGAAATAACGAAAACTAAAGAAATGAACATTTTATAAGAATCAATTTAAGTAATATTTAATTGAATATGCGATTTTATCTTATCACTATTATTTTTCTAAACATTTTTTTTTTATGAATCATTTCACTTTCAATGAAATTTAACCTCTATATTCATTTCCGTATCATTTTTTAATTTAAGCATATGTAAATTAATTTTCCAATCAATTTTAATGAGGAGCAAAGATTCACGAAACAATCCACAACAGTATTCATGTGTATACATATTCGTAAATATTTTAATATTACTGACAATTTAGCTACAAATAATATAATAATATTTATTATTTATTTATTTAAATTGATTTATTTTTAAATTGTGAAAAAATAAAGTTAGAAACTTGAATTTGAGTACGTGATCCTGGTGATTATAAAACAGAGTTTTGCAGTGTGTTTTGCTAATTGTGTTTAAGTTACACGAAGCACACCACTTTCACGTGCGTAGATTTTGGGCCAAACAATATAGGCCTTAGGGTTATATGTTTAGAGTATGGTAGCTTCTTTCTGCACCTCCATATATATATATATATATATATATATATATATATATATATATATATAATATATATTTATTTATTTATTTAAAATTTAAAAGTTAAAAATAATTTTAAAATTAAGTAATTTTAAAGTTAAAAATAATTTTTAAATTATAATCCAAAAATTGTTTTGTATTTTTAGATCACACAATTTAAAAATATTTTTTATTTTTAAATTATATAATATAAAGTCGTTTTTAATTTTCAGGTTATAAAAATTTAAAAATTATTTTTTTTCTTTTTCATAATGTATTATTAAAGAAATAAAATGAAATATATTTTTATATAAAGTATAGTAAGAAACACAAGCACACTTACTTACTGTACCTAATTATCTTACGTTAGAAGTTAAAGTAGATTAAATATTTTTTTTATTTGAAACGTCTTATAAAGATGAAATTGTAATAAAATTCTATCTCTAAAATAAATAATACTTTAACTAGTAGAATTCGACAAATTTGGAATTAGAACAAGAGAGTTTCCTATTGAAATATTAGTTTGTTCTTTAAGTTTATTAACACAATTTCACTTACAATGTTTTGTTAGTGATATTGGTTCTACAAATTTTCACAGATACTATGAATTATTTTCAGAAACTACAAACTCAATATTATCTTGTTTTCCAATCTCTTCCTTTTTAATTTTATCTTTAGTCTTTTATGATTTAGTCATGATGTTCTTGATATTTTGACAATAGTAATAAATAAAATTAGTAAATTCAAGTATTAATGTCACATATATTTATATTATTACATATGTATATAACATGCATTGACCTTGAAAGTAAACTCATATCATTCTCAATTTTAGTTTAATCGTTTTCTAATGTTATTATCGATTTAGATATTCTTTAAAAATGTGAGGTGATTAATCATTGAGCCAAGATATTTTGTATTGAGAGAGCTATTATAGCCACTAATTAGACACCAACTATTCAATTAATATATCATTGATGGATTAAGTTTCTTTAAATAAAATTTTAAACTTAACAATATAAATAGAAAAGACAATTAAAATAAACAATTACTTAAAAATTGCCAAATGTTTCTAATAAATATTTATTAAAAAATTTACCGTTAGATCAAATCTCATTTTAAAAATTGATTTTATTATATAATTGAATTAAAATAAAATTTACTTATTAATAAAATATAAAATTACTTAAAAATTTATTATAATAATATTTATGATTTTTTGAACTTATAACATCATTAATTACCAAACCTAATATTTGTTTGGAGCATATGAGTATAAACCAAAAGACATTACTTATCTTAATTTGCAAAGATAATATAAAATATGAGAAGATTGAATCGAAAGAAGAAAGGTCCTTTTTCAGTCGTGCTTTTCTAGATTTTAGATGGCAACATCTGAAAGAGAAAAAGCAAAGCTAAAATCACCCAAACTTCACCAACTTTTCTTTGGTTCAATGAAGAAATCACCCAAACAGTTTTATATTCACACTAGTGAAAAAACAGACCTATTATAACGTAATCATAATAAGTTGATCGGTGACAGAATTGTAATAAACGTAAGGCATATTATAACGGAGTTTGAAAAATCAGTCATAATACATAACACGGTGACAAACTTGTAAATAATTTCAAAACGTAGCGGTGGCAAACTTATAAATAAGTTTTAAACCGTATTACAACGTAATCTTGGATAACTGTTATAATATACGAGAAGGGTGAAAAATTTTAGTAAGATATTATAACTGGTTTTAAATATCAGTCTTAATATCTCTCTAAATTGATTTTCCCCTTTCTCTCTACAATTTTAGTCCCATAGTGTCGCAATCTTTCTCAGTGTCATCAAACCCTAATTATCTCTCAGAGTCCAGTCCACTGATGGCTTCGCAAATGGCGATCTTCTTCCGCACGCGATCTACAAATACATAATTGAACACACATTTTTAATAAAATTTATTTATTTTAATTTAATTTTACTAGAAATATCTCTCTCTCTCTCCAAAAGAAAAAGACTGAAATTACACCTGGCCAAAATAATTAAAGACAATAGGTGACACAAAAAAGAGAAATGTGGGTTGGTTAGGGTTCATCAGCTATTAAATTAGGATTAAAAGCCTATGAATTTGTTAGTCAACGAAACAAACATAGGCTTACCTAGATGTTAAAATGAGTCCATTTTCGATATCTTATCTCAATAATGAGTAACTATGGAAACTAAAATTTGGGAGTAAAATTAGTTTACATTCCTCAAAATATTTATTTTAATTTCGGTAAAAAAATTAATACACTTTTTTTTCTTTTATATATATATATATTAAAAGAATGTATATTATTAGTCTTTTTAAAGAATAAAAATACAGTATTTTTCCTCCGTGTTACCAAAAATAAAGTGTCATTGGACGAGTTCTCAAAAAATACAATATGAAAATCAGTGTCTTGCTTAAGTATGATTCACCAAAAAAATAGCACATTTCTTATTTTTCTTCAATATATGTTTGGGCCTTGAATAATTTAAAGTAATTTTAATTTGCTTTTCTATTACAGTCCTTAAACACAATACTAAAATATTATCCGCGAAAAATTTGAACACTTAATTTTATGTTAGGGTCCAATGAGGAATTCTTATTTAAGAGTATTTTGGAAAGAAAATAAATCTAAATTAAATCAAGTAATCAAGAGTTGACGGAGAAGAAAATTAATAAAAAACATACGAGTATAAAGTAAGAGCTGACATAATTAACGAAAATAAAAAATTAATTTAAAAATTAACAAAAATCAAGACTAAAATTGTTATTTTTAATTTCAAAGTTTTGTATAGAGATTATTTTCAATTTCGTATAATAATATGTTTAATAATATAGAGAAAAAAAAACATGTTTAATCCAAAAATTAATAAAAATTATTATATAAAATATTTTATATGCATTAATTAACAATCATTATTAACTAAGATTAACCCAGAACACATGAAACTAAAAAGAAACTTCCCAATTTGTAGTAAAAGCAATTTCTAACTAAAAATTTTGTAACAGAAAATAGAGATTGAAATTAACTTGTCATGAACAACTAAAATTTAGATTAGAGACCAACATGTTTCTGATGGAAATTAACGATGCTTTTCTTCAACTTTACCATGGTTATGAAAAGAAAATAAAAACATTACATGGAACACCTAAACCAGAAACAAATTTAATCACAAAAACCGAAATCAAACATTACATATGATTCATTGAAACCACATGTTTTAGGAATGGTTCAACCATGAAATTAAAAATCTAAGAACTAGTGGAACAAATCAAGAACAACATATTACAAAAGATGGAAGAGAATAAAGATGAGAACACAAGACCCTTATTTTCTTAATATTATTCTTATAAACAAACAAATTGGAATTTCTTTTTGAAAGAAAAATTAAATATATTTTTTACATTTTTATTTACAAATAAATTTGAGAAAATACTGAGAGAAATATATCTTTAATATTCTTTTCCAATCTTCTATATATTTCTGCTATCATATTTTTTATGCTATTTTTTAATCTCTTCTTTTTTATTTCTCTTCTCATATATTCTTGTACTTACTCCATCTTCTTATGACATAAGTATTCCACATTCCGTGATATCATTGTTTTTAAATCTGAAAAAAAAACACTCAATATAAAATTATGATCAGTTAAGATCAACCTATTTTTCATATATATATAAATAAATAATCATCTCACATATTTAGAGAGAATATAATTAAAAAAAAATCCTTTATAAAAGAATTAAAAAATATCTTATTTATATACAACCTTACAACTAAAAATAATAAAATACTATTTTTTCATATATTATATATAATATATATATATATATATATATATATATATATATATATATATATATTTTATTTTTTTTTAATAGAGGTAGTTGAAAGGTAGAGTTCACATCCTATCAACTTGACATAGATGTTGTATCGGGAAGAAAAAAATAAAAAGGATATCGATGTTGAAGAATTAGGGTGCATTGATTGGTGGGGGAGTTCATCTTCATGCCATCATTTTAATAATGCAAACTTGTTTCTGCGATTGCCATATCAAACTCATCACCATGATATTATGAGTTATTACCATCTCCTTCTTCCATTTGTCTCTTGCTTTTGGATCTACTTTGCCAAATTAATCACCACCTACAATGCCAAACAATTCCACCTTTTTCTTTGGAATGAAAACTGTTCAACAATCACTCATTACTAAATTATTACAAGTAAGTTGTCATATAATCAATAATTAACTTTCTTTTTCATTCCATAATAATACCCTTTTTTAAGTGCTCCATAAAATTGTAAAAACTTTATAAATGAACTATAAAGGATGACTTTTTTTTATATACTATCAAAGATTTGATGTTTTATGTCAGACATATATATGATATTTTAATATCATGTAAGAATGTGATGTGAATACGAGTGAGTGACGTAGATTTACATTAAACAAAATATTTAACGCAAACTTACATCAAATATAATGATATCCTATTCGATCTAATAAGGAGGAGGTTCACTGGAAGATATAAATACCAGTGAGATCTGAGTTTAATCATATAAGAGATTGGCATCACTTTGTACCAAAAACCTTAAAGTAATGGGTCTTTTATTTTTATATAACGTTCTACTTTCTTATTTCTATCCAATGTGAGACTTAGACTCACATTTGGATTTCCAACAATCTCCCTCTCAAGGATGAGTCCCTTCCACATAGGTACACTCCTCCTCCAGCGGAAGCATTCCCAACTAACCATAACCATGAGTAACCCTTTCTATGGGTCGTTCATCCACATAGGTACACTCCCCCTCTAGCGGAAGCATTCCCAACCAACCACAACCACGAGTAGCCCTTTCAAGGGCCGTTCATCTTAACGGGACTTGCTTACCTAAATATTGTCAGGAAGACTTTCGGTACAGGGATCATTATACTTATCTGAGTCGGTCACCAAGATAAACAATCGACTCTGATACCATTGTTGAGTCTATCGAGGGGGGTTCGGGGAGACACAAACACCAATACCATTGGAGCCTAACCATATAAGGGATTGACACCATTCTTTACCAAAAACCTTAAGGCAACGAGTTAATGTGTCTTTCATCTTCATACAGTGCTCTACTTTCTCATTTATATCCAATGTGAGACTTAGACTCACACTTGGATTCTTAACCGATCCAACGTAAGCTTTTGTGTGTGTGTGTGTGTTTATTTTTTAAAGTTTAATTGGTTTTGTAAATCAAAAGCTTGAAATAAAAAAAATACAAATATTAATTTACATACAATATAGTGTTATGAAAATCACAATTTGAATAATCGTGTAAATAGTAAAACCACCAAAATACAATAAATCTTAGAATATGAAAAATAAAACTATAAACAAAAGTAAATTAGAACAAAATCAATGGAAATATTAATGTATTCACTAGTAAAAAAAAGAGGATTTTAACACGCCTTATATGTTAACCGAAACATATCAATACGCGGTGGCATTTTCGTAATTATTACGAACTTATATGCCTCAATTGAGGGGGACCCGAAGCGTAAGAGGGATATTACCTCGGTTATAGGGGGAACCGAGGCATCTAACCCTACTGAAATCTCTTCTCTTTTCTGCAAGTCAGACTTTTCATCTGACAAACTTTTCGAAAATGGGCTATTACCTCGGTTATGTAGGAGAACCGAAGCGTATAACCCTCTGCCAACTCAGACTTTTCATAGGAACAAGTTTCTTCTTCCTCTTCACGCAAACTCTCCTTCCTCTCCACGAACACCCCCAAACAGTTCTTCCTCTCCATGAACACATTACTTCTTCTTCTCCCTCGCCGCCCCGCACCTCTGCCTCCCTCTCTCGCGCTGCGCCTCTGCTCCTCGCTCGCGCCAACATCTTTGTCGCCGTTTTTTGTGCCTCCGCCTCCGTCTCCCTCACAGCGCCTGCGACTCTGCCGTCCGTCGACGTGGCGGACAACTTTCAGGGAAAGTCATGACACTCCTGTAATTCCAATTCCAAAACCGACAAGGGTAAGCGAGCTCCATTCTTCTTCTTTTTCTTTTTTTTAAGATTTTCGTAGAGGACATTCGATTAACTGTTAGGTTAAATTCGCGGATTGAAAAGGCGAAAAAAATAATTAAAGCAACTTGCTTGATCTTGGCGTTCTTGATGCAATCAGATTCGTTATCGAAAAAGGTTTTAGTGTTCACGGAGGAGGTGGGGGAAGAAGAAGAGGAGGATTGCGCAAGATGGTGGCGGAAGAAATGGACCGAGGCTAAGGAGAAATTGATTGATGGCGAGGAGAAATGGTGGCGGAAGAGGAGGTTTTGGTTCCTGATGATTCCTCCGAGGCGGAAGAAATGGACCGAGGCCGAGGAGAAAACCCTAATCGACAAGTACAGGGAGATGGTGGCGGACTGTTCGCTGGCGAAGATGCGAACTCGCGAGAAGAAGTTCAAGTCGATTGCTTTTCGATGCACCACATGCGTAATCCTGTGGCGTACCTTTGGTAGTGAAGTTGGAAGGACGTTTTTGGGGATGGGGATTTTGGGACTGCTATGGATGGTGTTGACAATTAGGTGATGGGGTTGGGGTTTGAGTATGAGGCGGAAGAAGGGAAGGTGAATTACAATGGGAGTGGTCGAGAGAGGGAAGATGCGGCGGAGAAAGGTTGGTGCAAAAGCAGAAAAAAAAACACTCTACTACCTCGATTTAGGTCTCAACCGAGGCAGTAGAGTCCACAATACTTCCTCGGTTCACAACCGAGGCAAAAAAGAATAGACTTTTTTACTCGCCTATATATGTCTCGGTTCAAGAACCGCTGTCTATGAGCCAAATCAACCGGTGTCTTTTCCTTAACTGAACTAATGATTATTACGTTTCAGATTTCCAAAAACGATAGCACAGTGAATTTCAATACTATAGCAATATAACCACATACTTTAATCAAGCTTAATTCATAAAAACTCCATTGGAGAAAAACATATACCATTCACTAAACACTCATGCAACAATTGTTTTAGTTTATTAAATTCTATATTTGTGGCCCTTTCAAATTTACATATATTTAAAAAAAAATACACTCCCTCAACGAATGAATGAGAAAACAAGGGGCAGAAATTGTAAGAAAAAAAAATTAAGAATCTTAATTTAAATAATTTTACATTAAAATGTTAAAAGTATGACTTAGAACTTAACATTTATATCAAACTGTATGTTAGTCTAACATAAAAAAGTTCTAATTATTTATAAAAATATCACTTAATATTTCATTTTTGTTTTTTTCTTGAAGTCGAACGTGTGTGACGTGAAAGGTTAATTTTTAACACTAATGATATTTAGTGCTTGTCGTTTATAATATCTAAATAAATTATTAAAACATCTTCACCACAAAATTATTCTATTTTAATAACACTTTTAATTAAAAAACGTTCTTATATATTACGTACTAGTATTTCGAATAAAACTTTTCAAAATAGTTTACATTTTCCTAATTTAAAGTAATAAAGATTTTGGAATAAATTAAAATATTTTGAAAGCATATATTAAATGAATCCGAAAAAAAAATTATTTACAAACTAGGAGGAGTTGTTATGTACTAATAGATAAGTAAATTACGTAGTATGATAAATTTGTTGATTCTTTTTACAATTAATGTTTAAAAGTCATATAAACATTGACAACATAAAACGTCATATACTAATTAAGTATATCCCATCATTCTACAATACCTCTTATCAATCTTAATATTTATAAGAAATAGAGCAACAAATGAAACGAAATAATATAAATTTTTTATGAGTTACATCTGTAAGTAGTCCTGCTCTATTGTTGTGTACATACGTCAAATTGACCTATTTATTGCTGTAGTCTAAACTTAAAATATAAATAATAATAATAATAATACTAAACTCACTAAGTTTGATAATTTTACCACCGTTAAGTTTCAGCCAAATTGATCCCATTATTAGCGGACTTATACCTATATATGATTCTTCCTATAACAATACTGAAAAAAATCATAAACAATGTTTTCTTTATCATAAATAACGTTTTTAAAAAAACATTATCTATTAATGACAGATAAATAAATAACGTTTATTTAAAAAAACACTATTTATTAATATTTAACGATAAACAACGTTTATTTAAAAAAAACAATCCCTATTAGTGGATAAAACAAGTGTTGTCCTCCAATCACATATAGACAATTTTTTTTAAAAATAGTATTGTCTGTTAGTCCAAATTTTTTTAATAAACATTGTTTTTTTAATCTTCCACTATTTATTGATTCTATTACGTAAAACAAATATTTCAAAAAATATAAAAAAGACAAATGTTCATTATTACTTTAGTGTATGAATTATTCTGTGTTTTTATTTATAGCACCTATTTAAAATAGCACGGCGTTTTCTATTGAAATTTTTGTAATGTGTAATAATCTTTTTCATGCAATTGTTTTTTACATATAAAATATTTTCAAAGTGTAAATACAGAGTTATTGGTTGTGGTAGGGTCTGGCACGGGTTGTCTCATTTGCAATATTTTACACACTTTGAAGTCAGTCTTCCACGTGCTTCTGGGGACTCTCCCCACTTTCACTTCCACAGCTTCGTTACATATCTCTCTCTTCTCTTCTTCCAACACCAAATTTCAGTGCCATTTTCTTCTCTCTCTCTCTCACACACCTTCCACCTGTCACCAAAACCAACTCCAGAATCAAGCAACAGTGCTGCAGACATGGAAGAAGGAGCAAAGCTTGGTGCATGCCACAACAACAACAATGAAGTTGGTGATGGAATGCAATGCATTCATCACCCTCACCACACTAACACCACCAGCCCTGGTGCCATCTGTGCCTTCTGTCTCCAAGAAAAACTAGGCAAGCTTCTCTCTTCTTCTTTCCCTTCTCTTCCTCCTTCTTCTTCTTCTTCTTCTTCTTCTTCCTCTCCTTCTCCTTCTCCTTCTTTCACTCCACCACCTCCTCCTCTCTCACTCAAAACCAACCACCACACTCGCTCCCGCATCCCTTTCCTCGTACAAAACAAAAACAACAGCCTCAGCACCAAGAACAAGAAGCCCTCTACCACCTCCAACTGTTCCTCTTCGGGTAACATAATTTTCAAGCGCAGCAAGTCCACTGTCACATCCACGAGGAGTCACGGCCACTTCATTCACCATGACCACGACTTTTTCAGTCCCAGGAAAAGAAACGGTTTTTGGTCTTTTCTGTATCCTTCTTCGAAGGAAGCAAAGAGCCCAAATGGGAAGCAGAGACAGACCCAGAGAAAGAGTGATCACGTGATTATGGAAGAGGAAAAGTGTTTCGGGTCTTCATCCTCTAAGGTTTCGAGATCTAGATCTGTTGGGTGTGGTAGCAGGAGCTTCTCTGCTGATTTCTTCGAGAGGATCTCTTCTGGTCTCGGCGACTGCACTCTCAGGAGAGTCGAGTCTCATCGCGAAGGAAAACATAAGGTTGTAGCTTCTGCTTCTTCAGCTTCTTCTTCGTCTTCTTCTTCTTCTGGTGCTGGTGGCGTTGTGAACCATTGCATGAAGGAAAGAGTGAGGTGTGGTGGAATCTTCGGTGGCTTCGCCGTGACTTCCTCGTCTTCTTCTGCGTATTCTTCTTCTTGGGTTTCTTCCACCGTGGATGATGGCAGAGGAAGGAGTTGGGGATGGGCATTCGCTAGCCCCATTAGAGCTTTCACCACCAAAGGATCTTCTTCTAAGAGAGATGCTTCTGATAAGAACGCCACGCCAAACTTATCTGCCATTCCTTCTTTGCTCACTGTCAGAGGCTGAACTCAGATTATGCAGAAAAAAAGTGGTGTTTTGCAGGCATATTATTTTTTGTTTATGCTATATACATTAGCATTCTTGTTCATCTTCGTTAATATAATATTGTAACACTTTCAAGTTGTAATTTTCCCGCACATTCTTTCTTTTTCTTTGTTTATGACACTGGATTGTTGTTCATAATAATTATGATTAGTTGAGTGATTTTTTTTCTTTTTATGATCATCGATAGACTATGAAATTCTCTTTCTGTACCCTTTTTGCCACCATATTTTATGTAGTTAAAAAAATAACATTTTCATACCTTTTTGTTGGTATTATTTGCGGAAAATGATATTTGGACAACAAAAGTTTGACACAATTTTGACAACGGCGACGTGGCAGCTGTGCATTGGCTCAGTGAATTGAAAACAAACCAGAAAAAACCCAAAATACCCCTCACCTCGGTTCACTGAGCCAATGCACAGCTGCCACGTCGTCGTTGTCAAAATTGTGTCAAACTTTTGTTGTCCAAATAACATTTTCCATTATTTGCTACCTGCATCTCGATCTTCTTGTAATGCAATGTCATGACAGAGACACGTAACTGTAGTTTCTGCAAAATCACTGTTCACACTTGTACCATGTTTCACCGGTGCAGACGCAATGAGAGAGACTGATAGAGCATCTCCAAATCTAAGAGATCTTAATCATATACATGGCTATATTTTTTCTAATATGGTTTTCTTATCGACATTTTCCTAAGATGGTAGGGTAATGCTTATAATTTCATAGAAAAAAAAATATCAGTTAGAAAATCAGAAAAAACTATCAAAAGGAAAATACTTTGATACAAAATAGTTTCATTAAAAAAAATCAACTTAAACTATATTAGTTATGTTTTATTTTATATTATTATTAATAGATGTTCTTGCAAATTATCAAGTATCCCTAAGTATAACGATATGTTTTATTTGAGTTTAATGGGACTTTTAATGTAAAAAGGAATTTAAAATTATATTTATCCTTTTAGTTTTTAGTATCATAAATATAATAACATCAAACCAATAATTAAACATTAAATCAATCCTTTAAACTTTATAAAAATATTCGTGTTACGAGTATTTATTATCTTACGATAGGTATTTTGAAATTAATTCATATTTTATAAAATTAAATTTAAAGAAAATCAAATTTGAATTTATATTTAATTTAATTTATATAATATTTTATATATTTTATTATAATGTTTTATGTTTTATTTTAAAAATTTATAAAATACTTATTTTTTAAATATTCAGAAATATTTATAGATACTACAAATTTATAAATTTTTGTAGGTATTTTTTAATCAAATATATAACAGATAACAAAACAAATAATGAATAATTCTTTTGTTACAGATAAGGTCGAATAGAAGGAGTAAGTATTATTCATACTCAGTTCGTTGTTATTCGTAGCTTTAACCATTATGATACTAAAAACATTTCTTAATAGAAAATTTGGAGGATTTTGGTATGGATAATGATACTTTGACAATATTTTTTTGATAATATTTTAACACTATTTATGTGTTATTCTGTGATTAGTCCATGTAGGTATTTATAGTTATTATTATTGATTGTGGAGTAATTTTGTACCAATCACAGAATGACACGTAAATAATGTTAAAATGTTGTCAGAAAAATGTTGTCAATGTATCATTATCCGGTTGGTATATGGCAAACATGTGTGATTTGTGATAGCTTGTCTAGAATCATTATCCACATGCATTCACATGTTTGGGTGATGCATGGAGAAGGGAAAAGATATATAGAATTACTAATGGCCATGTTATAGATGTTTTGTGTTATCTGAGTTATAAGAAGTGTGAAAAGCAAGTTGATTTTTCCCTTTGGATTCGACTATTCTCTTAATATTTTAGTTCTTAATAAAATTTTCTTCATATATCTGACCATAGTTTTCCTGAATAGTCAAATACATGAACATGGTTGGAGATGAAGTTTGAGTGGTCCCAAGATTTCATTCACCAACAAGATCTTCCATTCACTGTTTCTCACATTTATTATAGTGCCACTTCTTCCCTTCTTTTTTAACATTTTCTCATCACTCATCCATCTGCACAGCTGTATATAAACCCTAATACTTTATTCTCATCACTCAATCCCAAAAATTTTCTTAAAGGAATTTCATGTGTCAACAATCTCATGTAAAACTCTATTTTTTCATAAAGAAAAATTAAGGTTTCTTAATTTTATTTTCTTTTTATATTTATTGTACGTGAGGTTTACATTATCTTATTTTTATATGTAATCTTCCACGTATCTTTTCACAATGAATACTCAAACGTAGCAAAAAGAGATAAGTTTTTAATCTTAGAAAATAAGTTTTTTTAGAAAAATACACATCCATTTATATAATATAAATTTATTTTATTTTTAATTGATTTCAGATTTTTAATATTTAAATAGAAATTATTTTCTTTTAAAGTTATTTGCTTTATTATTGTTTTTTTAACAGTTTTTCAATTGGAAGTACATGTTAGAAGTATTTTGATGTTAGAGGTAATTTGGGTTTGATTGGTTAAATGTTGTAATAAACGTTCAATAAAAGTCTTAATTTATATTTATAGTTTTTTTCAACAATCATATATTTAATTTGTATTTATGATTTTTTTCATAAAATTTTAGTCATGATTAATGTAATCATAATCTAATTTCATTTAAATTTGATTATTTACCTGTTTAAATTAACTACGTGGTCTTTTCCATATTTAAACAATATGTTATGTTATTTCGATCAATATCGTGTGATATTCGTATAGTACAAAAACTTTTTTAGTATAATTTACATATTTAGAATATTTCATCTCTTAAAAGTTAAATTTTATGTTGTGCATTAGATAAATAAAGGAGTGGTTATTAAGATAATATGAAGAAAAGTAAATATTTGGAAGAAGAAAAAAAGGTGAAAATATTGATATTATTGATTATAATTGAAATGGGAAACAGTGATGTTGATGGATGGTAATATACAATGAATATCTGGGAAGATAAGATGTGGGAAAATATGATCGAGACAATTGCCTCGATCAAAAAGTACATAAATGGAACAAGACACAGAAAAAGCTGCTTCAAAGACACAACCTATTCTATTTATAAGATAAAGAGAAAATGGTCATTTATTATTTATTTTATGCTTTTACTTTTTTTTCTTTTATCACCTTATATTTACATTTTTTTTCCTACTCGAGGCATAGAGAAAATAGCTTACTTAAAATTATAATTTATTTATTTATTTACTTACTTAAGACATTATATATAGAAGACTATGAATGATTTAAATTTAACATGTTTATTTAACTATTTTATTTTTTAAGTAAAATTTGACTCATGGAGTTTTATTTTACACTATATTTGAGTTTATTGAGTTATTAATGCAGCCGAGTTTGATTTAATATGTCAATTCGTAAAACGAATTATGTTAATTATATAAAGGAAATTATTATATTTTTCTTTTTATTGACATATTTTCTTTTTATTCCAATAATGGACACACTCTTAATATTAAAAAAGAAGCGTGTATTTATAACAGTGACACTCTCATAAATATATTTTAGTTGGTTGTTGGTATAAATATATATTTAAGAAATAAATTTTTTTATTGTGAGAATTGAAAGTTTTGTTTGTTATAAGTCATAGTCTCTATATCAATGTTAGCATTGTTTGATGCTTTGATGTTACTGGCCTTCTAAACTCGTGTATTTACTATTGAGTGTTTCATCTATACCTTCAACATTTCATTTTTCATTTCCAAAAATTTCATTTTTAATCTTTTGACATCTACACCTCCAACATTTCTAAAAATTTTATTTATTAATAAATATATTTTAAATAATAATCAGATATAAAAATTAATATATTATTTTAATTTAAAATTTGTTAATCAGATATAAAAATCCGATAATATATGAATTGAATATGGATATTTTCTTTTAAATGTTGTTTCTTATTTAATTTTAATAATTATTTAATTTAATTTAATAATTTAATATAATTTAACATATTTAAATATATAAAATGTGATTTTAAATATTATTATTATTATTATTATTATTATTACTTTTAGTAATTTTAATAAAACTATTATAAAATATATATTATATTTTAATAATTATTAAAATATTAAAATATAATAAATAATATTATAATTTTCAATTAAATTAAATATTTATTAAATTTTAAATAAAAAAACTGTTAGCATATTTAAATTTTTTGTTTCTATTTAAAATTTAATAATTGTTTAATTTATTTTAATATTTTAATATACTTTAATATATATTAACATATCAAATCAAATTTTATATTATTATTATTATTATTTCATTTTTTTATTTTTAATTTTTATTATTGTTATTATTTTAATTTTTTTTTATTTTTTTAATATAACTATTATTATAATATAAATCATATTTTAATAATTATTAAAATATAAAATTATATTTAATAATATTTAAATTTTAAATTAAATTAAATTATTATTATGGTGGTGTAGAGTGTGATTTTAATAAAATAAAAAGTAAAAAAAATATTTATTAAAATGTCTTTAATAACAAAGAAAAAAAATAAAAATATATTTATTAAAAATAAAATTTTTAGAAAAGTTGAAGGTGCAGATGTCAAAAGCTTAAAAATAGAATTTTTGGAGATGCAGATAATATGTTGAAAGTGTAAGATGAAACACTCTTTACTATTTAGAACATGTAGTGTGTGGGCCCATTGGGCCCAGTACTTTTTTCTTGCTATATCATTTCTCTGTCCTTGGGAAATTGGGCTCAGAAATAGAACGCAACTTTTCAAATTATATTGTTTGTACTTTCTAGGTCCTTTTTTTTTTAATTTTCAATAGACTATATAATATATTTATTTACATAAATAGCAAAGTAAAAATATTGGACCTTATGTTGCAAATCATATAGCATGTATTTTCTTCCTCAAAGCATTTGATAAGGACACAAATGCAGTTAGAGTTCTTTTATTGGAAATACATTATCAACCTTAATTTCACCGTGAATGGTAATGCATGCTTAAAATTAGATGAAAATTTTGAATGTACGGGTGAAATCAGTTGCATAAAAGATTATAATCCAATTACTCATCTTTTAGGTTTACGTTAATTACTGATTATAATATTAAACGAATATAACTTTTGCATCTTTTCGTATTATATTAAATGGCGTTAACATCTACCTATAACAGTGATATAGTCTAGTAAACTAATTTTAAAAATTAAGAAAATAATAATAAATATCTTTAAGTCTCTAATTAAGTTTTAAATAAAATTAATTTTAAAAATAATTTATAAGTTTAAAAAGTCAATATATTACATAAATAGTAAATTTTTTAAAATATAAAAAATAAAATACGTGAAAAAAATATAATAGATTCTCTAAAAGTATAAAGAGTATGAAAGAAATATATAGAATTCACAATTAAAAATATAAATTAATGATTGAATAGATTAATGTAAGACTCTTTTATTCAATAAACTCGTTCAACATTGTTGTTGTACTCGTTTTATCCGTATATCAATATAGTATATTATGAATATATTTGTCCAATATTTTTTTGAGAAAGAATTATAATTGACTAATTTTTTTTATCCATTATTTATAATTGTGAAATAAGTTGATTTGAGGAATAATACATAAAATTTAATGTGTACAAAATAGGATAATAATGACAAAAGTGATATTATTGAAAGAATATAATGCTTCATATACAAGAAGTATAAGGATGGATAATTTTATTATAGAGTTAGAAAAATTTATAATATTTTAGATTCTGTTGATACATTAGATCATATAAATAAAAGTGTCATACAATAAAAATTGATAGAAATTTGTAACATCAAATTAGAAATGAATAGTCAATTACACTTAATGATATCTATAAAAAGTATTATATATATATATATATATATATATATATATATTAATTTTAATAGACTAAATACAAAATAAATAGTTTTTCTTTTCTGTATCTTTAATTTTATAGTTAAGATAAACCTTTTGTCTCTACAAAATTTCAAGACTAATAATAGCCATGAAAGTTTTGGACTAATTCAATTGAGTTTTTCATATTACATTACATTCTAATAATTGCAACAATTATTATATTATTGCAATCAGTGGTTAAATTTCACGGTACTAACAAACTAATATAAGCCCAAAAGATTATCCCAAAATTTGCATACTGTTCCACTATAGTACTAATCTTTCGATGCTTTATGAGAATTTTAGTTTTGTTTCATACAATTTTTTTAAAATAACTGTAATTTTAACTGTTAATTTTTTAACATAACTGATGTTTCCAGGTTTTAAATAAAATAATATGTTTACTTCAAATATATTATTTTAATATACAGCAACAAAAATGTACAATAATTTTATTTAAATAAGAAAGTTCAGTTATATTTTTTCTTACTATTTATTTATCAACTTTATTTAATTTACATTAAAAAAATAATTAAATAATTACCAATTTTAGAGATAAAAATAATTAACCACCGTATTTAATAATTTAGATATACGTTTTAAATTAAAAATTATTGATATTTAATATAATCTTCAAATAAAAAAATTATAGTTGATTAGTGTCTAAATTAATGTCTTATATTAACTATTAAGGTAATAATATCTAAATTAATCTATAATTTTAAATTAAATACTTAATTTAAAATCAATAATAATAAACAACTTTTTCTTTTTTTGTTTTTGGGCCTTTGCATCCCTGCATTCTTAATTATGTATATATTTCTCTTATGGAGAGGGCCACATCTATATTAGAATATCCCATAAGTATTATATCATATCTATTATATTTTTTTACTGATAAAAAAATAATATTAAGTAATATTTAATTTTAAAATTCAATTTAGATTTTAATTCACATATTAATTATAATTTTTTATTCATAATAAAAACTATCAATAATTTTTAATTTATAAAATGATATGTAACTTAATAAATATAACCATTAATTATTTTGATTGACAAAATTAATTACTATTGAATAACTTTCTTGTAATATTAGTTTCTCTAACCTCACTCCACAATATTATAATTCATTAGAAGTCACGTTGTGTTTTTTAATTTTTAAAAATATAATAACTTAAGTTTTTTGTCCGTCAAAACTAGTAATTAATCTTATAAGTTATCGTCAGGTGAATTGTCTAAATTGTTTATCATTGTTGTTAAAGAAAGACAATCAGATTTTTATATTCATACTTTCATTCTATTTAAATATTACAATTTTAAACAATATATACTCCTGTAAGAATAGCTAAAAAACTGTATACAATAGTTATTTTTCAAATAAAGAACATATATAAGGTTGTAAAGTATGAATATAATTCAAAAATGACATAAAAAAAATTAAAAGAATATAGATCTCTTAATAACTTGAAAGCAAGTAACAAAAAATAAACACAGACAGAAACGATAATGTTTATAATTGTAAAAGCCAAACAAAAACCAAATCTACTTTGTTTATTTGTTCATGATGCATGAAAAGGATAAAAAGAAGATTCCAGACATAGATAAAACCACACAACACAAGATTTGATTGAAACGAGGTTTGTGTTGTGTTATGTTTGTGTTCCCTCTCTCTACGATGATTTGCTTTTGTGGTTCAACAGCATCTTTCGGAGCTCCACCGGGTCAATCTCATCCCTGTGATTGACGGGCCTGTAGTATCCCGTCACTGGGTCTGGGGCCCAAGCCGATGAGGCCCCCGATGGGCCTGAACCATTCTTTGCCACACCCTTTTCTATTCCGCTCATACCTCCTCTCACCGAGGACGAAGAAGCAACACCAGACGCCACTGCGTACCCTCGCCTGTACCAGTGAACATAACACCATAATAAATAATAAATATAAAAAAAAGAAATTGATTAACTTACGTGCTGAATTACTATTTTTATTTCATATGATAAAATATGTATTGCAAATTTAAAATGAGAAAAACATGGGGACATGCAAGAAACAGCAACGGTTTTTTTTTTTCTTGCATGTGGGTGGAACAAACCGGTTAACGGCAAAGGCAAGGGCGCGTTTGGCTTGTGAGATAGATTGTGCCATTTTAAGGGTTGGATTATTGCTGCTGCGAAAGGTGTTGGGCGCAGAACGCTTCCGCAGCAGCTACCACCTATCAACTCTTTCTCTGTATGGAGGCGCAACACACGTTAGGGTTTGTTTGGCACCTCTTTATATATGAGTTTGCTTCGTCTTTCATATTTTAAAAGAGTAAAATATTTAACAGTAGATAGTACATTCATTTTTATTTATAATTAAGAAAATAAAATTATCTTTATGCATACAGACAGAAACAAAGGTGATAATGTTATTTTTTTTGTCCATAATTTTATTTCTTAGCCAACGTTTATTATTAATATATTAATTAATGTGTATATTAATTTTAAATTTAATATATAATTTACGTTGTTTTATTTAAATATAGAATATTATTTAAAAGATTTAAATATTAGGACGAGTTTTGACGTTTATTTGGAACATGTACAATTTTTTTTCTACATAAAATAAAAAAAGATGTATAAAGAAATAAAATGTGTTAAAAAAAAGATATATTAAAGTAAATATATATTGCAAACGGAAGCGTGTGTGTTGAAAGGTACACGGGAACAGCGGATGCAAACACACCGTGGCTGTGAAACCCCGTTTGTAGCGTTTATTATAAAATAGTTTAATAAAACCTATTAAACCTCTTTATTTATTATTAAGAAACAATTTAAACTTATATTTATTTATAAAAAAAGAAAAAGAAAAAGAAGAAGAAATTAATGAGACATAACATGACTTTATTTAATTAAAAGTACTTAATTGTCATGGTATACATTTAATAATTTAGTCATAATTATTAAGTGGAGGGCACATAGTGAAATCCGGAGGGAATAATCTTAGCAATAGTTGGAGTTGCAACAATGCTTAGGTTTGAAATGAGTGTCCCTGAAGAAGGAAGCTTTGTGTTGCAATTGGAGAGAGGAGTGTCAACCACTAAGTTGCAACCATTCAGCAATGAAGAAATATCTAACAGCAATGGATCCATCGTAATAGAAAACTTTCCATCAGCATTAGTTGTAGCTTTTGAAAACTCCTTTTCTCCACAAACTAGTTGCACTTCAGCATCTGAAACATTCCATACTTTATTTTCACTATGATAAAATATGATAAAATGACACATTTATATTAATACGATACATAAATTATTATAAAAATAAATAAATTTTTATATTTTTTAAATGAATATCAAATGAATATAAAGAATTTGAATGTATCAAAGTATTATTTCTCTTTCATTATATCACATTTTCTAACACTGTGCATTGTATATACTAAATATGTCCCGTTCAAATGGAGTTGACTTGGATAGTTGAACTTCTTTACATGCATTTTTATAATTAACCTACTAATACTATTTTCATTTGTGGAATACATATAGTAAATGCTTTTATAATAAAACTACATATATCTTTTTCAAATATTTTTTTTATTATAAACATAACGTTTTTTGCAAAAAGAAAACGAAATAAATTATTTTAACAACAAAAGATTACATATAAAGAATACATTAGTTAAGAAAAATTTGCATATATATGAATAAATAATTTGTGGGCTTACCTGGAAAAACAGGGTTTGAAGGAGCTTTGACAGACACATTATCCTTGGAAGTGCAAAACACAGTCCCTTGAATGTTACTTACGGAACCAAGAAGACCACTGAGAAACCCTAACTGAGCTTTGGTTTGTGGAATAGCCATTGCAGCAATCAGAAGAAACATGATAGAATGTTTCAAACCCATGATGTTGTTAGGTAATCTTAGGTTGTCTTGCATGTGTAGATGAAGAATTTATACTATAGTGAAGTGTCATGTTACGTTATTCAACATTATTACCTCTCACCAATTTGGAATTTGCGTATTCGATCGTGTGAAAACCTACATAGCTATGAACGTGTTCTTTTTAGAGTTCTCGAGTTTTATTCTTTCTGTATTTACACTAAGGTGGACATTGTGGGATGAAATGTGAAAGCAATGAAACCTTTTTTTTTTTTATCAAATTTGTAAAATTCTTTGATATTCCAACTGAATTGAAGGAACCAAGAAAAATATAGTTACAACATCTAATTCTCGTCAAGTTATTAAGTATTTAAAATGACATTTATAATGAATATATAATAGAAAACTGATTAAATATTTTTTAATACTAGTGTGCATTTATAATAAAATAAATTAGATATATACTGTTATAAATAAATATTTAATTTTCATACGAGTAAGAATGAAAATATACTCTAAATTCGAACATGAAGACTTATCGATAAGAATGTTGAGGTGAGTGAATCCTATTTAGATGAGTTTCACTTATTAAGTTTTAAAAATAATTTAATTTAGACCACTTTTTAGTGAGTTGAAAATTTAATAATTTTATTTGATTAATCAGTTATGAGTGAGTTAATGGTTTAATTCACTTAATAATATTTTATATTTCAAAATTATTTTATAAATATATTATAGTACATTCAAAGTGAATTGATTCTACTCACTTTTGTATAGTAGTATAATCAAGTATTAATCTATTTACCAAGTATTATTACAAAGATATTAATTAAAAATTATAATGTGAACTACATAATTAGATAAACAAATAAATTAAATATATAAATTGTTTAAATATTATTGAATAACATTTTAGTATTTTAAAAAAATAAATTATCATTAGAAATAATAAATAATTATAATAAAAAAGTTATAAAAAATTATTATTGATGGGATAATAATAAACTCACCTTCAAACTTAAATATATTTAATTTACAGTTTAAATGAGACGAGTTCATAAGTTTAATAAAATATTAAAAACACTATTTTTTAAAGCAATTTAACTTCAACTCCAAATTAACTCTAGATATTTAAATTCATTTTGAAATCATTACTTTTATATATATATATATATATATATATATATACTCTTTTGTGGGTAAATGTCAACTATATTAATTCTATTTAAAGACAATGACGTGGTAGAGAGAAAAAAGAAAGAATGTTTTGAGTTTGTGATAAAAGAAGTAACTGGTTAGTGGAAAGTGTGTGTGATATTTAAAGAAAAATAGTTGAAAATTTGATATGTAATCATGATTCGCATTATCTCATATCACATACCTTTTGTTTCCACCGTCCATATCATATCATTACTTTTTCCAGTGGAGACTGAGTAAAATTACACTACTATACTCTCTCTACTCTACTCATCATTTTTCCTACATTTTAACTACTATTTAGGTGTATTTTATGGAAGCTTTTAGACTTTTATAAACTCATAAAAAATTACTAAACAAAATAATAGATGTTAATATCATTAATAATGAATGTTTTGTTAAATTAAATAAATATTATCATAAAAAATGAGGAAAACTTTTAGAAAATACAGAAAAAGATTAATATTTCAGCTTATAACAAACAATGTATTTTAATTTCATAAAGTCAAGGTTTTAACTTAAGATTTTAAAATATACTATTTGAAAAAAAAACGAATTTAAATTCTAAAAAAAAATTCCCCGCTTCATCGATAATTAGTTTTTATAGAAACATACTAACAATCCTAAAATCTCTCTTACGATATTCATTAACAAAGTTAAAATATTTATAAATCAACCCTAACACCATTAATATAAGCTCACATTAATGTAATAAAAGATATTGTTTCGGTCTCTTAATCATGAAAGTGGCACTAAAGTCATGATTTCACAAAAAAGAAAGACATCGTTTCACACACAAACTTTGAAAGAAAAATAATTATCATTTATAAAAATAAGTTGATGATGGATATCTATATATAGATAACGTGTGTGTAGATTCTTGTTTAAAGGACTTTAAACATAAACTTGTACTTTCTAAAAATTCAACCGAAAGTCATGGATTAAATAAAAAAACAAAAACGTAAATTATGTTGAATTATTAAATGTGAATCCTAAACATAATGAATATCATAATCTAAGCACAAACAATAGTGTTAAGGAAGAGTAAAAAAACAGATTGATTATGTTGTGTTCATTTATTTAAAAAAAGAGTTTATTTAATCAAATCATTATATTTTTATTTTTTTTACGTTTTTGTTTTAAAAATAACCAATTCCTACTTATTTTGATGAGAAAATCTTATTTGTTTTAACCAATTAATTATTTTAAAATTATTTCTTCTAAAAATACTTAGTTATTTATCCAACTCATAAACTGGCTACTACAAAATATTTGAGATATAACATTAAACCATCATTACAAAACATTTTGACCTTTAAACATACATAATATGAATTATCCAATTACATGTATTTGTGCATCAGAAACTTAAATACATTTGAACTGTTTTTGAGATTATTTTTTGCCTTTCTGTATATATAACTTGTTCAATCACCTTTCTTACACTAGTTTCTTTGCTAAATACTCTTTCATAGCTACCATGTTTCCTTGCAGAATTTTCACTAGCCCCTGCAATCTATTGCGATCCTTTCACAAAGCACTATATAAAATATCACTTTTGGTAGTATTTTCATCTCCAAATTAACTTTTAAAATAGTGCTATGTTGACTTTCCACTTTGAGCATGTGAATAATTGCACAGGGTGATTTAATTTGTACTTTTTCACTTTATTTATTTATTTTTTCTAATTGTGTTTTCTTTTTATATTCAAGTATATTTCACTTCTCTAAAATCACTCAAATCTCACACTTTGAATAAAAGATTTTGAGTGAATGATCGATAAATATGGAGGTCCTATTAAATTTAAAGAAGAGGATTTTTATTGAGGAAATAATGTTGTTAATCTTAGCTGAACACATTTACCTAAAACTCTTATCAAGAAGACTTTTGATGTTGGGTTTATCAAGGGAGAAGTAAAGTGAATATTGAGATAGTTGAAAGACACTTTAAAAATGTTTTACTTTCTCATTTTTTCACTCGATGTGGAACTTAGACTCACATTTAGAATTCTAACAGGTCCAACTTGAAACTATTCGTTTTTGAAAGGATTATGAGACGGGTAAAAAGTTCTTTTGTTAGATACTTGAGAAATCGAGAAATTTGATAAACAAGAAAGTTGAGAAATTTAGATGTTTTTTTCAACTTTTTCAATTTTTTGAAAGTATTGATCAGAA
This sequence comes from Vigna umbellata, assembly GCF_029865625.1. NCBI lineage: Eukaryota > Viridiplantae > Streptophyta > Magnoliopsida > Fabales > Fabaceae > Vigna > Vigna umbellata. Next base: position 3,415,520 of record NC_142166.1, read on the forward strand.
GATTAATAGTGGTAGAAGAATAAACATTTTGTGACTTTTGTAACAAGATAAGAATATATCTTCATATTGCTTTTTAGAGAAACCAAAGAGGGCATCAGTTTTGTCATTTTTCAAAGTAGAAAGATCAATAACAGTGTCAATCATATTAGCAGAACTCAAGCCTACAAAATCGACTTGATTTGTAAGGTGATCAGAAGAAATAGAACACATCATGGGTGAAATTGTAAAGAGAAGGTAAAGGGAGAAGGTGTTTAATTTTGATACCATGTGAATGTTTGAAAAAACACAAATGAGAGAAAACTTAAAAAGAAATATTTATATTGTAAGTATGAGAACTATGGAAGGTGTATAATTTGATACTATGTGAGTATTTGAGAAAACACAAGTGAGAGAAAAATTAAAGAGAATTTTTTTTATTAAAAGTACGAGAACAAAGTTATTTTAAAAAGTGAATTATGATTGAATATAAATGAAAAATACAAGTAAGAAAAAATATGATAGAAAACCTAATACAAAGTCATAATAAAAACCTAATCGAAAATCATAACATAAAACTAAAAGAATATAAATAAGCTTAATAAGAGACTGACTTAATTAGATGTATGAATACAAATTAAAAATATAGTGGTTGAAACTTTTGCGATACATTTATTATAACATTAATTACTAAACTATTTGGACAATGAACTAACTTAAACATAAATATCTTTAACAAATAATTCGTTCAAGTAGAATACACTAAAAAAAAAGTTAAAAGTAAAAATTAATTGAAGTCAATACTCTCTTCCATATATCCTAAAAAATCCATTCTTTCTGTGCATTTCCCCTCAAATAATTTTTTTTATAAAATTTATAAAACAATCAAGCAAATAACAAAACTACTTGAATAATAACTAAAATAAATTGTTTTTCTATTATTAATATATACTATACACACAATGAGAAAAAATGGATTTTACTTTCGTGTAATTTTTTTATAAATTATTAAAATGGACAACTTTTAAAAACTTTATAAATATTAGTAAATCATGCATTACACAATTTCACTAGGAAGACTTTGAATTTCTAAAAAGAAAATCGGGTTAGTTTTATACTATTTGTAGGTAAAAAGAAAAGTTATGTGAATCAAACATAACTTTGATTTTTTTTTAATATGTGCAATACTACATCAATTTAAATCAAACTATACTAAAATTGTCACTTTAACGCTACTTTAATTCAAATAAAAAAAATAATCAAAATTATATTTAGTTCTTTCTTTCATCCAAAAGTCTTATAGAAAGAACACACTCTTTAGCCTGAAGTCATGTCATGCCTATATATACGAGTAATGTCATGCAAACACGAATGGTCTATGTTCTAAAAATTTGAGGAAGTTGTCCATTCGATAATTTACAAACAAAATTGCAATCTTAGAATAAAAAAAAGACCCAAAAAAAATCTACACACTTTTTTTATTTATCATTGATTAAAATTTATTTTTAAAAGAAACCTATTAATTTGGTGGATTTAATTAGTTTCAGTTGTTCCAATTTCAATAATTTCATAGTGAGACTGTTTGCAGTGTCAAACCAATGTGATGTTCTAAGACATTAATCCTTAATTTTCTCCCAAGAATACACCCGTTCATTCAAAAGACAAAAAAAGTTCTTAAATCATGGATGATGAATGAAATGCAAAGATGATAAGTTGTCGACATAGAAGTAACAAGTTTGGTTGTTTTGGTAAATCATGGAACAATGTTCATTCTTCCTTTCATTCCCTCTCATCATCTTCATCATCAACATTTCACAGTTCAGTCACAGCCACAGGTACCCACACACTCTGCTATTATCATTTCACACTTTCAAGTTGAAGGGCACTGTCAAAATCGCATTTTTTACACTACAAAACCCTTCATTTAATTTTTTTCTTTTTTCCAGATCCCGAAGTACTCCACCGAGTTCTCCAAAGCTGCAGAGGTTCTATGGATTTAAAAACTGCCACTAAAACCCATTCGAGAGTTGTTGTACTTGGCCTTGCCACTTACCCTTCTCTTGTGTCATCTCTCATATCAACCTATGCTCGTTGCCACCAACCCCAGATTGGTCTTCGCGTTTTCTCCAAGGTTTTGGACCTCTTCAGCAGGAATCTGGTGATTGACAGTTTGATGAAAGGGGGACAATGTGATGTTGCCAAGAAGGTGTTTGTCAAAATGCCTGTCAGAGATGTAGTCACTTGGAACACCATGGTTGGAGGTTACGTCAAAAACTCGCGCTTTTTGGATGCGTTGAACCTTTTCCGGAGGATGCTGGGTTGCAAGGTTGAGCCTGATGGGTTCACCTTTGCTGCTGTGTTAACTGCATGTGCACGCCTTGGGGCTCTTTGCAATGCCGAGTGGGTGCATCGTTTGATGGTTGAGAAGAGGGTTGAGCTGAATTATATATTGAGTGCTGCTTTGATTGACATGTATGCTAAATGTGGTAGGATTGATGTTTCAAGACAGGTTTTTGAGGAGGTTGTTCGTGATCATGTGTCTGTTTGGAATGCTATGATTACTGGGTTGGCAATTCACGGACTTGTAATGGATGTGACTCTGCTTTTTTCAAGGATGGAGATAGAGAGTGTTCTGCCAGATTCTGTTACTTTTATTGGGATTCTGACTGCTTGTAGCCATTGTGGATTGGTTGAAGAAGGTCGGGAGTATTTTGATATGATGCAGAATCGTTTCATGATTCAGCCAGAGCTGGAGCATTATGGAACCATGGTTGATCTACTGGGACGAGCAGGGCTAATGGAAGAAGCCTATGCTCTCATTAAGGCGATGCCTATGGAGCCTGATGTTGTTATATGGAGAGCACTTTTGAGTGCTTGTAGAATACACAGAAAGAAAGAACTTGGTGAAGTTGCGATTGCAAATATATCTCGCCTAGAGAGTGGAGACTTTGTGCTGTTGTCAAATATGTATTGCTCTTTAAAGAACTGGGATAGTGCTGAGAGGGTGAGGCAGAGGATGAAAATGGGAGGGATTCGGAAAAACCGTGGTAAAAGTTGGATTGAATTAGGGGACAGCATTCACATATTCAATGCAGCTAATCATTCACATGCAGAAATGAAATCAATATACCGAGTGCTGGAAGGTTTGGTCCAAAGAGCTAAGTTGGAGGGATTCACACCCTTGACGGATCTGGTTTTGATGGACGTGTCTGAAGAGGAAAAGGAGGAGAATTTAGCATTTCACAGCGAGAAGTTAGCCTTGGCCTATGGGGTCCTGAAAAGTAGCCCTGGAACCAAAATCAGGATTTCTAAAAACTTGCGAATCTGTCTTGACTGTCACAACTGGATTAAAATCATATCAAAAATATTAAACCGAGAGATAATTGTGAGGGATCGAATTCGTTTTCACCAATTCGAAGGTGGTATGTGCTCTTGCAGAGACTACTGGTAGAGTTAATTCTTGGTTGCATGGTTGAGTGACCATCAACATATGATCGTACTGATTTAGAAGAAAGTGTCTAAGATGTGTGAGAAAGGTGGACCTTATGCACCAAAGTAATATCATATCTCTCCACAAAGTACAAACACCAAAATATTATCGACTTACATCTTTTTAGCATACCTGTTAGCTCTGAAAAAAAAAACATTTTGGACATAATTTTTGAGTCACAGTTATTCTAAGTTGCCACGGACTTTTAAGTCTCGGTGAAATGCCTAAGACAGGTGGCATAGCTCTTAATCGCACGTTCTTAAGATTCAAGGTACATCGGGGTAACTGGTGGTGGAAATCCTCTTCTCCTTTTTGGTCGAGCTGCTCCCTCATACCTTCTTCTGGATTCCCAGTGATAGCTGTTGTGTCCTTCTCGATTCACTTTTGACCTTCTAGTGACCAATTAGTAGAAAAAGGAATAATATTTAAAATTGCATAACTAGTTATATTGTGATGACAGCGTCAATCATTTTTTATTTTCCCTTTGTTCCTTTTACTTTCACTATAATAAATGGCATTTGTTCTGATCATCTGGCCAACAACAGAAGTAGGGCTTGTTGCATCAAATGGAGCTAGCCAACGTCAAATTAATGATCTGTTAGGCATTAGGTTCATCAACCTCTTACGGAAACATTCAACTTTTATTGCCCACGCTGGATATTGAGATTTCTTGTACTATCATGGTATCAAATGTTATTGTGCTGCATAAGCTAATAATTTTGAAAGGTTTTGTTTGGTTCTGTCTGTAAAAATTTGGCCACTTTTGAGATTAGAATGCACTAATTGGACTGGTTGACTCTCCTATTGGTTTTGATCATCTGTAATAACCTGTTTTACTGATGTATCCAATTCATGAAATTACCCTTAGATTTGAGGCTGCGTACAAAGAGAAGTATGTGTTTTGTTTACTTTATTTTGAAGAAATAATTTTTTGTTTTTATTAGCTTCATAAGGGCTTCTGTAAAATAAACTATGATTACTCTTCATGTAAGTCGAATCAACTATCTCTTAAGATGAAAAATCTGTGCCATTCACTTTGCTTAGTAAAGGTAGGACAATCAATCTCAAAAGTCTCAAAAACCCTAAACCCTAATATAAAAGAAACCACATAGTCCGATGATTATGTCAACTAAACCCTAAACCCTAAGGTGGCAGCATTACCAACCTCTCACTGTAAGTTTTACCGATTCTCATTACTTCCATCTTGTTCATCCCTCTGGATTTTGACTCACATGAGTATTATCTTTTGGACAGTACCAATACGTTTAAGAGTTGTATATGTTAGGTTTAGTACAAGAAATAAAGAAATAGAAAATATTCTTTCTTTTAGTTTAGTTCTATTCTATACAACTGAAAAGAAAAATAAAAGTGTATAAAATCACATAAATATCCTAATTAAGAAAAAAATTATATAAATAATGGTAATCATATTTTGTTCTTTTTATAAAAGAACTTGAGACTTTTCTTTTCCTTGTATTGCATCCCAACCCTCTTGTGAAATAAAGGAAATCTTAAATATTGAGAGTATTAAAAATACATACAAACATTAAAAACTATACATTGGGAGAAATAATTATTAAATATGAAGTGAAACCCATGCAAAATTTGTAATTTCAGATAAAGTTTAATCAATAGCAGGTTCGAAAGATAGTGTTGTTAGCATTTCTCTCAAATATTTTAGTCAAAGTTGTTGTGGTGAAGGATGTGCTAATTAAGACAAATTCACACTCATTTTTTTATGAGTACATAATACATTCTTAGCAAAGTTTTAAGTGTATCATGGAATTTTATTAATTGTTGGTAAATGATTAGTGTGTACTTATAATTTACAAAGAGTCTTTGTAAATTATTTTTTATTGGTTGGTAAGATAGGCATGTAGCTAAGTAACTTATTGAATTATTGTATGTTGATTCAGGAAAAAAAAAAAAAGAGGTAAGGTTATCACTATAGGTTGATGATTCTCTAAATAATGAAAAAATGTTTTTTAATACAAAAATTGGACATCATAATATTTTTTTATGTAGCTTTCATCAATCCCACCCTAGTACTTTGTTTGGCTTCAAGTTAAGAAAGTTAAGGAAAACAAAAAATAAGTCAAATTTCAATTAAAAAACAGATAAAAGGAATTTCCTTTAATTTTCACCTTAAGTAACAATTATTCATGTTTTCGCCTTTCTATAGTCTCTTTCTTTGTATCCCAATATACCATTAAAAAATTAGATTAACTAGAAAGTCATTCAACAAGACTATGTTTCTTTTTAAGGGAATAAAAATGGACAACAACTTGCATGACATGATTTTACCGGACACAACGCCATTATTTATGAAAGCACTGAAAGAATGGCATGCTAAGCTCCATCCACATTTTCCTTTTCCACTGGACTCTCTCTTTTCATGCCAAACCATCATCCACAATCATAATATCTCATAACTCCATATAATCATCACATCACAAAGATCAATCTCATACGCCTAAAACAAATCTAAGAAAATGGAACCTCACAGTTTGTGTTGCTCATTGGAAATATTGACACAACATATGAACACTGTCACTGAGCTTATTATCTCACCTTGTCATTGTCTTGCAGTGCTTTTGGTTGCGTGTGTTGCAACCCTCTACGCTGCATGCAGAAGAAAAACACCAATTTATTTGATAGACTTCAACTGCTACTGTCCACCCAGTTCTTATAGGCTACCGCTGGCCATGTTTGAAGAGAATCAATTTTATGATGACATGGACCCAGAGGCTGTTGCTTTCCAATGCAAGATCATGGCCAAATCAGGATTCAGTGAGCTAACGTCCATTTCTCCATCTCTTGCACAGATACCCAAAATCAAAGCTCTCTCCTTTGCCCTTGAGGAGGCCGAGACAATCATGTGTTCAGTGATAAAAAACCTGTTTGAGAAGAACAAGATAAACCCTAAAACTATTGACATACTCATCACTAATAGCAGTGTCTTCTGCCCCACCCCGTCTCTCAGTGCCATGGTGGTTAACAGGTTCAGAATGAGGAGCAACATCATGAGTTTCAACCTATCTGGTATGGGATGCAGTGCTGGAATCATTTCAATGAGTCTAGCTAAAGACTTGTTGAGAGTTCACAAGAACTCACTAGCTTTAATAGTAAGCACAGAGACGCTGAGTCTGAATTGGTACACTGGTAAAATCCCTTCTATGCTGCTATCTAATTGCCTATTCAGAATGGGTGGAGCAGCTATATTGATGTCTAGTAGGGTCCAAGATAGGCACAAGGCAAAGTATAAACTACAGCATATTGTCAGAACAATCACTGCACAGGATGATGAATCTCATGGCTGTGTTTACCAACAAGTGGATCCAGAGGACAAAGAAGGTGTATCCATATCAAAGAGCATAGTTAATGTGTCTGGAGATGCACTGAAGAAAAATATAGCTTCACTAGGACCATTGGTTCTGCCTTTGAGGGAGCAATTCTTGTATTTATTTTCCATAGTTTGTCGAAAAATGTGGAGTACAGGAAGAATAAGCATCTACACTCCAAATTTCAACCATGCTTTTGAGCATTTCTGCATACATTCAGGGGGAAGAGCCATCATTCAAGCCGTTGAAAGAAACTTAAGGCTAAGGAAACAGGACGTGGAGCCATCAAGCATGACTCTCTACAGGTTTGGAAATATTTCATCATCTTCAATTTGGTATGAGCTGAGCTACATAGAAGCAAAAGGGAGGATGAAATGTGGGGACAGAGTGTGGCAAATTGCCTTTGGAAGTGGATTCAAGTGTAACAGTGCAGTGTGGAAATGTGTTTGTGACATGAAGCCAGACACCTCCACTGCATGGAGGGATACAATTCATTCGTACCCAGTGGATATTATGAGAACAAACTGAGGATACAGATCGCTGTACACATTCAAAAAATAAAACCTTATATTCCTTCCCAAGAATTAATATTTGATTTGAAAAAAAAAAAGTTCTGTATTAACTGTCATCGTTAAGAATTGTTTTAAATAAACGATGTCACTTTTTTCGTACAAGAGTAATTTCCTATCTACAGATGCTATGAAATAGCAACATGAGTTCAAAAACAAAGGTCCATGTAAACTACAAAATGAACCGAGTGACACATTGAAAAAAAAATAATTCAAGCTCAAGATTTCTAAAATTGTTCACCAAATTAGTATAGTGCTCAGAGCGCTTCAACTTCCTCATTCGCAGAGTTGGTGGCCAAATTAAGTTGCAATGCTTTCTAGATTAAATTAAAACAAACCCTATATTTCAGAGTAGTAGATGTATTTCTCTAGTTTGAGATAGTTTAAACAATATAAACTCGTTCAACATGTTCAACAAGGATGGAAAACATAAACACCACCAGCCAAGATCAATGGCGACAGCGGTATAATGGTATTAATCAGACACTGTATTATGGTCATCCCAAACTCGCAAAATAAAAAGCCAGAGATTTATACAAATGAAGAAGCCCATATTGGGACAACGTCAGTGGCCAATTTAGTTAAGTTTTTCAGCAAATACGTATCAAAAAATAAATTAAAAAAATTCAGAGTTAAAATCGATTTATGTACTACTTTTAACTTCATCTAAAGCTCTCATTTAACTTCTCCAAAACTCAATTACATGACTCAATTCAATTCTACAAAGAGTCTATTCAACTAAATTGCAAAGCTATTAAGATACACATGGATCTATGTAGGAATAGTCCTTAAAAGCAATCCAATGATACAAAATTGACGACAAAAGGCTGTTAAAAGAGAACTCAGAATCACCCCCAACAAGGGTATTTAGACCAGAACCTCCAATCTGTGAATTGGCAGAATGAATAGCCTGAGATGAGATACGAAGAGAATGTCTAGAATCGACGGATGTCTTTAGGAGGCCTAAAGTTAAGAGGGTGGGTTTCTGGGGTGGCACTCTCATCTTCCTTCCACATTTTTATCGTCTTGTCAGCTTCGCATGTTATAAGCCTTGAACCAGTAATATCATAGGTACAAGCATAAATACCAGCTTCACTGTCCAGTGATCCTGTCGGGGAAAGAGGAAAGAAAATAGAATGTTAGACTTGCGAATCTCGTGGGTAGGATAGAACTACATAGCATCAACTAAAAAATGCATACCGGGCTGCACAATGGTTTGGGCTTGCTGGAAATTGTGACCACTCTTCCAATCCCAGAACCACATACTTCCATTGTCACCTTCGACCAGGAGAAAAAAAGGGCATAAATATTAATGCAAGGGTCATAATATCCATATCAAATTCTTCAGTATGACGCAACAAGTCAAGATTAGGGAGCATTACTCCCTAATATCATGGCCATGAAAAATTGGGCACGGATTAGTTGAATTTATTCTATTAAACTTTTTTCCCAATAGAGTTTTTTTAACTTGTTTTCTTACCTCCAGTAACCATCACACCCTCCTCATTGACAGCCATTGCATTGATGATAGTTTTCTGTTGAGAGCTGCAGATAAAACAGAATACCGACAAGAATCCATTATTTCAGTAATATATTTCCAATCAAATCTATCATGAAGTATAATTGAGCTTGAATATTTAAACTGATATGAACAAAATATTCCTGTCTTTGCGTTTTGTCCTCCAAACTACCCAAGCATTAATTAATGATTCCTTAATAACATAAATTTGGTAAAAATAAGTTTATGAACTCACAGCATATTGTGAAAAAATTCTCCTTTTGGAAGGCTGAACTTTTTAATATTGTCAGCTGAAGCAGATGCAAAAGATTGCCTGCAGGCAACAAAAAACAAAAGACAGTGAGAAGACAATAGACAAATTTAACTAAATACATATCTTATCATTCTACAAGAGACAACTGATGTCAAACACATACTCTTTGGGATGTTGGGCCATTGCACGAACAGATTTTTTATGGTTTGTGAGAGTTAACATTGTTTTACCTGGATGAATGCATCACATGTCAGACTGTGCATATAATCACTAGACGGGTGAGCAAGAACTTGAAAAAAATAAATCCGTAAATTACCATATCTTAGGTCCCACATCTTGATGGTAGTGTCGTGTGAACCCGTAACAACTTGGGGATCCTATAAACAAAATAAAAGCAGAATAAGGACTCTGAAGAGCAGGTAAAAATAGGTTAAAACATAAGCAAAATTAAGACATCAATCTTAATGACAGTTTGCTTTAACATCTATCATATCAAAGAACTGGGGCCATACAATCTGATAGTCTGCATACCAGTCTTGCAGATACTAGTATGTCGGAGTACAAAACTTGATAGCATGCATATAGAATATGCAATATTGTGTCACAACTACATATCAAGAAAAAGAAAAATGACATGGGCAATGGTAGAAGCTGCATACCGTCGGCCGCGTAAACACAGAGCATACAGTGTTATCATGACCTGAAAGGGCATGAATCTGCATTTTGCTACGTATATCCCAAACCTGAAAATTTAGCATTAGCAAAGCATAAATATGATTTTTCTATTGCTCAATAGCACCTTTGAAAAATAACCATAATGTAACTGTCAATAAAATCCATACCCGACAGACAGAATCACGTCCACCAGTTAGTAAAACATCAATAGTGGGATGGAGTGCCAAGCAGTAAACACCACTCAAATGACCATGATAAGACCTAATAACCTACACACAATATCAAGTATTTTAGTAACCAGTTATTTGATGGAGTTCCAGCAATTGCTGAAATATTTAGCCCAGAAAAATTAGCATTGAAATGAAGATTTGACCTTATTCTGTTCAAGGTCCCAGCATTTAACTTGTTTATCGTCACCAGCAGAGAACATGTATGTATGCCTGTTGCTAACAGCAAGTCCTGTTAAAAGAAGACATTGTTATTATTAAACCTATTCACAATTGCTGCCACCACCAATAAGACCTTGGTATCTTACCTCTAATTTGTTCAATATGGCCTGTTAATGTGAGTTTTAACACTCCACTTGCCAAGTCCCATATCTGCCCAAATGAATAACTTAGTGAAAAAAAAACATCTAAAGTTTTGAATAGAACATAAGATCATATACTTTTAGCTTCAACTGCATGTTCAGGGTAACAAAACCCACCGATAGTTTTAATAAATAAATAATTAGAAAAAGTCAAAATAATTTTGCGAAGGCATTGAAGATGCTCTAATTTCCAAAAAAAACAAACAAACAAATAGGCAGCAAATATAAATTTGAGTCCAGAAACATTTATAAAAAGGAGACACTAAAATATAAAGAAAAGTAACCAACAGAATTAACAATTCAACATGGTCCACTAAGTTTCCCATCTTATAATCAAGCTTCTCATAACAAGCAACTATAACATGCCTTTTGTAATCAAAATACCTTGATAGTACGATCTGCAGAACCAGTACAAAACCATGTGTTACTGGGATCAATTGCAATAGATCTCACCCATCCTAAGTGACCGCTGATGACCTAAACAAAACATCAAGGTTCAGATCATTCAACTAAAACTATATCAAAGGTACTACAATTTAAAAGGCCTATTTAAATGATGTAAGTCAGACCGCATTAGAGCAAAAGGCTATACAAATCAAGAGAATAACATAGAAACCAATTATTTTTAGATATTGTGCCAGAGTTCGAATGGCTGAGAAATGCTTGAGAAATTGCATTCCTACAGCAAAAAGAACTATATCCAGAAAATTGCATTCCTACGCTTCAAATTTATTTAAAGCATTATTCTTCTTTACCATGTAGCGCATTCACAACAATCTATATAAACAAAGGGTGATCTGTAAAAACATATCTCCATCTAAAACGAATTAAAGAGATAATGGGTTGTCATGCGGCACAACCCTGACAAACTGAGCTAGGATTATATTTTGTTGGTCTTTCATCTTCAGATTTCTCTATCATCACAAACAATGGTTAATAGAGTTGACCTTCAGATTTGTAAATAAAGAATACACTTGAAATAAGTGATACATCCCAGATTAGAGTTGTTGAAGTAATCACAACCATAACTGGGTGGTAATAAAAATACACTTTGCAAGTAATCACAACCATAATTGGGTGGTGATAAGAATACACCTTGCAAATTCAACTAAACAACCATGAACTTTAAGAAATATGTTATGATTTAAATTCAACTAATTCTAGTGAGCACATCTTCGTAGATGTAGTCTGTTTTCACTAAAAAAAATGAAAGAAAAAAAGAAAATAAGTTCTAAGATTCCCTCGTTGTATGGAATTGTCCAACGTATCATATATACAAATGACATACCGGGATTTTCTATGTATTGCTCTACTTTATCTTGCAAATTCAACTAAACAACCATGAACTTTAAGAAATATGTTCTGATTTAAATTCAACTAATTCTAGTGAGCACATCTTCGTAGATGTAGTCTGTTTTCACTAAAAAAAATGAAAGAAAAAAGCAAATAAGTTCTAAGATTCCCTCGTTGTATGGAATTGTCCAACGTATCATATATACAAATGACATACCGGGATTTTCTATGTATTGCTCTACTTTATCTGAGCATGTACATCCAAGGTAACCTTGCACAAGTTGCAAGAAAAAGGGGGCAACAGTATGATGGAACTAAGCTGAGGTCTTCCTCAGCTAAACTACAAGCTAATGCACCATACATGGCCAATTAAATTTTCCTTGATTCACATAATCTGAGGATGAAAATGAAAATAAATAATACCAATACCACTTACACATCATTAAATGTTAAGTATAACCAAAAAAGGGTTGAGGTTTGTACCCTGTAATTTTTCCATGGAGCATGCCATATAGGACGTGGCCATTTACTTGGCATTCTTTCCATCAAAGCAGATGTAGATAAGTTCCTGTAATGTAGAACTCATATCAGTTTAGTCAAAATGTCCGTTCGAATGTCAATCCTAAATACATACATCCAGTCCTACATTGGCAGGAAAATGCATAAATACATACATCCAGTCCTACATTGGCAGGAAAATGCATAGACATATTGAGAGAAAAAATACAAGATCATGAACAGAACGAACAAAACGAGCATTACACTCTTAAAAAATATAATGTAACAATGAGATCTACAAGTCACAAACTAACTCTGTTGGAATCCGGTTAAACTATAAAAAGCATCAAGAGAAAGCATGGACCTCTCAGAAGAACCAGAGGCAGAAATGATTGCTGTACTTTTGCTCTGAAAGCCAGTATCATTCCTGTAAAGGAAAGGAAGAAGAAAAACATTAAAAAGAAAAGTCTTCAATAATAACAATTCAAAAACATAGCATGCTGTGAGACACAATTCAAGCTTCAATTTTATAAGCTATTGCTATCCTTTCTACAATGGCACAAAATTACAATGCATGTGACTTCAAGAAATCGTAGTAAAATCTCTGAATATAAGCTAAAATAAAAAATGAAAGAAAAGACAAATGGAACAGTATATTTCCCAACATGGAATCCCAATTATTTTTCTTATGAAAATAAAATGTCACATTAGCAAACTTTGAGACATTTTTTACAAAGTAAACAAATTCTTGGGATATTGAAACTGGCATAGGTTCTTGAAACAATATTTTAGGATATTCATGACTTATCATTCATTATTAAACTTCAGCAAGAAGAATATATAATTCAGATGTTACCTGTTATATAGAATGATATAATATGTCAAATAAATTTTCAAATAATTGAAGAACTATAAATATAAGAATCTGATAAGTATGAGCCAAACAGACTATTTGTGAATAAAAGAAGCTCCAAGGGTCCAGATGCAAAAAATTCATGAAAAGATGGAGGAAAATATTATTACGGTGCTGTGGATGGCATAGAAGGACCAACAACCAAGGCATTTTGCGATCCTCCTTTCTGAAAATCTTTGGAATCTCTGGGACCTGTTAAATATGATTCTCTAATTATGGAGGAATAATTACACGGGAAAATGCAGAAAACACTACAGATGGCACACTAAATTTTCTAGTAATAGAGGGAGATTACATTTTGGGGCAAGGCAGTGTTGTAAGAAACATAATATACAAGAAGGAATACCAAACACCTCCCAAATGTAAAAATTGTGTATATGATAATATAACAAACAAGGGGGGAAGAAAAGCATCAGCTCAAGAATCAAGAGTTAGGTAAAGGCACACGCAACAAGAGTTTGCATTCTTTAATATATAGTTATGAATGATTTTCATAAACACTTTTTAACAGTGATCACAACAAGGACATCATTAAAAAATCACACACAACACAGAAACCTTGTTCTCAACAAATCTTCTTATGAAAGGATTTTTCCTAACTCCTGATACTTAGGGTCAGCATGTGTATACATATTTCATCCCCAAAAACCAAAATATATACTAGTGTATACTACAGTAGTAATATGCCAGGAAAAAAAATGTAAACTCAATTGTGCAATACAGACACAGCAACATTACAATCACAATTGTGCAATACAGACAATGACAATGACATAAGAAACTATAACTCAATCACATATACAAAAAAAAATGGCTAAGAAACTATACACACCCTAAAATCAATCCAAAAACTATCCTACAACTAAATAGCCGAACACATATCCTTAGACCAGTAAGGCACCTGGAAGAGCAAGAACATTAGAAGACCCTGCTTGCTGAGCGCGATCCTGTGCAGCAGAATTTACTTGACGAGCAGGCTCATTGGCAGTGCTTTTGATTCCAGCATACTCCACGCTCACCTAATTTTCATTCCAAACAGCACAACATAACTACCACAGTTCACAATCCAAACATTCAAACCGGCGAAAACATTCACAATAGCAAATCCACATTCACCTCTGTACTTTAGGGTTTAAGTAGAAAACTGAACGAAATCAAACGAAACTCGCAAAAGCATTTTAAAGACTCGAATTAACTAACAAACTAACTAACCTTATGGCTAATGCGAATTTTCTTGCTGCAAAAATTGGAAGCGCGAATCAGTGTTAGAGTGTGAGAGACTGCGGAAAGAGCGAGAAGAAGAGAAAGAAGCGAAACCTATCGGCATCTGGAGGAGCGAGCTGAGCGTGAATGGGAGAGAAAAGATCGAGACCGCGCTTTAATGACTTGAAGCTTAGCTTCTTGAGGGACTGTGGCTCCACGGACTCCACCTCCATCTGGTTTCCGTCTAGGGTTTTACAGAAAAAACGCTCTGGAAGGGAGTGTTGCTAACCCCGCTGGCTAGCCACCACAGCTCGTCTTTCTTAGTTAAACATAACACTCTTTTTTGTTCTTGGTTGGGTCGACTGAGTTTTATTCATAATTATTTAAAAATAATAGTATTATTTTAGATATAATAATTATTTTATAAAACAATTTGAACAAAAATTATTTTAGATATAATTATCTGTTTTGCAGATTGTTGGATTCATACCTTGAATCAACCTGTTTTGACAAATCTACTCGGTGAAGAGATTGGCTTGTATTACAAAAATAAAATGGTTTATGAAACTTTTAATTTTTTGATTTGAAGTATTTTGTTTCTTCGTATCCATTTGTCTTATTCTTAGTACTACTCTTTTTTGTTTAGTTTAGATGATTAAAGTATCACATTAGGTATCTTAATATTAGTTTTATAATTTTTTTATTTCACATTTTTCTTTCTTCTAATTTTTTTATTTGTTTTGTATTAATGAAATTATTCAAATTAAGTTATCAATTACAATAATCAAATACTTTTATGTTCCTTATTTGAATATCTTTATTCCTTTATAATATTTTTACTTATTTTTTTAATATAAAATATATGTGTATTAATTTTAAGTACTCAATCACATGAATTCTTCGTTGGTAAATAATAATAAAAATGTATCTCTTTTATTATTGACCATTGACTTTTGTTTAATTCCAAAAAATTTTGTTTTACTAAATCAATTTTCATGTTCAATTATTTTGGTATTTGAAAATACTTTTTAGATATTTAAGATACTTTTGATCTTATTGTATTATTAGTTATACATTTGTTTTGTTTTATGTGATTTAATGGAAAATAACTTTTACTTCTTTTTAATATCTTTATTTATTATTTATTTTTATAATATAAAATATTGTTTTGATGATTTTTTTATATAATTATTTTAATTTTTTAATTTATTATTATTAGTCTAATTTTATCCATGCAATTATATAAAAATATTTTATTTATTATAATATAATAATTTAATATTTTTGGTATGAATTTTGTTTATCATCGTCAATATAGATTAATTCAAAAGTTGAAAAATTTATACTAAATTTCAATCCTTATTAGTTTAACATTTTGTTTTTATCTTTTGCAATTTCATTCATATGATGTATCACAATTTGTTATTACTATATAAAAATACGTTTCAATAGAATTTAAAGTAAAGAAGTAAAGAGAAATTTAAAATATTTTTAAACATGATATTTGTTTTTTATAATTTGTTTTATTTTTTTTTTAAATTTTATCAATCTCATTAATATTTTAAAAAATAATAAATATTTTGGTTTTTATGATATTTTATTTGGTAATATAATTTTAATTGCATACAATTATAATTATAATTTTTCCTAGATATTTAATATTAAAAAATAAGAATACATCTGATTAAATATTTAATAACATTATGTTTCTTTTATTATGATTTTTAATTTTTTTATAGAATTTAATGAATTGATATTAAAATATGAAATATATTGAATTTTCCGAAAAGCTCATAGAAAATATTAGCAAATGTTAAAGAGGAGGCATTTTATAAAATCTCAATTAGATTTTCCGATAAGTAAGTTTTACCAACTAACCACTGTTTTCCTCATAATGTAATTTATTCTAAACTACATACTTGAATACTCTTACAAAAAAGAAAATTTTAAATATCTAATTTTTTTCTCAGTAAGTAATGCTTTATTCTTTTAAAAAACTACAGTTATTAGTAAATTAAAAAGTTAATATTGTGTATCAGGGTTATTGCACTTGTTTTAATTCTAAGCTTTGTTATGTCATAACAAATTAATAGACTTTGAGATTATATGTTTTGAAAGGAATATCATCTTGCTCTAAATTTGCCAGCTCATGATTGAAAGGAGCAATATCACCTTGGTATTTGATATACAACATTTCCTGTACACAGAAGACAATCAAAACTATTCACACTGGTTTTCACTCAAAATGTATATTAATATATATATATGCTATAGTCATCCCTGATGCAAAATTTGTTCTTAAGCTAAGCCTTTGGCTGTTGCAATCTTATCTGCATCACAAGGTAGTTTTGCAATGGCATCACAGCATGACTGCATGAAAGATCCTTTGTTGTAATACTTGGCCAAAGGGTTGGAACTTGAAAGGATATGTATGTACAAACAGCAAGTTGCTCTTCCTACAGAGGGATCCAACCCTGTGGATCATATAATTGAGGAGTTTGGATGAGAACAATGTTACATGCAAACGTTGTGTTTGTTGAAATGAATAAATACAAAGAGCTGTTACCTTGATTAGTCCTGTCTCAGTACCACAAAAAATGATGTCATTGGCTGCAAGGATGCTTGTTATCTTGCTTCCTGCTGATATTCTCCCCAACTTTTTCGGTGCCCCTCTCAACCATATCTGGTTTGGGAAGGTAATTTCAGATTAAGGAGTTATCTTGATGTCATTTGTTTAAGGGGTAAAAATCAAGGTGAAAATTCAATGTTTTATTGGGAATTTTGGCATGTTTGTGTGGTGTTCTACTTAAGTACTTATAGAAAAGGGAAATAAGAAAGCAAATCAAAATTAGTTCATTATATGTTCAATTCCATCTAACTATATTAGAGCAAATCGTCCAAAATATATAGTTCCGGGTATGATTTGATGCTAGCATATTATCTTGCAACCCTATCAGTTCTTTAGGTACCTGAATATTGTTTGGTGAAGAGCTGGAGATTAGGTACAAGAAGTCTTCTACCACTTCCATGGCCACCACATTATCTCCTTTGTCAGTAAGAATTGAAAGTTTTGGTTTCCTAGTTTTTTTCCATTCCTGTGTAATCCATCCATGTCAGGAGAAGTCAAGGTTTTTCTTGAGCTAAGGTTGCAATTCTCACCTTGAATGTTGTGCCTTCAACTTGCTTATTTGCACTGTAGAGCCAGTCTCTATATGCTACAACTGCATTGATGGGCTTACTTTTCTTCCTCCAGCTCCTTGTAGGGGGTTTGATCTCTAGTTCGCGGTTGTGTGTTGTGGAATACTCCTGAAACAAAATGTCATGTGATGCTACCTGTTTATGTGGTTCTAGAATGTATGTCAAACAACAAAACACTAACCTGTATGCTTGAATCTGTGCATCCAATGTATAACTTTCCTTGAGCCACCGTCATGCACTTCACATGCTTACCTTTGAGAATATCTCTGGTCACTCTTGATTCATTAACTAGCTGCAAATGGTGAAAAAGATAAAACAAACAGTCCCAAATTTTGTCTGCTGGCTATACATGGAAAGTTTTGAAGCATCACCTTTAGTCCCTGGCTTTCTGCAACAGCAAAAATTGTTTCACCATGTGCTCGCAAATGATGAATTGGTTCCTTCAATGCTATAACTTCAACACATTCCAGCTTTCTCTGGATCATTTTCCACACCTATTTTATGTATGTTATTATAAGATAATCAGTTCATTTTTGTTACTAGAGGTCTTGGTAGAGAAATTGAAAGTGGTGACCTTGTAAAGGGTGTAATCTTACCCTTATGGTTTTATCAGTGGATCCGCTTATTAGGCAGTCAGATGGTTCATAAAGTGAAAAGCATGTCACAGACTTCTTGTGCTCCTTAATGTCCCATATAAGACTTGCTGAGTGTCCCCTAATATCCCAAACCTATGACTCAATGAATGTAATGACATTATTTAGCATGTAGTCTATAGTTACTAAACATGCACCACACGAATCAGATCATGTGCTTTTTTACCTTGATTGTTCCATCTGAATACCCACTGAACAGCAAGCCCTTGAAGTAGATGAGGGAGCAAACTGCTAAACTGAAGCTGCAACCTGCCTCAAGGATTTGTGTGTGAACGCAAGAAATACGCTGCTCTTACCACCATCATGATTTGGGTATGCCACAAAATAAATCATTTAGTGCTAACTATGCTAATTAAATAGGTAGCAAGATTGTAAGAATTTCAAGAATGTGCTCCCAAGACCAATATCATAACTCATTTACTTTTACGTTAGTCCTTTTTCAACCCTCACGGTGTTTATTTTACCCCACAGTTGCTATAATTCTTTAGCTTGTTCCCCATTTGTATCTTTTACTTAAATGCTACATACTTAAACTATTTTCTATTAGCTTCAAAAGTCCTTATATTTTGAGTTAAAATGGAGCTGATAATGAGAACTCCCCCCCCCCCCCAAATCAAGTTGGCATTAGGCTGCTAGCACCATAGTTTTGGCATCAAAATCCTAAAAATGTCGTGATATTAATGGAATAAACCAAATCTCTTGCTTACTAAATCAATGGTGGAGCATCAATTATGTTAATTATGTGAAATTTACATAAATTCTGTAGTCATAGAATATTCATGAGAGTGTTAAACTTAGTACATGAATCAGTACTCACTGATATGTTTGGGAGCAAGAAATCGGCTACTCTATGTAGTTCCTCAGCCATCCAAATAACATTTGAAAGGCGCCTTAGTGATTCCTTTACTCCTTCGGAGAAATGCATCAGTTTTTGCTTTCCTACATGAAAAGCAGTGTCTGACTTAATGGAGAAAATTGATAATTCAAAGAAGTACTCTATCATTCATACATTCATTCATTTTTTGTTTAAAATAGAGTACGTGATTTTTTTTTTCTCTAGTCAATCCTCTGACACAACACTCATTGGAGTGGTGTCAAGTGCAACATAAGAATGAGAAATACAAATATAGCAAAGATTTCATACTTATATAATCATCATGTACAAAATGTCTTTGTTTATAACCATTTTGTGTTTATCAATAGGGTATGACATGGACCTTGTTGAGAAAAATACCTTTTCCGGAGGCATAATTAAACATGCACATACATGCTAGAATTCTTTCCTCCAACTCCATCCCAGGATGCAGAAAATGCTCAACTCCACTTAGTATAATCTCAGATGCAGAATAACTGATGCTGTCTGGATTTTTTGTTATATGACATCCAAGCCATGCAATTGCTACAAGGCAATCTCTAGAAACCCTCTTTATCTTGCTTCTAAGAACCCTATCTAAAGTATGGAAGACAGAATCCCCAAGGCTTATGATACATTTTGCAATTTTACTGCACCACAAATCTGTGCTAGTATCCTGCATGTAATAAAATTTATTAACATCCTTAAACATGTTAGACAGCACGGTTCATGCTGTCATGCATATACTTTGAACATTCAGACACACAAAGCATTTAGGAAGCTTACCTGTAGACTCGGATCCAACCAGTTGAAGTTCCTTATCATATTCTGGTGATAGGAAGAGGTCAAACCTGTCTTTCTCAACAACCATGCAGTTGTATATGGCTCTCCTGTCCAAGCATACGTACCAGCCAGATTTGATAGAATGGATGCAGATAATATCTGCTCTGAGCTTTCTTCTGATGTCATTGCCCTGAGAAGGATTTGCACTGCTTCTTCTCTAAACACACCTTTATCAGGAGAGTTCTGCAGTATAATTTTGTTCTGTTAGTGATTAAAGGCTTCAAGTTTCACATATTATCTTACCAGAGTGATTTGGCCAAATTATATATATCCAAGTCTAAGATGTTCATGAAAATAAAATTCTAAACTTCAAGTAATTTCAATTAGAACTGAAAGATATGTTTCAGTGACTTTACCAAATGTATCATTGAGTGACTTCAAAGTTACAAACTTAAAAATTTGTGAGATCCACGTGATATATCCTCCTTTTGGCAAATATTTTTGTTGCTCATTATTAATTATGAACATCGTGTAAATTAATGAAATGGAATGGAATGGAATATTCCTGTATATGACTTAATGTTTTTG
Source organism: Vigna umbellata (assembly GCF_029865625.1). Taxonomy (NCBI): domain Eukaryota; kingdom Viridiplantae; phylum Streptophyta; class Magnoliopsida; order Fabales; family Fabaceae; genus Vigna; species Vigna umbellata. Next base: position 3,435,914 of record NC_142166.1, read on the forward strand.
TTCCATTGAAAGAGTTTCGTGATTGAAATTCATGAACTGTAGACTTGTATTTTTCTGAATTTTAGCAATTACCAGTATGTCTAACTGAAGCAAAATATTTGCTGCTAAAAGCTGGTGATCAGGTTGTAACTGATGTGCACAATGCATTAGTGTCTGCATAATATTGATGCTTCTTTCTTGCTGTACTCGTTGCAGCAGACTAATAGCCGACGATCTGGAAAAGAACTGAAAAGAGTTACTGAAAATTCTCTGAACAAGGATTGCAACAAATATATGAACAAACCATTGGATCAATCTGTTAAATACATATTTGCTACAAGTACTACTCAACTACATTCAGATAAAACACGAATTGAAGATATGGTTGCATAGTTATATACCGTGGTATACAAAGGATTTCATGAAAAAACTCAAGAGCCGTGCTTTTGGCGCGGATATTTTCTGACTGCAAAAGGTGGATAAAGGGAGCAAGTGGAGTGAACTGTGATACATACTGTCTGCACTGGGCATCATATTGCATGCATTTTATAAGAATGGTGGTTAAAGAAAAAAATTCTTCTAGGTTATCATTCCTGGCAACTTCTAGAAATCCACTGAGAACATGAGGAGAACTGATGGTAGCCAAATGCATGTTATTTGTGGCATAGTCAAATGAAGTTACTAGCTCTTCAATGATCATCAAGGATGCTGCATGAGGTGTCAAAAGAAGTGACTCTGGCCTATTCTTGTAACTATTTGAAGTGCATACAATCTCCACTAATATTGGCAGAAGTTCCAATGTTTTTATATCTATAGGTGAAGGATTTATCAAATAAATTAGAATTGCTGCCTCATGGACATTTTGTTTTAGAGCACTTGCCAGATCACACAACCTTAAACCTTTCTTCTTGACATCTTCTATGATTGACTTGTTCCTTGAAATTATTGTTGTCAGAATAGACACTGATGCCCTTATTTTTCTTTCCTCTTTGGAAGTAGAGATAGCTATTAGCAGCTCATCCAAAATCACATCCTTTAAGGAAGCATAAGTAGCGCCGGATGAATTAATCAGGCTCTCATAAATTGATGCAATGTCTACAGTATATTCTTCATCACATTTTCCTAATACCTCTGAATAGTGTAGTTCTCTAATCCTCCTTTCAGTCAGTTCTGACAAGTCTTGCAGGGAATATCTTCTGGAGCTTGGACAAAGTTCATCAAACTTTGATAGGCTATACACTCTTTGTGTCTCGGAATTTTCCTGATTTTTCTGGCTGGGCCTATGTTTGCAAGCAGGTGTAAATGTTACATGATCGAACAATTTTTTTGGCTTCAATGCTTCCTCATTTAATTCATCCTCTCCAAGACAATTTAAGGGAGTATTTCCAGTTTTATCTCTGTATTTTGAGATAGATAAAGTAATATCTTCTATGGACCTGTTGAATCTACTAGAATCAAGCTTAATTATGTTTTTCATGTCCAACTGTTCTTGAATAGGATGTTGATGAGCTTGAGGCAAACCAGAGTGTTGTTGTAGCTTCCTGCGAAGGTCAATTACATGAAATTCCATGAAACAACTATAAACAATAATAGTGAAGAACTACATTAGATCTGAGATGAAGTTTGAGAAAAACAAGACTGTTAAGGGGCCAAACCAGTTGTGGATTTCTGGTGGTAGATCATCTGCTGTAGTTATTGTGGTCTGTATATAAATTTTTCTGTCATCCACACTTTCCTGAATATGAAGAGATGTGAGTTAAAAAATAAAAAACTTCTGTCTGGCTTATAAGGTCAAAATTTGACGAACAAACACATTTTGAAGTGGTTACGTGTCAATAAGAAATTTTCTGAAAAGTTATCACTAACCATGTTCTTTCTGGCTCTAAAATCCTTATAGAATGCATCCACTGACACCGGTGTCTTAGAGTGTGCCTCTATCATCATATCTTTGAAATCTTTGATACTTGAAATTGTTTGGATCTCTTTGTCGTGATACTCAACTGACTTAAGTTGTTTAAGGGCCTTCTTATCACCTTCGTATTCAGCAATATCCATGAATTGATTTGATTCATTTTCCATTATATGCATCACATCTTGAGAATCAAGAGGATGAACTTTTTTATACTGCATATCATGACACAGAACTTAGGGGAAATAAAAAGGGAACAAGAAAGAGAAGTTGTTGACGCATCTATGATCTAACATTGTAAGTTTCCACTTGTATATAATTGAAATGAATTTGCAATGTCATTGCCAGTAATAGAAATAAATTAAAACAAAGCTTACCATATTGCAACTTTTCAATCTTGATTCATGTTGAACTGAAGTTGGAGAAACACAGCTAGTATTTGGCACATCCCTGTTCGGAATAGTAACTTAATTTTAGATGATACAGTTCCATTTCAAAAATCTAATGTCTGGACTTCAACAAACAGTATCTTATGTCAGTTTTGTATTTCTTTCCATTGATATTCCTACTTCTTTTATCTGTATTCTTTCTTTAGTTATTAGAAAAACAATTATGGATTATGACTGATATTATTCTATAACATTCATTAAATATGTAACATTTTTCAACCTATTTCACCATTGAAATAAACAGCAATCTTACTGTTTCTCTTCAAACTCAACCATTTGTCTTTGGAATAGTACTGTTTTAGATGGAACTGTTGTATTAATCACCTAATGGCCAGTGAAAGGGATGGAACAGAATGGAATTGAATAGAACCCCCTTCTCATTGTTTGGGCCTGTTTACAATGGAATGAAAAAAGAGAAAGAAAAGAGTGGTTCCATTCCACACCCACAAATTGCAGAGCAGGAAAAAAAGGAGATTTTCCATCCTATTGTACACAAATTAATATAGTATCATTCTATTCCACCCCCTTTCATCAATCCAAACATAGCCTCAAAGTCTAGCTCTCAGGTCTTAGAACTTCACGTGGTTTACACTTTTACTGCATAATTTTTGCCTCTTTTGGTTGAAACGTGTTTGAGAGAGGAATGTACTGTTTTGGAACTCTAGTTCACGTGATTGAGTTCACATGAGTATTTACCGACATTACATTGGCTAAAAGTCCTCGTCAAATAGAAACTTGAATTTTGCTAAATGCCTAAAAATCTAGCCACTTTTCTAAGCCACAACAAAGAATTGTAAGGTTTTAAATCCTAGTTTTTTCCTCGAACTATTGGACTTCAGAACACACCAGGTTCCACCTATTGAGCATTGTTTGAATGTGCATTAATGTTGAACAGCAAGGATTAATCTTACACAGAACGTGGTGATTGTTTGCTGCAATAACTGCGCCACCATGGAGTTTCTCCATAAAGCATGACCTGGTAATACACCAGACATTCCTTGTACCTCCTTGCCACCTCCCTAATTGCTTCATCCATTTCATCTTCAGAAGACACAGATTCCAAACTTCTATTGCTGCAGTTACCCTGCACCATGCGAATGCTCGATTGGGGGAAAAGACTTTCACAAAGTTGTGCTGCAAATTCTGTCCAAACAAGCCTTGGTGATACCAACACTGCTTGGAGAAAATGCAGTGCTGCCTGCCACTCATCTCCCTGGAGCTTCCTAACCACCGAGAGGTAAAAGTAGGAGCAGCACACCAAGTAACGGTTTGGAATTGTGGCTGTGACCTCTTCCTCATCAAGCATTGCTGGCACCTGAAGCATTTGTTCTGAGTTCATTAGCCTGAAGGATCTATCTTCTGGCTGTTGAGCTTCAATGGCGGCCTCAATGCTGTCAATGCCCCAGTAAAGATTGGACAACACCGACTGCTCAGAGAATTCAAAAAACTCCTGCTTTTGAATCCTTAACTTGGAGGTGCATCTCAATTTCAGACCATTCCTGGTCTTCTCATCTTCCAAGGTGTCTTGAATGAACCTGTTGATAGAAACAAGCACCCATATGTTTTTGAGGTCTAACATCTCATCTAGCGTGTTTGGAAACCTGTTCAGAGGTACAGAATCACGTTTAGAACGCGAAAGTTATGATTTTTAGCTTCCTAAAATCACATCTGAAACGTGAAACCAACTCTGATAACAGTCCTGAGAGAGGAAGATGAAATTGAAGAGGAAGTGGGAGTGCTGATAAGTACTTTGGTGTTGAATACGAGAGAGGAGTTAATGCAAGTTGTGTTTGTGATTAGATTATAGGTAGAAGTTTAGCATCAGGTAGCAGGTTCCTCCCGTGACTGTTTTTAGCAAGATTCCAAATTTCATTGGACCCTTTAATCTTCTATTGCTTTCAGACAAAAAAGAGACCGTTGTCTTTCCTACAGTGGAAAAAGTTCCAAAATAATTAACATTATAGTGCTCCACTTCACGTGTACCTTATCACCAAGCCTTTTCTTTCTCTTTACGTTTTTTTCATTGCCGACTTTCTATCATGCTGAATTCTCGTACATGGTTTCATACACTTGTTCATAAGTGTAGGTGTATGTATTCTTTGCCTGTGTTCAATCATTAATGTGTCGTGCTTCTACAGTAGACACACATCACATGAAAGAGGTGAAATCTAGTACACGCTAAGAATACTGTAGGAAAACTAGGTTGTCATGTCATCTTAGGTTTAATTATTTGCTCCCACTACTGCTTCATTTCATGATCAGACATGCACAAACTTTGTGCTAAAGGCCTTCAAAGTTAAAATATTCAACTCACATTTTTCTAACATGCATTTTCAAATTGAATTCTCAACACAACTTTTATTATCTTCTTAGTTTTTCGCAAACTGATCAATCCTTTGAGATGGCACTGTTGTAAGATTGTTCTTGGATTTCTGTACCTTTTACCTGTGGTCCTGTGAACATTGAAAAACCGCAACATGCCAAGGATATAGAGTCATAGGCTTAATTGGGGTTTGAGTTAACAGCTAATTAAGCACTTATTTAGGGTAAACTTAACCAAACACTTACTTTAAGGGTCATATGATAAAACAAACTAGAAAAGCACCTAATTAGGAAGGTACTACTACTTACAACATGATATTTTTACTTTGAAAGTAAATTTGGTTTACTGATATGGTAATCAACATATACCAACATGCCTCCAAACATGCAAAACAAATCTAACAAAAGTTCTTCTGAAAGCTTCCTTAAATAGAGTTTGTCCACAATGTACCAAGTTAAGATGAAGTTACCCTTTGAACAAGAGTACAAGTAGACATTGGTTTAGACAGAAATTGAGAATAAGGTTCATTTAAAAGAAAGTTACCATTAACAGAATGCAGTGAGTGGTAGATATGCATCTGCAGACAAAAAGATTAGTTGTTGTTATGTCAATTTAGAAGTTGGAAGTATTGTAGTGAAATCTGTGTCTAAGGTGAAATTGCCATGAAGTTGATTCTTTGACAACTGTGTTCTCGTGGCTCCACAGAGAGTATGTTGACCTGTCAGGACAAGATTCATCATGATTTGGAATCTGCTGGACCATTTCCTCTGTAATCACTCATACTGCCATTTTTACTGCAACATTCTGCATATTCACGGGACATCCAACACACTTTTGCTTATTCGAAATCCAAATTAGTATAAGTTTCAAATTGGATAAAAGATATATAAAAGAATTTATAAATTTATTGTTTTAAAATTTTGGATGAAAATTGTTCATTGTTTATATAATATCTTCCTATTATTATACAAGATTAGTATTGAAAGGAGAAAAAAAATATTAACTATGGTTTTTCTTGTTGAGTTGTTGTTTAATTGTTAAAACAAGCTATATATAACAATGTAACCTAAATACACTTAGATTTTTTATTATTTTTTGCTTGTGTTATCTGATTATTGACTTTCATGATGATTATGTAATAGTCATACTTAATGTATTATTTCATATGGACCCTCACAGAAAATATGTTGTCTTTTTTTATAAGATTATAGTGCAGTTGAGTGAAACATTAATTACTATTTTAAAATATTCATAAATATTTGATAGTTAATAGTAAGTAGAGTGCAAAAAGTTGTGATAGATAAAAGTAATATTTAAAACTATATGGTGTATTTGATAAGGAACAAATGAACAGATAAATAAGAAAATATGTCAGAGTTATATTAAAAATAATAATATTTAGCTTATTTATATATATATAATAAAAATTAATAAAAAAATATAATACATATACATGTAACTTTTCTCAAATAAATATCATAAATATCTTTTCTCACATTTTACTACCTCTATAATTTAGTTATTTTTTGTAATTTAGAATTTTTAACCTACAAGTACAAAAACATTAGGAAAAACATTTTATTTAGGTACAAAATTATACCTGATTTTATATGTTCATAATTTTGTTTAGCTTCCAAAAATTATCATTTTTCTCCTTTATAATTTCATTAATTATTTACTAATTTTAAACATTTTCAACAATTAATACATGATTATAAATTTATAGTTTAAGGATAAACAAATGTATTAATATAATATTATAAATATTTAGAAAAATATATACAAAATCGCGACAACATGAATAAAGCATGTTTCTCCATTATTGGAAGGTGATGTCATGAGAAAGAATTTTGAGTTTACATGATGTTTTGTATAATAGAGTGATATAAATATGTTGATTTTGTTGTCTATATTAACGCCAAATGTGATATGATAGAGGTGGTATTCATTTAGTTATTTTAAATATATTTTCACATTAGAATAAAAGTTAAATTCTAATAAATAATTAGGTGTAGATTTTATTTTACAAAATCATTTAATTAAATTTAAATTTTAGTTTCTATTATTTTATATATTTTAATTATTGATTAAATAAGTTATTTTGGTGAAAAAAATCTTATAGTTTTCAAAAGTCAAATCAAAGTTAAAAATTAAAAAAATAAATAGAGAGAGAGAAGTTCACATCAAATTGTGTTAAAATGAATTACAACCGTTAGAATAATGTTTCCAAAAAATTAATTTAGAATATTTTCAATTATACCATGATCTGTAACGAAAAGGACCTGACAGTTGGGAAGTGATGAAAAAAATCAATTTATTTATATATATATATATATATATATATATATATATATATATATATATATATATATATATATATATATATATTTATTAGAATAACACTGTAAAGCAACTCATTTTTTCAAATTTATAAATCACTTGCAATAAGCAAATTTGAGAATAAGATACAATTTTTTTTCTCTAAGTTAAATATAGGATAACTCATATTAAAATTACTTTTAACTTTAAAAAACAATTTTATTTTTTAATAATTATAATAGATAAATTTATCCAAAAAAACCTTAAATATATGCTATATTTCAATTTAACCGTGTTCTATAAATTTAGTGAATTCATAAGGTTATAACATAAGTCTTACTTTTGCTATTTAAAAAGAAAATGTACAATTCTTTATTTTTTCCTTTCTTAAGCTGTCAAAGGCTTTAATTTGTATTTCTTTAAACTTTGAAAAGATAATTTTTTCCACAACTTAAATCTAATGTTTGTATCATAAAAACACTAATTTTTTTTTCACTTTTTTAAATTACAGAAATATGTTAATTAAAAGTAACTTTTAAATTAAAAGAATAAACACAAATAAACCGTTGTGCATAACTTATTACAATTTTGTATATGTTAATGATTTTATGCATCAAAAACATGCTGCAAAATCAAAAACGTGTTTTAAAATAGGTTTTTTTTTTCAAGTTGTTTAAGGCTCTTTTTAAAATATTGAAAAATGTATAAAATGTTTTTGTTAGATTTTAGTTTCTTTTTGCTTTTAAAGGTGTGTGTAGAGAAGTTAGTCCAAACAAAAAATAATAAAATTATTCTTATGAAATTTGTGATAACATAAATAGGAAAAAGAAGTGGAGAAGTGACATTATCATAATAATAAATGTTAGTGACCTAATAATACCATGTTCATGGTAGTGAAAGTAATGATCTAATAGTTATAGTAATAATGATATTGAATGGAAATAATGATAACATTAATTATATTAATTATGATTTGTATTTTTCCTTTCTTTCTAAGTGTAGTTTAACATTGTCTTGAAAGAGTGCGTACAAATGTAATAAATGCTTTTAACTTTAAATAAATATTTATTTACAAATTTTTTTTCGTTTTTATATTATAATAAACGTGTATATCTCTATATAAATCACTTTAAAAACTAAGATATGAACAATAAAGTGATACTAACTATTATTTTTTAAAATAAAAGTAAAAAAATTATAATATTTAAAAATGACCGAAAAAGTAACAATAATGATGATCATCACATTATTAACATTATTAGAATGAATTAGAACTAGTGTTAATCATGAAAACTTGCAATAATAGTTATCATAATATATATATATATATATATATATATATATATATATATATATATATATATATATATATATATATTATTCTGTCACTTTTTCTCGTATTTAGGGATGAAAATTGTTGGGTCAAGTACTATTCAATGTAAAAAAAAATTATTCGTTAGCAAGTCGAATGTTTATTTAAAAAAATATATGAATATTTAAAAAAAGAATATTTTATAAATTTTTAAAATAAAATAACAAAAAAATAATATAAATTCAAAATTAATTTTAATCTAATAAAATATAAATTAAATTTTTATTTTAATTAAATTAAATTTAATAAAATATAAATTATATTTTTATTTTTATTTTTATTTTTATTTTTATTTTTATTTTTATTTTTATTTTGTTTTCACAAATATGAATAGTATGATACCAACGTTTTATCTATTTATTAAGAAATATTAAAATACTTGTTATATGCTATCAACAAATAATAAAATTTATGGATACTAATTATTTGCTACAAATTTTTATCTATGCATACTTATAACACGTGTATTTTTACCATCTACTCTTATTAAAAAAAAACCTTTAATATGTTAGGATTGGTGTTTAATAAATGATAAAATACTAAAGTTAAATAAGTCAAACAAAAACATAACAACAAATTTTTGAAGTAAACAAATCCAAAAGTTAAATTTAAATTACTTTCATCTATGAAGCAAATTTGAACACAATGTGTGTTGTTCATAAATAAAACTGAAAATTGAAGTATTAAATTACATTCACAAGCTTGCTTTCCCAATGATCTTATTATTGAGTAAATCCAAAGATCTTCTGGTACAACCCTAATAATCCGATTACACCCTTATTAAAATATCAAAGATCTGGAAAATACAAGTTGATTTTGAAAATTTTCAACTCTAGATTTTGTCAGAGTTTATTTTTTATTTTAAAGTTTTCAATCCATGTAATCTCACTTCATTCATGATATCTTAAAAATATTTTTCAAATACCAACAAAAAGATTTCATTTGGTCATATTTCAATCAAGTTTAACTTGATTTTAACTAAAATAATTTAAGTTTTACTTCAACCAAAATAATTTTTCTAAACTTAAATTATAACATATGTATTGGGAGTTGAAATAACAAACTTTATAATTACCTTTAACATCACTTTATTTAAAAATTATGTTTACGTAATTAGTTTTGATCTCAACGTATATAGGTAAAAAATTACTGTTAATGTCTAAAAATATATATGATCTCAACGTAGTAGAAGTTATAAGTTAGAGATTTTATACTAACTAGAAATAAAATAAATATAAAAATAATCTTTTTTTTTTTTAAGAATGAAGTAAAAAAGACTGTTTCAATTAGTTTACTTTAAAATTCTAACACGTGAATATTTTGAAATATAAAACTAAAACTTGAAAAAGAGAAATGGACGAAAGAAGGAGGAAATTGGAGGCAATTAATGGCACAACGCAGCATTCAAGATGTCTTCTTCTATTTTGTCCACCTAATTAATTTCTTCACATTCTTCTCTCCTTTCCTCCTTTTAAGCACATGCAAATCTAACACGACTTCCTTCCATTCCACACACGCACCATAAATAATACTTTCTCGTACAGATTACAAACATCTTTATGCCAATTTTTAAATATTGCTATTAGATCCACTAAATAAACCAGTACTATAGTTGAAGTATTTAATAGATGCACCCTAACAAATCTGGATTGTCAAACCAACCCCGCTATTTAAACCTTAATTTCAATACCGAATTAGATAATTAGAGTTTTAAATCAGAGCAAGGAATACTCTGCTCAGAAACGGCGAGCACGCCACCAGAATAACCATCAACAGCGGCAGAAGCAGAACCAGAAGCACAAAATCGTTAACCTGACTCCTTTTGGGATTCTCCATGCCGCTGGGCCGAGGAGGAGGACTGTTGGGCCGAGGAGGAGGACTGGTCCTCCTCTGCCTCGGCCCGTTGGTCTGGTCATGCGTGCTTCTAGAATGGGCATCCTTCAAACTCTTGTAAGCCTCCGAGATTTTATTGAACGCGTCTTGTGAGCCCCGCGCTTTGTTCTTATCGGGATGAACCTTCAGCGAGAGCTCCCGATACGCTTTCCGAATCTCTTCGACGGAGCAGCTCTTCTCCAATCCAAGAATCGCGTAGTAGTCGCTCTTTCCTTCGATTTCCCTAATCAACCGAACGTCATTCTCCGTGTAATTCGCGTGACTCATCATCTCCCCGTTGAAATGACTAATGATGCTGAATGAAATTGATTGAGCAAAACCTGATAACTTAAGATCGATTCATTGAAGTTGTTGAGAAGCTTTATTGTGGATAACTTGGTGGGTTTGCTATCTAGTCAAGTTTAGCTCACTAGTGCTCGTATTGTGTGATAATTGATTGATGGGTTAGTTAATTCTATTTTATGTAGAAATAATTGACTATAATTAAGTTTGTATTCCAAATTATTAATACTGTGTGCTTTTGTCTAACTTTTCGTAGTTTAATATTTGAACTTTAGAGCAATTTACATAATAATATATATAGTCGTATTAAATATAATCAATATATTGAAATTTATTATTTATGTATTATGTAGTAAATATAATCAATATACTGTAGAGATGAAAATATAGAACGACCAATTATATTAAAATAAGAATTTTTTTTTTTTTTACCGAGTAATTTCTCAGGTGGATTGACTGAATTATTTATCTATTTTGAATCCTAGAAAGGAAAAAAAATTATTTATAAAAACTCTTCGATGTTTAAATTGATAAGGGATTTTAATTGAATATTTGTGATTAAAATTAATAAAGATGGATTATAATGACATATATTTATCGTTTTTTTAGGTCTGTAGATATAAAATGTATATTAATATATAAATATTACCAATGAATTATGTTTCTATCATATATCACATATTATCACATATAAATTAAATATTATATATATTTTTATTTTATTGCAGGGTGCTTAAAATATATCTAGATTTTATATTTGCATTCTTAACTATTGGACTTATTTAGACATGATAACATATACAATTAATTGTAATAATGGATCAAGTAGGTACATTTATACTAGTATATAAAGATATTTCTTCTTTGATATACACATTTTCTTTTCGATCGTATCCTTTAAGTATTTTTTTCGTTTTTTTTTCAATTTGTTTTTCTTCCTAAAATGTAACTATTTTTAAAACTAAAATAACTATTATAATAAAAAAATCATCTATAAAAATAATTAAACGTTACCTACAATAATATTTTAAAAATTATTTAAATTTACTTTTATAATTATACTATTATATAAAAAATATTCTCTCTTTTTTAAGTACACATTTTATTTTCAATTTTTCCTTTTAAGTTTTTTTAATCAAAATAATTGATTTACCAATTTTACTATTTTAAGTTACTATTTTATTTTCAAAATTTAGTCCTTTTTTCTCTATTTGATTGTTTTTTCAAAAATTTAAATATTCTTTTGAACTAAAATAACTATTTATACTAAACATTATCTAAAAAAGTAAACATTATCTATAATAAAATTGTAAAAATTACCTAAATTTACTTTTATAATGATAATGATACTAATTTTTTCATCATAAAAAAGTGAATAGCTACGTACATGTGTTTTCATTAATTATTAATGGAGAAAATTGATCTTGTTTTTTTGACATTGTATAATTTAATATATTTTTTACTCTTAAATTATGTTTAGTAGATATGTTTAATTGAAGTATAACTTTATTTACGTTTTGGAGGTAATTAATACGTTTAACAAGTATTGGAATATCTATTCTTAATTTAAGTCTTAAAATCTTAAAGTAAAAACGAAAATGCTAAACTTCATATATATATTTTTTTTTATAAATTTATTGTTTTAAAGTTTTTGGTTAAAAATGATATAAATCTTATATGTGAATTAAACTCATATTTTTATTAACAGGTCAAAGTCACACTGAAGTTAAACATACCACATTAACCTGTTAAACACTCCTAGTAGGACTGATATCAAACTCTGTAACTTCCATCATATTTTAATTCTCATAATTTTTATTTTAATATAAATGAAAAGTTAGGCCTACCATTTATGGAAATACATTTATTTATTGCCGTTACAGTAGCACAGAGATTAATTTTGCCATCTTTTTTTATTTGTCAATTTTATTGTTCTTTTATATTGTCATTTGTACTTTATATCTAATTTATAATTTAAAAAATGAAAGATAATAGTAATTATTTTTATGGATATGTTGGAAGAAAAGTGGAGATATGTTTGAAGAGGGGGCAAACAAAAGTGGGTGTGTCTATTTGAATATGGAAATGAGAAAAGTTGCAGAGAGAATGGTGGTGAACCTCAGATCTCGTGTCGGTGATGCCTTCCTCTAACTTTTTGACTGTTCACCTCACAAGCTTTTTATCATGCTTTTCTTTGCTTTCTGCCCTTCCCTATACTATATTTCAGCTTTCATGTCGACCCCTCTCTTGTTTATTTGCAGAAAGAAACAGAGCACTCTTATTAGATGCCAAAAAAAACCATAACTTTTTGACGTTGACCATTAAATGTCTTCAAATAAAGTAAAGAGTTTCCAGATCATTTTATACTAAATCAATTCTGCACATTTTCATGGGGCAGTTCTGCGCAGTTACGGAAAAAAAAATGCGTGTTGCTTAGTTTTCTATATGGGGACCACATCAGAGACAATGTAAAAGCAACCATTAGTTGCATTTAAGATAAATCCAAGTACACTATTTGTCTCTCAAATCAAGAGTTATGCCAAGCATCAACAAAGGGGCAAAAAGAATATTCTTCATACAATAGATAGCAGAAAACGCAAAAACAAGCCCACAATCCCGCAACCCAAAAAGAAAAAAGCCACAATCTTCCCACCTCCAAACAATATATACCCATGGGCATGTTGTTTATTTCTCAATAACTTCTACAGTAGCTCAATAGGAAGGTTGTTATTACATAAACTATTCGCTGATGTACCAAAGAAAACAAGCATAGACACATTGGATTTCCATCTTATAATATATTCATCACCCAAGCGATTTTCATTCTTTTATTCATGTGAAACATTAGACAAATATTTGTCTAAAAAAAATTAAACAGATCATATGAAATCTTAGAACACTATCCTGAGGTTTGGGTTGTGTACACTAATAGACCTTAACTGTCTAAGGTGCTTTACCGTTACTTAGCCAAGCCTCCCCTTCCCATATCTGGGCATTGCCTTTCCTCGCAATCAATTATTTACCATTAAAAAAAACCAAAAGGACAGAATTTAAACGAGTTTCAAAAAAACAGTTGGTATAAACAAGTTGTTGACCATGCAAGAAAGTGACCGGAAAACAAAAACTAGAAATAGTATAAAACTACAATGTGTCAATACTGTGTTAGATAATAGAATACCAATTAATGAGCCACGAAGCGTACAAATTTTTAGCAACATGGAACTAGAAAAAGTAAACGTGAAAATGTGTTTGAAGATTTGAAGTCCAACTACGTTGGATTATTTAAACCTATTTTTCACATCCTAATCACTTGAAAGTTTCATATATTGAAAAGAGATTCAGAAACGGGAAGTGCACGAAATTGAAACTGTACGAGTAAGTGATAGGTTTGGAATTGTTTATAGGAGGAGAGATGATAGGTATAACTGAATATGACAGTTATAACCTCCGATAAATGTTCTGTTTTTATTCTTGTAAACTGTTTTTTTCATGTAAACTGCCTATTTTTAAATGATCAATGTAGGGGGAGGGAAAAAGGTTGTTGTTTTCCAAGGAAGTAAAGGGTTGAGGGAGTTGATGACAACTCGAAAGTCCTTCTGTGTTTGATGTTTTACTGTCTTCTACCACATTGGCAGAAACAATGCTGTTCTAATAAAACTTTACCAAGAACTTGTCTTGTTGGTTCTTTAATACTGGTTGAATTGGTATCTAGAGCACGATCTTGATTTTATGGAAGACGCACGTTAGGGTATGGTGCATACCAGAATGGAATCACGCATGGATACTGTCAAAAAGATGATGCAAGAACTGGTTCAAGGTCGTAACTGCCAGGAAAATGAATATAGTGGGAGATTTCGACTCTTGGAAGACATGATTCGTGGGCTAACTGTGGTGGTGGAGCAAATGTCAGAAGCAAAGATTACGTCTGACAATAATTCTGGCATTAACAAAAGCAATGGAGGGAGCAGAGAGCAAGTTCAGGAGCACGCAGCATCCTCCTCAAGATGGAGGAAATTAGACATTCCAATTTTTACACACGAGGAGGCTTATGGATGGACAAATCGATTGGAGAGGTATTTCAGATTAAAGGATGGAGCTTCCATCCCTAACCTTAGACCCTATAAGTATTCCCACAATCAGAAAAATGAGTTTGAGAGGTTGATTGGAGATATGTTGAAGGCTGGTTAGGGATGGAAGATTCAAAAGGATGTGAAGATGAGTGCCGTTATGGAGGACTTGCTGGTAGATCCTACAGCTCATAGCCTTTATGAACTCCAGAAAGGACGGCTATATTACCACGACAAACTGGTTTTGCCTAAACATTATAGTAGAATTCCCACTATAATTCAAGAGTTGCATGAATCTCCTCTAGGAGGACATAGTGGCTATTTTCGCATTCTCAAACGAATTGCAGGAGTGCTGCATTGGGAAGGTATGAGAAAAGACATTAAGGCATTTGTGATGCAGTGTGAAACCTGGCAGAGGAATAAAAGTGAAATGCTAGCTCCCACTAAAGCTAATGGGAAGGATACCATCTTTGTAGTGGTAGACAGACTCACTAAGTATGCCCATTTTTTGCATTATCACATCCTTACACTGCTGCGGATGTGGTTTTTATCAAAGAAGTGGTTAGGCTGCACGGGTTTCCTTCCACAATCATTTCAGATAGAGACCAGCTGTTTTTAAGACAATTTTGAAAGGAACTATTTAAACAGACAGGCACAAAGTTGAAATACAGTGCAGCATACCATCTACAGATGGATGACCAAACAGAAGTGGTTAACCATTGTGTAGAAACGTACTTAAGTTGTATGACAGGGTCTCACCCTAAGATTTGGCCTACTTGGTTACCATGGACTGAATTTTGGTCTAACACTAATTACAATGTGTCATCCAAAATGACATCTTTTAAAGCTCTATATGGCCGTGACCCCCCACTGGATTTGAAAGGGGCAACTATTCCTTCTAAAGTTGCCAGTGTAAATCAATTACAAGAGGAGAGAGACACAGTTTTGAAGGACTTGAAGTACAACTTATGCAGGGCTCAAGAACAGACCAAACTTCAAGCCAATAAACATAGGAGATATGTTACCTATCAAGTGGGTGACTGGGTGTTTCTCAAAATACAACGTTATAGATTCAAGTCGCTAGCTAAACGACCCAATGAGAAATTAGGTCTGCGGTTCTATGGACCTTAACAAATTCTGGAACAAATTGGCCAAGTTGCTTATAAACTGGTCCTTCCTGCACACAACCGCATCCACCCGCTATTCCACGGGTCCTTACTTAAACCCGCTATAACTGCAATGCCCACGTCTCAACCTTTGCATATAGGAGTAGGGATAAGAGGTACAACTGAATATGACAGCTATAACCTCCTGTAAATGTTCTGTTTTTATTCTTGTAAACTGTTTTTTTCATGTAAACTGCCTATTTTTAAATAATCAGTATCGGGGGAGGGAAAAAGGTTGTTGTTTTCCTAGGATGTAAGGGGCTGAGCGAGTTGAGGACAACTCGAAAGTCCTTCTATGATTGATGTTTTACTGTCTTCGACCACATTGGCTGAAACAGTACTGTTCTAATAAAAATCTACCAAAAACTTGTCTTGTTGGTTCTTTAATACTGGTTGAATCTATCAGTAAGTAAGAGGCATTAAATTATTATTTTGGCAATTTTTTTACAGTAAAATGGCATTACCAGAGTCCCACATTTCATAACCAATCACACACAAAACAAATAATCTTAGCAGAGAGAAAAGGAAAATTCACAAACCTGGTCAAAATCAAATTCAATCAGATGATTGCAAGACTTCCTTAATTGGCGAAATAGAAATTCGCCTTAATGAAGCAATATGTTGGTTTCCTTTATCACATATACGCCTACAACTATAAATAACCTCTTACCCTCAAGTAGCTCAGAAAACTCGGGTCTTGAGCTTGTATATAAATGTCCAACACTGATGATACTTTTATGACTTTGACTGGTGTAATTATATGCTGACTTGTTATGCGTCATTAATAATCGCATATAGCATAATAGATAAGCGCATCCATATATCCCTCAAACAATACAAACACATGCTTAAGCACATTCATCAGAGACTTCGCACAGGAAGAAGTGTACAGCAATAGACTGGAAGCTACTCAGTTAGGATACAGCCTATAATAAGAGCCACTCCCACGGATATATTAGATATCCTGAAAAATAAAATGAGCACAAAAACTCAGCAAGGGACACAATACTTCCTTAAGCCATGAAAAAATTACTGATGCTGTAACTTAAGCTGCAAGGAAAGGACACAACAGAAAAGAACAGAGAAAAAGTACATCAAAAGGTGCTAAAGGAAATACAGCCATTTTGAACAATGTATTAAAGACCCTACTTTAAATATATAATATGATATGAAGATTTTAATTCGTTCTTATTACTTTTGTTGAGAAGGGGCAGGGATGAGAATTTGCATCTGGCGTGGCTTGTCAAGGAACTATAAACAGCATAATTATAAAAAGAAGAGCATGACGGTGATAAATTAGAATTGGAATGATAATTGACAACTCAACACAACCATGAAGAAAAGATAAATATAAAACGTTCAATAGTATGTTTTGGACAGAAGTGTTTAGAGTGGAGATACCAAATAAGAGTTTAGTTGTTAATTTTGTTATTTTCAGTTCATGGTCCTAGTTATCTCCAATCTGATGGGGGGTTTTCTTTCTCTTTCCCTGACTGGTCTTTTTACCCTATGCATTGTATCAGAACTCTATAACAACATCTGATTTGTATATGGGTTGACTACCCATTGTACCTCAATTATCAATATATTTCTCTCTTTGCCGATAAAAAAAAAACTCTCACCTATTTGCCTTTCCTCCCAACCAAGTTATGAAACAAGAGGAAATCTATCAACAGTAGCTTCTCTATCCCTTCCCTGCCCTTCTTTAGTGTTGATAATTGAATCATAAGCAAAAGCCTCTTATGTATCTTGCCAATTTGGGCACAAAAATTCGAATCCCCCCTCCACCTCACTTTGGAGGAAGCTCTGTAAAATGGACAGGCTGAATAGGGATAATAAGAATAAACAGAGGAAGAGGACTCTCCCACGTACACCAGGCTCTTGGCCCTCTGATCATGCACAATTGAACCAGTATGGGGGGATATACTTATAAGGGTAAAGGGGAGCAAAAGTAAAGTTTGGTGATCGTAAATTAGTTCTTTCGCATTATTTTCTATGAATTTATATTAAAAAATAGCCAAATCAACACGCAAGAAAGTTCACCACACCCTATAAATCAATGCAAAAAAAAGCTAGGAACCCTGGACCGCAAGCAATAAAGTTATTTCCTCTTATCTCATCCTCACAAAACTTCTCTCGCAGTTCCAATGATTCTTGCAACCAGTAACACACCATATGAATGAATTTATCCAAACCGCTTTTAAGTTCAAAACAATCATAATCCGATAAAAAACAGTGATAAATAAACACATTCCTACCCATGAAAAACTAACCTAATCCGATTAATTCCTTGACCGAAACAATGTGAATAGACAAAACAGTTACCTTCATGCCATGACTGCAAAGTTCTGCAGCTTATCACAGTGAGGAGTGGGCAGCTTCCTATTCCAACTCCGTCTCTGCATCTCCACCTGACAGTATCTCCGAAGCATACTCCTGTAATCCTTTAGCACACTTTCCTCAACCGCCACACGAGCATCACTCCCCACCGGATAATTCCCTTCAAACTCCTGCGATTTCACAAAGAACTGCACCCCGTGCAGCTCAGTCGTTTTCGGAATCTGGTAGTTGTAATGCTTGTGCAAGGAATACTCAGGCTCAGAAAACGGCAAGTACGCGAGAACAATAATAATCAAAAGCGGCAAAAGCTGAATCAGAAGCATAACATTGTGATGCCTCCCTCCCGATCCATCGTTAACCTCAGTCCTATGGGGATTCCCCATGCCGCGGGGCCTGAAAACATGGTTCCTCCCAAACACATCGGAGTGTCCGAAGAAAGCCCTAAATATTTCGTCCGGATCGAACTCGTCTTCAAAGAAATCACGCGTCGTGGTTGCCGTCGTCGTCCTTCTCCGCCTCCGCCGGTAAGCGTTCACCTCGCCGTGGTCGAAATCATCGACGGTTCCGGTCTGGTCATACATCCTTCTAGAACCGTCATCGCTCAAACACTTGAAAGCCTTCGAGACTTTCTTGAACGCGTCTTCTGAGCCGGGCGCTTTGTTCTTATCGGGATGAACCTTCAGCGATAGCTTCCGATACGCTTTCCGAATCTCTTCGACGGAGCAGCTCTTCTCCAATCCAAGAATCGCGTAGTAGTCGCTCTTTCCTTTGATTTCCCTAATCAACCGAACGTTCTCCTCCGTGTAACTCACGTGACTCCTCTCCCCGTTCAAACGTTCTCCCCGCGAAGAAGTACCAGTAGCCTGCGCGCCATGAGCGGCAGTGGCGGAGGACTGAGAATCAAGACCCTCGCACTTCTGTAGCAATGATTGAATCGGCAAATCGCGGTTTAGCCGCTTAGCGATTCTGAGGAATTTGACGGCGCGGTCTTTGTTCCCCGACGCGATTGCTTCCTCGGCGATCCGAACGCAGCGCAATGCTTCGTCCTTGTTACCTTCCATTGCGGAAACAGCTACTTCCCTTACTAACTCGGAATTTGAGTGGAACAGTAGCACATGCTGAATGAAATTGATTGAGCAAAACCTAATTACAATAAATTAAGATCGACAGACATTAAACGTTGCTGTGATTTGTAAATTTTCTGGGGAGATTGTGTTGTTTGCTCGGCACTGAAGGAGAATCTGTATACCAAAACTTTTTTTTCTGGAAGAATTTTTCGTTTTACACTGATAAGTCATTTATAACATCTCACTCACTGCAAATACATTTTCAATTTTTATTTTTTTTAATTATTCGAGCAAGTATGGTTAATTTTATCATAGTAAAAGTAAGAGAATTTTTATGTAATTATTGACAGTGTTTTGATAATGATTAATAATTTTATTGAAGTTGTTGAGAGGCTTGTTGTAGATAACTTGAGTTGGGATGTGAATAATTTATTATAAATTTGGTACGATTAATTGAAATAATCAATTTTATCTCACTAGTGCTCGGATTGTGTAATAATTGATTGATACGGGAGTTATTTCTACTTTATGTATAAATAATTGACTATAATTAAGTTTGTATTCCAAATTATTAAGATTGTGTGTTTGTATCATCTAACTTCAAGAAGTTTAACACGTGAACTTTTTAAGGCAGTTTGCACTGTGATAATGATACTTTGTCAACAAAAATTTTATAATATTTTAACATTATATACGTGTTATTATGTAATCGGTTCATATTAATGTTTATGATTATTATTATTATTGATTGTAAAATAATTTTGAATGGATCACAAAATTACACCTAAATAATGTTAAAATATTATAAAAAAAATATTGTTAAAAGTATCATTGTTGTAATAATATACTGTCGTAATAACTATAATCAATATATTAAAATTTATTATTTATTATTATGCTCCGTGAATTTTAGTTGCTTTTCTGGGTGTGGAGTTAGGTACTACATGACAAGTATAGGTTGTGGATGTTGGGTGTTGTATGATTGGTGTGGTTGTTTTGTAACAGTGTCTCATAATGTTTAAATGTTATTTCATGAAGGCATATTTGTTGTGGCTACAATGACCCAACGACACACTTAATTTTATTTCATAACAGGATTGGCATTTTAAAGAGCACACGGACAAAAAACTTAAATGTAAGGTTTTTTTGTAATGTTTTCTTCTTCTGCTTATCAGCCTTTTGGTTTATGAAATTGTGATTTTATTATTAGGAAACTAATGTGATGACGAAGTTAAATTTATAATATTAAATGAATATGTTGCCAATGCATATTACATCAAATCTAGTCTCCCAAGAGGAAACTTAATAGATAGAGAGATTCAATGTCACTTGAGAGTAAACGTTTACATGAGAAATTATCATTTACTTAAAGTCACTTTCAGTGACCATATGATCCTCCTATAAGGAATCTCATGTGGCTATATTTCACTGTGATTTAATTTTACATAAATAAAGAAATGAGATAAATATATTTTTAACTTTTAATTTTAATACAAAATTCTTTTAATCTTAAAACCAAATTGAAATTTGTCCTATACAAAATTTTGCTATATTTTAATTTTTAAACTTAAAAAATTAATAAATATAACTATTTTAATCCAATTATATTAATCTTTTTTATACATGAAATATATGTTTTAACTAAAATTAAAACAAAAACATGTTAAATGATATAAACATTGAAATCTTAATATAAAAGAAATTTGATACGTCCAAAACATATAATATAATTAAATTAAAAACAATTACGTCATTTTATTTTTAAAATTTGAGAATTAAAATATATCAAAATCTAAAAAATAACAAATAAGAATTATATTTGAAAATTTAAGGACCTGAAAGAAATACGTACAGCTAACAATAAAGTATCATATCCTTAATTGGTTATTATTTTGCATTCTTAACTTTTATTAACAAAGAAAATTTCTTTTGTCTGAACAGTTATTATAAAGTTCTCATAATACTTACATTAACATATTTGTCTGAAAAGACTGATCTTTCATGGTGCAATGTCGCATATAAATGCGATTTTGGTATGCTAAAATCTAGAATAAATGTTTATGTTAGTTTTCTTCATCAGAATCGAAAGACTGTTTTTTCCTTACAGATTGTATGGCATCCCTGCGATTCACATCTTTGGAATTAAACATACCAGTACGAGACTTGACTTTAGGAACACTACAAGAACGAAGAGGTGGTGTACCCGTTCCCTTGTTTATTTCCCTGAGCACAGAACGAGCTGTTGCTGCAGCTGCAGCATCTGCCATTGCTGAAGCGACTTTTGAATCACTTGGAAGCTTTTCACTTGCCATACTTTGTCCAACTGCTTGTCCTTGTGTCTTGGTCAGGCTCTTAGAACCATCAGGTGATTGATTTGAACCTGATTTTGGCTTGGTTCCAACCACGGCTTCAGCAACTTTTGCTTTAGCTTTTGCAGCTTCATATTTTTGAATATCATAAATAAGCTCTTTCTGCAGCTGTTTATCAGCAACCAATATGTCGTCAATCTCATTCTTGTAGTCCTTTAGAATAATCCGGAGGCACTCCATGAGAGAACCTATCAGGGGACTATTCTTGGTTTCCAACAGACGTTTTAATTCTATGAAGATGGGGACTGTATTTTGGATAAGGCTCTTCTTGACTGCCTGAGTTACGGCCTTTCCTCTAGCTGCAGATCCATTGTCTCCTTCTTCCTCTATGTCTGCTGACTCTGATGATGCTCGAGTAGATGGAATGCGTATCTCTTTACAGCCAAGAATTCCAAAAGCATCCTGATCCCACAATTAATGTTAGAGTTAGAACATAAATTACACATGAAATAAGACTATAGTAAAGGCACTGCTGGCTTCTTTCCTATTCCAATACATTCGCATTACCAAGAGTTCACACACACACATATGCTTAGCATTAATGACAACCCGGAGACCACAGCTGGTACATATTAATACCTTTAGAACAGACTGTGCAGTTGCATCTTCTATATTGAGCATACCATCAGAAGCTGCAGCTAGAATTTCTGCACATAACTTGGCAAAGGTTGCTAGAAGATGCTCCGGAGCCATTTGTTTCAGTAAAGAGACATAAATGTGCATCCTTTTGGACCTTGGCTCTTCATCAGTACCCCTGTAAACAATACAGACTTGATATGAATATATAATCTGAAATAAATAGCTGTGTTGCCAATTGCTAATTCGGGGTTCCATTACCTGATGGAAAAACTTTGACTTTCCTTTCGTGACCCATGGGACTCACGGTGTCCATTATGGGCATGACAATCGTTCAGTACAAAGACAGCCTCGACAAAACTATTGTATGCTAAAAGTGGAGACTTGACTGTTGAAAGAAACAAAACAGCTAAAGTCCAATGACAAAGATACTAAATCAAATTATATCACTGCAAACGTAACTATCAAGCTTCACACCTTTCAAAATATTTCCAAAAAGAAAATCCGCTAGCTGTCTTATCTTTTCTGATTCGTCAACAAGTGACAAAAGGAACCGAAGAAATAGCACTCCTCTCCATTTCACATAGTCCCTCTAGACAAAAGAGAAAATATGTTTTAGCAAATAAATAATACTATTACTCCTCTTCCCGTTTAGAAGAGATAAAGGAAAACAAGCCATAAATTAAAATTATTTGACTCAAAAAATACCTGCAACAATCTGGATAGCAATATGAATGTTTGCCTTCTCACGAGTTCACAAGGATCTAAGAGGCACCTTGTGATCTTTGTTATGTAACTGATAACTTCCATGAAAACAGATTAGAATGACAAGAAGAATATATATATATATATATATATATATATATATATATAGACACACACACACACGTATGTATGTATGTATATAATAAAATTTAAATACTTTGGACCTCTCCCCCAGCTCAATACAAAAATTACTCCTTTGCGTAGTGTACAGTGTGCTACGTGTTTACCATATTGAACAAAAAAAACCTACAATACTATACCCTTTCAAATTCAAAGTCACGTAAAGGCAGTAAAAAGAAGCTTACCAATCAACAAGTGCGGTGTACCGGACACAAAAATCTGCCATCATGACCACAATGTTGTTGCGAAGTGCTGCAGATTCGCTCTTTTCAAGCTCCTACATATATGTATTTTGTAACAGACAATATATTGAGAAGTGAGAAAAAAATATAATAGTCAATGAGGCATAACATAAACATCAATGCAACAGGAACTACCTGTACAAACAGAGGAATATAATTCTTGGCTAGCTTCCCATCAGCAAGGCAAAGCTTGCCCATGGAAAGCCACCCTTGAATATAAAAAGAAGGAGCTTCATGTTGTAACGAAGTTGAAGGGCCAGGTAGGTTATTTAATTTAGGACCAGAACTCCCAGAAGTAATGATGGTATGCATTAGGGGAACTACATTGCCCATATCAGCAGATGGGCAAACAATAGCCAGAGACCCAACTGTATAAATCGCTGTAACTGCTTTAGACAATGCCTTGGAAATTGCTACTGATTTCCTGCCTTTCCTAGTCCCACTTCTGGGAGGAGTGAAGAAGCTTCCTTCCGCATTTTTTTCTGAATTATCTGAAATGAATTTTTCTATTATTGCAGAAGCCCTGGCGAGAACTTGGTCGATCCATTTCAAGATTAATGATTCTGCCTCTTCGAGATTTGAAGCTTTCCGCTTGCATAATGTTTTTAGTGCTTTTAAATGAGCGTCAACCTATCAAGAAAAATTAACAATTCAATATGGTATACTGTTTAACTATATGATTTACATAGCGTCAACCTGAACCATTACCATTCTGTTCTGCCTCCCCACCTGAGTTTAACTTGTCCAGATTTATTAATTCGGTTACCAACTAATTTTTTCAATGAAAATAGTAGTTCCATTTACTATTAATAAATCTATTATGCCAGCGCTGTTCCATATACAAGTAAGATAGCTTGGCTAATTGCCCAAGAAACTAAGATAATCATGGAACTAATATTTCTTTATTCAATGAAAATGCTGTATAAAGAGTTTTCAGTTTTTTTCATTGTGGGGCTAGGAGTGTAAGTAGAACAAAGATAGGACATGAAAATAGAACTCAGAATGATATTTACACAGTTAAGACCATGCAGAAGTGTTAGTTTTAAGGCAACTGTCAGTCCGGTCTAGTCCACAAGAAATTACCATCATAAAGAGATTTGATACCAAAATATATTATAAGTGTTGAGAAATTACAATATATGAAGAAAAATATGATAATAAGGAAAAGAATCCAGGGTATTCGTTAAGAAATTTTAAATCTGGTGGATGAAAATGTCTTGATTAACATCCAGATAATCGTTTTAAAATGATTAGAACTTGTTGAATGCAATGATTACCTCCGTTGAGTGCATGTTGAATGCTTGAACTCGTTTGAGCAAGTTATGAGCTAAATCAGCTGCGGGTTCAGGGGGCAGCTCCACAGAAACATTAGAAATTGTTTGTAAGAGGAAAACTCGGTCACTAGCCCAGGCAACAGTATTGCATTCTGTGCTTTCTTCTTCAGATGATTCTTTTCGTGCAATTGGGCTTTTGAACTCACCTTCCACTTCATGTTTATCAAGAAGCTGCCAATGATGATGAAGAAAACCCCAGTCTACTGCTTTTGAAAGGAATGTTGACACCTCTGACAAAAGAAACCAAGCACCTGGCGGAGCAGTCCACTTTTCAATAGGCATGGAATGACTCATCCAGATAGATTCCGATTGCCTGATTATATTTTGCAGTGCAATAACAATTTTCTGATTCATCCGTTTCTTTTTTCCCAGGTTTGTGCAAATTTTCTTTACCCAAGGGCTCACCTGCCCGTTGCAAACCTCTCTTAGGAGATACAGAATTCCGTCGGGAAAAAGCATCTCCATCTCATTGTCTATAAATTTTCCTTTCATCTTTCTATGCGAAGATACAGTATATGAAGAAGAAGCAGATGCAGCTCTAGATATCCGGTCCAAAACAAGTTCTTGAAAAGTGTTCTCACATTCGTCTTGGATGCTTGATTCATTGTCCGTTATAAGACGGGGAACTGAATGTAGCCACTCGGTTATTACTGCTTCAGAAGAGAACGTTCTGAAAGCCTACATTTTATTAAATAAATTTCATAAATTAGTTCTCAGTTTTTACATATTAGCAAAAAGGAACCAAGAAAAACATATTAGGGGACGATCAGTGAGATACACAACAAATTACGTTTAATAAGACAATAGAAATAAATTTTCAATCATAAAATTCTCCAAAACCATGTCAGGCAGAATTCGATAAAAATACTGGGCAAACTAAGGAACCATCCAAGTAATACCTAAGAATTTGACATAAGTATTACATTCGGAAAAAAAATATAGTCCGAGTGGAACAAACTTATCACAACAGACTGATACGCGTTCTCCATGGATGTAGCATTGTTTCCTTACAAAAGAAACTCATCTTTCTAAGCAACAATGTAACTCAATTTTATCTACTCTACCTAACAATAGATGGTAGAGAATAAAACATAAAGGCTGTCCAACATGAGGGAAAATGAAGAGTTGAAAATTCGTGCATTGTAGTCTTTCTATTCTGACAGCAACATAACAACACCAACCAAAACCTACAGTTCTCATGACAAGATTCTTCCGTAACTACTCAAGTAAAATGAAGCCTATACCTCATATCTTAAATTTTCATGTCAAGTCACTAATTTAAGATAAACTCTCGTGTCTGTCCAATAGATCATGCACACAAAAAAACATGTTATAACTTACGAAAAGTAAATAAACTACCTGTGAAAGAGCTGCAATAGCGGCTTTCCGCATGCTGATAAGTGGATCCGAACAAGCCATGCCCATTGTCTTGAGAACCACTTCATCAATTGCACCTCCGAGAAGAGAAGTCAGGTTAGTAACTAAAAGCAATGCGGCTTTCCTCACAGCTGCCTTATCATCCATACACCTTCTCCTCAACATATCATTCATTGTACCCTCAACATTCTCACCACCAACATTTCCAAACCCCAAAAACTCCTTCAAAACCACACTAGTCCTTTCACCACGGGACAACAAACCCACAAGCTGCGCCAAGCTGGACAAAGCCCGCGCCCGGATCGCACCACTCACATCAGAACACCTCTTCATCAACGCCTCCAAGCACCACAATCCCCACGCCTCACTGCCTTCACTCTCCACACCTAATGGATCCTTCACAGAAGTCATCAAATTCAGTATAAGATCAACCGCCAAAAGCCGAAGATTCGCCTTCCCCTGAGTCATCTGCACCACGTACTTCACAAACGCAATCTGATCCTCAACTTCCACCGCCCTAACAACCTCAATGATGGAGTCCACAGCCAAGGCTCTAGGCTCGGCCCTCTCCGGGGCCTTCTTAACCAAATACCTCGGAAAATTAACCAGCGCTTTCTTAACCCCATCGCACCGTTCACCAAGACTTGTTACAAATTCAAGAGCAAAGCTCCGCGCCTGTGACTTCGCCATGAGAACAAGCGGACAGAGAGACTTCAATACCTCAGCGGCAGAGTTGGAAGGTTCCCCATGCTCAGGTTTGAGAACCTCCCTCAGCACGCGAGAACACAGGTTGAGCAACTTGCTATACTGCGCCGCGTTCCCGCACGCGTCGAGCGCAGTGACGGGGATTTCGGCGATGGTTTGGACAAGCGACCGTAGAGTTTCCGGAAAACGGTCCAGGTGGATAAAGTCCATTACCCGGACTAGCTTCTCCAGCACGCGGAGGAGCAACTTGGGGTCGTGTTGCGAACTGGAGTCGGTCGAGTGGTTGTCGTTTTGGGGATTTTTGGCACGGATCCGTCCAGCACGCTTTCTCTTGCGGTTTTGCGAGGTCTCTTGAGCCGGGCCTGGGTTGGAGTGAGCTTTGCAGGAACGGCGGAGGGAGCGGAGGAAGGAAAGGAAGGATATGGGAGTGAAGAGGGTGAAAACGGGAGCGTTTCGGGCGAGGAGGAGCGAGAGGAAGACATCGGAAGCGAGTAGAGAGTGGTGGGAAGGGGAAGAGTCCATTGCGGAAGCAATTGGAGCGATGAGAGCAGAGGGAGAGAGATTCTTCGATGGAAGCTCATCGTAGAGGCTCTCCGATAGAGAATTGTTGAGGAGAATTTGTAGATCCCTTAGGGTTTGTTCTGAAAGCGGTGGTTGTTCATGGCTTCCGCGGAATTCCTCTATCTCAGAGATTACACGAGCCACAGTTTCCTCCATTTCCATCGTGCTGTGTCTTCCTCCGCCACTGCAAGATCTGTTCAAAATCTATTCCCGCTCAAAAGAACTGGTTTTAATATTGGGCCTATTTTTCTGTGGGCCGAATTACAAGCCCAACTCAAAAAGATTGAAAAGATAAAGCGCATGAAGAGAAGGGTTTTTTGGTAATTGTAAAAGCGCGAATCTACAAACCCTGGACTATATATAGTAGCTGCGTAATCAGGTTAACTCCTTCTGTCTCGCGTCGCTCCGTTCCAGCCTTCATTGCACAAAACCCTCCAGTCGTCGGAGCGATCCGAGAGAAATTCTGCAAACATGTTGGTTTACCAGGACCTCCTCACAGGTAAACTAAACGAACTTTAATTTTTAGATTTGATTTTGCTTCTGTGTTTAGATCTCTGGATTTTATTTTTGATGGTAAAGTATTGAACTTTTTTGGATTACTGGATCTAGATGATTTTTTCGATTTGAATTGATTAATAGCATCGTGTGTGTAATTCAAGAAAATCTGATTTTTTTTATTTTTAAACTTTTATTACCATTAAAGTTTGTATATATAATTCTGATTTGAATGTTTGGGGAAGTCATGTTAGCAGTGATTGTGATTTGCTGGTTGGTATGTTTGTGTGATTCTTATTATTTTATTATTAATTTAATATAGTTTTTTGATACCTTTTGTTGAGTATATTATAGTTGTATCAATGGATTGATCATGTTAACTGTCTTCTGTAGGTGATGAGCTTCTCTCTGACTCCTTCCGCTACAAAGAAATTGAGAATGGAATGTTGTGGGAAGTTGAGGGAAAGGTTAGTCGATTGTTGTGCATTTACGCAGATTTTATGTTACGGATGCATATTTGTTATGCAGATTTTTCTTGTTTATATGCCAAACGTATTATTATTTTAAGCAAAGACGTGCTTATTGGTTTTATGTTGCGGATGCAATTTTTTTACATTCCTTGTGTGTTTTTCAGAAGCTAATGAACTTCTTGTTTATATGTTAAACTAAACATTCTAAGTTCAATACTCCCGACGTGGTTGGATTCATGTTGCGGATGTGATTTTTTAATATGTATTATGTGCTTTTCAGAAGCTATTGACTTTATTGTTTACATGTCAAACGTAATATTCCAATTAAATTCTGCTAAAGTTTTGTTCCATGTCGTAGATCCAATTTTTCTGTCACGTTTTTTTACATTTTTGGTTGCGTGTTGCGGATGCTTTCTCACATTTTTTTTATGATTGTCCGAAGCTAATAATGATTGCTTATGTGATACTTTCAGTTTCACCAAACTTCCCAAACCTTTTTGTTTTGTATTATTTTGTTTCTTTTCATTCTTGTCATATTTTGGATACTTGTATAAGTTAAATCTATATATTTTTCTTCTTTTTGATCTGCAGTGGGTTGTTAAAGGAGCAGTTGATGTAGACATTGGGGCAAACCCTTCTGCCGAAGGTGGTGAGGACGAGGGTGTTGATGACTCGGCCGTCAAAGTTGTAGATATTGTTGACACCTTTAGACTCCAGGTTTGGCAAACCTTGTACCTCTTGTATATTTTCTTATATATAATTTATATTAGTCATTTATTAGATGGTTTAATAATATAGTTATTTTCATCTCTGTAGGAACAACCTACTTATGACAAGAAAACATTTATTGCCTATATGAAAAAATTTATTAAGAATTTGAGTGGCAAACTTGAAGGAGAGCAACTGGAGTTGTTTAAGAAACACATTGAGGGGGCAACCAAATACTTGCTCCCTAAGCTTAAAGAATTTCAATTGTGAGTATTACCTTCAGCGAAATGGAGTTTGTTGTGTTTGATTTTAAATTCTTGTTGGTAGTGCTTAAGTAAAATACTTATGTTGCAGTTTTGTTGGGGAGAGCATGCATGATGATAGTTGCGTGGTCTTAGCCTACTACAAGGACGGTGCCACCGATCCGACATTCCTGTACTTTGCATCTGCCTTGAAGGAGATTAAGTGCTAAGTGGATCGGTATACAAGGCTTATTTACCATCATTTTATCTTTTTCTTTTAAGTTACTTGGAACTTTGCCTTGGTAATTTTGATTTAATGACTAGACATTTGGTACTTATATTTTCTATTAAATTTAAATATTATGGATTGTAGTTTCATTAATTTATGCATTTCGAATGTCGGTGAGAAGGACTTTTTGTTTTTGATGTAATAAATTATTTCCTTTTTTATATCTGTATTTAATTTTGTAATTCCGCATTACAGCATTTTTCAAAATTTTACCAGATAAAGTAGTTGTCATGATCAAAAACTAGTATTTACGACACAGAAATCTACATTATGCAGGGGGGGGGGATGAAATTATTTCTAAATTATTCGCACTTTGGTTGGCTAGCTTTGTCATCTTTTGTTTGTTCTTTCTAATGATTAGACAGAGGAACAGATGTTTGTTATCATCTGTTTAAATGGGGAACAAAGTAGGGAGAGAAAATGAAATTTAAATTAAAAAAATGAAGGTATTTTACCATTATTAATTTTCAGATACGTATAATTATTTGTATCTATGTTTTTGTCTTATTCTTGCCTTGAAGGTTTAGATATGGTAATTTAAGGATGAGATAATGCTTTGAAATGTTTAGATATGGTAATTTAAGGATAAGAAATGATAATAGAGGAATTTCTCTGTACTAAATTTGGATGTCTACTATTAACCATTAATTCTTCTAGATGCCCATTTATTGTTCATAAATAGATAGATCTGAAAGTTTAGACACAATTTGCTATCATAGTTCAAAGTAACTCCGACCTTATATTGTCTTCTGAACAATGCAATTCAAACAACACCAACATAGATTGTCTCTTTGATGTGAAATGTGACCTAACATTCAACTCTGATCCTATTTTACGGCAAAAGCAAAAGCAAGTAATACGATTCCAACCACTCCTTTAGAGGCAAGATCACTAGGATTAAAATTGACAGAAAAAGAGGAATTGTTGGTATATTATAAAATTTAAGTCTACATATTTAAAAGTAAATAAATGGTGCCTTGAAACTTTTGTGAGTTTCAATTTTCTTTTTATTTCCCAAATGTGATTCTTTTGTATGTTTTTCATGTTGTATTGAGATTGAAAAATTTTTGTTCACGAAATATTCGCTTTTAAGAAAGTAATTAATTTTTTTTTAATTTCATCGCTACATAATCTAATTTCATTTTCGAATATATAAATAGAAATAATTTTTTTATTTGTCTTTTTTAAAGTAATCTATACTATTAAATTGACAATTGGAAACACCTTAGACTATCTTAAGTGTTTCATAGATTTTAGGTAAGAAAGATAAACAATGGGTTCATATTTAAAAACACATTCGGCCATCTTAAGTGTTAAATAGATGTGTTCATTATATTTCTTCAATTGCCAACAATGACCATGGTTTCATTATAAAATTTTTGTTTCGATATTTAAAGCAATTCACTCACTCTCTGTATACATGGCAATGTCCAACCTTTACTTGTTATTTGTTGCTTGAGTAAGTTGATTTAGAGGCACACTCTTGTTTTGCATATTAATTTTATTTGTTATCATTTCTAATTATGTATTAGGTTTTCTTATAAAGATATTTTAACTTTGAATAGTATATGTGGTAGTATAAGAAGGAGCAAATCATACTTTCTTAATGGATCTTAAGAGAAAGAATCATTGAGAAAACACCAATTAAACATGAGTATAACACATATATAAGAAATTAACAGTTATTCTAATCTAAAATCTTATGATAACGAATATATGACTATTCATCTTATATGATGTTCAACTTTTTTTTATTTGTATGAAACTTAGATTCATAATTAAATTCCCAACATAATTAAATAAAACATAATTTTAGACTACATTTAAAATTATATTTAATGAGTTAAGAATATCATTATAGATCATATAATTTAAATTATATTCTAAAATGTGTAATTCATAAATGTTTAAAATTATAACCCTTATTAGAGTATAATTTTGAAAAAGTTGTTCCGTATTATCTAATTCTGCGTTAACTTATTTGAAACATGCAATGTGAGAGATTCTCGGTATATCATGAAAGGCGTGAGGTTTTTTTGTTTAAACAATAAATAAAGCAACGGGGTGGAAAAAGAAAATAAAAAAGGAGGAAGCCATGTCCAAAAATAAGGTTTTGGGTTACAAGGAGCTGAGGTTGTTCGTAGTTATATCATTTCATCATTTTTAAATAGTTATTCTAAAATAAAGAAATCAAGTCAAGAAATTATTATTTGATTAAAAAATTATAATTTAATTACCATTACTAATAAATTATATGCAATATAATAAATAATACCATTTGCTACTAAAGAATGTGTTGAGTATTTTTCTTTTTCACTTTCTACCTATATTAAAAATCATACCTTGAAATTGATCTTTGGTAACTTCCAACCCCAATTAAAGAAGAAGAGATATTTTATAAGGGTTTGGTAGAACTGTAGTTCAATCATTTGATATGTAGGTTTTTGAGAGATTCATAATATGAGAAAATGGTATGTTGTTGTGTGATGTACATTTAGAAATGATAGGACAACTAATTTGGTCAATGGATCCATCTTTAGTTTAAATTTGTGTTCCTTCTTAATCCTACCTTTAACTTCTCCTCTCATGCTTTAAGCAAAAGCAAACACTTTTTGCTAAACAATAAGTGAATTGCAATCAATACATGGCAACAAGTTATCTTTTAGATTCATGTGCCTCATAAATGTCACCAAAACAATACACTATTTACTTATTTTAATTGAAATAGTATATAAATTCAATTAAAAATTAAAAGTATTTTCTATTGCACCATTATCCTCATTGCTAAATTTAATTGAAATAAAATTCAATCAAAACATACATATCTCGATTTTCAAAATTATAAATCATAAAATCATAATATACATGCTACGATCTTACGATTTACAATTTTGCAATTCTTTCACTATTCTAATTATATTAGTAATTTTAACCGTTTTTTTAATACTTGATAGAGAGCAAATTTAAAACTCTATAAATACTATAAAACATATTGTGAAGCAGTGAGAATTTATTCAACATTTAACGATTCAGGAGAAATTATATCGATAATAATTATACACCCACCAAAACAAAGTATAACATTAACGTTATTTATTGCGAATGTACTGTTCTCATCATCACTTGCGGTACCCTGTGAATAAATGCTTTGGTAATTATGGATCTTATTTTAAATGTCGTAACACATTTAATAGTAGTAGCGTGAAAATAGGATAAAATATATTAGTCAATCTAGTCTATTATAAGTTAGGATTGGGTTAGATTTAAAAGATAAATAAAATTTTAATATGAATTGATTTTGAATTTAGTGTACTAAAAATTTGACTTAATTTGATTTAATTGGATTAGTTGATTAATTTTTTTTTCTAAATTATATTATTATATTATAACATTTGTTATTTTTTAGATTATTAATCATGGTTTTAAGTTATATTTTATTTAAATTTTAATTAAAAATGTTATCTTTTAAAGAAAAAAAATTGTAATTAAATAAGTTACTGAATCAGAATTAATCTCTTTTTATTGTATTACCTAATAAGTACCGTATGGATCAGGCGTTTCAAAAGTAGCGTCGAAACTTAGGTGACCACCGATGTTTCTTTCATCTTTTTACTCCCGACAGCATTGTCCGATGGTGTAACTCGACCATTCGTCTCTCCACTCCGGTGAGTAGTGCTGGTTCACCGTACGGACGGCGGATCAAGACCAGCCGATTGCTAAACCAATTCGTTAAGACGGAGATTAAGGTAAATAAGGATTAGAGCTATTGGACTGGAATTGGGTCGTGATTAACTATTGACTAATCTCAAGCCCATAGCAAAAACTATAAATATAGGTCAGAGGTAAGTGGTAAACAGGTTGCATTTACTGCGCATTCATTACTATTTCATCAAATCGCCAACAGTTTCTGTACTGACTTTGGCATCAGAGAATCTTTGACAGGTTCTCCCGGACGGCAGGAGTGAACAACGGAGTTTGGAGCGAGACCGGACGGCAAGAAGACAAATTGTGAAGGCGTTTGATGACTTAGCCCAAATAACCGAAACAATCTTATATTACTTAAGAATCAAAACTTAAAATATTTTTTTCTTTTATTTTTGAGACGTCTTTTAACCGTTAAACTATAACAAAACTTTGATTTTCAAAGAAGAAAATGCCTATGGCAATTGATAATTTTATTTGCATAAAATTGAATTCTTAATGTGAAATAGTATATCGTATTGAAAAACAAGTTGAAACACCTACCTACCTGGTATTTGTGGGAACACCTACTTCTACCACATAGTAAATGGTTGTACCTAATCTTCATGTAAAAGTGTTGGTCCTGAGATTTCGTAGCCTTTACCTTTTGGCGTACCCATATTTATTACAACCCTAAAATCAATGTCCAAATCTATAAAGAAAAATATGAATGCTATAATTATTATCTTTTACAAAAAAGCCATATGTGATATATTTAAACAAAGATATATACTATATTATGAAAATATACTTTTATTCGTCTTGGGTAAATAAATACCACTCTTATATAATAGTTATTGTTGACCAAATATATCTATTTTTTTAGTTCTATATGAACATTTTTTTTATAAAGAGATTTTTTCTCTTCGTTATGTAACAGTGCTCTTTTATCAAAGTACTATTTGAAAATAAATTGAAAAGGAGTAAAAATAAATTGGATGTACGCAAACAAATTTAAATAACATTATTTTCACTTCCCTCAACATAAGGTTATAATGACAGAAAAATATCATTTCAAATAATTTGCAAGATATATTAGATTTCACTTTAAAGAGATTTGATATAATTGATAGTTTTTCTTTTCAAATATATATCTTTAATTTTATTTTTCTATCAATTTTTTTACTATAATATTTATACAAATTAATCGTCACAAAAATAATAACTAATACTATAGTCTATAACTGACTAAAGTTCACTGGATTCTCGAAAACTGAACGGTTATTAATAAATAATTACTGACAGACCGGTAAATAGCAAGCAAATTAAGTATATTTAGAAATAAAGTATGTTTATCAACTTTTTGGTTATGATTAGACCTATGTTAATTAAAATCTTCTTATAAAATTTATAAATATTAATTTAAAATAATAAATAAAGTGATTATAATTAATTCTTACCAAACTATTATATATTGACTTAAGAATTCGAGTATTTTTACGAATAATTCTCTGCATGATATAAAAGAGTACTAAAATGAAGACTTAGATTACTAAAGAGTTTGGAGATTGTTTGAGGTTTATTTGGAATTTGGTCTCAACCCTATTACCAAAATCAAAGAATTAAAATGGCATCACCCAAAATCAAATTCTAAACCTCATAATCAATAAACATATTAAAGACAAAAATAAAATTATAAAATATAGTCACATGTAAATCAATCTATATAAATAGAATCAACTTAAATTTAAAAGTTTATTTCTTTTACCGTCAATAAAAAAATACAACATAAATATAATTAAGGCAATGAGTACAATATAAAAAAAATTATTGATATTCATGTATAAGTAAACCATAATGTGAATGTTTACCACTCGTTTAGTTAGTTTATATATATATATATATATATATATATATATATAAACTAAATATAAAAAATTAAACGTGGTTCGTATTCATCTGGTTTAAATTTAATATAAAATTCAAACCTAAGAAAATCACAGTATTTTGTGTATTGATTCGAATAATTTTTGTGAGTTTTCTTATTAATAAAATTGTGTAGCATTTTATAATAAAATTTGTAAAATAGAAAGAAACGTGACAAAAAAAAAGTCTACGTAATTGTTATTGTATTCACATATTTTTATTTTTATTTTCGTATTATTTTTAGTTTAAGTTATAAATATATTACAAACAATCTTCAAAAGGAAATATTTTGATTTACTGAACTGTTTGATTTATTCTTTTATTTTCAACCTATATATCTGAACTCAGTCGTTTAGTTAAAAAAAAATCTAATTTTTAGATACTTTTTTTAATTTCTTGTTATTAATTGGTTTTCAACTAGCATAGTGGACATTGGATCTGCATATCATATTTAAATATAGGAAAGTAATCAATAGTCCTCACGTTCACATGCATAAGTTTCAATGTTATTCGATGTCATATTTAAATATTTAGGCGTGAATTTAAGTTTATATTATGTTAAGACATAAAAATAAGAAATATTTATATTAAGAATGTTTTTTCTTGAAATTAAAATATTAATTTCAAGAGACTTATACTTAGTAGAAAAATCATTGAATATTCAAATATAAGTTTAAGTCTCTTATATAATATAATTTATTATAATGTAAGAAAAGATATAAGATGGTAATAAATTTACTTCATTATTTATATTTATTTTTTTCACAAGTGTCTAAAATTTCAGTTTTTAATTTGTCAATGCTAACTTTCTTTATTTATATTTATTTTTTGGTCATGTGTATAAAATTATTTTACCTTTTTAACTATTTATTTTATTTTTAAACACATTTTTTCCAAAAATAAAAATATATTTTTTAATATTTTCTTCTTTTTTAATCTAACTCTTTTACAAGAATAAATTATATTTAAAGTATTAATTTATTATATTATTTATTTCATTTTTAATTTTATGTTTTGTGATTTCTATTTATTTGATCATTTACTATATAATATAATCAATAAATTATAATTTTAGTTCTTAAGTAGCATTATTAGTTTTTTAAATTTAAAATCTTCATATCAATCTCAAAATCGATAGTATATATAAAGTTGGAATTATTTTGTTCATCTCCAAATCGATAATATGTGTAAAGTTGGAATTATTTTGTTAATCTCCAAATCGATAGTATATATAAAGTTGGAATTATTTTGTTCATCTCCAAATCGATAATATGTGTAAAGTTGGAATTATTTTGTTAATCTCCAAATCGATAGGATATATAAAGTTGGAATTATTTTGTTAATCAATTTATATTATATTTGAAAAATATTTAAAAAATTAGTTGATTTTTAATACATATTATATGAGTTTATTAATATACATTAGAGGAGTATGTTTATACACTGATTAGACGAGTTTAACAATATGTATTAAACGAATTTATCAATACACTGATTAGACGAGTTCAGTAATATACCTTGCATCAGTGTGTTTATACACTAATTTGTATTTTTAACAAGTTTACTATCATATTTCTTCATATCCTCTATATTTTTAGGTAATCTACTATATTTTTTCACATGTTTTATCTTTTATATTTTTATAAAGTCCATTATTCATAATTTTATAGACATATTGACTCTTTAAATACAAATAATTTTTCTGGTTGATTATATTAAAAACTTAGTTATAAACTTATAATATTTTTTTTCTCAACCTCTAAATTTATTTTAATAAAACACCAGTTTAAAACTAGGTGAGTAAAATATAAAAAAAGTTAAACAATGTATAAAATATGAATAAAAATAAAAAATTAAATAATATATAAATAAAAATACATTAAATATGATTATTATTTATACACTGTATAACTTTTTTATTTTTATTAGACTCATACTTATATACCTAACATAAGTGATTTCAAATATTAGATCTAAACAACTTAAAGAATCTAAGAAATTACAAATTTAAAAGTTGAATAAAATCATTCAATTAGCTATCTGATGTGGATTAAAAAAAATTGTATGATTTAGTAATTTGCAATCTATGTTAATTTTGTAAACACACTATTGTTTATTGAGCTTTATATTAGGCTGAGTTTATTCCTTTCTGGAAATTCATGTGACGCCCATATGTACTTTCACAGGAAAAAACATCTTTGGTTCTATATCCGAACATAACCAAAGCATTCAAATTACAAAAAGACATAAAATAGTACAAATGTAACCTGCTAGACAAAAGAATTGTCCCCAATGGCTGTGAAATATCTTCAAAAATTCAGTTGCCCAATGTTAACCTCACTCACTTATCAAAACATATTTTAGATTTTAACTTTCCAATAGAAAAATAAGAATCAAACTTTGTTTTATTTCATATTCAATAACCCTAAAAATAAAAAATTTACTAAGAATACATTAACAACATCTCTACAATAATACATATATAGCTGTAATGTCAAAACACAATTGTTTCGGTTTCGAAGTTGAGTTACTCCAAATACTTTCACAATTTGCTACTCGACGCCGTTCAATTTCGCTCTCTGGTCTCCTTCTTCACCTTCATTAAACAATCCAATCGCTAACTTTATATCACTAATAAATTAACAGTAAATGCGAACCACCTACCTCTTACCTTTGACCTGTATTTATAGTTTTCGCCATGGACTGGGATTAGTGAGATCTTAATCACGGTCCAATTTCGGCCCAATGACTTTAATCGCTACTTACTTTAATCTTTGGGTAAATGATTACAAGATCTTTACGGTCGTTCATCCTTAACCGTCCCGTCAGATTTGTCATGCGGTAGTTATATGACTGTTCGGCTAGATTAGCCACACGGTAATTCTATGACTGTCCGGCCCATCTGGTACAACAATAAATGCATAACACTTCATATATTGATGAACGATTAAATAAACTTTCGCATATCCCATCAAAATTCATACTGCCCCAAACTCATTGACAAAAGAAAACAATCTTAATCTACATCTTAGTTATTTATTATCTAGATTATTTATCGTGAGTTTTTTTTTAAAACATGAAAACTTACATAAATATTCTTTATTAAGTTCCCGTGTTACAAAACCGGAAATTCACATGTCTTTAACACAAATTCTTGCATAATCATGTAGGGTTCAATTTAGTTATTATAAGAACAAGAAACACATGTTAGATGCATATTCTAATTAATAAAACTATGAAAAGCTAAAAAAAAATAGTTACTCAAACAATTATGTTTAATCTTAATTGATTATATCAATGTTTATGTAAAACTTTTTTATTTGCAATTAATTAATTGAGTTTTGAAAGAAAAAAAAAACACTTGGAATTGATTCAGAACAAAATTAGTAGATTAATGTTTAAATATAATCTATTAAATCATGCTCCCTTCACTATTATTCTCTTTTGAATTCTTTACGTATTATACTCATTTCTAACTCTCATATCTTTTCTTTTGTTTTTGAAAAAAATAATCAAGTTAAACATAAACTTGTTATCTGTGCTTTCGTTTTTTTTATCTCACGAGTTTTTGTGTACTTATTTTTTATTATTATAGAAGAAAATTTTATCTCTTATATGTTTTTTCAAACCGGCTTTTAGTTGTGACTTGGTTATCACAATTTTTTTTAATAATTATATCTCTTAATTTTTATTATAAGAGTTTATTTTACTTATTTATTATTTAATTCGTCTTATTTTAATTTTTTATGTTTCTATAGTTATAACAAAAAGATTATTTTTTTCAATTATTGAAAATCATAAGACAAGATTACTAATAAAATGGAAGATGAATTTCTTGTAAACAATATAATTATTTATATTGAAAAATAAATAGTTGAAAATTTTAATTTTAATTCAATTATTGACTAGTTCAGTAATTTAAAAGAATGAAGGATAATCCTTTAAACATGTATGATATTTTTTATAGTTACATAATTATGTATTCATTTTTATTGTATTAGTAATATAATTAAATATAAAAGATTTGAATTTATTATTTTTGTTTCTGCAAAATTATTGGTCTGTCACGGTATACTTATAACCGCTTTTTACTTTAAATCACTCCACTTCTTAGAATTAAAAAATATTTTTAAAAAAAATATACATAAACGTGAGAGAAATTAATCAAAAGTATTGCAAATGAGTTTTTGATCTTTCAAATCAAATAAAGATTCTTCTTTTAAAACTATAGGTGTTCTTATACTCACAATCCATGGGAGTTTGTTCCTTTTTCTTTATTGTATTTTCATGTATTTGAATTTTGCACCCAATTGGTGTGTTATAGGTAATTATAGCTAGCCATTACCTAGTATTTCTTTGTGTATCTTAAAGAGTTTTTCAAGAGAATGTTAATACATATTCAATCAATATTGCTGTAATAAAACTGGACGTAAAATCTTAAAGAATCTAACTATTATAAATAATGGTGTAATATTCTCTTATCATTTCTTTTAATTTTCTTTTTTTGTTTAAAGAGTGTCATTAAAAACTATAATAAGAATTTGTTATGATTATCAAGAACTTTTTCTTTTTATTCCAAAAGTAATATATATATATATATAGGGGTTTGCTAACGCGCGTACGTCTGTTTTTCAGTTGGTACATTTTAGCAATGTGTACCGGGTTTTAGTAGACAAAAATATCCCTATATATCATGGATTCTAAGTTTTAAGGTTAAGGGTATTTTAATAATTTTCATTCTCAAAACTAAAAAAAAAAAAAGAAACCCCCAAACCCTTACTCACCTCTCTCATTCCTCTCAACCCTTTCTTTTTCCTCTTTCTCACCCCAATCTTTTCTCTGTCATCCCTACTGTAGCTCCAATTGAAAAAATCAGAAACACTTGCCCTTAAACCATCTTACGTTTTCATCTTATAATTATTGTCTTATTTAATTTTATCCAATTTTCACAAGTATAAAGGAATTGGTAATTGACCTGGAAAAAATCAGAAATACTCTACTGTTAAACAATTTCTTACAAAAAAATGATTTTATAATGAGTTTTTATTTTATAATTTTTGTAAGGAATTGGTAATTGGCTTGGAAAAAAATCAGAAACACTTGTTGTTAAACAATTTCTTACAAAAAATAACTTCATAATGAGTTTTCATTTTATAATTTTTGTCGTATATAATTTTATCTAATTTTCACAAACATAATGACATTCGAAAGAAATGGTAACTGGCCTGAAGGGATTTTTTAGAGATGATGACATATAAAATTAGAGAGGTTAGTGGAGATGGTGAAATTGAAGAGATCTTGAAGGAACCTTTGCCTAAAGGTGAATATGTCAATGACTCAACTCTTTACAAAGGCAATTTTTTTAAAGACAAGTGTTTCTGATTTTTTCAATTGGGGTACAGTAGGGATGACAGAGAAAAGGTTGGAGTAACAGAGATGAAAGAGAAAGGATTGAGAGGAATGAGAGAGGTGAGTAAGGGTTTGGGGGTTCTTTTTTTTTTTTAAGTTTTGAGAATGAAAATTATTAAAATACCCTTAACCTTAAAACTTAGAATCCATGATATAAGAGTATTTTTGTCTACTAAAATCCGGTACACATTGCTAAAATGTACCAACTGAAAAACAGGCGTACGCGCGTTAGCTAACCCCATATATATATATATATATATATATATATATATATATATATATATATATATATATATATATATATATATATATATATATATATTAAAAACAACTAATTCACCTCCACAGTTAAACATCTGGTTTCTTTCTTTTAACACAAGTCAGTAAAATATTTATGAAAAATATAAAATATACCCGTGTATTCAGTGAAAAAACTTAAGTGAGAATTTTTTGTAATATTATAATGTATTTACACGTTTTTTTTCTTAAATAACTAAAGATATATTACATAAATAATATGCGAAGCATGTAAAAATATTAATTGTTTAATCAAATAGTAGTGGTAGCATGACACACTTTTATATTCATTTGGCACAAAATACAACAATAAAACAATCATTTGTAAAGATTTGTATTTAAAGAAGAATAAAAAATAAATAAAGATAATGTCAAATGAATATAAAAAATTTAAGAGTGCTTCTAGCTGTACCTTACCAGTCTCATCCTACCCCTCCCAAATGTTTTATTATTCCAACTCTGCCCCTCTCAGAATGTGGATAATCTTTTGACTGTTGTTTGTTTGTATGTGTTGTTTGTATGTGATATTTGTATGTGATGTTTGTTTGTATGTGCTGGGATGCATTTCTGGGTTGGATGTCATTTTGAGTTGGATGAGATGGAAGTCGAGACCTTAACTGCAATGGTTGAAAGGACGTCGGTGCTGGGTTGGATGCATTTATGGGTTGGATGGGATAGAGGTCTGGATTGAATGGGTTGGATGTGACGAAGGTCAAGTCGAGACGTGGTTGAGAGCACGCCGGCAAAAGAATGATTGCAGAGTTCAGCGAAAAAGCAGTTACAGAGGTTGCTGCACTTGGAAATTGGGTTGAGCGTCAATCGTAACCACAATTGAAGTGCGGTTCACATCGCGTCGCAATTGAAAGCGCAGTTCACACGACACCGTGGTTGGAATTGTGGTAACCGCACTTGAAAGTGTGGCTCGTTTGGACACAACTGGAAATGCGGTGAATGTTTTTTATTCTCTTTCTTTTTGTTTTGATTTACTATCTTTTGAATTTGATTTGTTTTCATTTTTCTTATTAGTTTAAAAACTAAAATTTACACATAATAAATATCTTTTAAATAAATAGATAATTTCAAAAAAATTGCATATTAACAAACAAATATAAATTTCAAATTAATTATATTATAAATAATATTTAAATAAATATCAAATATAATAAAAATTAAAAATGTTAACAATTCAATATAAAAAGTTAAAAAAAACCACAAAAATACAACAAATTAAATTTAAATTAATAAATGAATAAAAACAAAAAATACACAACAAATAACTAAATAATAATCCATATTAAAAAATAAAATATTAATAAATAATTATAGATTCAAAAACTTTAAAAAACAAATTAAATTTTCAAAAAATTCAGAAAAAATAATTATATTAAAAATAAAATTTAAAAAAATATGAAATACAAAAATAAAATACAAATTACAAAATATTAACCAAAAAATGTTTAATATTTAAATAAACTAATAAAAAATATAAAAAGAAAATAAAATTAAAAAACAATTAAATATAATAAATGTAGAATAAAAAAATTTCATCGCACTTCCAAGTGCAAAGCAAATAAAATTAAAAAACAATTAAATATAATAAATGCAGAATGAAAAAGCTTCACCGCATTTCCAAGTACGAGAACCGCATTTCGAACTGCGTGCATGATTTACCGCACCTCCAATGCGTTTAGAATATTTCAGAGTGTGGACAAAATATTATGTGTTCTGACCGGGTAATAGGGACACAGTTGAAATGATACAAAAATTGGGAGGTGCAGGACGAGACTGATGAGGTGCAGGAAAAAACACTCAAAATTTAAATGTGTCAAAATAATATTTTTTTAAACAAATTATTTAAATATGTACCAGTTATATGTATATAATA
Organism: Vigna umbellata; assembly: GCF_029865625.1. NCBI lineage: Eukaryota > Viridiplantae > Streptophyta > Magnoliopsida > Fabales > Fabaceae > Vigna > Vigna umbellata. The sequence continues at coordinate 3,478,531 of NC_142166.1, forward strand.
TATATATATATATATATATATATATATATATATAATATAATTATATTGTCAAGTATATTAAGTTATGATTATACTTTCGAGTTGGTCAAATGCGAATGAGTCCATAAACCTATCAAGATTAGAATCCATGGATATGGTGATTGAATGTTTAGAATGAATCAATTGTTGGGATACAAACAAAGTCTCACATCGGTTAAAAAAAGAAATAGATATGAGTTTATATACACATAGATATCTCCATTGGTAAGAGGCATCTTATAATAGTATCAAAAGTAAATCCGTAAGGGTTTGGCCCAAAACAGACAATATCTCTTCAGTGTGGAGATATGTGTATATCAAACCTAAAGAGTTTGACCCAAAGTGAATAATATCTTACCAATGGAGATATGTGTATATCGAACCTCCCAACGTCAATTTTCATTATATCATGATTTTGTTTTCTGGTTTATACCAGACGGCAAAACGTATAACCCAATTTTTTTACTCACCTACTTTGACACTTTTCACCCATTTCTTGAAATATTCTCTGCAGAAATGTGATGAAATCATCCTTTAAAAGAACAAAAGTGAAGAATAATGATAATAAGCACGAAGGAAAGTAGGCACCAGCCAAAAAGAGAATGAAAAAGAGGTTGTAAAGTAAGATAGTTGAGGTGCGTTTGTTTGATTAATTATTTCCAATTATGCATGTAGGTGGTGAAATAAAAGGGTGGGAGAGTGGGAGGGCATATCAGACATTTCCAAACCTTTCGGTAAAAGCAGCACGAGCCAGTTAGTTCAACGTAGCCGTTTTATAGATTTGAAAATTAGACGATTATCATTATTAAATTATGATATTTAATGTTTTATTAATCTCCAAAATTTCCATTCAGAGGGTTTCTCTCTCTTCTTCTCGCTCGCATTCTCCTTCTTCCGCCATAATCGCCCAAGCAAGTGGAATCAAATTCGTCGCGCTCACTCCTTCCAACGACGCCGTTTCAGATCTGAATCGCCGCCGTTTCGGAGATCCACAGTGCCGGCATTCTCCGTTCAATTCACGCACCTTTCATGCTCTTCGCGTGAGCCTCGTCGTTTTATCTCTTTTCATTTTCGTTTCGATTTCTTTTGTTGCTATCGTGGTCCTGATTTCAACGATTCGTTCGGTGTGCAGCTCGTGCGCACAGATCTTGAAAATTGGCGCCTCAACGACGTTCGCAGCGCCACGCGAGTGGCCAGATGCCGCAGGGCAATGCCGCCGCCGCCGCACTGTTAGACCACGGCGGCGATGCTGGAGACGCCGTCATGGCGCGGTGGCTCCAGTCCGCCGGCTTGCAGCATCTCGCCTCTCCTCTAGCTTCTACCGCCATCGATCATCGCCTCCTCCCCAACCTTCTCATGCAGGTGGTGCTTAACCGCATCGTCAGCGTCTTTGATTTTGCAGTGTCTCGATGTTTAATTTAATTTCTGTTAGTTGAGATGATTCCGTGTATAATACTCAGCGTTTTGTTTTCTTCTTTTGTTTAGAAGGTGTTAACTAGCGTATCACGCTATTGCTGCTTGATTTATTTGTTTATTTTTTTGATAATTTTTTGTTATTATTTATATTTTGTTATTTTTTTTGTTTGCTCTTTGCTTGATAAAGGGGAGTTTGGTTGACTATGCGTGTCGTAAGGTTTTTTCCTGTTTTGGATGAGTTTGAGTAAGTTGAAATTTTGTAGTACTTGCTTGTAGGTTATATTACTCTATATGATTCTTCAGCTGTCCTGCATTTTGAGGGGTGATTATGGTACGGTCTTATTTTAGTTAGAAGCATGCATTGAGTGCGCAGTATGGGTTGAATTTGCTAAATTTTGTTTGTTCTTATTTATGATGGTAGTTCACGAGGTGACAAAGATGATTGTGATGTTCTTGTAGGGTTATGGAGCACAGTCTGCTGAGGAGAAGCAGAGGCTTTTGAAGTTGATGAGAAACCTCAATTTTAATGGGGAGTCTGGTTCAGAGCCATATACGCCCACCGCCCAATCTTTAGGTGGAGTGGCTGGGTCGGATGGGTTTTATTCTCCTGAGTTCAGGGGCGATTTTGGAGCCGGGCTTTTGGATCTTCATGCTATGGACGATACAGAGCTTTTGTCTGAGGTATGGATATGATTTGGTGTATCATATCATAATGGTCTGTTCATTCATCTAAGCCAATCGACTTAGTTTGGTTCAAGTACTATTACCATAGTTTATTGGGAAAGTATCTTCAACATGTGATTTTGACACGTTGTCATATCTATGTATTGGATAAAATAGATCATGCTACTTTCTAGTTCGTTATGAAAACTCTAGGTTTGTTGATGGGTAAAATCCTAGGTAATAGAACCAGTAATTCAGACAGTAATGATGAATCTGAATGTCTGAACAAATTTAGAACTTTTGTTTCAGTTATTTGTTTTAGTTGTGCATGTTTACTTTCGGGATCCCTTTACCTTGTATTCGTGCATTTATCTTAACTTTCTTTGAGTAGTAATGCATGGTAGTGTCTGGCCAGTGGGCTTCTGTTTTCTGTTAGGTTGGCATTTGGGTTAAGAATATTCTTTTTGTTTACACTTTTAATTACAAGAGCGTCACATCAAAATTTTGTTTATATAAGAGTGAAAACAAACATAAAAATTATTTTTTCAAACTAAATGAACTCTCTGTTTTAGGAGCTTTTAGCTTCTACTTTTGGTCTGTTTCTTTATTCCAAATCCCAAGATCTAAGAATACATTACACAAAAAAATTAATTCAATAACTAATTTTTTAGCTTGAAAAAATTTTAGAATTACCAAAAAGCTTTAACTTTTTAAACCTCTTAATTTTAACTTCAGCTTTAAAATAGCTTTCACCTGCTATAAAAGTCATGTCGGACACTACCTAAGCATTTTTATTTGGATGTATTTGTTGTCCTAATTCTTTTCGTTGTTTTCAGCATGTAGTTTCAGAACCTTTTGAGCCATCGCCTTTCATGCCTGGAGATGCTAGAGTATTTGAAGACGATTTTTATCCAATTAACAACAAACTGGAAAGTGGGGAAGCAGATGCTGACACATCAATTTCCGTACCAATCAATGAAAAAGAGTATAGCACAAGGGAAAACAGTGTTGCTAAAATTAGAGTTGTGGTATGTCAAAATTTCATAGACATAACTTCATCTTTTATGTCTATAGCATAACTTCATCTTTTATGCATGAATTTCTTATTTTTCGTGTGCTGCCTTGGGGACTTAACATGCATAGAGTACATTTTTGAAGTTTGATTTCTGTCCTCCATTCCCCTACCATTTTCTCTACTGATTCTATCAAATTAATTAATTGGACACCTGTATATATTAAATTAGAGTGCGCTCATGATGTACACTGTCGTAAGGCAAATGTCATCTTTTTTCTCTTTTAATTTCAATTCCCTTGACTTAATTGGACATATCTTATGTATATTGTCAATTTCTCTTAAATATTATCCATACATTGTCTATAATTTTAAACAGTTCTCCCTTAAATAACTTTCTTTCATTTTGTAATTTTAAAGTTTACTTGATTTAAAAATATTCGAGCTAGCATTAGATACTTGATAGATAAGAAGTTCAACTTGATTCTTTAAGATTCGAATTTATTGTTTTTTGATGCATGTTTTTAGGTACGCAAAAGACCATTAAACAAGAAGGAGCTAGCTAAGAAGGAGGATGATATTGTAACTGTATCTGACAATGCATATTTGACAGTCCATGAACCCAAACTAAAGGTTTGTTTAGATATTGGATTTAAGCCTTATATTCCATTGAAATAAAGGTTGAATTTTATCTTTTTATTTATATTCTCATTTTATTTACTGCTACGAGATCTGATTGTTCTATCATGATGAAAAGGTTGATTTGACAGCTTATGTGGAGAAGCATGAGTTTTGTTTTGATGCTGTGCTTGATGAGCATGTTGCCAATGATGAAGTAAGACTTAATCCTGTCCTAGACTAAATTGTTATTTAATAACATATTTAGGTATTTTGACACCGTCTGTTGATTTCTTTGTTTTTGGTGGAATTTGAGGTTTTGTGAAAGTAAATGATTGTCTCTGTCTTGGTCTTTATTTGCTTGATTTATGACGTGATCGGTTTATAATGACAGGTATACCGAACTACTGTTGAACCAATTATTCCTACAATTTTCGAGCGAACCAAAGCTACCTGTTTCGCTTATGGTCAGACAGGTAAAAGGAATTTGTATGCTATTGATGTTATACTAGTACCAAACTATTAGTTACGAGTTTCACATTTCAAAGGTTTTAGCTTTTCATATCATCTATCTATGTGTTTCTTTTTGGGTTTAAATTTAGTAGTTTTTGTTTATACTTTATAGTATTCTATGCTGGTTGTCAGTGTGAGAATCCAGTGAACAAGGGAGGAATGCAGTTCTTTGTCTATTTTTGGGAGGGGAAGAGTGTAATGTTGTTCCTAGCTGGCATATGTGTTTATGGCCTCTAAATTCAACATCTAAAATATTATTATTGTTGAGATACTCGATGACAAAATTTTTGACCAATGTAGTCCTTCTATAGTTTAGAAAGTTTCCAACTTATGAATCTGATTTTGTTTGGTTAAATTAAAACAGGTGAAAAATCTAAAAAATGGTATCAAAGTGTATCCTAAAAGTATGAAGCGGTGTGGTGTTAGAAATTGTTTTAGTTACAATCACCTCTGACCTGCCTTAATTGAGGCCTATCTGATCTGCCATTATTGTAGGCTCAAGACTCGGGTAATTTGGTCCACATCAGTTAGAGATATGATCAATGTAGCCCTTGTAAGACTTGGTTAGTTCTTACAAATTGTTTTGTGGGGTTGAGTAAGTAGTAAGGCCAAATTCTAAGAATTCCAATATGTAAAATGCTCATTTGTTAATGGGGAAATCATGGAGTTTCAGTTATAGAGGAAGGACATTGATAGAAGAGTAGAATCCGGATAATATTCTCTTCTGTATGGTGATTTGTTACATTGTGGTGATAAAGTCTAAGGCACTAACCCATTTTATACTAATCATAATAACTAAATAAGAAAAAAAATCATGAAATACATGGAAATAAGGAAACCAAGGATATAAGGAAACTAAGCCTAATAGATGTTAAGGAAATATGGAAACTATTCCTAAGGGATAATATAAGACACTCCCAAAATATAGTCAACATTTTCTTATATTGTAACAGTTCAGAGGGTTGGAAGATATTAATGGCCCTGCTGTAGATACAGTTGATATTTTGCATCCAGTGATAGATGAGATTATGCTTTAAATTGAGTGTTTGAAATTTATCCTGAAAATAATTTTTAAATAAAACTGTATTCGTATTTGTCTTCAGCATATAAGAATGTTCATTTCATGTTCCATTGATATGCTTGATCCTCAAGCAGCTACCACACCTTTTTTATTGTGATGCTCATAATGCTTTGCTTTCAGGAAGTGGCAAAACATACACAATGCAACCCTTACCACTCAGAGCTGCTGAAGACCTTGTTCGACAATTGCATCAGCCAGTTTACCGGAACCAGAGATTTAAATTGTGGCTCAGCTATTTTGAGATATATGGAGGAAAGCTTTATGATCTTCTTAGTGAAAGAAAGTAGGTATTCAATCTTTTATACAAATACGCTGGGTATGCCTTTTGTATAAGTTCTTTATATATTGATATGGGGCTTAATTAGGAGACAACATTTTTAACGTTTGCGTTGAGGGTTCAGTTGCTTTACTAAAGAACTGTTCTAATATCAAGTATGAATCTAACTTTATCCTATATCCTGTATTCATTTTTCTCTGTTACTGGCCCCCATATGTGGATGTATTATCTTATCTATGTAGATTAGTACTTCTACCTCCATGTTTTACTTTCTCTTTGGTTTACAGTGTTAATGTATTGTTGAATGGTTGTATTTATTTTATTACTATATATGAATAGGAAACTTTGTATGAGGGAAGATGGACGACAGCAGGTTTGCATTGTAGGACTGCAAGAATTTGAAGTTTCTGATGTGCAAATTGTCAAAGAATTCATTGAAAGGGGAAATGCTGCAAGAAGTACAGGATCCACTGGTGCAAATGAGGAGTCCTCCAGGTCACATGCTATCTTACAACTGGTTGTAAAGAAACACAATGAAGTGAAAGAGAGTAAGCGAAACAATGATGGGAATGAGGCAAGAAGTGGGAAGGTTGTGGGGAAAATTTCTTTTATTGATCTTGCTGGAAGTGAACGAGGTGCTGACACTACTGATAATGATCGTCAGACACGGTACTTCTGCATTTAAATTAATTGCTTAATTTTTAAACTCTTGAAAAAAAAATTGAATTGCTTGATAAGACTACTCTTAGAATTTGGGTTTATAACCTAACTCAGCTTCACAAAACTTACTGATGAGGTCTGTCAATCTTGTAAGCTCTTTTTAAGTCATATATCTAATTGATGTTGGATTAAACACCATCCTTAATGCAACTAAGGCAATCTTCAAAGAGGTTGACATTTTTTCAACACTACCCTCCTACCAGCCTGGTGGGTGGAAAATGCCAATTACCCAACTAATTGCTCAGGACATGTCTCTAAATACAATTCAATTAATGCAAGCTAGGGTTGAACACGATGAAGGTGTTAGGCCAACAACTCTACAATAGTCTTTGCTTGAAGAATTTTTTAAGAACTCATTCACTACATATTGACAATTCGCTGCATCTTCTGAATTTTTGGGTGTGGTATTAAAATGGATCAATATCGAATGTAAGTCAATGGACTATTCCACTTAGTGGATTAATCTTTTAAGTTGGGTTTTCATCACGTGCTTAAGTTAATGGCTTAGGCAGAAGTGCCTCATGACTTAAGTAACACATTCTTTGGGACTCAACTCCTCCATCCCTTTGAAGGGTCTATGTCCAGGGCAACTTCACTTTATAGACACCGACTCAACATCTCCTGCTACATCACTCACCTATTACTATGTGGTGTATTGCACCTTAAACTGCCTATATGTATAGCCCTTCTAGAGGTTAAATTTTAAACGGAATCACCCAGGGGGAGCCTAGCCCGAAAGAGTAGTAATTCATTAGGCGGAGGGGCTCAAGATGTGAGACTCACAAGAACACTTTATATCCACTTAACACGTGAGGAAAATCAATCCAAAGGACAGGTCCTCAAGTGGGAGGGTCTCATTTTTAAGTGCCACATAAAGCTCCCTTCTTAAATGTGAGAACCAAAAGAAAATTACGCATGTATTCTTAGTCTCGTTTAGAATTTTGAGTCATTATTTTCTTGTGTTTCATACTTTCAAACTGGATTTAATAGTATAGTTTGTCATGTTGCACAAAAAACTATATCTAGATGACAGTTGAGGCCCAAATGCTTAAATTTTAAAACATTGATGCTAGGAATCTACAGGTGGCCTCCTTCCAGGATAGATTTGTAAAATTTTAGATAATGCAGAATTACTTTACAAATATAAACCAAATGTACAAACATCTTGGCTGCTGTTAATGTATTTTTAGCATGTTGTCTTGATGTAACTACTGAAAACAATATTTCATCCACTCTTTCTGATCAAGAACTTTTTATTATATTAACTATCAATTTACTCTGCAATTTTTCATCTATCACTGCTATAGGATTGAAGGAGCGGAAATCAACAAGAGCCTTTTGGCTTTGAAGGAGTGCATCCGTGCTTTAGACAATGATCAAATTCATATTCCATTTCGGGGAAGTAAACTCACAGAAGTGCTTCGGGACTCCTTTGTCGGTAACTCAAAGACTGTAATGATCTCCTGTATATCTCCGGGTGCTGGATCTTGTGAACACACGCTTAATACCTTGAGATATGCAGATCGGTATGTGTTTGTTATGTGCTCTAACATATTGTTTCGTAGCATGGTCCCTCCTTTTTTTTTTTTGTGCACATTCATTTTTTATTATACTAACTATTCTATCATAATGTGAACAGAGTTAAAAGTCTGTCCAAAAGTGGGAATCCTAGAAAAGACCAGGTTCTGAATCCTGCTCCACAAACCAATAAGGAGATTTCATCCACATCATCTATTCCAGCTAGTGCTGGTGCAGAGGATTTTATCCATCAACGTCAAGAGAAAACAATGGACATAGGCAGGAAATTTGTTGAAAGGGAAAATTCTTCGTACAGCTCTGCTGCTACTGCTGTTGACAAACAGCCGTTAAGTTTTTCTTCAAGTTATCTATCAAATGGGCGAGAGGAGAAAGGCTTGCCTTCTGCTTCATTGGACCGGGATAGGTTTGAACTGAAGAACTCGTATGGTGACTCCACCAGTCAAAAGATGAACTCTTACTCACAAATTGATACAGGTGAGAAATTGCAAAAGGTGTCTCCGCCACGCAGAAAAGGGTCTAAGGATGAAAAATCTGAAAGGCCTGCAAATTGGATGAAAAGGGATGCCAATGGTTCTGATCCCTTCACTACAAGCTCCAAGCAGCAGAGCACGGGGAACTATAGCACTGTGTCTAAGGATGAAAAGTCTGATAGGCCTTCAAACTGGATGAAAAGGGATTCCAGCAGTTCTGATCTTTTCACTACAAGCTCCAAACAGCAGAGCACAGGGAATAATGTATCTAAGGATGAAAAATCTGAAAGGCCAGCAAACTGGATGAAAAGGGATGCCAGCAACTCTGGTATGTTCTCTACAAGCTCCAAGCAGCCGAGCACAGGGAACTATAACAATATTACGACTGGATCCAGGCCTTATGAAGGAGAATCCTCTCCTAACGGGAATATCAATGCAGTACTTGAGGTTTGTCAAATATATGGAATTACTTATTCTTTATCAAATTTTACTTGAACAATGAACTTGTTTGTGCTGGTTTTGTTCAACCCATATAACTGAACTTGTGCGATAAAGTTTCTATTGTTATATAAACTCGTTTATGGTGTCTGTTTAATTCTTTATTGTATTTGTGCAGGAGGAAGAAGCACTCATTGCTGCTCATAGGAAGGAAATTGAGGATACAATGGAGATTGTTCGTGAAGTGAGTTATTACATGTTTTTTTTAGAGATAATTTGAAGTTTTGAAATTCTATTTCTAATTGAATTTATCATTTCACTGTAGAAGTTAAGTTTTTGTGCTGCGATTTGTCATTTTTCATTTTTTCACCTTGACAAGTACTTGTATGCTTTTTCATTTTTTTTAACTTAATTTATAGAATAGTAAAAGGAAAATTATAGTGCCTTGACATGAACTGTGTGTGTGTGTGTTTTTGTTTTCCTTTTTTTACTTGTAAAATTTATAAAATAGTAAAAATGAAAATTGGTGAAAATGTTAATTTTCAGGTGACTTTTGACAATTTATCATTTTGTGCTCATGTTTTGGTTTCTAGGAAATGAAACTCCTGGCAGAAGTGGACCAACCGGGAAGCCTTATTGACAACTATGTAACCCAATTGAGTTTTGTGCTTTCTCGCAAAGCAGCAGGTCTGGTGGGTCTTCAAGCTCGTCTTGCAAGATTCCAACATCGACTAAAAGAGCAGGAGATTCTAAGTAGAAAAAGAGTACCGCGTCAGTAAGAGACTTCCTCGCTTTCTCTTGTTCAACCTCATCTGCATTCTCGTGCTTGTTAGCTAAATAGTTGAAAGGTTTTGTTTGAGATAAGCAAAAATCTTTTGGTGAATATGTTCTAATTGAGTTTACTTACATGTATATGCCCTTGTGTGAGTCGTGTGACTTTTGGGCCACTTCATGCCTTTGCAAATTTGGTGTAATCTATGTAGGTTATCTGGGCCGTTGTTATAAAAGCCACAAAAAGGTTTGTCTGCCCCTAAATTTTTAGTTTGAGGGCAAAGTGAAAATAAAAATAGAATTTGATATGCAGATTCAAAATTAATGCGTTTAAATATTTCTTACTTTCTACCCATCCGGAATATTTCTTACGTATTCATTTTCAAGCTCAGGGGATGCAATTATACGTATCGCGAGACATGAAAGTGCGGAGAATTATTGCATGGTCCGTAAACTGTATAAGATAATGTGTGGAATGCATTCGGTATATTTGGTGTAGTGAGGTTTACAAGTGAAAGATGGAAAATTTAGGCTTGTTATTAATTTAAAAAGCTTTAATAAATTTATCGATCTTGCACTTCGTAATTCAATCTTGAAGATTTTAGGCAAGAGTTGCACTTCGTAACAGTTTTGTATGATTTGCATGCATTTCCTGTTTAGACCTACTTTTGTATTTCTTCATATATTTTTTTTCCTTTTAGGGCACTGGTAAGCTTTCTGTATGTAGGTTATTTGAACCTTCGGTGAGAACATGAAGATTTGGGATCCTTTGGGGAGACTTGGAGACCTTTGTAAACAGGAGAGTCTATTTGAAAAAGTTTGGTAGCGATATTATCATTAATATGATAAAGGACTCGAAGAAAATGTATGATGGTCGCGAGGGTGACACCTTGTGAGTGTACAAAACACGTTCACCTTCTTTAATGTAGTTTAACAAAGATTTTAACATTAATATGGCCTGAACAAATTTTAAATTGTACAACTTAAAATACATATTTGCGCAAGCTAAAAGTATATTATTAATTACATAATTCGGTAGTAATACTTAAACATTCTGGATTTAGTTATCTAGAGATATTCAAGATTTTATAATCTTTGGATCTTAAAACATTATCAATCGTACAATTTGGTATATGTTTTCAAATTGCACAATTTGGAATATAGATTAAACTTTTAGGAGTGCTAGATGGGTAGACCATTATCGTGGTTCAAGATACAGGAATTTTACTCTCCTTTTCAAATTCAACATCGGTTAGATTTCTCACCTTTATTTCCTTTGGAAGTTCTAACATGTGTACTGTACTACTTTTCTAGAATTGAGGTTTAATTATTTATGGCTAATTTGAATTAATTGCACTTTTTTTTTCAATTATCCTTTTCATTATTCTCTTATTAATCTTATTAGTATGAGACGCTTATAATTGTCATATTGCATAATTCTATATGCTTAGAGACGAACTGAAAGGTGAACATAATATAACAATAATGTCTTAAGCTCTAAATCACAAGTTTATTAATAAATTAAAGGTAAAAAAGTTTAATTAAACATTTTGGTATCCTGAGAAAGAACAAAAGTTACCTTAGGTTATTTTGCTTTTAATTAAGCATTATATATAAAAAACTATCATCAATTGCAAGAATAAACTCACAAAGGTTGCTTCAGTTCAGTTATTATGTAGTTTCGTTGAGGATTTATCGTGAGAATTCTGGCTCTCATTGTGATTTTATTCGATGATAACCTTCATAGTCATGTCTATAGTTTGTACAACAAATAAGACAATTAAATCAATCAAGGAATCGTTGGTGAATAGCAAAGCTTTGTTATCAATAATTTCATTCTTGTGAAATACGTTTTACAGAAAAGCACAACCGCACAGGAACAAAATGTCCCGTTGATGAACGAGAGCAAAAATAATGGGACTGGGGAAGAAGAAATAACACCTTAACCTTGGAACTATGCCTCATCTTATAATTGACAACCTACTGCACTCTACAATACTATACACTACACACAAGTTGTATCCAAACAAACTCAATAACCAATACATGTATAATTATTTCAGTTTTCAAGAAATATCCAAACAAATTCCTCAACTCTATAATGGTCATTACTAAGACATCGTCAGATGAGAAGGAATTTCAAACAAATACCTTTAACCAAAAATTTCGCGGCAATGTATTGAACGGTTGCCCCAGTCATTCTCTTCCTCATTCAGCTTTCAGTCTCAAGATCTCCTTAGCTGTCCTACGCCGGAAGTAAGGCATGTTTTCCTACAATGAAAACGGGTATTTCAATTCTCAAACAAAATAAATATTTCTTAGAGTTTAATTGCAATTAGTCTCACAGGTATTGCAGCTGTACAATTTTTAGTTCTTCAAATTTCCAATTATATCAGCTGGATCTTCCATATATCTCAAACAATCCTAGTTTCTTAGGTTCTAATGAATTAATTGGGTCTTTCAAATATCAAAATTCACATACTAGGGACATAATATTGATGCTCGAGGGACCCAATTAACACAATTAAAATCAGAGGGGCTAAACACACTGCGGTAACTAGGGGAATAGTTATATTCGTACAGTTAAGATATCTGAACGATAAATGTAATCAAACCATACAAAACTTTATAAGCCATCTCATGAGGCACGAAATAAGCATCAATGAATTTTTGGTGCAGGTTGGGTTTAAATATTTGAAGAATATTGTTTTCTTTACTTTAACTTTGAAAAAAAAAAACGTTCTTTCTTGAAATTTAAGTTTGAATCAAACATGCTAAACAAAATTCTGGGCACGGTACTATCATACTAGGATTTTGTCATGTCATGCACCATATGCAAATATCACCAATTTTAACAGATTTAAAATATTTCAGGCAATTAATTAAAGCAAACATATAACACAGGTGAATTGACCACTAGGTTATTGATTTGGAGAGATTTAAAGCAAGTAATTTCCGTTACTTGATAAATACGAGTTAGATATAAACTTGAGAAAAAGAAAAATATTTCAATTTGACAAAATATATAGAAAATAAAAACAGCTGTCCTGTTATAAATGAAATGCTCCAAGTCCTACCTGGTCAAAATATAGCTCCAGGCCCCTGCTATAAAAGTCCACATATTTGATCATAAAAACCCCACAATCACACCTGTTTAGATAAAAAAAAAAAGAAGTTAGCTTGAACCATTCATATCTGCAACAGATACTGTTTACGGTGTGCAAAGGCAAAGAAGAAAAATAAGGAATAAAAATGGAAAACTCTTAATGTCACAATCTTACGTTGTCGTTCTTTTGAAATTCAAATTAGAGAACTTCATCGGCAGAAATACATATAAAAAATATCTCAAAAATGCAGAAACCTTGTCCACCGAAACCATATTAAGGTCGAGTTTCACTTTCCTAAATTAATAAATTGCCCTAATAAAAGACCACTCTACAGCATTTCCATACTATTGACGACTGATCAGTAACTACCACCAATGATTGAGCTTTTAGAGGAACACAAGACTTAACTTCCATGAAATAAGGCCCTGAGAAATAGGCTTAAAACCAATATATTTCACTTAATAATTTTATTAATCATTCAATAAAGAAACTTTTGTCCCTCTTATTACTCTAATCAGTACATTCTCTAATCAGTACATTTTTCGTATGCACATTTGCTATAGTATTCCACAATAAAATTTTAGTTTAAATTTAAAATTGTATTGAAAATACATTCATTATACAAGGGAAGAAGTTCAAGCAAATAAGAAATAAATTTATATGCTTAAGGTATAAATTGTATTGAAAATATAAATTTATCTGTGAAAGACGGCATACTTGTGGGTTTCTTATTTTAAAAAATGTGTAAAGGCCTACACTTCACTTCATACATCTTCCGTTTTGAAAAACTGGGGGAAAATTCAATAAACTAAACGATCCCATAGAGTGATTTGCAGATCAGAGTACAAACCCATTTTTCTGAACAGGAAGGTCTTTCACAAATTCTTTTTTCCAGGTATTTACACCAATATCTTGTCCATTTTTGTCATTTACTTCATCAGCAAAATATCTAGCCTGACAGACATTAATGAAAAATAATAAGTAACTTAACAATAGCCAACTGTCAAATAAACTCATATCTTTCCTCAGTTCTTACAAAGTAAAGACATAAATATTAAATTTCAAAACTTAGTCACTAAAGCTTAAACTAAAGACAGCACTTGCTACAATGGCTACCTCTGGTGTTTTAAGTGTAAGGCACCAAAGGCTAGACAAAAGCCTGTACCTGACCAAAGCAGCGTGTTAAAAGATTTAAAAACCAACAAGATAAATTGACAATGCGAGTAAACACAGTTTCCATGTCACAACTAAATTTGTTACTTATAGTATATTGAATGTATATTTGACATCCTTAGGAATTAGATTTGTATCTACAGTGTATACAATTATAAATCCATTACCTAAATGTTTAAATTCATATGCCACATACAAACATCTAAAGTATACAAGTTTAAGTAATAATCAAAGTTTAATTTCTATTTGAGTAGTTCAATTTCTAATTTATATTTATTTCCCAATTTCATCTATTAATTTCTTTTGATTTCTCTCTAAGTTGATTTCAAGCAAAGCCTTTACAACAATTGGCGTTCTAGTTTGTAATATACAAATTTTCGATTTCTTATTTTCCTTGCTTATTTGCTTAAACCCACGAAGAATATTCAATCATTTCTTGTAGTCGTTAACAAGTAAACTTCTTTACTTTCTTTTCTAATCCACTGTTTTATTATTAATTACTAAACCAAGGAATTGCAGATGCATGTTTGATCTTTGATCTATACATATGTTGCCAACATCTGACACATTAATTATAGTTTTTGTTTTCGGTTTGAAGGACGTACTTTACCACTTTCCAAAGCCAAAAAGAAAACGTAGAAGGAACTTAGATGGTGGATTGGCATTCAGTTAGAAGCAACTAAATAACAAACACCAGTAAATAGACCAACAAGATTTTAAACCCATCAAACATACCATAATTTCGCTTGGAGTCAAGAAGAAGTTGACTATACAGCTAATTTGGTTTGTTTTGAAATTAAACAGAAATCTACCCACAAGCAATGGATGGCCTATTGAGATATAGACAATTTTCCTTCTTAGGTGACTTGTTGTCTATAATATGAAATAAAATACATCAGCACAAAATTTCCAACTATTGAAAATTAAAATGGAAGGCAAAGTCCAAACTAAAGTAGGAATGGAACTTCAAATCTATTGATATAATTTAAACATGTCTTCCTCATCAAACCTTGATTGAGAACTTAATCAAATCACACACTTTATATATGTAAAAGGGGTTCAATCAAATCACTCTAGCTCCAAAACACCTCACATTGCAAAAAGCACAGTAAAAGGACAAAAATAAAATAAACAAAACAAACCACAAGTTTGGGTTTTCATGAAAAAATATTAAATAATAAAATAAAAAATAGTTCCTACTTTGGTTATAATTAGCATAATAGATCTAGGAATACGGAATTTACAGTTAAATTACTTGAAAAAAAAGTTTACCAGCTTTTCTAGCACAGATCTATCCTCTCCTTTCATTGAGTCAAGATACTGCAATTTCCTATCTTTATTATTGATGACTGCCAAGCACCAATGTATCTCTTGATGGATAGGTACAAATATCTGGTAAGAACAATAAATCAGGTGAAAGTTCAGTACAAAAATCCAATCAAATTTGCTAGAAGCAAAAATGAAAAATTAGTTCCAACATAATTACTTTATCACATTCAAGTAAACTGTATCCCAATTTCCGTTGGCTTGTCCATCTTCTGACAGATTTGAAATCATAACCATTTGGGCCACTTATTAACTGCAATAACATTCAAAATAATAAACACAAGTGGCTGGTCAATATGACTAAATTACAAATATAATAAAATGCATACCATATTAAGACAATCTATTTTTTTCATCTGTGCTTTGGTTCATTATAATATTAATAAGTGCCAAACATAAAGGAATTGCTAATCAGAAGCACTATGATATTGATAGAGTTGCACCTTGGTAGCAATGGCCAAAAGTTCGAATCTCAAAAGAACCTTTTCACATACTAGTAATATAAAAGTAAATGAAAGAAAGAATGTAACAAAACACATCCGAAAGGATGTAAACAGAGAGAGAGATCAGAGTTCCAGTGTGCAAGTTAGCAGGAAACTCCACTAGAGTGTCATGGGTTGGCCACAAGCACACTTTGGGAGCTCTAGGTCAGACAGTAGGCATCAGAGAGAAAAGAAAACCGCATCATTTAGCATTTAAAACAAGTGAGTAGAAAATAAGACCAGATACATAGAAAGGGAGCACATTCCCTAGATTGCCCACCGACCACCCCTCCTTAAACAACTCCAACAGCATCTTAAATTAATTTTCGTTCTATTTCTCTTCAATAAAACAACTCTATTTATCATTGTCTCTTGTCTTCTACTTCTTCTCCCTTTATTTCTTTCCCTTATATCAAAGGTTCTATTTCTTTTCCATTTACCTTCAATAAAATATCTCTATTTCCCACGATCTCTTCTAGTTCGTCTCCCTTTATTTCTTTCCCTCATAACAAACATCCCTTCAATGGGTGAAAAGGAGAAATAGGGATGGGTGTCATATCTAAGCCACTATGCAAATAATGAGTATCTGCAGTCTACCTTTTTCTTCTACGTACACATGTATACATGTTTGTACATAGCACAATATACACAGTTTTGGAGTATCAATCAACTATCGGTATACAAACATAAAAATTTCTAGTTTGAAACAAGATTCAAATGTTAATAATTTCTAGGTCAACAGTAACCAGTGCTTCAAGAGGAGAGAAATTCCCCCCTCGCCTTAGAAATGGTAATCAATCATATGAAAGCAGAATTGTTTTTCTACCTCAACACTAAATAATCACGTGAAGAGTTATCCTACCTTTTTGTAGAAAAAGGTATTGAAAAAATGACATTTCAGAAATTTATGTGACTGTCTTTGTTCCCTCTCCTTCAGCAAAGCTAAATACAAATTTATCACCTGCACAATAAAGGTACATGATCTATCACCGAATTTCATGGTACCAAAATTTCAAATCATGATACAGTTAGATACTAAATTCTTCTCTACTTCAGCAACTCAACAATGGGATAAACAAATAATAACGCAAACAAGTCTACCTCATCATTTAACCATCCAGTTGACCTAAGGCATTGAAACTTTTCTCCCGTAATCTCAATATTAGAATTCTCATGGGTAACCAAGATTGTCCAACTGCAAAAGCAATGAGCTTACATTACAGATTATACTCAACCTCCCACATATAGCCAAATCATAAATTCATACCGGTTGGCAGAGAAGGCACGCTGAACCTCATCTTCTTCCTCACTACTAAGAGCAACAAATGGTTCTTGCAGCGCTTCTGAATCCTGTAAATCATAGCAACACACAGGGTAAATTGACACTAACATTTAACCTGCCTCTCATTCCTCAACCCACCACACCAACTCAACTAACACATTAGTACTAAAATTTAAAATAACTTCCGCATTAGGTTTCAATTTTCTATTTCCTATTTCCACTAATAACTACAACCAGTTGTCACACTTTACGTCCTTCAATTTTCCAAAATTCACACTAAAAATGGAGAAAAAAAAATCTGTAAACCAGAAACAAAAATACAAACAAGAACTGACATTCTTATTCCTACGGAATTATGATAAAAATTAACCACTTCCATAAACAAAACACACCCCACAAAAGATTATTTGTTGCTAAATGCTAAATAAGTAATCATAAAAACCTCCAATTCTTTCTTCGGCCTCAACAAATTAAAATGGTCCCTGCGCTTCTCATTCAGGTCAATCTCAAAATTCAGCCTCTGGAATGTGCCATTTCTCCTCCCAACATCTTCAAGCAACTTCTTATACGCATGAACACTTTCAAGATCAAGCTGCGTCTCAAAATCCCACAACTCCCCTCTACTCGCTACCTTCAATTCCGCATTCCTCAGCTCCGAATCAAACGATAACGTCGACTGCGACTGCTGCTGAACCCTAAACTTGTCACCGTCACCATGCGGCTCTTCCACACTCGAATCCGCACAGGGCTCATCACTCTCCGCGTCCACTACAATCACCTCCTTTCCCTTCTCCACTACAGACCTACATAGCTCCAACGCCGAACGCTTCGCCTTCTCGAACTTCGCGATCAGAACGTTCCCCATGGCATCGCCGGCGCGACTGCTAACCCTAGCAGCGAGTGGAAATTTTGTCGGCCGACACGGTGCGTGAACCTCCCTCGCGAACGGCGCGTGAACCTGCGGATACCGGGAGAGTCGCGCGATGGCGCTGGCGGCGGACGGAACGGGTTTGGTAGATAATTTGGAGCGTTTACGGGAGGAATCTGAATTAGTGAGGTGTACGTTCATGCATTCTTCGGTGCGCTTGCGGTTGTTGGTCATCGCACCCATTGATTGATCGAATTGGAAACGCACAGTGATTGAAGCATGTCCACCGCGTGAATTAGGGGAATTAGGGTTTCTTCTGCGGAAAATCTAAAACCCTAAACAATTTTCGCGGGGTTACGCAGTGACTGTGAGTGAGATTGAGTATAGTGCGGGTTCGTTTGAACGAAGGGGAGTTTTTGTCGTTTTTTGAAATTAAGGATATTAAATTATTTATTACTTTTTTTTTATCTCCCCGAATTGTAGATAATCTAGCACAAAATTCAAAATTTGTCTTTTTATCTTCTTGTAAAGGTAAGGAATTCAGTTCTTAAAATAATTATATGTAATAAATACATAAATTTTGAGTATAAATTACACATAAATATTTTTCTTATTACTCATAGCTTGATATTTAAAATTCATCAAATTTTGAGTATAAACTTTAAATTTCATTTTTTTTCTTAACATGTTTTTTTTCAAAGTAAACATTTATAATGCCATTAAAAATCAATTAATAGGTTTATTCATAAGATAATTTTAAAAGCTCATTCATAATTTTTGAATTATAGAATTTGAAAATTAATTTGACATGTTTTAAATAGTGCAATTTATAAGATGTGTCTATATTACCTAATTTGACATTTTTTTTACACTTCCAAAATATATTTTTTAAAATGTACTTCATATGTTTGACAAAATTGCAATAAATGATCAATTTTAGAGTAAAATGTTGAACAAAGTAAATATGTTAAAAGGTATAGATGAAGTTAATATTATGAAATGTGGTCCAACAACAAAAGCACTTATAATATATTTTTGTTTTTTATTAAAAAAATGTAACAAGTGACATAAAATGGTGTTATGATGTATTTGTGAGTGTTTGGTAGGAAAGATAACTTACCCGAATGAGTCTATTGTCATTTATGCTTTATTTTTTTATTATTATATTGACATCAGACACAGGAAAACAAGTTAAATGTATACTTAGATTGTGACAGATGTGACAAATACATGTATTATAAAATTTCCAACACATTATAAATAAAAGAAAAATAATGTGATTGTTTTTTAAATGAAAAATCATTTAATAAGATTGATTTTGACAATAAAGTTATTCTGTAAATATCATAATCACGACCTAAAAAATACATTAGTAGGTCACATATTTATTGGAAGAGTAAAAATTAATGAGAAGTTCATGTTTTTCTGACACGATAAATAATTTAGTAAAATTGGAAAATAATTTATTGACTTTGGTAAAAATGAAAATAATTTACAATATAAACAAATATATAGTATGAGATACGCATATTTTTCTTTGTTATTTTTATTTTTTAATAAATTTTCATGATAATCATGGGTAGTATAAACTTATTTGGAAATATAGTTTTTAATGAAATTATTTAAGCATAACATGTATGTTAATTAAGATATGTCTGATTTTCAATAAATTAATAAATACACTTGTTAGGTATGCTTGACATTCATATCCTCGTCAACATAGCATGCATTAGAGGGTTCAACTTACATAGAGGCATGTCTCTCACATTTCTTGATTAAAATGACTAATTATGTGTTGATAGATTAAATGAATTGATTTAATAACTTATTTAGTTACAAATTTATTTTTCTTTTATTCAAAACATATCAATTTTTTTTAATTCAATTATAAATAAAGTTTAATCCCTATACAATCTAAAATTAGGTTAAACTCTATATACAATAAAGAAAAATAAAATACAATCCAAAATTATATTAAACTCTCGGTATAACTAAAAAATATAAAAGTAAAAAACAAATTACTATATAACATTTATATCATTGTTATCACTTATCTATTTATAATATTAGAGTCTTCCGTAATAGATCGAATTTAATTTTAATTTGTGTCAAAATTTACAATTTTTTTAACCCAACCTTGTTCAAACTCTAGATTGACCATAAGTTTTTACTTCGCCCTGGAAAAAAAGAATGAATACACACATGAAAAGAAAAAATTAATAATAATTGCATTTAAAGTGGATATTTATGACCCAATGGTTAAAAAAAGAATCTTATTGCATACTATCCTAGTCAAATTATTAAACTAGTGAATGGATACAACTTAAAAGACCTCAAAAATATTGATCCACCAGACTCATTTGACTTTGGTGTCATGTGTTCCAAACTGAGTACAACAATATCCTTGTCAGAATCTAAGCCTATATTTATGCAGATCTATTGGAGTACTCCTTAACCAATGCTGCAAAAAGTGAAGGCCTTTCTAGCAAACGTGATGGCTTGTCGTATTCTTTTGAAAGCCCTGTCAAAAATTCAATCACCCAAATCACTGTTACACTATTGCCTAACTGGAGAAAAAATGTGTTGAAATTGTAAGAACATTGGCAATGGTGGAAGAAAGAAACTGCACATTTATGAATTTTGTAGTTGTAGTTAGGCCATGTTGGTATAATTACCTGCATCAATGACTAAAACTTTGTCACAGTCCATGACTGTAGGTATTCTATGAGCAATGCTGATAATTGTACGGTCTGCAAAATCCTCTCTGATGATTTTCTGTATTACAGCATCAGTTTGTGAATCAACAGATGCTGTTGCCTCATCCATGAACAGTATTTTGCTGCGTTTTAGCATGATCCTTCCCAAGCACAGAAGCTGTCTTTGCCCCACACTCCAATTGTCTCCACCATCCACCACTAGCAGATAAAATAAAATACACTATGTATATCAGTTCATACTTTCACCAAGTGCAACATCATAAAGCAATACCAATGTCAGAATTCTTGGGTTTGGAATAAACTTAGATTAATTAGCAAGAGTCTTATGAGTAGTAGTCATTGGAGTGTTATGAGTAGTTAAGGTATTAACAGTTGTAATCTTATGAATAGTAATATATTAACTGTTTTTAGACGTTTTTGTCTGTTTTTTAGTACCAACAGTCAGAAAATACGTTGCTATAAGCTGTATTTTTGATTGTATGAATAACACACCTGAAGCCTCAAGTTTCTCAGGTTTTGCAGCCACCACATCTTTCAGTTGGCAACGTTCTAGGCTCTGCAGAAACAAAATTAAAAAGCTAGTTATCAGTTTTGAGAATCTCAAAGTACAGCTAACTGAAGTTGAACTCATGTTTTCATGCAACTTGTCAACTTTTTCCCCTTTTGTATTGCACAACTACATTTTCAACTAGGACTAGAAGTTAGACACAGTTCATCAGACACTTTTGGTGTTGTTGTAACTGTTGCTATCTAAACAAAACTGAAGCTTCACCTCGGAAACCAACATGTTTTGTTCTTTCAAAAAATGACAGGACTATGCACTCCAACAAACATAGATGCATGTTTCTTCTATGAATTATATACCTTCCAGATTTCTTCTTCTGAATACAGTCCAAGAGGATCAATGTTACTCCGTACTGTTCCTTGAAAGAGAACAGGATCTTGAGGGATAATTCCAAATCGAGATCTCAGATCATGAAGGCCAACAGTACAAATGTTAATCCCATCAACAATTATTTTCCCAGCTGAAGGCTCAATCAACCTAAATAACACTTGAATGAGGGTTGATTTCCCACTCCCTGTTCGACCAACAACACCAATCTTTTCTCCTCCTTGAATGGTGAGAGAGACTCCTTTGAGAATCAGAGGAGTATTTGGCCGATACCGAACCTGTTCACCACCATATAATAACAAAGGTTATGTATGAAGTAGTTACTGAATCACAAGGGTCACTGAATGTGACTACTACGTTATGTACCTGCAAATTGTTTAACTCAATGCAGCCATGGCTGGGCCAATTCTTAGGAGGAGAGCTATTAGCCATTTTCCATGGCGCTTCTGAGGGAAGGTTGGTGAACTGCTTTATTCTCTCGACTGAAACCATTTTGTTCTCGACATTGCAAGTCAATGTTATAGTCAATGACAAAATACTGCTGAGTGCTAAACCATAGGACAAAGACATACCAACATATTCTGCAACAAGAGGAATAATCATTGGTCATGCACGAGATCTCATAAATAAATACTTGTGTACTAAAAAACAAAATCCAATGTTTGATTAGTTCAATTGGTAGGAGATGAAGGATCTAGTAGTGTGGTGTACCTGGCCTCACGATAGCACTTGGGAGAAAGATCATAAAAACAGTGCTAAAGCTAAGGAAAACCACTCCCATGTAGTCCAAGCGAAAACTAAACCATTCATTGGCCCCATTGTTGTGGAAATCCATTCTCAGACTAGCATTGACTTTGTCAATATTTTCTTGGCAAAATGCGTTCTGTTTTCCGAAGCCACGAATGGTCATAACACCAGCAATGGATTCTGAAAAGTGGTGAATCACAGGAGCTTTGGTGATAGAATCAAGGCGAGTCAATTCCCGAGAAGATGCAAGGTAATATTTCTGCAAACCAGAGCAAGCAAGTGTCAAAAGGCACTGAATATTTTGTTTTACTAGTAATCACAACTTCCTAAGAACTCTGCACTATCCATTCACAAATATGAACAAAACTCCATCATACTTTTTGTATCATAACATTGTAGAGGCTAGAATTGAAATAAGAATGAGTAGAGAAATCATACCCGATACCAGTTATTAAAATAGAACAGTGGGATTAAGAGGAAGACCGTTTCCCAAGCATTTTGGCATGTTACAAGGAGGATGCTGATCACTGAGAAGTATGAAACCATTACGAAATTCACTATCATTGGAATTGATACGTCAAGCCAAAGTATATCGGTGGATACCTAAACATTTCACAACACAGTAAGTCCAAGCATGATCCTTTAAAGAATACGCTAGCTTATGCAGTTTACTAGCAAAAATTAACGTGAAATATGGCGTTAAAACTCACACGACTCAAAATTCTGCCAGAGGGAGTGGTGTCAAAGAATGACATTGGTGCATGCAGGATGCTTTGAAGCAGTCCAACGAAGAAGCTTTGAGATGTCTTCAGACCCCAATAAGTAAATAAGATTGATCTTGTCATCACAACAACAGCTACACCAACTGCTATGCAAGCATAGACAGTGATGAATGTAGAAGGAGCAAAGTTAGTGCCTTCTGCAGTTCCAATTGCTAGCCAGTAATCACCCGCCAAGAAGGACAACATCCATGCTATAGACAATGCCAGCATCAGTACAACACCCCACCACCCAAATGCTTCAGTGAAGTAGTGTTTGTACACTTTAAGGTTCACACGACCAGTTTCTCTTTCCTCATCTTCAATGAGCTTAGCAGAGGTGTTAGCTGACTTAGCCTGATTTTGAGGTTGCTTTTCACCTGGTTTTTCCTTTTCTTTTGAAGGGAGTCGAGCCAGTTTCGAAGACTGAATCGAATCATCACCACCTTTATCGCTAGACTCTGCAATCTCCATAGAGGATTCATGAGCAGCCACAAGTGCACCAAAATCCAGGCCTGCATTGAGAAGTTCATCATACTTCCCACTTTGCACGATTCTCCCTTCTTTCATCACCTTGATTATGGTATAAAAAACAAGAATCAGTTGAAAGAATTAGACTATTAGAGGTGAAAATAGTTGAGAGTGGGTGAACAACACCATTAGCAGAAGAACACTTCGGAGTAAGAGAATTGTCTTTATACACGTACCATAATACAGTCAACATTATGCAAGAAGTCAACTTGGTGGGTTACAAGTAAAATGGTCTTGTTTTTTAGAGCCCCCATGATACATTCCTGCAACAAGGTGGAGAAATTAAAAACTTCATTACGGCAATTGTATTGTAAAAGGAAATGTATTTATGATGGAAGCCAAAATATGCCGATCGATTTATTTGTTATACATAGATACTTTGTTCTACCTTTTCTTATTGCATGAAAAACATTACATCAGTAGAAACCATAAACCATAAAACGTTAAAGGAAATGAAGCTAGTGAACAATGTTTGTTGTTCTTTACTTACCTTGAAAATGAATGACCCAGTTTGTGCATCAACAGCACTGAATACATCATCAAGGAGATAGATGTCACAGTCTTGGTATACAGCTCTAGCAAGTTGTATACGTTGCTTCTGGCCACCACTGAGGTTAATACCCCTTTCTCCAATCTCAGTTTGGTCTCCATATTCCATCATTTCAAGATCCTTTTCTAGGCAACACACTCTTATAGCTTCTTCGTACTTCTCTCTGTTCATTGGTAAACCAAACAATACGTTGTCTTGGATGCTTGCATTCTGAATCCATGATGTCTGTGCCACATAGGCTATTGACCCACAAACTCTAACCTAAAAGATTAAAGAAAAAGAAAAGGTAATGATGACAACTTTGAACAGTACAAGTAAATTTTCATTTGCTAGAGCATTCAGAAATCAACAAAACACATTCAAGCACATCTATTCCTACTAGGATATCATATTATAAATATAAGTCAATGCAACGAACACAACATTTATGTAGTAATGAGCATGCACATAATGAGTCAAACCAGAGTAAGTACATACCTTTCCTGATATCTTGATCATTTCCCCTAACAAAGAAGCCAGTAACGAAGACTTGCCTGACCCAACTGTTCCCACAACAGCAGCATGTTCTCCTCTCTTGATCTCCAAGTCTTCAACTTTCAGAGCCACATTTGCATCCGCAGCATCCCAGGAGAATTCTCCGTTTTTTATCTCCACAGCGGTGTCACCATCACATCCATCCAATCTCTCCACTGCACCCTCATCCGTTTCCTTGCTCATCAGGAACTCATCCAACCTCCCAAGAGATATCATCGCTTGGGAAATCAAGATGAGAGCCTGAGGGAAGGTCCTCACAGGCTCTTGCAAAATCTTGATCACTGAAGTGATTGTGAACACTGTGCCACTGTTCAGAGGAACACCCTGAAGAACAGAAGCTCCAAATGTGAGAACACATACGAACAAAGGAGCAGTGCTCAGAATTCCCATGTTAATGGCAAAGTAGTACAAGAACTTTCCAATCCAACCGTGTTCGGCTTCGCGAAACTGCTGAATCTTGTTGCCAAAGTACTCCTCCCACGCTTGGAACTTGATGACACGCATGTTGTTAAGCAACTCATTCGTGGCCTTCATCCTCAGGTCACGGCTCTTCATTATCCTGAACTGGAATGTGTTGCTCTTCTTGGTGCGAATGAGAGTGAAAACAAACACCAAACTGGCTCCAAGCAGCGCTGCGAGAGCTGACACGCCTATACTGTTGTAGATAAGTGCCAAAGCTGCAGTTACTTGCAGTGGCATCAACCATATGGGATGAAACTGCATCATCAAATCTGAGAGCTGTTGTGCATCAACGGCCATGTGGTTCACAATCTGGCCAGTGCCATGAGCCTGCCTTGAAGAACTTGACAGCCTCAAACCCTTCTTGTACACGGAAGTTATGATGCTGGAACGGATTAACATGCCTAGTTTCTGAGAGTTGAAGTTGAATTGGTGCACAGTGAGGACCTCAATTGATTTTGCACAAAACAGGATCAGAATAAGAATAAGTCCTTCAAGGGGGGTGCTGTCTTTCCTTGAGCTGAAGTCAACGAAACTCTGAATAAGCATTGGACCAACGTACATAACCGCAAGTCTTATAACTGCAAGGAAGCCAGTGAAAGCTATGCGCTTCCAAAAGCATCTAAACAAGGTGACACCAACCGGGTGCTTGCTGTTCTCCTCTTCCTTCGGCCAATTGCTTTGGAAAAGCTCTGACATCTTTTCTGCTCGGAAATCCAGAGGAAGAGAAGGCACATCATCGAGCTTGAGGGGTGTTTGGTACCCTTTCTTCAGCAAAGGGTTCATCCAAAGCCACACTGTTTTGGAAAAAATCGAAGAATGAGCATAAGGACTCAAATTTCTCTCATTGGAAAGGCTCTGATATGCTGTCACTTCATCAGAATTTCTAATCACCCGAATCCCCGTTACTCCTTTCATTGCTACAACGAAAAGGAACGCAGAAAATGGGAGATTAACCAAAGAAAACACGTCATCCACTCTCAAACTAAGCTCCAACCTCGCTTCATCCACAACCACAAAGCGAACAACAGCCGAAATGGCAAAAAGGCATGAAACCACCATGTTTGCAATCCAATACATTCTCAGCGATAAAGGGTGCTCCGAAGCTTTGAACTTGTTCTCGTGAACCAATAGGACCACAACCACTATATTGGCCACAGCTTGAAAGAGCCGAAAGAGTGCCTCTATGACTATCCATGAAGAAAGACTGGTTTGAAAGGCCAATACGCCAAGAACAGCATAAGCTGCAACCAAAAGGGTGGTCACCAAGAAGGTCAGTTTGAACCAGAAGGTGACTCTATAGTGAGAGCGTTTCTCCTGCAAAAGGGGTTTAGTAACAGAGGAGGAAGAGGTGTGACGGGAAGTGAATCTATAATAGAGTTTAACAGCTGAAAAGGCTAAGACAATGAGCAAGAAGATAAAATCAACAGCAGATAGAATAATTCGTTGAGGGCACGGTGATAGAAGAAGAAACCTTAACCACTGAACAGTGAGAAAAGCAGTAGGTGAAGATGAATCGATGTCAAGAGTGGAACATGAAGGTGAAGTGACCCAGGAAGGTGGAGAGGAAGAAGACATGTTAAAATGAAGTGGTAACAGCATATGAAACTGTGGTGACATTGTTATAGATATATGAAGGTATAAGAAAAAGTGGTGCAAATATAAGAAGATTTGACTTCAGTTGAACATGGCGGTGAGAAAGATGGTGACTTGGAAAGGAAAGTGTATATGGAAAGTGCTGTGTGAAACGAGGTGCATTTTTTTCCTCGCTTGGTGATTAAAAAAAGGTTCCATGCGAACCACGCATCTACCACAAAGAACAGCGTGGGTTTTGGAGGATCAGGTGAGGTCCACCACCTAGGTTGTTCCGAGTATCTATAACTATATATACATGTAAATTCTCATTATGTTTCTCCATCTACCTAACTCGTGTTCCCCTTGTCTTCCGAATCCATTCATGCCAATCACTGTACAAAGATATTATTCATCCTGTTATAGTTTAATTGATGCATTTTACTACACAAAATATAAAGATAAAATAATCTTAAAAGTATAAACTTTTGTATTTAAAAAAAAAGAAATAAAATTAAATAAAAATAATATCAAATAAATATAAAAAATTTAAATGTGTGGAAAAATCATTTTTCTTAATTCTTAAAATAAAAATTTGATAAATAAATACAAAAATAAAATGTAGTCATAAACCACTTATAAAAGACAATGTTTTAATTTATGTTTATATTCTTAATTGGTTTTATTTTTAGTTTATCTAAAAAAATTATTTTATTTTTTTACGTCTAAATATATACATTCAGGTTAGTTTAAGGAAAATTTTCAACTCATTTTCTATGTTGAAATATATATATTTTATATGTGAAATTAAAAATTATAGTCTCATTTGATAAAAAATAAAATAATATAGTCACTATACATATATTCTAATTCATTTTATGTCAAAGTACAATTTATTTAAAATTTGTTACTTTTGTGTTTAATTTAATGATATTTATTTTAAGGTTGTGTAAAGGATTAAGAGTTTATATATTAGTTAAAAAAAATTCTATACTAATTTTAAAATTGACGTAAAATTATTATAATTTTTTTTAATTTCAGAAGCAGTATAAAAAAATTATATTCCGTTGTGAATATGTAATAAAAAAATCCATTTGAAAAATAAGTAATAATTATAAAGAAAGTTAACATAATGTTACAAAGCAAGATAATTCCGGAGACCAAATTCCTCACTTGATATTGATGTTTGCAGAAGATACAGAATATTCGATATCAATAAAATTCTAATCAAACTTGGAATAAAAAGTTGACTTTATTTTCCTTCTAGAATTAATGAATTTTCATTCTTAAAAATGAGGAGAATAAGGGAAAGAAAAAATAGAAAATAGAAAATCGATTAATTAGAAATAAAAATAAAAAATAAAAAATAAAAAATAAAAATAACCGTCGCTATATCTCAAATTTTGCAATGTGACAAGACAACTCTGATTAATTGAATATGATTATAATTGTTTAGTAAAATTACAAGATAAATGTTGAGAAATAACACCTTTAAATAAATATATCTTAGAGCTTACTATACAATAAAAAAAATCGTAGTGTATACATTATTATAAACTACAGTTTCCAATACAAACGGTAGTTTATTTGTATATATAACATAGTCTACGATTTAGATTGTGTATTAGTATTCAAATAAAGTACGGCTACGGTTTTTAAAAATTTTAGTCTAAAACGATGTATAAACTATAATTTTATACTTAAACATAGATTTTTTTTAATATACTTGTTTTAGTTTCTCTTTAGTTAATTAATTAATTTGGACAGAAAGAGAATTAGATACAAGACTAAAAGTGACCAAAATCAAAAACACTGAACAACTATATGAATAAAATAATATGTATTAAGTAGAAAAATAAATTTAAATTAGGACATGTTAATATATAATAAAACACAATTAAGTAGAAAAATAGTTGTGTAGGGACGTTGATAGTTTAATAGTTAATGTAACTCTTAAAAAATGAATGTTACGAAATGCATTTAATAAAATTCAAATTTATTTAACCACTTTAATTTTATTTTTTTCATTTTTCATAAATATGTAACTAAATATTTCAAGAGAACATGTATTATTAACAACATAATTAGAGTAGAAGTTTACATATTTTATTATATACTAAAAACGTGACTTTTAAAGTACTAAAATATAAAGTAATTTGAAATAAAAAGATTATATATTTAATAGAAACTAACGGGGAATACATAAACTTAACAACAAGAAATTATCTAATAACTGTTTTCGGTTTATTATTTGTTTAGTCTATATCAAACTTATTTTTTATTTAATCATTTTAATATTTATAAATACCATTTTAATCTCTTCTAATTGTTATATATGTTACTTTTAGTCCTTTTATACCCTATGTGCATTGTTTTTTACGTTTTCATCTCTAAAATTGTAGGATTAATTTTTGTTAAAAATATGTGTAAAAAATAATTTTTAAATAAAAAATCTGAAAAGTGAAGTTGTTCCCATAACTTCTCTTGCCTGCAAAATCAGTTTAAAAAATCGTTGCACTATAGCCACGTGACTATATTAAATATTTTTTGTTGCATAATTAATAATTTTTGTTTTACTATTAGACAATGATACTTGTGACAATATTTTTTTTACAACATTTTAACACTGTTTATGTGTCATTCTGTGATTGGTCCAAAATTATTCCACAATCAATAATAATAATCATAAACACCAATATAGATCAATCACGTAAATAATATTAAAATGTTGTCAAAAAAATCTTATCAAAATATCATTATCTTTTACTATTTGCAGTGTTTTGTGTTACTACTTTTTGTGTCACTACTTTTTGTGTCACGTGCCATGCACTTGGTCCTAGATTGCTAGAAACTTTTTGCGCATAAACTTCATTTAGTTTTATTTAAGGATACCTTTCGAAGGATCTTCCTCATAATAATTAAATTCTTATGACGTAATAAACTAATACACTTACATAATACTAGATAATTAAATAATACAAAACCAATCACACTTAACGTATCTATTAATTAAGACTAATAATTTATGCATGAATATTTTTACCGAAAAAATATACTAATATAAGTTCATGCAGATGCTTCTTGTTAACTGATTGAACTTATTTTCTTCTATAAGTATTTATACAATTTATACAAATAAGAGTTCAATTTTTCTTGAGAAGTTTAATAGTCACGAGCTTAGTAAAAATTACAATTAAATAAAACAAATCACTTATGACTTTAAAATGAATATTGAAAATTTATAACTAAATAATGATTTAAATTAAGATAAAAGTATTCTGTGACGCTTAATTGATATTTGTTATTATTTATTACCTTCCGAGAAAGTATTTTAATATTGGTTTATATTCTTAAAAACTAATTAATATTTATAGTAAAATGCTTAAAAATAAATATAGTATAAAATATAAGTTATATATATATATATATATATATATAGATTTGCTAACTTATAACCTTGTACTAAATTTTAGTTGACTTGGTTTCTAAATTTTAGAATTAAAAATATTTAAATAATTTTTTATTTTTTATTTTAAATTAAAAATAAAAATGATTAAAAATATGTTTTTTTATGAATAAGAATTTTTTTTTCAACAAAACCTTGATACACTTTAAAAAATTATATAAGTTATTAACAAATATATATATATATATATATATATATATATATATATATATATATATATAAATGGAATCATGACTACGCGAATGTTAATCATTATAATATACTAATTTTAAAAATAAATTACATTTAACTTAATTTATAAAATAAAATTTACATTTATTTATACTATAACTTTTTTTTCTCTCTTCCATTCATTACTATTTGTTAGAGACTAAAACATTTTAAACGTTTCAGGTAAATATTTTTTTATAGTTAAATAGTGAATTGATAACTAATAATACGATAAATATAGTTAACTTATATAAAAATATATGTCAATATTATTTTATAAAATTAAATAAATCATGTTTTATTTATATCTATAAAGATTCATTGTTTTATTATAAATTTTGATATTTTAATTATGTTAAGATTTTAAAATTCATTAATAATTTGTCATCATATAAAAAATTAATAAAAAATCTTATTAAACTCATAATAAAAAATATATTTTATGAAACATAAATAAATTATACTATTATAAAAATTAATGAAAAAAAAAAGCAAACATGAGAATAAATTTTGTTAGAATCTCTTTTACATGTAAAGGAGTTTTATTTTTATTTATAATTGTAACGAAATCTAACAAAAAGAAAGGCTTAAATGTTTTTAATAGGACAAATATTTTGATTTATATGATATAAAATAATGTTATCTTTAATCATTATAAAATTATCGAGACATCTATAAATATTTGTGAATGATCTAACAACTATAAGATATGGTACCATTATCCAACAAGATTTAATATAACAAAATCTAATATCATATAAAAAAAATGATTTAAATTTAACTTATTTTGAGATACTAATTTAAAAGATGAAAATTATAATATGAACTCATTCTATAAATTGGAAACGTATAGGAAACCACAAACAAAAATGGCATAATTGATTACATAATAAAGTTCATTGTCTTTTTTGGATTTTTGGTTTTTGCCAGCAAATAGAACTCTTCACACTCAGAATTAAAGTGAGAGTTACGAAAAGTTTGACTTGGTTTCACATATCACAAAGGACAGCAATAATTCTACCGACATCTTATCTTTTTTAATATTTCAAAAGACTCAAAGACAACAGTAATCGTACCAACAATAATTTAAATATTTATTCAGTATCTTTAATAACTTGTAGGATAAAAAATAGGAAATGAAAATGAAAAAAAAATAAGTGAAAATAACTATAATGTAAGATAAATTTATTATTATCATCATCATCATCGTTTATTTTTATTTTACTTATACATTAATCATTTTAGATAATTTACTATTGTTATAAATAAAACATTAATATTAATAACTATGACATCATAAATATATAAAACAGATAAGATATATATATATATATATATATATATATATATATATATATATATATATATATATATATATATACACAGTGATATTTAACAAACAAAAAGGAGTGGTGTTATGTTTATCATAAGGAGGCGTGTGAAAGAGAAGAAACAGTGTGAACATGTGTGTTTGTCTTATTTCCTTCTTTATATTGAAGATGTTGCGTACACTCGTTACACCAAACAAATAAGAAAGGAAAATCATTCACACCAAACTCGTTTATTAATAATAAATTTAATATCTAGAAATAAAACATGATTCCAAACTTTCTTAAAATACTTAATACCCTATTTTGTCCCCCGTTTTGCTCGACAATGTCAAATTAGTCCATCTTTTAAAACGTGCGTCAATTACGTCCCTACTTAATAAAATTTATATTAATGAAATTTCTTCCGTTAAATCCGTACAAACGGCGTTAATAGAAGAGAGAGAAAAATAATTAACGCCGTTTGTACGGATTTAACGGAAGCGATTTCATTGATATAAATTTTATTAAGTAGGGACGTAATTGACGCACGTTTTAAATGATGGACTAATTGGACATTGTCGAACGAAACTGGGGACAAAATAGGGTATTAAGCCTTCTTAAAAATACAAAATTATTTTTGTTAGCTTTTTCGTTAAAATAGCTAATAATTTGTTTTCACGCACAAATCTCCTCGCTTAATAACATTAAAATTAGTTCCTAAATAAAACAAATTCATTGATTCGGCACTTAAAGTTGTTTTCCTCTCCTATATTTATGAATCACTAGTGAAAATTATCAATGTTATTATCCTAATGTTATTTGTTTTTGTCATAATTAAGAGTAATTTGAGAATTATAATTTTTATTTTATGAAATTAAGAGCATTAAATGAATTTAACTAATACTAACATTCTTAATCATAAGGTATAAATTAAGAAAGTTATAAGTTATTAACTTTCAAAAAATAGTTTTTGTACAGATGATATAGTATTTAAAAGTAACATAAAATAATAAATATTAGAATTGTATTTAACGTGTAAATTATTTCTCTAACATATATTTGTTATCATCTTAGTCTATAATAAGAAAAATTTCTATTTTTATTCATATACTTAGAGTATTGTTTTTCAGTAATGTCACACGATTGACATATTAAAGTTAATAAAATAATATTTAAACATTCTAAATGGGATCTTATTAAATGATTGTATTTAAATGAGGTTAATATCCTATAAGCATAACTCCCCTAATACTAATAGAAAAATATAATATTTAAATAAAATTTTAGACTAAATTATTACTTTAGATTGTTCAACAAAATTATTTATTTAATTTAAGTTTGTAAAATAAAAAAAATTTGTAACATCCCAAAATACAGTAATCACTATAATTCAGAATTAATTACAATTAACAGTAATCATAAACAGTCTTTGCATTAAAACAGAAATAAAAGCCTACTGGCTAATATTTACAGTAGCTGCTCCAAAATAAAACAGCAATTTACAGTACAACTTAAAATGTTCAGAATTCATCTAATTTACTAAAACCAGTACTGATTTACATGTCTGCATAATTATATACAGTATACCAAAATACAGTACAGCACTTTACAGTGTTCATAAACTAATCAAAATATAAAACAGTTCTGGATAAAACGCGTCTGCAGTACTGTACACAGAACTGTTAAAATACAGTACAGAAAATAACTAACAGCTACTATGGATCTAATCTCTACTGCTCCGATTTAACTTCCACTTCTACCAAGTTGGCATCCTCCAAATTTTCTTCTTCCAGCATTGTTTCAAGGGATGCACCACCATCTGCTCACATCCACAACGGATGATCATTGCATTTGACAAGACGGAAGTACATGGACAATAGACAACACAATGGAAAACGCAAGGGTAAGCTTATAATATTTAATTTATACAATTAACACATACGTTCACATATCAATTCAAACGTGCAGCACATAAATTATCAATTCGCAATCATAAAATAAATATAAAAGACAGACTGTCCGGACTGTATGAACCATGTAGTTACAAGCGTCCTTGCACCCGAGTGATGTAGTAACTGGATAACATTAAACAGCTGCCACTCGAGGTTAGTCCCTCGCCCATATCTAAGCGATGAACGAAGAACCTCCTGCCATTCCCACGCATGACTACCCCCTTCTACGTGAAGATGAGTATCACGGAATATCAGGACGGACAGCGAGTCCTAACTTATCCAGGTTCATACTTTACCATTCAATATTTCACATTCAACACATCAGAGACGTTCCTCCTTGAAACGCTCTTTAATATCCACTTCCAATAATTTCTTCAAAATATATCATTCGTTCATAATAACCAGTTCTCTTTATTCCCTTTCTCATTCTGTGTTTCATTCCCTTAACATTTTACAACATTCATTCTTTGATCAAATAAAACGAAAGTATTACAGTACTTTTGACCACGCGTTTCTGAATAAAAGAAACGAACCGTGTACTCACTTAATACGTTTCAATACTTAATAATTTGAAAATACTGATCTTTTAAAGAGGTGGATGATACTTAGAAAGATTTTGAGTGTACAGAGTTCAGGTAGAATCCAAAGGATAAAACCAGTAAGAAAATGTTTAGATAAACAACCAATATAATTGAATTTCAGAAAAACAGCACTGCCAGTCAAAGAACGAACGTTCAGAATTTCAATTTGGACGAACATCAATTACGTTCGCTCAGAACTCAATAATAAGGACGAGCGTTCAGTTAGAAACCGAACCCTGCTGTGGACGAACGCTAGGTCAATGACCAAGCACGAATCAGCACTAACGCTGGTTATAACCCAAGCGCTTTATAGGACGAGCGTTTCGGTATAGGACCGAACGCCAACTTTGGACGAACGTTCAGTATAAGGACGAACGCTCTCTAGAACTAACGTTCGACATAAGGTCGAACAACAATAAGGACGAACGCTCGACATGAGGCCGAACGTCATTGAGGACGAACGCTCGACTTAAGACCGAACGTCACTTATTTATAAAGTTTTAAATATTGATCTATACTGAGCAGAACGAACGCTCATTCACTCAATTGGGGGACGCTCGTTCTCGAGCAGAATTCATTCCAAATGAATGAATTCCAATCTAAGTCATGTTAACCAAAAACCGAACGGTCTAAGACCGTACAGTGACGAACGACCTTTTAGCAACAGAGAATGATCAGAAACTTTAGATTTTTCACACTTAGCAGAATTTTTCCAGATTTCCATTTTCCAACTTTATACTTCCATTTCAGGTTTAATTCCCTTCAAACATCATCATCATGCAGATTTCAACATTTAAAATCATTCCAACCACACAATAGCCATTCTCCATTCATCCATAATCAACTCAACATGCATTTAAATCAAATTCAACATCAAATATAATTCATACAAGCCGTATCAGTTCATGACAGATTCATCCAAACCAGAATGCATATCAGATATCAGTGATCATTTCTAACAACTCAACTTCATATTTTTCACACATGCAAAACAAACCAGAAATCATATTCCATATCAGTAAACGTTTCTAAATACTCAAACATCATGCTTTCCATATATGCATCTCAGATCATAAATCAAACAGTATAAATTAAACATATAAACTTCCCTTACCCGGATTGAAATTCAAACTTGTCCTAGGTGTAGAAATGGCTTTGTCCAACACTTTTTTTTTCTTATGATCTTGACTCTTCCGAACTAGAATCTAACCAAATTTTACAGAACACTCAGTATACCAGTTTGCATGCAACTAAAAATCCTATTTTCCAGGAACCTAAAGGATGAACTACCGCGAAGAGACTTACCAGGTTGGATTTAATTTCTGTTCGGTCCAAAATGAAGATCAAGGCTGGACGAACTCTCCTATGGTGCTGAAATCGTGATTGGAGAAGAGATATAAGTTTTTACAGTAAAAAGGAAGTTCACTGTTTCAAGAGAGAAGTTGGAGAATATGAAAGGGTGAGTTTCAGAGGTTGAAGATGAGTTCGTGTAAGTGAAAGTGTTTTTTCGAAAAGTCTGATTTTGTTAAACTAACGTTAAAATTTGAGAACTACTCACATGTAGCCACATGCACACCAACTCTGATTTCAGAAACTTCCAACATGACAAGTGGCATGCTTGCATGCAGACTTTAGTGCGTTTTAATGAAATCAGAGAATGATGGGCGTGGTGTTTTGTGCACGTCAGAGGGAATGGGATCAGTCTAGGGAGTGGTTTTAAATGGCTGGGAATGAGGTGGCAAGCATTAAGGGTGAGATATCAGGATTAACTTAAGCTAATTATTAAGGGTCTCACATTCTCCCTAACTACAAAAATTTTCGTCCTCGAAAATTTAGAACTTACCCGTGAATAGGCGTGGATATAAATTCCTCATTGCACTCTCCACTTCCCACGTTGAATCTCCAGTCTTTTCGTCCCATACAATCTTTACCAAACGGATGTCTTTTCCTTTATGCAGCTTAGTACGTTCATCTTCAATGCGAACTGGTTGCAGTTCCAACGTTCTATCTGGACGCAGTTGAATGTTTTCCAGTTCCAATACATGAGAAGGATTAGATATGTATCTCCTAAGCTGAGACACATGGAAGACTGGATGCAGATTTGATAATTGAGGAGGCAACGCAAGTTCATAGGCTACTGGTCCAATCTTCCTTAAAATTTGATACGGCCCTATGAACTTAGGAGACAGCTTCTTTGGACGAACAACTCTTCCCACTCCAGTGATTGGATTCAGTCTTAGAAACACATGATCACCTGTAGCGAATTCCAGTGGTCTTCTCCTCCTATCAGCATAGGATTTCTGCCTGCTCAAAGACGTTTTCAACCTGTCTTGAATCAACTTAACCTTATCGGTTGTTTGCTGGATGAGCTCAGGTCCAGTTAGCACGTTCTCTCCCTCTTGAAACCAGCAAAGTGGTGTTCGGCATTTCCTCCCATAGAGAGCTTCAAACGGCGCCATCCCAATGCTAGCTTGAAAGCTGTTGTTATATGTGAATTCCACAAGAGGCAGCACCTCATCCCATGCGCCTAAGTGATCTAGGACGCACGTCCTCAGTAGGTCTTCTAGCGTCTGGATTGTACGTTCAGATTGGCCATCCGTTTGAGGATGATATGCTGAACTCATCTGCAGCTTGCTCCCCAACTCGGCTTGTAATGATTGCCAAAAACGAGATGTGAATCTCGTGTCTCGGTCAGAAACTATGCTTGAAGGCACTCCATGTAGACGAACAATCTCATTAATATACAACTTGGCCAAATTGGTCATGGACATCTTCAGATTCACTGCCAAGAAGTGTGCGCTCTTTGTCAACCTATCCACAATCACCCAAATTGAGTCATGGTTCCTAACTGTCCGTGGTAGATGGGTCACAAAATCCATGGAAATGCTGTCCCACTTCCATTCAGGAATTTCCAGTGGTTGAAGCAGACCTCCTGGACGTTGGTGTTCAGCCTTGGCACGTTGGCAAGTCAAGCAAGATGCTACAAATCGTGCAACATCACTCTTCATTCCAGGCCACCAGAACGAACGCCTAAGATCTTGGTACATCTTAGTCATACCGGGATGTATGCTAAGACGGCTATGATGTGCTTCCTCCAGTATAATCCGCTTCAGCTCTCCATCATTGGGAATGCACGTTCTACCAAGGTAACGTAACATACCATCCGTTCCAGCATTAAATTCTTTAGCCTTGTCTGTACCAAGTGCATCAAAGATTTTCACCAAGTCTTCATCTTCACGTTGCTTCGTCCATATACGATCAAACACATTGCTTGATATCCTAAGGTTGCAGCACTTGATGCTGTTCGGTTCTAACTCATACTGCAACCTTAGATCTCTGAAACTCTCCACTAAGTGCAGCTCCTTCACCATCATTAACGAGACATGCACTGCCTTCCTGCTTAATGCGTCTGCCACTACGTTTGCTTTACCAGGATGATAAAGCAACTCAAAATCATAATCTTTTAGGAATTCCAGCCAACGCCTCTGCCTCATGTTCAACTCCTTCTGGTCAAATAAATATTTGAGGCTCTTGTGATCACTGAAGACTTGGAAAGTGGATCCGTATAGATAATGCCTCCAAATCTTCAATGCAAACACAACTGCTGCCAGCTCCAAATCATGCGTTGGATAATTCTTCTCATGTATCTTCAATTGCCGAGAAGCATACGCCACTGCCTTCTTCTCTTGCATGAGAACGCACCCCAAACCTTGGTGAGATGCATCACAGTAAACTTCAAACGGTTTGGCAGTGTCCGGAATCACTAAAACTGGAGCGCTTGTCAACTTATTCTTCAGCTCTTGGAAGCGTTCTTCACACAAATCCGTCCAAGCAAAAGGGTGATCTTTCCTTGTAAGCTGCGTCAACGGTGCTACTATCTTGGAAAACCCTTCAATGAAACGCCTATAGTAGCCCGCAAGACCAACAAAACTCCTCACTTCCGTGATTGAACGAGGACTTTTCCATTCCAACACTGCACGCACCTTAGCTGGATCCACTGAAATACCTCCAGCCGAGACCACATGTCCCAAAAACTGCACCTCCTTCATCCAGAATTCACACTTGGACAGTTTGGCATACAATTCCTTCTCACGTAACACTCCAAGTACCAGTCTAAGATGTTTCTCATGCTCCTCTTCGGTCTTGGAATAGATGAGAATATCATCTATGAATACAACTACGAACTCGTCCAAATAGGGCCTGAAGATGCGATTCATGTACTCCATAAACACGGCTGGAGCGTTCGTCACTCCAAATGGCATCACCACATATTCATAATGTCCATACCGTGACCTGAACGCTATCTTATGGATGTCTTCATCTTTAACTCTGATTTGATGATAACCGGATCTCAAATCAATCTTTGAGAACACTGCAGCTCCATGCAGTTGATCTAGCAAATCATCTATCCTTGGTAAAGGGTATTTATTCTTGATGGTCAGCTTGTTTAATTGCCTGTAATCTATGCACAACCGAGAGCTGCCATCCTTCTTCTTCACTAAGAGTACAGGCGCTCCCCATGGTGACACACTCGGTCTAATGAATTGTTTCTCCATAAGCTCCTCAATCTGCTTCTTGAGTTCAACCAATTCCGCAGGTGCCATCCGGTATGGCTGAACGGATATAGGGGCTGCCGTTGTCACCAAATCAATGGTGAATTCAACTTCTCTAACAGGAGGCAACCCTGGTATCTCATCTGGAAAAACGTCCATAAATTCCTCCACAACTGACGTTCTCTCTCGACTGCCAATAGCGGACGTTCGTTCATGTCTCAAATCTCCAAGCTCTTGGTCTTCATGCGTCATGATGAGAAAACAGCTTGCACCTTCCATTATATCTTCCTTCAACTGGCCAAGCGTTACTGTTAACTCTTCTTCTTCATCATTAGGAAACACCAATTCCTTGTTACCACAATCTATAAGAATGTGATTGGTGGTCAACCAATCCATCCCTAGAATCACCTCCAACCCTTGGAGAGGTAAGCAAATTAAATTCACCTTGTAACTACGTCCCTCAACCACAATAGGACATCTAATGCATACAGTAGACGTCCTAATCTCTCCAGCTGCCGGGGTAGAAACCACCAGGTCGAACTGCATATTCCTCTCCACTAATCCCAATTTCTCAACACACGCCTTCGAGATGAAGGAGTGAGTCGCCCCCGAATCAAACAACACATGACAGGATACTCCACACAGCAAGCATTCACTGGTTATAAGGTTACCTGAGTTAGCTGCTTCCGCCCCAGTTATTGCATACACACGACCCGCTGCTTGTGCTCTACCACCTCTCGGTTGATTCCTTCCAGCAACAGGTGGTCTCGTCACTGCCCGTCCACTCATATTACACTCGTTATTTGAGTGTCCGTTCCTTCCACAAAGACTGCAGTACTTTCCTCCAGCTAGTTGAGGGCATGCATTTCTATAGTGTGGTCCTCCACACCGGTAACAAATAACGTTCCCTTGTACAGGCTGTCCAACAGGAACGATCGCTTGTGATCCGCTTGTATTAGCTGGTTGGTTTGGACGAGCGTAAGGTAATCTTCTTTGAACAGAACCTCCTCTGGACACTATTGGTCCCCTACTCACTTGTTGCTGTTTCTTATGTCGTTCAGCCTCTGCCATGTTCTTCTCCAACACCTTAGCCCTCTCAACCATGGCAGGAAATGTCCTTATGCACAAGCTTGAAATCATGACTTTCAAGTCACTCCTTAGGCCGTTCTCAAACTTCCTACACTGCCACTCCTCGTTGGTGGCCATCGTATAAAACCGAACAAGGTGCTTGAACTTGTTGGTATATTCTGAAACTGTCATCCCACCTTGAACCAGTTGTAAAAACTCCACTTCCTTCGCAAACCGTACGCTGTCAGGGAAATACTCCTCGTAAAACTTACTACGAAATACTTCCCAAGTGACAGGACGTTGAGCTTCTACCAGAATAGCTCTTGTGCTCGCCCACCAATGGCTTGCTTCCCCAGTCAACAAATATTCTGTGTAAGACAACCTGTTCTCGTCCGGACACCTCTTTGCGTTGAAGATTCTCTCCATGTCCCCTAACCATTGGTCTGCCTCATCAGGGAGGCCCTTTCCATTGAATTTAGATGGATGGTGTTGGAGAAAACTCTCCAAACTCCATTCGGCATTTGGTTGGGCAGCGTTTGAAGAAGATGCTCCAGGCGCACCTCTAGTTGCAGCCAGTATCTCCATCAATTGTCTTTGCGTGTTTTCAGAATTAACACGCGAAGCCTCCAAACCTTGCATAGCAGCTTGGTTTTGCTGCATCAAGGTAGCATTCTGCTCCAGTAACGTGGTATTCTGTTGATGCAGTCTTTCCACCACGGTTTCCAACAATCTAGTGTTGCTGGACGTCTCGGACTCATTCGGTTGAGGAGGAGGAGGCAATCTAGGTGCCATTTGTTCTCTGGATACAGAGAAAACAAACTAACGTTAGTTATGTTCAAGAGTTAAAATAAAGTAACTCATTAAACATACAATAAGCACACAGCAAAACACAGTGCACTCATAACCCTACAGTGTCCTTTAACAAGAACAAAACTGCTCTGATACCAATAAATGTAACATCCCAAAATACAGTAATCACTATAATTCAGAATTAATTACAATTAACAGTAATCATAAACAGTCTTTGCATTAAAACAGAAATAAAAGCCTACTGGCTAATATTTACAGTAGCTGCTCCAAAATAAAACAGCAATTTACAGTACAACTTAAAATGTTCAGAATTCATCTAATTTACTAAAACCAGTACTGATTTACATGTCTGCATAATTATATACAGTATACCAAAATACAGTACAGCACTTTACAGTGTTCATAAACTAATCAAAATATAAAACAGTTCTGGATAAAACGCGTCTGCAGTACTGTACACAGAACTGTTAAAATACAGTACAGAAAATAACTAACAGCTACTATGGATCTAATCTCTACTGCTCCGATTTAACTTCCACTTCTACCAAGTTGGCATCCTCCAAATTTTCTTCTTCCAGCATTGTTTCAAGGGATGCACCACCATCTGCTCACATCCACAACGGATGATCATTGCATTTGACAAGACGGAAGTACATGGACAATAGACAACACAATGGAAAACGCAAGGGTAAGCTTATAATATTTAATTTATACAATTAACACATACGTTCACATATCAATTCAAACGTGCAGCACATAAATTATCAATTCGCAATCATAAAATAAATATAAAAGACAGACTGTCCGGACTGTATGAACCATGTAGTTACAAGCGTCCTTGCACCCGAGTGATGTAGTAACTGGATAACATTAAACAGCTGCCACTCGAGGTTAGTCCCTCGCCCATATCTAAGC
Organism: Vigna umbellata; assembly: GCF_029865625.1. Taxonomy (NCBI): domain Eukaryota; kingdom Viridiplantae; phylum Streptophyta; class Magnoliopsida; order Fabales; family Fabaceae; genus Vigna; species Vigna umbellata. The sequence goes on from NC_142166.1 coordinate 3,519,930, forward strand.
GATGAACGAAGAACCTCCTGCCATTCCCACGCATGACTACCCCCTTCTACGTGAAGATGAGTATCACGGAATATCAGGACGGACAGCGAGTCCTAACTTATCCAGGTTCATACTTTACCATTCAATATTTCACATTCAACACATCAGAGACGTTCCTCCTTGAAACGCTCTTTAATATCCACTTCCAATAATTTCTTCAAAATATATCATTCGTTCATAATAACCAGTTCTCTTTATTCCCTTTCTCATTCTGTGTTTCATTCCCTTAACATTTTACAACATTCATTCTTTGATCAAATAAAACGAAAGTATTACAGTACTTTTGACCACGCGTTTCTGAATAAAAGAAACGAACCGTGTACTCACTTAATACGTTTCAATACTTAATAATTTGAAAATACTGATCTTTTAAAGAGGTGGATGATACTTAGAAAGATTTTGAGTGTACAGAGTTCAGGTAGAATCCAAAGGATAAAACCAGTAAGAAAATGTTTAGATAAACAACCAATATAATTGAATTTCAGAAAAACAGCACTGCCAGTCAAAGAACGAACGTTCAGAATTTCAATTTGGACGAACATCAATTACGTTCGCTCAGAACTCAATAATAAGGACGAGCGTTCAGTTAGAAACCGAACCCTGCTGTGGACGAACGCTAGGTCAATGACCAAGCACGAATCAGCACTAACGCTGGTTATAACCCAAGCGCTTTATAGGACGAGCGTTTCGGTATAGGACCGAACGCCAACTTTGGACGAACGTTCAGTATAAGGACGAACGCTCTCTAGAACTAACGTTCGACATAAGGTCGAACAACAATAAGGACGAACGCTCGACATGAGGCCGAACGTCATTGAGGACGAACGCTCGACTTAAGACCGAACGTCACTTATTTATAAAGTTTTAAATATTGATCTATACTGAGCAGAACGAACGCTCATTCACTCAATTGGGGGACGCTCGTTCTCGAGCAGAATTCATTCCAAATGAATGAATTCCAATCTAAGTCATGTTAACCAAAAACCGAACGGTCTAAGACCGTACAGTGACGAACGACCTTTTAGCAACAGAGAATGATCAGAAACTTTAGATTTTTCACACTTAGCAGAATTTTTCCAGATTTCCATTTTCCAACTTTATACTTCCATTTCAGGTTTAATTCCCTTCAAACATCATCATCATGCAGATTTCAACATTTAAAATCATTCCAACCACACAATAGCCATTCTCCATTCATCCATAATCAACTCAACATGCATTTAAATCAAATTCAACATCAAATATAATTCATACAAGCCGTATCAGTTCATGACAGATTCATCCAAACCAGAATGCATATCAGATATCAGTGATCATTTCTAACAACTCAACTTCATATTTTTCACACATGCAAAACAAACCAGAAATCATATTCCATATCAGTAAACGTTTCTAAATACTCAAACATCATGCTTTCCATATATGCATCTCAGATCATAAATCAAACAGTATAAATTAAACATATAAACTTCCCTTACCCGGATTGAAATTCAAACTTGTCCTAGGTGTAGAAATGGCTTTGTCCAACACTTTTTTTTTCTTATGATCTTGACTCTTCCGAACTAGAATCTAACCAAATTTTACAGAACACTCAGTATACCAGTTTGCATGCAACTAAAAATCCTATTTTCCAGGAACCTAAAGGATGAACTACCGCGAAGAGACTTACCAGGTTGGATTTAATTTCTGTTCGGTCCAAAATGAAGATCAAGGCTGGACGAACTCTCCTATGGTGCTGAAATCGTGATTGGAGAAGAGATATAAGTTTTTACAGTAAAAAGGAAGTTCACTGTTTCAAGAGAGAAGTTGGAGAATATGAAAGGGTGAGTTTCAGAGGTTGAAGATGAGTTCGTGTAAGTGAAAGTGTTTTTTTCGAAAAGTCTGATTTTGTTAAACTAACGTTAAAATTTGAGAACTACTCACATGTAGCCACATGCACACCAACTCTGATTTCAGAAACTTCCAACATGACAAGTGGCATGCTTGCATGCAGACTTTAGTGCGTTTTAATGAAATCAGAGAATGATGGGCGTGGTGTTTTGTGCACGTCAGAGGGAATGGGATCAGTCTAGGGAGTGGTTTTAAATGGCTGGGAATGAGGTGGCAAGCATTAAGGGTGAGATATCAGGATTAACTTAAGCTAATTATTAAGGGTCTCACAAAATTAAACTCGGTTTTAATTATTCAACTAGTTTTTTTTTTCTCCTTTTCACTCGTCAAGTTAAGCAAAAGAAATTTTTTTATATTTCTTTTCTACTTATTTTGGTTATTGAAACAATATATATGTTACCCTCAAACAATCTCAAACTCTAATAATATCATACACCGTTTCATTTTCAAACAAGCCTTGCCACTTAAAAATGTTACCGTTACGAACCCAACACCCCAACGTCTCTTTCCATTTTTAAACCTAAGCCCCAAAAATTTTCTTGGAATCTATCAAATCTTTCACTCACTCTCATTCACTCTCATTTCTCGATCATCTCTCTTGTTCTGCAACACTGACAATGGCTCTCAGACCCATCGACAACGCTCTCCCAACAACAACACCAGAGAGACCCAAAAAGCAACCCAAGATCGCTGTTGCAACCCAAAAGCAGCAAGATCGTGCTGCTGTCGTCAATGGCGAAAACCAAGTTCCCTTGCCCTCATCAGGGGATGCCACTGTTGACTATGTCTCCTCGGACAACCTCAAACCCTTGTCCGATCCCGAAGTTCAGATTCAGGTTTGCGTGTGTTCTTCTTTCTCCCGCTGTGCGATTAAAGATTTGGAATTCAATCTCTTCGGATTATTTTATCTGAAACATAAAAATGTTTGGAAATGCAGAGTTTGATTGAAGATTTGAATTCGAAAAATTGGACCAAAGTTTGTGAGTCTCTGAACAATGCTAGGCGATTTGCGGTGTTCCACTCACCCCTTCTATTCCCTATTTTGTAAGGGATATTTTATGCTCTTTTCTTTGTTTAAATTTATATGTTTATTTTTAAGTTTTGAGCTTTGACTGTTGGGGCAATTGATTTTCGAGGAATTAATGAGATGATGTCGTGGGCAGGGGAAATATTGTGTTGGTGGTGACGAAGACAATGAAGAACCCTCGTAGTGCCCTTTGCAAAACCGCAATTATGGCAGCTGCTGATATTTTCAACGCCTTTGGTGACAAGTTGCTTGACCCCGAGACCTCTGATGCATTTGATGGCTTGGTACTTTAACTCAGATTTTTCTGATATGATCTATTTTGTAGGGTTCATTGAAAATGTATTTTTTCATCAAAATTGGTTTTACTCAGTACATTTTCAAAGGTGGTTTTAGTTCTTAAATTTGTAAAAATGTTGTGAAAAAGATAAATTTTGACCAGAACTTGAGGAAACATGTTTTAAACATCCTTTTTTTTGTTGTCAACTAATGGGTTGGAATGTGTTGTTTGGTTCAACATCAACAGCTGCTGCAGCTTCTGCTAAAAGCTTCCCAAGATAAAAGGTTTGTGTGTGAAGAAGCTGATAGGGCACTAAGCTCAATGGTTAGTTCCATGACCCCTCTTCCTCTGCTTCAGAAACTAAGGGTATATGTGAGTCACAAAAACCTTAGGGTCAGGGCCAAGGCTGCTGTTTCTCTCTCCAACTGTGTCTCAAAGATGGTGAGTAGACATTACAAACACATGTAGACATTAACTCTTTCTTTTACGTTGTTTGTTTTTGTGTTATGCACTGTTCTAAGGTATGTGAATGTGAGCAGGGTCTTGAAGAAATGGAGCACTTTGGGTTGGCTGAACTGATTGAAGTGGCAGCTGATTTACTGAATGATAGACTTCCAGAGGCAAGAGATGCAGCCCGAAGTATTGCAACTGACGTGTATGGGGCACTGACTAAGGACGCAGAACAGAAGATGGAGTTGTGGCAGAGCTTCTGCCAATCCAAGTTGCCACCAATTCATGCACTTTCAATGTTGAAAATAGTTAAGCCCTGAAAAGGAAATGCTTTCTCTCTTAGTTTAGCTGTGTTTCAGCTCATGTTTCTTCATGAGTGTCAAATTTTTTTTTTATATTCAGTGTTACCTTCTTGAGTAGCAATATTGAAATAACATTTCATTCAGTCAGTTTGCTCCATTTACAATACTGTGTAATCTCTCTATATATAGCGGTTGCCACATTATCGATTTGCTCTCCCTATATTCAGTTTTTAAAAACAGATAGATGTTTGAAAGAATTTCTGTCTTGTAAAAAAGCATAATATAAAGAAGAATACTTTTATTACTTTAATTTCCATAATACTTTGTTAAACCCTGTTACTTGTAGCTTCTGGATTTATAAGCAATGCTATACATAATTTTTTAAGATAGTAAAATTTATAAAAGCTAAAAATGGTACAAAAAGGACAATTTTAAGATTTTAAAAATTATCGAGTCTTCTAGCCGCCATTTTATTACTATTGATTCTTGTAGTTTACCGATTTGTTTAATAATTTTGCCTTTCGTTTATTGATATGTACTTTGTCCTAGTTCACTAATCAGGTTCCTATTTCTGTGATTTGGATTTAAGGTCTCTTGGCAAGGGTGGACCTTCTTTTATTAGTGTGATTTCAAGATATTGATAACTCTCAAATTTAGAAAGAATAATATATTTTCTTCTCTATTTTACTAAGAATAATGGACGAATATAAATACACCAATCTCTTGATTACTTTAAGAAATATAGAAAATTAATTCAAAGAAAGCAAATACTTATGATTATAATTTTTTTAAAATACTTTATCCTTATTTTAAAAAGCTAGATATCCTTATTTTATTTCCATGAGCAAACAATCATCCATGTTGGTACCATGCACCCAACAATCATCCATATAGGATAGTAAATAGTTACATCATGTAATAGTGTAGGTTGGTTTCTTGGACATAGATTCTGGAGTGACCTTTTCTCTCTTTGAATAAACTTGATTTTTTATAAATATGTGTAGATTAAGATGCAGGCTTCTCTAGGCCCAGGAGGTTTAGGCATAGGTTCAAATGTCATATTTAGAAGCTTGATAGGCTTATCTTTTTCTCTTATATTCTGCGACTAAAGATGAGGCTGCTTGAAATAGTTCTCTTATTCATTGTCACAGATAATTTTTTGGATGGTAGGTGATAATATTTAAAAAATGATATTTTGACTTGTAAATTTTTTACATTCATATTGACACTATCATTATATTTTACTTTCTATCTTTAAATTCTTAAATAGGAAAGGGAAACAAATTTTACAACTTGAAATGAAGGATATCCTAACCAACAATGGTATAGTTGAGTCTTCTCTTCATTGGTCATGGTGGATTCATATATGAGGGAGTGACTATTGATAGGCTTAGGGTCTTTCATGTAGTAAATGTCATCCTATTATCTGGCATGTCTAATTGTCCTCGTGGAGTTCTTGTCTTATAAAATACAAGAATTACTATACTAGCAACATTACATAAAAGATATTGAGTTTTTGTACAGAAATTAAATTAGACAAATTAGGGACATGAACGACTACTCTTCTTAAAATTATGAATGGCTTACTTAGACCTCTCCTTGTTAAAATATAGAGAATATGCAGGGAAGTATTTAGATAGTGGAGTTGTATATTAAAATGGAATTGGTGTCAATTCGGCTACTTCAATTGCCGATTTAATCCTCAAATGTAAAGTTACATAGATAATTCCAGACACCAAGGATCATTTAATGCTTATAGTTAGCATTGTCCATGACGAGAAGTAAAAATAAGGATCAAACTAACAAATGTTTTGCACTTCGAAGAATTATTTAGATCAATACACTACCCTACCACCATGTTTCCAAACTGCGTCCAACAAAAAAACCATGTCATGCAGCCTGTCAGTGTAGATACTTACAGAGGAATAAAAACGGTATATAATTTAGAATAAAAACTTCACTTCCAATTAGCAATGAAGAGCAACAAGTCTTTCGAGTTAAGAAAAAATAACGCTTTTCCCCTATGAACCTGACATGTCCTTTCAAAGGCAGATGCAATACCTCAAAAGATGAGGCTCACAATTTTACCAGGCTTAAGAATGCAATGTGTTGCTGGATAAATTACGATGCAATTGAATACAGGATTTTGCAGCACAATCACTCACAATAGATAGAAAAAACATCGATGTACAATGAAGGGGTATATCCAAATAAAGACGGACATATTCCCCTAACAAGTTGATTCATGTTACAAAGCATAAAGTATTCATCAACTTTATGCATTCTGCATGAGGGAGTCAATTTGAGCACAGGACTTGGGCGAAGGCTGCTGCATCATCTCCACCTCATCCAAATCTTGAGATTGGATGTTTATATCCTGGCAAACAAACTGACTGTTACAGAAATGACTAGTACAGGAAACAGGAAGAGATTGCATTGCATTATTACTCTTTTAAACAAAATTGCATTTCTTCCATAGATTCATACTCAATAAGCTTGCAGGAAGAAGTTAAAAAATAGATATTGGATTATAAATTCAATACTTGTGTCGGTAGAAGTACTTGAGGTTGCTGATCTTGGTTTAATGGATAAGCTTGCGGTTGAGACATTCTATAGTAAGGTTCTTTCAGATCAAGTTTACAGGATGATGTTTGAAGAATCCCTCCTTGTTCAGCACCAGGGCCCCATGTTTTAGCTAAATGAAAATTGAAATTTGTTCATCCACAACATGGTGCAAGATATAATATAGTAATAAATCAGAAAAAAGAAAACACACACACAATTACCAACCTGACAATGTTAAATAGATTGTATAACTCTGCGCAGTGTGGGCAATCAAGTGCATCCTGCCAGTGATTTCTTGCCCTGCCACAACATATATTGGCTGTGAGAGAACACAGCGTAACTGATACCAGTGGGTTGTAGGTGAACCAGGGGCAGTGGTAAGCCACCTTCGAGCAGTACTGCGGATTTGGAATAATTGAGTGACAAATTGTCTTATGCAAACAATCACAAAGAAGTGATGAATGAAAAAACAGACAATATTGATCACGTAGAAGAGAACGATTACCTTCCATTGAACAGCACATCAAACCAACAAGCCAACCCATGTAGCCTGGCACCCACAGTGGCTATGAATCTAAGAGGAATGTCAATTTCATATAGCTCCTCTTCCTACAGAATGAAACATGATTTGAGCACATTGATACAATATAATTCAAGAAGGAATACAACCGCGATCCAGCAATAGACCAAAAGGATTAATTGATGGATACAAACTACCAGGTCACATACTTCTATTAACAAGTTTCCTGTCAGAAATATGCTGGTATATATGCATTAGGTGGAGTACTACTGTGGAGATGATATCAGTTTGTTTCACGGAAAGTGGAATTTATCAGCCGGTAGGATCTCTGGAAAGTAACCATCTAACCAAATATAACTGAGAAGATTCTCACCTTTATTTTGGTAAAGTCTATCACATGGAACATAGGAGCAGCTATTAACAACCTTGGATCAAAAGCATCGACCACAGGCTGCATGGAGAAGAGAAAAAAGTGAAGTGGGAGAATATATAATAAATTTATTCACCACAACATAAATTTTAAAAACCATAGCAGTCCAATTTTAATCTTTTGACAATAATGGCACACTCGTGGGAATCCCTAGAGGCAAAAGGCTAGTAATAGAAAATGTTGAGAAACATTTCAATTCTATTCTACCCATTTCTGTTTCGCATGTGGGATCCTGAAAGAATTCAGAAAACAACACGTATCATAGAAAAACAGAAAGCTAATCGACTAGTAAAGGTTAAGACACTCATTTTACCCATCTTAGTCTAGCCCATGGAATTTGAAATGGATTGAGAAAACTAAACAAATCGTAAAAATGTCAAATCATGGAGATATGACACCATTAATAAGAACAACTAACCATCTCCTAACAGGAAAGATTAATCCTTCTAAATGGTTTCAACTATAATTATTCTGTCTCCCTCTACCTCTAACAATAGGGCTACACTCCATCAAATCTTTTCTTCTAAATCCGGCTCCTACTGATCTTCATCATGCACATCTAAACGACTTAACTAGATTCTACCATTTCTCTACAGTAGGCACCACACCACCAATTGTCATTAATTAATTTGTATTTACCACAACCCAATGTTTGGATCATCTTTACTGAGACCAACAAAGTACTCACAATAAACATTACATTGATAGACAAGAACCCCATATTAGAAAGGCGTATGTTAGAAGGAAATCGAGAGAAAAAGAGGATTAAACCTGAGAGGCAGATTCGATGGTAACTAGTATTATCAATTCAGAATGAATAGGAAATATTGGCAACTCCAAAAATCATTCATGAAAACATATCAAAAGTCATAACGACTTATTGTTGAAGCACTACAGACAAAAAAAAAATTACAACATATACATGAAGATAATTAAAAATGTAAACTAATGAAAGACAACCATATAATTAATAATAATAATGATAATATCAAGTCTAGAAATTCAAATAACAGTATAGCCCTCAGCTTGCTACGTGAATTACAAATATTATTCCAACTCAACTTATTTGCCAGGCACTCCAACTATGTTACAACGGAAGCAGATCCTGATTTTACCCTTAGATTTAAACCATTGTCACTTAATACAAACTCTCAATAAGCATGCAAATATTTTACAAGATAATAGAAATAGGTGCCAATTTATTAAGAGACAATGAGTTTGACAGAATGGAATGCTTGCATCAGGAATGCAACAGGAAGAAAGGAAAGAAACCAAGCGAGGATTATGTTAAAATTAGAGGTAACAAGGGAAAATATAAACAAAAAAGCCAGAACTAAATGTAAAGCTGCATATGGACCAATTGAAATGCATTTTCAGCTTGCTATGTAAATGCCAAGTACTATGACTCATAGAATCATGAATTTGACACAGAATAGTATGAAAAACAGGTGATGTTGCAACTCAAACAATAAAAATGCATTCATATGTCTAAGTGAACAAAACAATAACTACTGTCGTCTCTAAGTGAATTGTAAGCCTTATGATCTCCAGAAACAGATATCACATATAATGTGCAAGGGGATCACCAACAAACATTTTAGACATGTTCCAAATACACCCCTATTCTTATCGGAAAAGACCAGTTAGAAATCTTCATTTCATTTTTTGAAACCAAGCTTGAGCGATACCTGAGAAAAGTATCCTTGGAAGGCAGTACCATGTAAGGGCGTCAAATCAACGCCATAATAGTTTTGTTGCTGCCAAAACAGTGCCTGAACAGGTAAAATAGAACAATATTGATCAATGAAATTCAGAAAAGAAGAATAATATATCTTAAAAATGATTGGTTTAAAACAATGGTCTGATAACAAGGATATTTTCTCTTATCAACTATCACTAAAAGAATGTTATATGATGGTACAAGTCTGAAAGAAAATTTAAAAACCAACATCCAACAAATAGGGTTCTACAAAGCCAAAATAATTGTTCTTTTAGAAAGCAGGATCTTTCGAGTACTGTAATCCAGTTACATCAAAGAACTAAAAGAAGTGCAAGGTGTAAGAAAGTAATGTGTCTGTAAAACAACAAATAATTGCACACCTTATTAGCAATTTCAACGAACAAATATTCATCGCTGAAGGGAGCCATGTGAATCCTGCAGCAGTAATAAACAAGGTTAGGAGCAGAAAAATAAATCACAAAAGACGAAAAAGTAGAGAAAGTTTGCTTCAAATTACCTTCCTACACTAGGAAACATTTTCCCATTAGGGGTGAGAAACCTATCCCTTGCAATGACATAAGACTCCAGCATTCTTTCATTGACTAACAAGGTGCCTGCGCAACAACGGAGAAACCTTCCTGACTAATAAATTATGAACAAAATTATTAAAAAACTGCTGATCCCCATATAACACTCAGCCTTTCCAAATTCCTATGATAACTTATCTCAACACCACAAGGCGGCAGCAGAAAAATCTATTGACAAAAATTTAACTTATGCATGGACTACACAGTAGTCAATTGCAAATAGTGGAAAAGAGTATCCACCTCCAAAATAACTACAGTTGCAATGAAGAACTGAGTATGGTTACAGACCATGTGGGTCGTAGAGCCTTGTCTACCTAGGGTACAAATGTAGGAGCATTTGCAACTTGTGCTCTGACAAATGCCTTAGGAGCAGCAGGGGGCACTCTATTGCAGCACCCTGCCTGCACTATGGACTACTTTAATGGATTATCAAGATCATTCTCTAATTGACAAAAGAAAGTAAAACAGAAGCTTACCCATGGGCTCAGAGATCAGAATATCTGCTCTCTCAGGCAGTTCAACATCCTCAACTTTGCCTTTAATAACCTATATGTAAACATATCACTTGACATAGTCCTAAACAATCAGATAACTAATGAACAATGACTACTAAAGGAAGCTATGGCAAAATCTTACTGTAATTCGTTGTCCGAGTATTGGGTTCCCAGCTATAAGTTTACGTGCATATTCTGCCATTTCAGATGCTTCCACAGCATAAACATGTTTTGCACCTGCCTGGAAACAAGACAGAACAATAATGAAACACACCATTTCTTACAAAAGAAAATAAGAGTAGTTCCAGTCTTTCTGTTGTCTAGGGTTAAGAATTGTTCCTTATGAAGCAAGAGAAATTACCCACTTCTTGGAAAAGTATTATGTGGGCTCAGGAAGCACACCCAAAACCTTACAACTTAACAAAGTTAGTTATTGACGCCATTTCACTGTCAGGGAAGTGTGACTCTTTTTGAGCTTTGAGCAGAAATAAGAATTTCATTTTTAAAGAAGTTTCTAAAGTCATGGTGAATATCTATCGACGTTCAGATTGTTAAACTCATTTGCAATTTCAGAGTACTTCAGGGAGCAATTGATTGATTTTTCATTGCTGCGTAGGGTAGAGATTATTATAATGACATATTTAATATTTATGCTTATTATTTAATTACTTTGTTATGATCTCTAATATTATTTGTTCACGGAAGCAAGCCTTTGTAATTCATATTACTTACAAACTAAGGTGAAACAAATTTTTGCCAAAGAATTATACCTATTAGGATTCAAATGATATATATTAAAACTAATTGTTATATTTTATATCTTCTTTATTGTGATGCAATTTTTTGTACTTACATGTATATTACATGTAAGATAGAGTGTCATATGACAAGTAAAAGGAATCAAAAGCATGAGAATTGTTGCTGTAAAACAGAGTACCACATCAAAGTGATGGAGTTACTGTGAAATAGGAAGTCTGACATTGATAGTAAATTTTGAAGATTAATTGAGATAAAATTGAAATTAAATAATTTACATACAAAAAAAGAGTAAAGTCCAACTATCATTAAGGACAAAATTGAAGTTTAGAGAGTCTGTTTGCAAAAGAGGTCAAGTTTAGTCGAGTTCAAGTGTTTCCCCCCTTGAAGTATAAAATGTTTGACGAATTTTATTTCTTTTGTAAATGTTTCTTTGTTGGTTCAGCTAGCCAGGCCATGTGATATTTTTAATTTTAGTCCTCTGCACCAGTCATGGTCCAATGTTTAGTAGAGAGAAACTAAGTGCGGAAAGAAAGATTGGACAGGAAAGTCACACAGAATTTTTAAGCAATCTCATTTGGCATATAGACTTTGCAGATTAGAGAGTTAAACTACCTGGGCAGCAAATAATGACAAAATTCCACTACCAGCACCAACATCAACTACTACACGGCCCATGAAATCTGACCGATTCTCAATAACTGCAGCATAATAGGTTCCTAAAGAAAAACAACAACAATACAGTAAATAAATAGAAAGAAGTCAAAAAAGTAAAATAACTAAATATAAAACCATAGAATATAATTATGTTTAACCTGTCCTCACATAGTCCTGCAACATATTTTGTTGATGCAGAAGTTGTCCATAATAATGAAAATACATTTTTGCAGAAGATGACTCTATCTTCTCATCAAACTTGCTTTTAGAAGTTATTACATTAGTTCCATTTGGTAAATTTCCTCCTGCAATAAAAAAATCAAATATATAATTAAACAAATATATTATATTACCAATAAATAACCAATGTAAGCATGAATGGAGTGAACAATAATGAACAGATTTGAAGATGAAAAATATTTTAACCAACAGAAATTAATTAATACTGCAAAATACAAACAAATTGCTAACTGTAAAGAAAAAACATAAAGGTTATACAACACAAACAATGCTTCTGAGTATAGTGAGATCCACATTAACTTCATGTGTATCATTTCAACACTGCAAACTACTATTACAAGTTCTTTAAACATCCATTAACCATCTAACCATTCAGAAAATCTAAAAGCACATTGAATGATGAAATTCTTTCATCTAAATTAACACAATTGTCAACAGCGGCAACAATGCAGTTGATTTATAAATATTATTTTGCAAACCAAAGATGACCGAGGTAATCAGAATCAAAAACAGACTTTGTCAAATGGCATTCTACAAGAAGGTTTACACAAATTTCCAAAACAGCACCTTGAACATTGAATTCCTTCTTCCATTGTTGGAATACACAATGGAAGGCCTCACTCTCTTCCACATTTCTAAACTGTATAGCGACTCCACTGGAATACGATGTCTGGTTCAAAAATAGCACAGTTAAAAGACATACATATCTATATGGCATGCAGTACATCAACTAATTAAGCAATGGTGTCAACCTCACCCAAAACAAGCATAAACATCACTATTGAAAACAAATTAACAAAAAATACAGAAAACAACACAGAATACAAGTACCATAGTACCAATTAATTGAAGCTCAAATCTTCTAAACACCAAAAAAAATAGTAACAAAACTTATAATGTGCGAGCCAAATGAAACAACACCAGCTGAGATAGATGAGATAGCAAAAGGTGTTTACACATGTGTACCTGTTTGTCCGCATCAGACCCTTCCACCATGCAAACAGATTCAATAGGACCTAACCTGAATGGCTGTATACCACAAAAACGTACATTTCAATACACCGCAACCAAGACAGAGACATTACTATCACAACACCATTTGCCGCACACTCCATCACGAAGTGAACACACCAAAAAACCAAAGAATCTGGCGAGATTAAAAAAAAAAACAGAAACGAACCTGAACATCTGTAAGATGAGCACTGAGAAGAATAAGGTTAGATTCGTTCCGAATTTGAAGACGGTCACCAGCGAACACAGCAACACCCGACAAAGAAGATGAAGAGGAAGAAGAAGAAACCTCAGACACCGACGCTAATGCAAATTCTCGCTGCTTCCTCTTCTCCTCCACCAAATCCATTTTCGTTTCTTCTCCAACCTCAACCTTTCTCTATGATTTTATCCGTGTGATAATATAATTATCGTGTGTGTATATGTAATTAAATAAATAACTTGTAGAAAGATGAAATGAAACTAGGTATACACGATTTTGATTTAAGAAATGGAAATAAGCTGGGGTTTGGGGTCGAGAACTGAGAGCCGCCGCCAAGAGAGAGAAGCTGGTTGAAGGACGAAAGAGTTTCCGCTTTCGGGTTTTATAGTGTGTTTGTGTGAGTGTCAGTGTGTGGTGGTGTAATTGCCTTGTGTTGGAGAGGGTGAGCCAGGAGTCTTGTGTCATGATCTACTTTACTTTAATGCTATCTATGTATTATGTATTATGTATGTGTATGTATCATGTCATGTATGTAGGCAATAGTATCGTGGAGGTTACTTTTCCACGATAAATCTATTTTAAAAGAAATTCCACAAATAAATATGTCTCCAAATTATTTATTACAATTTCATTTATGATTAATTTGCAAAATGATGGTATTCATGTTAGAAACTTTATTGGAATTTAAATAATAAAGAAGAATATTCTAACAAATGTAGAAATTCATTTGTGAAAATGTCTTTTATTATGAGTTTATTGTGAAAGAAAAATTTATTGACTAAAAAAATAAATGATTGATATCAATCACATATATTAATCTATTTAACTTGTACTAAAAATGGTATGAATATTGTTAAAAACTTAACATTTAAAATTTAATGTAAAATAATAAAACTAGTTCCTCCCAAACTTAACACTCAACAAACTCAACAATACTTTCAGCATACATCACCCAACTACTCATATAATTCAGATTTAGTTTTTTTCCTTTTTGGTTGCATCCTACATAAAAAAAGAAAATGAAAAACATACACATTGGATATGAGGTTTGTCATTCGCATCTTCACATTGAAGCACGTGTATGTTACACTCAATGGAAGAAATTAAAATAGTTCAAAATGAAAGCAACATTTCACCAATTTATGTTTGCATGAGAAAAACAAATGCACATGGTTAGCAACATAGCTCTATTTTTACTAGGGTGAGAAAAAATTTGTATCTGTGATCTAATTCATTAAATTTAAGCATGTGATTGGATTAAATTGAATGAACAGATAATATTGAATAATAAAATAGATAATTATGATCCGATTTTCATAAGAAATTGAATTTTTTTGAATACCTCGTTTGTATTTTAAAATATTTATAAATTCATAAATATATTTAAAATTTTAATATACTACTATTATGTTAAAAATTAATAATAAGTAAAAAATTCCTAATTAATTATTATTATTAAAGCAATACGTGTCTTTATTATAATTAAATATACACAATATTTATGTAATTTTATTAAAAAAATAATTTAATAAAAATTCACAATTCGAAAGATCTGATCAAATTAGCATGTAACTCAGATAACTGAATCTAATTAATTAAATGATTAAATCTTAATTTTAAAATATTGAATTTAGATTAAGTTGGTTGGGTTGGGTTCAGATTTGATCTACCATTAATTGTTACAATAGATACTAGGTATTTAATGACTTTTTCATCTACTAATATCGTTTGAAAGGAATGTCTTTAATGTATAGGTGTTCGACAATTTTTTTTACATGGGACGTCACCGAAGGTTGTAGAAGGTTGTAAGATAAAAACATTTTCAAAATATGATTTTTGTTATATTTAAACACTTAATTTATTTTTGTTTGTTTTTAGTTTATATTTTTGTGAAAAAAACTTAATATAATATTCCATTAACTTCACATTAATATCATCCGTCAAGTGTCAAAATTCAAGGACTCCCATCAAAATTATAATAATCTTTTATTTTAAAATCCACATGATACATTCAAATAGTATTGACACATTTAAATGACTACATTCAATATTTTTTACTGGAGACTCAATTAATTTTTTTTAAAAATAAAAACCAAGTAAAATAAATACAAACAGTAAAAGAAATAAAGAAAATTATATGCATTGTTATATTATAAACTAAAACTCTCAATTAAATAAAATTCTCATTTTTTTATTTAATCATTTTCAATGTTATTTATATTTTCTCATTCATATGTACATTTCCCGCATTATTATAAATTCGATTCAAAAATTCTTTCTCAACCACTTTAAACACTCTTTTATGTCTACTCATATATTTAATTTTCTTAGTTCTTTGTCTATTTGAATTTAAGCATAAGAGATGTAATTTAAATTACACATTTTTGTGATTTAAATTATTGGAATTACTGTTTATGGACCATTGTTATTTATGTAAAAGAATGAATACCTATAACATTGTTATTTATGTAAAAGAATGAATACCTATAACAGAAAAAAAATAGATGAAAAGGTTTAATAATTAACCTGATCAGAGATTTTAAAAAATCCTTGTTAAAATTCGTTAACGAGGATAATTAATTGCAACCTTCAATGATTATGGAGACAAAAAGAATTCAAGACAATTCGATCAAAATGAAAAAGAAATATATAAAAAAAAAATTGTATATTGTATCAATGACATTTTTTTCTGCAACTTTGTAATTTTTTTTTCTTGTACTTCCATATATTTAAAAATTCGAATTTTACCTTTTTTTTTATTTTGAATTATAAAATACAAACTGTTTTTATTTTGAATTCTAAAATAAAGAATACACTTCCAATTATAAAATTTAAAATAAAATATATATATATATATATTATCAGACTGTGCAACATATTTTGTATTTTGTATTTTGAAACTGTAGTTCATAATGTTTTTTGGAGGAAGAAGAGGGAGAGGGGTACGTTGGTGAAAAAGGAAGAAAATAGAAAAAGATAAAGGCAGAAATGTCTTTTCCCATAACATGTGGAGGTGCTGATAGAAATGTATAGAGGTGCAAGAAGAAGTTTTGTTGAATGAGAAAGATCTTTCTCTTTTAAAGGTGTTTGAAGTTACTAAAATAAATAATGCATTATTATTGACTATAATTTATTATCATGGTCATCGAGTAAGCTATGACTAATTTTTAAACGAATATAATCGATTGTTAATGCACATGATTTAATTTGTTATTTGCAAATGTAAAGTTTTTATCGTCAAACATAATCCATTATCACTTAAACTAATCAATTATTTGAGAAGATGTATGAAACCATTTTTGATTCAATTATTTGAGAAGATGTATGAAATCATTTTTGATTCAGATGATTAATTACAACTTAACCTAGTAAATTATTATGTTAAAAAAAATAAAAAAAAATAAAAAAAATGTATTTTCATTGTAAATTTGCTTGATATTGTATTAGAGATTCATTTGTGTTTTGTGTTTTGATCACACCGAGATGAGTTAGTAATGGAGAAAGGAATTATCAATAAGAGATGTAAAAATTATTAAAATCATCATCAAATCAGTATATAATTTTCTGCTCTAATATTAATCAGGATTTTCTGTGATTTTTTTTTGTCAATTAATATTTTATTATCAATGTACAAGGAGAGGATTATGTAGTCTATACACGTTTAAATGTTAAAACCCTCCCCAACCAACATCACCATAAAAATGAATATTGATTGACAACAACAAAAAAAAAGTTTTTCAGATGAGTTGATTTATTTTGACATAATTTAATTAAAAAAAATAAAAAGTAAAAAAAGGATCATCGATGTTGTATTTTTCAATTAGTAACATTTATTTGTTATTTAAATAACCTTTATCAGTTGGTGATAACTAAAATAATCGATTAATATATATATATATATATATATATATATATATTAAAATTCATTAAATTTGAAATATGTTTTCCAAACTAACAAGTGTAAAAAAATTATCCAAACATTAACTAATTCAGGAAGATAATAGAAATTGTAATATTCACTTATTTTTATTAATTAATTCGTGTATTTTTCTTTATAAAAAATCTAAGCTTGCATTATTTTTTATAAAAATAATATAAAAACAAATATAAAATGTAAAACCCTGTAGAATGAAAAACAATTTTCTTTAAAAAAAAAACAAAAAATCCAACAGCTTTATAGAAATAAGATCGTGTATATTTTCTTCTCCAACTCTTTCTATTTATAGTCTTATTCTTTTCCTAAGTTTTCTCACTCAAAATTTTATCTTTTTCGTTATCAAATCGGTGATGAGTCGTATTTTGAATGGTGAAATTGCATATTTAGTTTATTTGAAAGATTGATTTTTTTTTAATGCAAAATGCTAAATTAGGTTGAATTATTAAATAATTTTACTTAAACTATATGTGAATATGTATATATAATCATGGTTAATGTGTACTTAGTTTGTAAAAATCTTAAAATTGATTAATTAATAGTTGTTGAGAATGTCTGTATGAAATTTCAATTGGATAATATGAAACTAATTAAGCTAAGAAGCAGGAAATTTGTGATCATTAAAATGTTGTAACACTTATAATTGACTCAAAGAGTTTCAAATTACTTAAATCAAACTTAAAATATCGTCAGGCGTCATTGCAGTGTTGTTGGACGCCATCACAGTGCTATCAGGTATCACTTAAAAAATGACTATTAACTTGGGGATGTTAGGCCCATTTTTTAATTGTCAGGCACACTTAAATAAGTGAATCCTAGAGTGTTGTAGAGTTGGGTGTCATTTTTCCAACGTTGTACGCCACCTTGTTTTTCTAGTTTGGGTCATCTTGAAAAAAAAAGGATTATTGTTTTGTTAACTATCAAATCAAGTTGAAATTTTGATGGTCTTAGACACATGAATTTTTACATTGACCGGTGAAATCTTAATTAGAGGTTTGTAGTTAGAAAATATAGTCCCTTGTGTTTGTCCTAATTTATATATTAAAAAAAACAATTTTTATTTGTGATTTTGGTTTAATATTGGAATAAGATAAGTTATATGGTTGTTTATAGAATTGTTGATAGATTCATTGACGAATATGCATGTTTATAATGATGTATGAAATTGTAGATGATGAGTTTGTTAATGGATACGGACGTGTGTGAAAATATACGATGATTGTTTGATATTTGGATGGATGCAAATATAAATGATTGTTTGATATTTAGAATTTGATGTGGAATCATGTTTGTTGATGGAAGTACAAGTTTGATGTAATTTCAGAAATATTGTAGGGAGATTCTATAATAGTGTTCATTTAGTGTTTCATTGATGCAAGAAGTAGTACTGAAAGTTTATCTTGAAACTTTAATACTCATTTAAGACTCGTGTAGAGTAAAATTGGTTACGTAGCAAGAGAGACAAAAGGTCATATTGTTAAGAGTGACATTAGGGTTCACTTAAAAGGACTACTATTATGTGTGGCAGGGTAGAATTCATTGTCCCATGACTTTGCGGGGTAATAGAGACCACCATACGTGTAAAAACTACAAAGAATTATACATTAATATTTAAATTGAGTCTATAAAGTTGGTAAACGTATACTTTATTTTTTTCATGAATGTTTAAAATACACTTATTTTATGATAAAATTAATGTAATTGTTATATGATTATTTTTTTTATAAACTAGCTTCTCCTCTCATGTTTGTGCTTATTATGTTTAATACTTTTTTAAAATTATTATTTTTACTTGTATGAGCAAATGAAAAAAATAAATATAAGTTTATTGGTAAGAGAGCTATATAGATATAAGATTGTGGGAGTTGTGTTTGGCTTATATCTTTCGATCATCTTTAATTTTTTTTAAAATATATTGATATAAAACCTTTAATATACTAGTATAATTATTTTGGATAAGTTGTAGTAACATAGTTACATGGCCATCTTTTACTACTTTATGAATTATTAATTATATAAAGTTTTATGAATTATTAATTATGTAAAGTTTTATTACACTGTAAAAACTAAATAAAATATTACCAAATTATGAAACATAATTTAAACTGTTATTTAAATTCAAACATATTAAAATGAAATTTCTATAAATTATTTTTTAATACATAAAGTAACATAATATTTTATAGCACTGTTTTTATCACAAATAAATACTTTTTCTAATTTGTAAATTTTATTCCACTCAATTTACGTACATAATTTATTTACAAGATTATTAGAGTCATATCTATTAATGTAAATAAAACCAAATTCAAACACAAAATAATACAATAGTTTACACCTTAGCTAGTCTGTATTTATGACAGGATTAAACCAGTAGTCAATTCACACTAACAAAGTAATAATAAAATACCGCCAATAAAAAAAATTAAATATAAGAAAGAACATAATTTTATTTTCTTAAAATAAATGCAACATATTATCTATTGTATAATTAATCATCCTCTTAAATAAAATACATTTAAAACAATATAATTAATTTCTTAATTTGAAATATAACACAGGTAATTCACTATAAACTATGTTTCGAAAATTATAACTATCAAAGTTACTGCATATTTTAAGAATATTTTTCTACCAAAATAATTTCCTTCTAAATTGTTTCCCTAACAGTTTTTTTTAATATCCATCTCTTTTAAAATCATATAATAATGTTTCTTAAAATATCAATTGATTTCATATTTAATAAAAGCAAACTTTAATACACAACCATATATGTAACTTAATATATTACAATTAAGATATGTTCCCTTTATTTAAAGGGATTTTTACGTCATAAAATAAAAAAAAACTATTTGAAAAAAAATTAAGCTCAATAACTCAAATATTTCTAAGTATCAAAATTGTATTTTCTTTTTAATTTTATCCAACATCATTGTAATTTAATATCATATAGTATTTTCTCTAAATATATCTCTCTCTCCATGGATTTATTTATTTTTGTTTAATTCTAACTATAAAATAAAAAAAATGTATATAAAAAATATATTTATCTTACAAAAATAATAAATTATATAAAAGATTGTCCTTGCAATTGAAATAAAAACAATAAATTACATAAAAGACTACACTTACATTTATTTTTAGTATCTAGATTCTAATTTACTGTAATTTCCTTCTCGATCAATATTCATTTTTTTTTCTCTATTTAAAGGAATTCATAATATTATTATAAATATTTAATATTATTATAATTGTTTGTTATTATTGTTATTGATGAATGTAGTTCTGATTTTTTAAATTATTCTTGTTTCACATAACTATCCACTGAACTCTATTATGATCATTATAGTGAGAAAAAAAAACCAGGGCTAATAACTGCCTCTTAAATATTTTAAATATTTCAAAATATTTTGAAGCTTAATGATAAAAAATATAATAATTTCACATACAAAAAATAATTAAGCGAACTGAAAATAATAAATAATTAACAATTTTCAACACGATGGACCAAATTAAGCGAACTGGGGATACATGTTCCTAAGGCCCAGGCAGTTCTTAGCTGTATACCATCAGTGCCACCCAACATAACACATGCGACGCGCTAAAACTACAATTAATGCAATTTTAAAAAGTATAATAAATATTATATTCGCATTAACGAAAATGTAATAATACTTATATATATATATATATATGTATTAATTAATACTTTTTTATATATATTTATAATTGGTAATGGGAAGAAACATAGGCTTAACTGAAGACAAAAATTACACAGGTAAAAGATGGCATAACACCTGTCCTGCACCGACATAATATGTTTTGTAGCATCTTAAATATTAATCACGCGTCTCTTCACACTCCTTCTTCACTCTCTCTCTCTATTCCTTCCGCCGCTTGCGAATCGCCATCTGAGAAACGCGTTCAATTCCGCCGAGTTGACTCGGAGAGACAATGCTGGAGCGGTGCTTGGGGACGCGGCGCGTGCGGCAGATTCATCGCGCGTGCCGGCACAGTACGGTGACTTTCCTCTGCCTCTTCCTCACGGTGGTCGTCCTCCGCGGCACAATCGGCGCTGGCAAGTTCGGTACGCCGGAGCAGGACTTCAACGAGATCCGGCACCACATCTCCGCCGCCCGCGCCCGCCGCGTCCTCGAGGAGACCAAACCTGACGCCGGTTCCAACGCCGATTCCAACCCTAACAACTACGCCACCTTCGATCTCTCTAAGATCCTCGTGGACGAGCCTCCCACAGAGGACGAAAAGCGTGACCCAAATGCTCCCTACACTCTCGGACCCAAAATCTCTGATTGGGATGAACAGCGCCGAGCCTGGCTCCGAGCCAACCCCGAGTACCCTAACTTCATACGACCCAACAAGCCACGTGTACTTTTAGTGACCGGTTCGTCCCCCAAACCGTGTGAAAACCCGGTCGGTGATCACTACCTTGTGAAATCGATCAAGAACAAGATTGACTATTGTAGGGTTCATGGGATTGAGATTTTCTACAACATGGCTCTTTTGGACGCTGAGATGGCAGGGTTTTGGGCCAAGCTTCCCTTGATTCGTAAACTTTTACTGTCGCACCCTGAAGTGGAGTTTCTCTGGTGGATGGACAGTGATGCAATGTTCACCGACATGGCTTTTGAGGTTCCCTGGGAGAGGTACAAAGATTCCAACTTTGTTATGCACGGGTGGAATGAGATGGTGTATGATGAGAAGAATTGGATTGGGTTGAACACTGGGAGTTTTCTTTTGAGGAATTGCCAATGGTCTTTGGATATTCTTGATGCTTGGGCTCCTATGGGGCCTAAAGGGAAGATTAGGGATGAGGCTGGGAAAGTGCTCACTAGGGAGCTTAAGAATAGGCCTGTTTTTGAAGCTGATGATCAATCTGCTATGGTTTATTTGTTGGCCACTGGGAAGGAAACATGGGGTAACAAGGTTTACCTTGAGAATCATTATTACTTGCACGGGTATTGGGGGATTTTGGTGGACCGTTATGAGGAGATGATTGAGAATTATCATCCGGGACTTGGGGATCATAGGTGGCCTTTGGTGACCCACTTTGTGGGGTGCAAGCCTTGCGGGAAGTTTGGGGATTACCCTGTGGAGAGGTGCTTGAAGCAGATGGATAGGGCTTATAATTTTGGGGATAACCAGATTCTGCAGATGTATGGCTTCACTCACCAGTCCCTTGCTAGTCGCAGGGTGAAGAAAGTGAGGAATGATACTAGCAACCCTCTTGAGATCAAGGATGACCTTGGGTTGCTTCACCCTGCTTTCAAAGCTATCAAGCTCCCTTCTTCTTGATCGTGGAGCTTATAGGTTACATTTTGTCAGCGCGATTTCGGAAATTGCAGAAATATATGATTGATGCGGTTGCAACTGTGGTCCCGGTGACCCCAAAAAATTGAGGTTGACGCCAAAGTTGGGGTTAGTCCAAACTTGGTGATGTTGGTTCATTTTTCTAATTCATACTACTGCTACTTGATATTCATCATCTGCTGCCACAATACTCTGCTTTGTAGCTGCCTGTGATGATGATGATGATAGTATTGAAAATTGTAATCTTTAATTTGTTTTGCCTTTGAGTTATAGTGATTTATTTGAAAAGAAAAAAAATGCCGTTCTTTTCTGTGTCTATTCTTCCTGGACTTTGTTGGTTCATTTTGTGGATAAATTGATTAATGAACAATTGTCAGATTCGGAATAATTCCTTTCTTTATTGCTGGATGAATTTGTTGTTCTTTCTATGTTATCATTCCCCCTTGTTGGTAAAGCGCCCGAGGAAGGAGTCTATCTCTTGTTAAGATGCAACTTCTTCTGCTTCTGAGCCAATCTTAGTTTGGACTGTTCTGTCTGAGATTTCAATACAAGAGACATTGTTAATGATTGGAACCGCAACTTAGATACTGAAGCTTTTTGAAGTGTTACGGAGATAGGAAAACTGGTCGTTAAAGATGATAATTTTGATCCAATCTCTGATAGTTACAGTAATACAGTTTGCAGAGTTATGTGTGAACTGATTTGCTGTGGAGAAAGGTTTTGAAAGAGGCAATGGATTCAATATGTATTTCTCACTATTTTAGTAGTTTCGTCTTCAGTTTTTGGGTACACAGGGAGGATTTGACGGATCTATTAAGCAATCATGGAGCAATATAACATGCAACCATGTTTCATAGTTTAAACTGAAGAACATTCGGAAGGACTGAGGAAACCACCTTCACTGTAATGTCAGGAAATACTCTGAGCTCAGTAATTAGTACATTATCCCACTTTTCTTCGCAATGACAAACATAGTATTCTACAGTCACACGAAATAAAAAAAACGTGTATTTTTTCTCTGTGTGTGTGTATATATATATTAATAATTTCTATATAGATGAGAATAGATAAGTATTTTTAGAGAAAATAAAATCACATCTAAAAGGTTATGGGAGAAAACAAAATATATTAACACAGATTTTTTTTATAATATTTTGATATAATATACGTTTATGATTTCAAAATGTAATAAAAATATCTGAATCAAAATATTCTTTTTCAAGCAAAATATTTTACTTAATTTCAAAATGTTATAAAAAAAAATTCAATCAAAATATTCTTTTTCAAGCATAATATTTTACTTGAAAAGGAAAAGAATCAAGGCAGTATGAAAAACACAGACTTAAAATGAGAAAACGTTTCATATCTACTTTATGATAATATCAGAAATTAAAAAAAATGCTAAACAATTGCTTATACTTTTTAAATTTTGTGGTTCTCATTTCATACGTACTTTATGATAATATCAGGAATTAAAAAAATGCTAAACAATTGCTTATCCTTTTTAAATTTTGTGGTCCTCTAATTAGACCCCTTTCACACTTGGCCTCTTCCATGCATGTGTTGTTGTGTTTAGAATGTTTTAAAATATTTTAACTATAGTATTTTACAAATAAAAACTTGAAAATATTGTACCTTATTACAAATTCAGATTAAGTTTTGTATAAACTAATTTATTTGTCATTATATGTATTGCCAAACATATAAACTATCACCATGAAAAAATTGCTAATTTTGGAAGAGGAAAGGATTATATAACGTGATTAATTTTTTAATTGAAACTGAAACACTGTTTTTTTTTCTTTATGTATTACAATTTCTCACTGCTTAATTATTTTGAATTATTAGTTGCTAAATCTGTTTTTATACAATAACTCATCGGTTGCTAAAATTTTCTTATTTTTTTAATATTAATTTTTGCAGAACAAATAATAATTCATATGAAGAGCAAGACTCATTTTTCATACAATGCTCTACAGTACTCCAAACCCAAAAAGATACTTTACAGACTCTAAAGAAATATTTTAGTCAAAATAATAATAAAAAAGGTCTGGATTAAACCATTTCTTATCATGATCTTGATTTTATTCCAATGTTGTATTTTTGTTTTTAATAAAATTACTCTTTAAAAGAAAATTATATATTGTTATAATATACAACAAGCAAACACATCGAAACTACATGTTTTATTACGTTAATTTTTACGAAGTTAACAGCATGAAAAGTGATTGTTTACAGTTGTTTCCTGGTTTTGCCATGAACTTCAAAACATATAGCAGAAACTGTTTTTGTGTGAACGAAAACGAAGAATGCAGCAAAACGAGGAGAAAAGCTTTCGAGATATCTGAGAAATAATGATTAACTAATGCTGAATACGAAGGAGATTAAAATAGGGTAACACTATTTGAAGATTACACATGTTTCTGTACCTAAGAGAATCGAGAATTTGCAGAAAGTGACGATGAAGGAATAATCAGATAAACATTAGCTTGAAGCTAACAAGAGAAAGATACAAAGCGAAAGCCAAACAAGGTTTGGCTAGATCTTTGGCAAAAGGGTTAACCTTTCTAAACCTCAAGTAGCACATAAAGAGGGTGCAAAAGTTGATGATGCAAGAAAGCAAAGCAAGCCAATAAGCAGCCATGATGAGGACAAGAGGGTGCCAGACAATGCTGAGAGAGAGATGAGCTATATAAAGAGACATTGCGTCGGTTTCTCCTTGGAAGCCACCGTCAGCCCAAACTAACCATGCTGCAAGACCCATAAACAAAGACGAAGCTAACGAAGCCAAGTTAATGAACCATAGTGGTGCGAACCAGAAGGGCTTTGATACGCTGTTGTACCTTCGTCCCGAACCGAAGAGAATGATTATGGTGAGTGTTAGGCTGAAGGGAACTGCTAGGCCTATGGCTAGCGATCGTAATGCTCTTCTGGCTTGTGATTTCTTTCCGTCGTGCAAGCTTTGAGAAGCCATGGAAACTTTTTTCTGAGCAAAAATGGAGAAGAGTCATGCCAATGGTAGGATAGAGATTAAATTGGTGAATGAGTGTTTTGGAGCAAAGTTAGGAATAGGACATCGTTCAACTAATACTTCTCCTTTCCTTTTTTTCAACTCAAGGTATTTAAGGAAAATAAAAATTTAGTAACTTTCTCAAAGGAGTTCATTTTATTTACAATATTCAATATTTCTTTTATGAACATGTCAACTTGCTTCCACCGATCATCCATCAACTCCCTTCAAATCACCAGTTGATTTTATAGATAATGATACTTTGACAACATTTTTTATAATATTTTAACACTATCTATGTGTCATTCTGTGATTAGTTCATATTAGTGTTTATGATTATTATTATTGATTGTGAAATAATTTTGAACTATTCACATAATGACACATAAATAATGTTAAAATATTATCAAAAAAATGTCAAAATATCATTATCCTAATTTTATATCAAAATTAATTACAACATCTTTTAGATTATATCAAAACTAATTTGTCATACATATAAAGAATATAAAATTAAAAATCTATTAAAATAATATAAATATGTCTAAGATGTAAATAAAATACAAATGTATATATTAAAAAAATGAGTAATTTAATTCTATAAAATCGGTTTATAAAATTAGATTTTTACGTATTTATATGTTGAATATAAAAACATTAAGTGGGCAGGGTACGATATATCAATCCGATAATTAACAACACGATCAACCTAAGCTAACAACAAATTTTACTGATATAAATTCTAATTTATGATTTTAATATTATATTAAAAAATAAAATTTAAATTTAATTTATTCATTAAAACCGATTTGTAGAATGACAGTTTGTATTTAAATATTATAAATTATAAATTCATCTGATTTTAAGTTGATACAAGATCTCTCATCGGTACAATTTTTTTTATCTTCTTTATTTTTTTATTTGACTTTATAAGAGTTAATTTTATTTTATAATCATATGCAAGAAAATACATATCTCATTCAGAAAAGAAGCCTGGAAGAATTAATGACATTTATTATCTTTTCTTATTTGTCTTACATTCTAAAACTAAAGTGTCCAGTCCTCATTTCATTTTATAAAGTGCATTCCTGTTTTTTTTTTTTTTGACTAAATTGGAAGGCAAAAAAGTGTAAAGAGAGTAAAATGAGCAACGTAGGATGAATTTAAGGAGCTTTATTTGCTTTTCCCTTTCTTGAATCTCAAGGCTACTAACATTCCCTGAACACTCAAATACAATAACAGAGAGATTTCAACCATCGCCATTTTCTGCAACAATCAACTCAACACGCTCAATCACTCCAACATGGTAAGCTTTACTTTCCTTGCATTCTCTTCCTTTTTTAAACGCTAAAACGCTAGAAAACGTAGGAGAACGGTACTTGCCACTTTCGGTTCAGAAAACGGAAACCCTAGGATCGTGATCAAAATTTCTACTCTTTTCTGTTTTTTGTTTTTCCCACTCTTCGAGTGACGATAAGTTGGATTCGTGATTCTTGCGTCAGTGTTACCTTTTCATTTCGGGTTTGTGGGTTTTCAAATAGTGTGTTTTGAAATGCGGTGGTGTCGGGGTAAATTACAGCATTGTTGTTTTCTTTAGTAGTTGCATGTTTTTAGTTGTGCTATTGGGTTTGGCTTGTGGTGTATTTTGAATTTATGAAATATTTTCTTATTTTGTGTAGTTGATTAGATTTTAGGTTGGGATTTAACTGAGCAACTTATTTTAGAAGGTAAAGTTAGTAATTTCATTCATTGATGCAATCATAACAAATTTAAAAGGGTCAACTGTTAATATTGCTCTATTCTTACTTCATTTAGATAATCAAATCCTTTGAAATGAGAAAAACATGTGGTTGAAGAAACTGTTTTGCATTTCGGAGGAATTTAGTTTGATGTTTGGAAGCAGGCGGTGATATTTCTGTCTAATTTTGATTTATTCAGTTTTAACTTTGGAAGTTCATGTTGTGTTTGATTGTTGGCGTGGTAACCCTCATTGTATTAGTAACAAATGGTGTATATGATTGTAGTTCCCCCGAGAACAAGGATTGCTTTGTTGTGGCTTTAGATGTTAAACTCGCCAAGATGGTTGTTGTGATTCCTTGTGTGTTAAGGAGGATGTGGCTTTCTTTTGTAGTGCTGAGAATGCCCTGATTATGAATAATTTTAGTCTGAGGATTTGTGTTTGGTTGCTGGTTGGGGTGGGGTTTCTAAGAGATGGGCAGGACTAATTAACAAACTATTGCCTAAGATGCAAATTATTCATTAAACAGTGCTTGAGAACTGGATGTTATATTGGTGGTTATGAAGTTGATCAAACCATTTAGCAGAAAGTTGAATATTGTTGTGTTTGAACTTTGGTATGACTAGTCTTGTTAACCATTTGCAGATTAGCTCATGTATGCATTTTTATAGTATGAAGGCTGCTTTTGTTATGTACCAACAAATAGTTGTGGCCGACTTAATTGAAATGAAATTAATTGTTCTGTCTATCATTATTTTTATGGAACTAAACTCTCTTGAATGTGGAATATATAACCATTAGTGGCAATCTGGCATTACTCCGTTTTATCTCACCATTTTTGCTTTTGGCAGAGTGCACATGATGCAGAAGACACTAAACAGAGCACTGCTGATATGACAGCTTTTGTGAGTACCTTACGAATCTTTTCTTTTCTCCACCGTGGATGGACAAATAAAAATGGGCTAGCTATAGATTTCATGAGTTTGTGTACGGTTAAATTCTCATAGAATATAATTTTAAGGTGACCCTAACATGTTCATCATAGTGGAAAGTCTGCATTTAAAATTATGGAAGGACCTATGGTCTGTGGTATGCTGTATTCTTAATATGTGCTAGAGCCACCTTATGTCTAAGAAAAAATGAGTAGAGTCAATTGATGTATGCCAAGTTTTTTCTTGATCCAAACAATACATTGATGAATTCCACCATCCTCTCTCAAAGAATCAATTGCTGTGTGTTTCCTAATTGAATTGCTGCTCCTTGCAGGTACAAAATCTTCTTCAACAGATGGTAAGTTGTTGGGTCTGATTGTTAAAATTTCCATTGACAAATAAGTGAAATCATTACACTGTTTTATCATGTGTATGTCTTAATTTGCAGCAAAGCAGGTTCCAGACTATGTCAAACTCCATCATTTCAAAGAATATCCTTTGGTCTACAATTTTACTAATCTCTTACAACATATTATTGGAAAATTGTGTCAGATATATATCATAAATTATTAAATTATTTTATTACTGGTTTTCTTAACTCCAATGAACTCGATGAGATGGGCAATAGGATAGAGGAATTGGAGCAGAACATCAATGAACTCCGAGCAGAAATTGGTCTGGAGAGCTCACCTTCTCCTTCAGTCACCGAGAGAGAGAAATCTCCTTTGCGTGAGTTGAAGCCTGAAACAGAAAATCCTTAAAAATGGCAGCAGAATGGTTCGGCATAGATCAGTGTTGATGCTTTTGGCATGGTTCATTTCAAACTTCACGGGTTGATGAGCTGTTTCCATGCATTACACATCTTTTTTATTCGGTTCAAATAGTTATGAACATCTCTCATTTTCGCATTCCTGTAGAATGTACTGAATTTTATCTTTTTATCTTTGAGTGTACTGAATTTTATCTTTCATCGTCAGCCCCGTTAATCATGCATTTCACAGGAAGTTATCAAAATTATATTAGATTGATTTTAATGGTTTTGGGTGGTCAGTTTGAACATTTAATTTTTAAAAGATTATAAGTTGTGTTATCAAATATTAAGCAGTATGCATCCAAACATAGATTTATATTTCTATTTGTGGTGTTAGCTATTGTCAAAGAGAATAAAATGTTTGTAAAATTCATTCCAACCTCGTAACAAATATCATATAGAATTTGTTAGTTTTATTTTTATAGGATTACAAAATATGTTTTGCATAACAAAATATATAAAAATTACATATGATAAAATTATAAAAATTATTTATATTTAATTTTATAATTTTAATAATAATAGATTATAATTTTACAATTTTTTATTATCATACAAGGAAGTGAACATTTGTATATTTTCACTAATATAGAATAGAAGGGGAGTAGGAAATCAAATTATATTGTTTGAATGAAGATTTTTTAAGAACGAATTCAACTTTAGAAACAATTTGAAAGTTTTTTTTTTATAAACTGTTATTTCAACGCAAAAAGATTTAAACAAAAATATAGTAATTTAAACAAAAATTAATTATTTAAAATGATAGAAATTTCAATCTCATCTAAAAATAATAATTTATAATTTTTCTTTTTATATATTTAACCTTTTCTTATACTTCTCATTAACTAAATCATTGTTGTCAACTACTATCTACTTGGTCAAAGTCGAAACAGTGTTAAGTTGACATTTTTTCTTGAGTGATGTCAATACAAGTATTTTTTAAACCGAAAATAACTATGATTGGTGGTAAGCTATTTTCTTAGACAAAGTTATTGTTATTTTTTTTATGCCGACAAATAAATAAATTTATCTTAAATATAACTCTAACCAATTATGTTAAAAAAATTAATTTTAATGGACATTAATAAAAATCAATATAATTAATATTAACTAAAATTAAGATTAACCAATGAAGGGAAAAACTGTCAACATTTATTGAAAACCTTTTAACAAACTTTGGTAAAAGAAACAACAACATCCCACAACAATTAAGAAACATTTCTAAATTGTATTTTTAAATAACTAAATTACTAACATATCTGTGTAATTGATTATATTTAATTACTTTTATCAAATAAAAAAATGAAAATTTAATAAATTAAATTATCTTATTCAAATTAGATATTAAAAAAATTAAAATAAAAAAAAACTTTCTTTAAAATTGTGAAATTAACTATCTTGATGTAAAAGTTAATGGAAGCTAAGCAAATCACAAATATATATATATATATATATATATATGACAGGTGAAATAAAAAAAATATGAATATTCTTGGTTGTTTGATGTGATATTTCCCTTTCATTATTTATATAAAAGACACTAATTTTATATAAAAGACACTAATTTAAGTTTATATAAAATACACTAATTTAAGTTTCTATAAAATAGTATTGAAAATTAATGCATGCTTCTTTTTTTTCATTTGGGTTTCATGACACGTTTAAGTATGTATTTTCGCACAAAATTTTCAATTATGTTTTTTCCATTTAATTAGTCAGTATTCTGTTCTATTAGTAAGTGACAACAAAAAAAATTCATGGTTTTGATACAGTGTAACTTTTATGGAACAAATAAAGACTACCGTTCTTAAACACAATTATATAAAATGATGTAGGTAAAAAATTGTGAATGAGTGAATATTTTATTTATATTTTTTAGTGCAAATAACTCATTCTCACATAATGTGAAAATGTATCAATTTAGTTTTGAAAAAAAAATTCTAATTTGAGAACCTGTGAAAAATCACATAATTATCTTCCGTGGCTAAAGTTAATAAATTATTTTGTTATTAAAATAGAATTTTAGGGATGCATTTGACAATAAATTAGATATTATTTCATTATAAAGCTATAATATTTTGAAATAAATTATTATATATATATATTTTTACATATTAATAGTATTTTTCATTTTTCATTTTTCTAAAGACTAAAGTAACTATGTATGGCGATGAAGGTTGAAATTCTCCCATTTTCTAAAAAAAAAACATATTTTAGTGTCCTTTGTTAAATTCGGGCTTTCGAAGAAAGCCCAGCCCAAGAGAAGGAGACTAGGGTTTTGGGATTTATAACAATCGTGTCCGTCCTAGTCCTTTCTCTACCGCACTCCTCTTCGTTCGTCTTCTTCTCTGGTGTGCTTCCTCTCTTATGTGTTTCTGTTCTTTCTTGATTCTTTGAAAATTTCATGTAATCCTTATTGTTACTATCTTGTTTTAATCCCATTCACGCTTGTAGAGATTTTTGAAGGAGTTTTCTAAGGTTCAACCAAAGATGCAGAACGAGGAAGGACAGATCACCGAGCTTTACATCCCTAGGAAGTGGTATGTGTCATTTTTCTATTATTTCCATTAATTGTTTTTGGGATTTCCTTTTTAAAAGTGATTTATCTGTTTGTTTGTTGAATTTGGAAACTTATATCGATTTTTGTGAATATGGTGCAGTTCTGCTACAAACAGATTGATTACTGCGAAGGACCATGCTTCGGTTCAGATTAACATTGGGCATGTGGATGAGAATGGTATCTACAATGGTCAATTCTCCACTTTTGCCCTTTGCGGCTTCATCCGTGCTCAGGTCTCCATTTTCATATCTTTTGGAATTGATTTATTGTTTATTATTATTATTATTATTATTATTATTATTCTATTTACTATTTATGTGAACTGTGACCTACTTATTTTTTAGGTTATGCCAGTGGGTAGCAGTGTTTTGTATTTTTTGCTACGTACTTTTTTTTTTGGTTTATTGCATTAGTTCTGTGATTACGGATGTGTATTGTAAATTAGGGTTTGTTTTGCGAAATTATTGGGGTTGATTTTATGTGCCTCATAATGAATGTCTTTAGTAGAGAAAATAAATGTTTATATGCTTCGAATTGAATGTATAACAAATGGTTTCCTTTTTTATTTAGAAAAATTACTTGCTTAAATTCAGCGTTAAGAATTGGTTTGTTGTTCACTAATTTGCTGGGTCGATGGAGTTTCTGTTTCAGCGGTTCATATCAATTTATTTGATGGCATTGGATGTTCTTGTAAATAGTATTTAATTTAGCTTCAAGCTGAGTTTGTTAACTATTTTCTTCTTTTATTTCCCCTTCATCTTTCTTTATTAGAATATTGGCTTTTCTTTCTGTCTATGTAAATATCATACATTGGCGTTGTTTTTATTCTTGAAAGTATAAAACAATTAGAATTTGTTTCCCGTATACATGCATCTGTGTGGTCAGCCGTAAAAATCCTGACAAACAGATCATTAGTATATATTTTTCTCGTTTCATTGTTGGTCTAAAGATAATGAAATTAATGCAGTGCAATATGATGAATTGTGATTTTGATTTATCAGTTTGGAGCTTGCATTTCATTTTATGAATACGTGGAATATTGTGTTTGCTATTTGTGTTTAGGTCCCAGTTTTTGTATTGAAACTCCTTTTGTTTCATTTATGATATTTTACCTATTTACTGAGAAGCATTTCTTGCTCTTAATATCCAGGGTGATGCCGACAGTGCCCTAGATCGCTTGTGGCAGAAGAAGAAAGCTGAAGTTAAGCAACAGTAGACGCCCATGTTACTTTGTTATGTATTAATTTTTATTTTTGCTAGTAATATTTGAGGATTATGATTGTCATTTTGAGCAAATACTTGTTCTGAATTTTCTTTGGTACTTGTTACCCCCAGCTAAGGTTGTTTTTTTGACAATGCGTTGATGAGTATTCGGTTGTCTTAAATTTCAATCTTTAATTATATATGTCGCCGTAGTTTTACCATGTTTATTTGTTGAAGGCTTTTAAAATGTTCCTTTTAAGTTTTCTTCTTCTTGATTGAGGCTTTTGATAATTAAATTACGCTTTTAAACTAATTTAAATTAATTTTACATTTATTGACAAACGTACACTTGTTTTAATGTTTTCTGTCATTACAGCGAAGGAAACATAGCTATAAATATAATGGAGGAATTCACATTCTCAGTTTCACGTCAGTGAGCACTATAGAATGTATATATTTTTAAGCTTGTTGCTTACTAAGCGTCACTGAAATAAAATAATCTACCATTGTATATTATTTTGACCTTTTAATATAAAATTATTAAAAAAATTTCAAAATCAATAAAATTATAATAACTAAAAAATAATTAAGTTACCAATAAAAGACATTGTCACATTATTTTATACTTATTAGTTAATTTATTACGTAATTCCAATTCAATAAATTTAGTCAAGAGTCTATATTCATTTTTTTTAATTTATTTTATTCGTCCACATAATAGTAAAAAGTTATACGTAATTGGTTAAATGTTAAAAAAGTGAGAGGTTAAAAATGAAAGAAATAATGATAAATAAAGTTAAAATACAGGTTGTTTAGAGAAGAAAATGAATAGAAAAGTCGTAAATAAGTGTGATTGATTTAAAAGAATAAAATATAACTTATAATAAGATAGTTTATTACTTTGTTTATAACAAGAAATAAACTACTTGTAAGAGGAGTCAAAAATGGATGAATACAAAGTTATTTGTATTGACTTGTTAAAAAAATGTAAAAGATTATTAGTTAAAAAATGGTTGTTATATTACCAACACATGAAAATTCATTATTAGTTATTATACAAAACACTAACAAATTTATAATATATAGTAATTTATGA
Organism: Vigna umbellata; assembly: GCF_029865625.1. NCBI lineage: Eukaryota > Viridiplantae > Streptophyta > Magnoliopsida > Fabales > Fabaceae > Vigna > Vigna umbellata. The sequence goes on from NC_142166.1 coordinate 3,553,709, forward strand.
TTAAATTATAATATCAATACCAAATGATAATATGGCTCTTCATATTTGATTGCAAAATTCGGAAATTGAAAGAAAAAAGAGAAGAGAAAAAGAAAAGTTTGAAGAAAAGAAAAAAAAGAGAGAAGGAACCGGTTTCTTTGACTAGACCGAAACGTGAGCCATGAAAGAGCATTCATCTTCCCTTCTCTTCTCTACCATCCGAATTTCCAACCACTTCCTTTTCTTCCTTTCCTTTCAACACTCATTCTTCCTTCACCATTTTCTCTCTTCTCTCCTATTTCACCATCTCTCTTTCTCTTTCTCCTTCTTCGTTTCCATAGCTGCATTCTCAGCTCCTTCACTCTCTATTCGTAAGTGCCTTTTTTCCTTTCTTTTTTCTGTTTTTTTTTTTTATTTCATTTCACGTGTCTCATGCGGATTTTTTGTTCTACGTGTTTTTCTCTCTTCTGGGTTTTGTTTGTTTTGCAAAACAAATCAAATGAAGAATGCCCAAATGGAATTCTAGGGGAAAGTTTTGATTTTGATTTTTACTCACGTTCAAAATAGGCGAGAGCATCACTGAATGTGAACTCGTGCAAGAATGCGCCCTTTTTCTTAATGTTGATTTTTGTCAATTACACTCTTACGTTGAGTATTATCATTACTGTCTGCCACTGTCATTGAAACTTCACTCTGTGTGTGTGTGTGTGTGTGTGTGAGAGAGAGAGAGAGAGATTGGAAATAAACAAGCTCATTGTTTCAATAAATTTTCCTGTTTTTGTACTATGAACTTGATCTTTCTTCCTCTTTTCCTTGTTTCTGGGGGCTTGATGTGAAGGGATGGCATGGAGAAATTCTTCTTTATTCATTAACGTGAAAAATATTTGGTATTTTTTGTTGGAGCCAAATGGTAAAATTTAATAATATGCAAATTTTGTCAGAAATAGTTTGAGGTCGAATAAGTGTAGCCGTCAAGTAGTGAAATGGTACATGATAAAGCTTAAATTTTATTTTATTGTTTTTCTTTTCCTTTTCGTGTTGCTGTAAATTATTTGTGCTGGCATCAGGATTTAGTTTATGTTGTTTTTCTTGTCTTGGTGCTATGGACCTTCCTCATATTCAAAAGCATGAAATCCTCTTAGGCGGGCATAATCATTTAAAGTTTTATTTCCTAAATATGGTAAATATGAATAAATACCTGAGGAACTCTTAAAAATGTTTACACTCATTTGCTCAGATGCATTTCCCGTACAAATATGTTTTATTAGCATACAAAGGAAGCCAACACTGATACTGTAAGGTTTCAGCCAAATGCCTATGAAATTTTAGGTATATAATTATGTTTACTTTGATCCTTCATTTCTAATGCTTGAAGAATTTACTTCAAATTGGTTAATATTATTTGAATGTTATTTGTTTATTTGTTATAATGTTATTTTGTTGAACTAATGGTTGCTAGTCCGGTATGTGGTACAGCTTTTAAGTTTGTTTAAAGAACTGTTATTGTGGCATTATTAAGTATATGAATTGACCGCTGTTTCTGCTATCTAGAAAATCTTCTGTTTTACGTTTTCTAGATAATCAAATGGCTTTTTCTACCAGATTAAACACACACATAATCTTTGGTTATACATTCCTATATGGATTGTCATTATCAGTTTTGAATGAAACCTGTCTTCATCATCCATGCATGTTTGATTGATCAAGTTTAGCTGCTCTCATGTTTCGTGCTCTGAGTTGATACATGTTGTGTGTTAATACTGTTTACTTTTGTGCCAGTGATGTAATATTGATAGTGTTGAGAATGGATTTCTTAAACCAGGAGATAAGCATGCATAGCCCTGAAGGTGAACTTAAAATAAGTTTTGGCTATCAATGCAATAGTGATAGAGGTATACCTTACAAAGAAATCAATAGAACAAGCAGTTTCTCTTGCTTATCCGGTGCTGCCTTAAGTGCAAATGCTACACTTGCCAACACAAATATCTGCAATGGCGTAATAGGAGAAGAAATCCTTCCGAGTTTGGACTCTCCTAAATCGTTTCGAACAATACCCTCTTCATCAAGTTTTCCAAAATTGGAAATATTATCATCTTCTGTCCATAGTAGTTTTTCAAATCTAAGTTGCAGCCCTTCCACTCCAACTAACGTGCTTGAATATGACTCATGTTCATTAAAATCTATGAGTGCTCCTTCTAGAACTGAAGGTTTTCTTAATGCCATGGATGTTCAAGTTGCTGGAGGAGCGGCTGGTGAAGATAGAGTTCAAGCAGTTTGTTCTGAAGAAAATGGGTGGCTCTTCTGTGCTATTTATGATGGCTTTAATGGGAGAGATGCAGCCGACTTTTTGGCGGGTACCCTTTATGATACCATTGTATCTTATTTTAGTATGTTACGTTGTGATTTGGAACCAGATTTCATAAAAGCTTCTGACAATGTGGCTGTGGGTGAATCCTTTCCATATAATTTGGATGATAGTCTTATTCTTCTGGAGCACCAATCTCCTTCAAAATTTAAGGGAAACAATTCTGGTCTTGACTGTTTGGCAAACATTAATCCACCTTCCAAGTCAGAAGCATCTCCTAAATCATTTTCACACAGTAAAGTACTTGATGGTCTCCAGCATGTTCTTAGTCAGGTTGAGAATGATTTCTTATGCATGGTTGAACAGGAAATGGAGGAACGTCCAGATTTAGTTTCTATTGGATCTTGTGTTTTGCTTGTGCTTCTTCATGGCAATGATTTATATACACTTAATCTTGGTGACAGCAGAGCAGTATTGGCGACATGCTGTACAGATAACAGAATGAATGGGAATGAGAGATTGAAGGCTATCCAGCTCACAGATTGTCATACAGTTGACAATGAAGCCGAAAGAGCTCGAGTTCTTGCTGATCATCCTGATGATCCTAAAACCATAGTAGCAGGGAAAGTGAAGGGAAAACTGAAGGTTACTCGAGCTTTAGGAGCAGGGTACTTGAAAAAGGTTTGCATTTTTCTTATATTAGGCAAGAAGGTTCCAAAAGATTTTGAGTTGTGATTTTCTTTTGTAAAAGAAATTGTACACAATAAGATATTATAAAGATGTAATAACCCTGTACTGATATCCTAGCTCCAAATGATGAGTGGATGGAAGTTCATTACATTTATCGACTTTGCTAGTTTATGAACACCAACTATTTCAAAAGGACATGATTTTCCTCTTTTTCTTCCCTACAGAAAATTCTGAATGACGCATTAATGGGAATCCTTCGAGTTCATGATCTCACTAGCCCACCATATATTTCAACTGATCCATCGTTGAATGTGCACAAAATCTCAGATTCTGACCAATTTGTTATAGTTGCGAGTGATGGTTTATTTGACTTCTTCAGTAATGATGAAGCAGTACAGTTTGTAGAGTCTTATATATTGAGAAATCCTTTTGGTGATGCAGCAAAATTTCTTATTGAGCAATTAGTTGCAAGAGCAGCTGATTCTGCAGGTCATTTTTCAAGATCTCATGCTAACCTTGATTTTCATTGCATGAATGAGTTAATGTTATTTTACGATTAGTTACTAAGTGATGCTCTTGCAGGCTTCAGCATGGAGGAGTTGATGAATGTTCCCGACGGGAGGAGGAGGAAGTACCATGATGATGTGACGGTAATGGTGATCATCCTTGGCAGGAATCAACGGACTTCAAAAGCATCAATTTGCACCTAGAGACTGACCAAAGAAAAATACATTTGAAGCTCTTAGATGACCATATTGGTTAAAGTGGTATTTCTTAGGAAGTTTTGATGTTCAAAGTGTACATTAGACCTTTAGAACTTAGAATCATTGGCTTGGTATCCAAAATCTTTCTGTAGTTTTTCCTATTCGTCTGGAACATGAATTTTTGAAATGGTTTCCTTGTATATAATATCAATGAAAATTAGCTTTTGTTTCGAAAAAAATGTAGATAACTGCTTTATATTTTGACAAGGGCAAGATTGTTACTTCATATACTTTTCTTATTAGTTGGTTTGCTTTATATTTGAATCGAGGAACATGCATGCTTGAATATAAATTTAAGCATGCATAAAAATGAAAGTGCTTCACTTTTTTGCCTTTCGGGACCTTCCCAGGCAGAAAATCTGCAGTCTCTTGGTTTCCTCACAGCTATTCTTTTTGTACTTACTGATAGAAAGTGACAAAATATTTTGAATGTGCATACTGAGTAATATGATTTGGTGACATCGAAGTGGAAAGAAACAAAAGACTTACATTAATCTTTGATGAAAAGTTGTAACATTCTTGTCATGTTACTCAACTTCAAAATTCAAATTTTTTATAGAAACTATTTTTGTTTCTGAAGTTAGTATTTCAAAGTTTAGCTTTAGTTTAATCTAGCTTGACTAGAGGTAAGTAAAACTTGAAATGTTAGTCCTTGAAACAGACATGCATAAAGTTAGTTAATACAAGTAATATCCTTAACTAAATGCAAGATGACAGAAAATTGTAGTCAAACATCTCTTTATTATAGAGCTATCATTAGACCATAAATCTTTGGAAAAAAGTTATCCTATTCTCTGAATAGTATTTTATGCAAAAGATGAAAAAGTTGGAAGTTTAAAAAGTAATGAGAGTTGCCTACATTAATGCCCTTCTCACTGATATGTTAATTTAGGGCAGACAGAAAAGTGTTTTCAGTGCATTTCAACTTTTGCTCCACAAATAAAGTTCTCCAACACCTACATGTCCCCAAAACCACCAACAATTGTCTTCCTAGGTGTATAGTAAATGGAACTTATCATGTTCATATAATACACATTTCAGTATACAAATTTTGATCTGATATATAATACTGTGTATAATTGTATTACTTTTGTCACACACATATCAAAGGTATATTCTGAAATCAAACTACATAACTTTTTGTGGTCCAAGTTGCACAACTTGAAACAGTTTCCAAATTCTACCCACCTGACATTAGAGTCCCCCACCATTCTTTTTCAGTTTTTCTATTCTCTTTTGTGTAATCAAAATGCACAACGTCCTAAATCATCAAGAGAAAATATCAACCTTTAATCTGTTACATTCATATAATCCATACACTTCTTTAACTTTGTTGAAATAGGACAACTTCTTTAATGGATCTCCATGCATTTCAACAAATAAATAACGTGCATTAAAAAGAGCAATAAAGGAAAAAAATTACAATCTTTTTCTTCTTATTTTCTTACTAAAGAAAGTGTTAAACTTTGCAACTGCAGTAGGATTGCAAACTATCTAGGAAATAAAATAATAATAATAATAATATCCATAGTACAACACTCTCTTTACTATCAAGTCTCACATAACAGAACACCCATTGACATTTTCATCACTGAAGATCTCAAAGGACACCAACGGTGCTGATTGAAAGTGATGACAATCTTGGTCCAGACCAGCCCACGTGTAGGGTGAAGATGGAACGTAGTAAGAAGGATACAATCTGTTATAAGCTGCAACACCACTTTCTGGATATAAAAGCCAATACTGACGTGTAGGGTTCACATTCACTGGGCCCACAAGATCTTGAAACTGCAATCCAGTGTGTGCAGGTGCACCAGTAGCTGCTTCCACTGAACTCAAACCACTGTTTCCATTCCCACCACCAAGGTGCAATTTTTTCTTCTTCTTCTTCTTAGCAGAGCCGGCACCACCTTCGCTCCGACCACCCTCCGACGGCATCCGGTAAACGGAGGGGGACTTTCCCGGCGAGTCATTGCTGCTGCTTTTTTTCTCACTGTTACACTTGGCAGAAGCATTTTCAGTTCCCTTGTGATTTTCCACGCTCTGTAGTTCTCTAACTTCATTTTTCTTCTTCTTCTTCTGCTGCTGCTGCTGCCCATTGCCGGAGATTTTCCCGTCATTCTCCGGCCAAATCTCGGCTTGTTTTCCGGCTCTGACGAGCTTCCTGAGAAGGGTCTCCACAGCAACACTTCCAGTTACTGTTACTTTGTTCAGCTGTGGGTCTATTGTTGCAGTGAAAACACCTACAAAGGGGAACCTTTTCTTTAGAATTCAAAATGAATCTAACTTATTTGTTATGCACTGTTTTGTCCCTTTCGTTAGACAATTTGGGATCTGTAAATTTTTCTTCTTTCCTGGTTCAGAATGCTATGTTGGAGTAATTACAACAGTGTAATACTCCTGCATGGGAAAAGAAGAATGCTCTCTGTAGAGTAAGAAAAAGTGTACGAAAAAAGAGTTGAAATAAATGAAATCTGAAGCTGGATTTGTGTTATGTTTTTCTAGCATATAATTGTGCAGTACGAGTACTTTCATGAGTTTTGTGGTGTAAAATTCTGCTTTCATACTTTTTGTTCAAAGAAATGTGATATAGTACCATCAATGCTCTTCAGAACTTTCTTTACTTTCCTCCTGCAACCTTCACAGTGGATTGAAACTTTCAAGAACCATGTCTAGGAGAAGAAGCAAAGAGAGTTAAATAATTAGTTTTAGTAGATTAAAGAGGGCAAATTTGAAGAGGAAAAAACATGCATCAATTACTGTGTAAGGTAAGGTGGTAGGTAGTAGTAGTAGTAGTACCTGATAGTTTAAAGGTTGTGCAGCAAGTTGAGGAGGTTTTGCAGCCATTGAGAGAGGGAAGTGGAAGTAGTGGTTGAAAGTTGAATTGAAGGATTGAAGGGATTGAAGAGTTGGAAGAAGAGAAAGAGAAGTGAATGTGGGGCATGAAAAAGAAAGAAGGGTAAATGCCAAGAATGTACTTGGAGGTGTGCACTCTGTTGGGGAGCAAAGTGTGCAGGCAAAGATGAATGGCTATCAAAGTATAATGTGACAATGACAGAAGGGCACACTGCTCCTACTGCATTATTTTGCAATAGAGCATGATTCTACTACAACCTTCCTTGTTTTTTAATATCTTCTTGTTGATGTGGTAGTGGTCAATTTTAAAACAAGAGTAGGATACTATGAAAAATAGTGATTTTTACTTTATTTTTATAGGCACTCGTGTACTGTGATTATTGTATCCACTGTTTCTTTTTCTAGGCTTGCAATGTTTGGTTTATTGTCTCTTATAAATGTACTACTAGGCTTTTGTTTCATCTGCATGATATTAGTTTGTTGTCTGTAGGAGGAAGCTATTCGTTATGCTTATAGATAAGATTCTCTTTTGCAACTTTGTTAACTTCTTCATAAATCAATTGGCATTTCTATCATATCTTTTTATGAATAGTAGTAACCATCTTTTAGATTTTATAATTTACAGTTTAGATTGTTCTTAGCTATTACCCCAAGTTGGGTTACGACTAAGTTATCTTCAGTGTGCCTTCAGAAACGCATGGAGCAAAATTTAAGGTCCTCAATGTTGTCTATAACCCATTTTCTTATGTTTTTTATGAAGAAAAAATAAAAAAGGTATAAACAAAATACTCATCTTTTAAGTACATAAAAATCACAACGTATTTCTTGGTGTCACTAAACTATTTTAATATTTCATAGTTTGACATTTGGGGGATTCCTCTATTGTAGGAGGCAACACAGAACAAATAAATAATGTGATCCAAAAGTTAAGATAAAGAAAAAGTGAAGAATATGTGTGCTGCTTAACAATTAAGAAGAAAAAAGGGGCCATTCATTACTTATAGTTTGAACAAAAATCAATTAATTTCACCAAATTTACTGGCAAAGAAAGTAATAGACTTGTGTGTTATCAAGTAATCGATGAAGGAAGTGACTGCAGCAAAATGTAGGTGGAAAATGTCCAATCTAAGGCACTGCAAGATGAGGAAATTTAACATAACCCCTTGAACATTGGTTACAGTGTACTTTCATCTCCAGTGTCTACATGCCACATCAAAATCTTCACACGAGGAAAATCAGCATGTCATGTATTTTCACCTTAGAATGACATTGAAACCCAACACTCAAGCAATGCACATGATTCAGGTAAGACTTGACACACTACCTGATATTGATTTGCCATATGGAAACAACAACTCTCACTATAGTTATCTATCAAAACTAAACACAGATATTTGTGGTAAATGTTGCTGTTTTGGTAAATATTTTTGCGTTAAAGTTTTTCCAACTGTTCAGCATGCAGGATTGTGAAGAAATTATCTCAATCAATACCTTAAATTATTGAATAGAAATACAGTAATAGCTCTGTGACTTTATGTTTAGAAAATATTAATATAGTATTGCGTTAGAAATAAGGCAGTAAAATACAAATTATAAACTTCATCATGAACGAGTTACTTGGTATATAAAATTGAAATATTACTGCAAAGGTCTGGTTAGGTAATACATTTACAGCAGAGTTTTAACATGGTGAAATTGGAGGATGACTAGGACTAGACAAAAGCAACAGTTCACTGCCCATCCAAAACTGCACTTTTCCAAAGGATGAGGTAAGCTTGTTAAGACCTTATAATAGTAATATGTAGTAATATGGTAGGTAAACTCAATAAATCGCTTCGCCTATCAAAGAGTTGAGACCTTCTAAAGCTTTTATTTTCAAAAAATGCTTTTGGTCTTAGTCTTCAATTTTTTTATGTCAAATTAGAATGTCCATTTTCAAAATTTAAAAACATTTTTATCGTGAAATTTTAAAAGTGAATAAATATAATTATTTTAACTTTTTAAAATATATTTAATACATTTTATGTTAACATTTAAATTGTTTTTACTATTTGACTCTTTATATTTCTATTTCAACGTCGAATGAAAAACATATTTGGTATGTTAAAAATATTTAATATAATTAAATTAAAAACACAAATGAATGAATTTAAAAAAAAACATAATTAATATTTTTTTAACTGTTATCTTAAAAAAAATACCATAAAAAGTATAACATTTACCCTTTTGTGTATTGACAACAAATATATGATATTTTCATAAATAATGATGATTTATTTACAATATATAAAACAATGATGATTTAACCATACTTTTCTTCAAGTTATTGAAATCAATCGACCTATATTGTTGGTTAAGTTATGACAAAAACTATCATGTCTTGAAAACCGCTTGTTTATCTAAGAATAATGATACTTTGACAACATTTTTTTAACAATATTTTAACATTATTTACGTGTCATGTGATTAGTTCATGTTTATATTTATGATTATTATTATTACTTGTAAAGTAATTTTGGACTAATCACATGATGACACGTAAATGATGTTAAAATATTATCAAAAAAATGTTGTCAAATTATCATTATCCTTTATCTAATTCAGAAAAGCAACAAAAGCAGACCGCAATTTGTACAAGTAAAATAGATTAGGAGGGGTAACGGGAAATTTACCATTGATTTAAAGTTCTATATTACAACCAATAGTAGTAATGAAACACATCAAATATCTAACAATACTGCAGAGTCATTCTGCTTATCCAGGGTGTAACACTAATACTCCAAATTAAAGGCCGTTTAATTTTCAGCTACTTCAATGTTATTATCTTCTCCTGCTACCACCTCATGTTCTTCTTTGTCAACTTCTTCAATCTTTGTCTCCTGTGCTGGAGCATGCTTGACGTCTGAGGCATCCTGAAGCTGCAATCATTCATTGATGTTGGTGCATTTAATAAAAGAAATACAACGTCATCTGGCAAGAACTTTTCAAAAAAAGACCCATAAGTTGTAGAGTCAAATGATTCTTCCAAGACTTACCCCCAAGTTTCTTAAGCTAGCAGTAACATCCTCTTGTTGCTGCTGAAGGGTAGCCCTCAAATCTTGAAATTCCTGATTTTGATTTCATAAACAAAGTTTCAAGCGACAAAACTTAGTTGACAGAAAAAACTTAAAAGCATACTTACTACTCGAAGTTGGTCCACTTCAACATTAAGTGTTTTCTTAAGTTCTGACAGCTCCTGCATGAAAAATGAAAAGCTATTAGAAGTTACATATAAAATTAGAGTGAAGCTGAAGTAACATCCAAACCAGCAATAATAAAAAGAGAGTTCGGCTACGTATCAATATAACCAGAAAAACACGAGTGCAGTAAACCTATTGTTCATTAAATCTTTAGTTATAACTACATGTGTGGACCGTGTCTGAACTAAGCAAAATAATGATAAATACAACCCATGGACCATAAAAAATCCTTTCATTTACGAAAGTAGAGCAAATAAATGACGTGTAAATGCATATCTACCAGCATAATAAAATATCAGATTTCTTGTTGGTTGTTCTACTCTGAAGGTTAAGTGTATACGCGCATCCAATAAATGGATTTTTCACCAACTTACTACACTTAGAGAAAAAACAAATATATTTTAGGTCCTACATAGTATACATTTATTACACACTATGAACTTGGTCCAATAGAAAATAAAAATGTACTAGTTACACAAAGTTCTTATTGCCTGTCAACCAAAACCAAGAAATAGTGGTGAAACTACTATGAAATATAAGGATCAAATTGTAAATTACTTTTAACGATTGAATATAATATCTTCAGTCTTCATACATGTTCTTGGAATTTGGGCTAAGAAACTAATCCAACCTCATAGAATCAATGTCAAAGGTAAGGGCTTTCAACGTCCTGTGAAGACTATATGACAGTAGCTAACTCGGAAGCACAATAAATAGTTGTATGACCACCGTTTTAAATATGATAATACAACCTGATTTTATACTTGACAGAAATACTAAAAAAAACAAAGAAAGGAATTACAGATAAAATTGAAGTCATGTTTACGCACACAATCACCATCAATATAGAAGCAATAAGAATATAGTAAAAATGTAAAACAATGGAAGATGATGGCATAATGAATAGAAAAATAATATAGCAAATTAGATAAAAAAAATAGCATAATCTGAACTGGGAGATCTAAGGAAGTAGAATGAACAGAAGATAGGATAAAAAATAATCCTATACAATGTGAAATAATAAAGATCAAAACAAAGGTAACTTTGTTTGAATGAGGATTGAGTGTTTTTCAAATCCTCAAAACTAAAATTTGTGAAACCAGAAAAGCTCCTGGTTTTATCGTAGACATTCTCCACCGCAAAGGAACTCTTGCATTTTGATACATGAAGCAAGGGTCAGGACATAGAATTTTTCTTGGAACAAACATAGCTTACAAAAAATAGAAGTGAAGTAGGACACTATAAAAATTGGAATTTATTACACAAGAGCATAGAAACAAAGGAATAGAAAAGGGAGGGAACTTAAGGAGACGAATAATGAAACAGAAAAAGGAAGATCAAGAGAGCCACATAACATGACTTGTAATATGTAAGCGTGAAATGAAATACGGAAAATGATTGGGAAATCTTGTTAAGATGAATTAACAAATCCAATGCCGTTTAGATTGAGAATAATAAGTTTGTGACAGATGTAAAATCTAGTATAGATTATCTGAATATCACTTCTTTACAGCGACACTCAAGGGTGCACCGTACCAACTCCAGAACTCCTTACACTTGTTGAAAGCAATGGTTCACCAGGTGATCTTAGCATTTCTAGCATTGACAGAAATCAAAATACAAACTTCAGTGTTAAGATAAGGATAAGGAAGGCCAAGGCTTTAAATTGCAGACCCAAAGGTTTCCTTTCAGATACACAATAGATTTGGCACAAGAAATGCCTAATCAAGTTAATTATAAAATTAAAAACATATGTTATGTAATTGTCAGGCGAGTGTTGAAACAACCAATTGGTACATTACAGTTGTGCCATTTCCCACGTCAGTACATGGTTATGCATACCCAATATAAGCATTTAACCACACATCAACAATGAGTTGATACACACATGGAACACACCAAATAATTGCCTTTAAAAGCACAAAAATCATGATGCGAAAATAAGTTTGCATATCATAGACTGTTTCATGTGCACCCTAAATGAAACTTTATTTGATCAGAATACATGTCCTGACAAAGAAAACAAATAACAGAGAAAAATTACGAAAGAAAAAACAAGTTGCTAGTTTTCTACAAGCAAATCAAACATAATAGCCTCAAATGCAATTACAAAAAATGGAAAAATACTGTTACACTATTGGTATAGCTAACATGGAGAAAGACGTCCAGAGTTATTCATGATCTAAAAGCATCTACTAAACTTAAACAAGTTTTACCGTGTTGCTATACTATGGGTCTGTTTGGACGTGTTTATTCATAAACACTTTTAGTAGAGAAAAATAAAAAGGAAAAAACAAAATGATTTTCTCTAAAATACAAGTAGTTTATGCACAAGTTAAAAATAAGAATTTAGACAAGCTACACAAAAGAACTTTCACAAATTGGGTTACGTATAACTAATTGTAACTTACAGAAAAACTCTTTTCATTTTTTTTTTCTTTCCTAAAAAAATGTTTAGGAAAAAGTTTGCCCAAACATACCCTATATGAGAGGGAATGGTAGACTTAAAATGAACAGCATGAGAGAAAGGTGGGAGTGGAAAAAATGTGATTGTTAAATAAGAATGTGTAACCAATGAGAAAGGACGATATACATATTGATTATACACATACAGAAAAAGAAAACCAGTAAGGTTGGGATACCAATGATTGAGAAAAGGATGACAGAAGATTAGATATGATAATTTGGACACGTACAAAAAGATCACAAGAGACACGCAAGCGAAAAGAGTAGGTTTTGGCACCACCAAATAGAGTGGATTGCATGAATTTTAATCCAGTTAAAAAACAAGAACAGGGAAACCAAGAAGAACTTCGGAGGAATTTGTCAAGGGAGACCTCCTGATAAATATTTTCTTGAAGCTTTGGTTAATAACTGAGTTGAATGTTGTCGTGCGATATGTAGTCATCCTCATCCAGTATGATACAACTTGGTCCCAAAATGCCATCTTCAAAACTACACGAAATCATGGTTTAAATTGTGGGTTGCAATCGCAATGGGGACTGCAGTGTAAAGGTGTGTTTTGTCACCACAGCCATATTGCAACAGCAATTTACCACAATGTCAAAGACCAAGACGAAACTGCAGTTCAAAACTATGTCTGAATTTCAGGTCGGCAATATATGTTTAGAAAGAGGAAAAAAGTTGAGAAGTTTACATGACATTAAAAAAAATAAAGAAAATTCAGTTAAACATTAAGTTGGTGATACTTTATCATCTCTTTAATATATAATAAATTAAGCCATAGATTGGCTATACCAGAATAATCAATCATTTAATTTCTTCTATTTCAAGAATACACCCAAACACGCAAAGAACTCCAAGGAATCCTTTTCAGACGACACTATAAAGCAAAAATGCAGTGTTTCGCAAACATGGATCAATCATCATCATCATCATCATCACTTACATCGCGATAGACCTTGACTTGTGTATCTAATTTAAACCTCCAACTTTGCAAATCCTACAAATAGATCCAAAGAAACAAATTAAAAAAAAAATCAGCAGCAGCAGCAAACCAGCAGGTAGAATAGTGAACTATAATCTTCATAGCTAACAAACAATGCACAACTAAGAAAAAAAAAACCTGTTTCAAACTCTGAATTCTTCCGAGAAGCTCCGATCTCGATTCATTAAGTTCCTGGAACAACACAAAGAAGGTTTAGACGCGGTTGTGAGTTCCATTTTACGAATAAAAAGAAAATGTAAAAAAAGAAAAAAAAAATACCGCGATTTTAGACGTAACGGGAGTGACATTCTCCTTCTTCTGAAAAGGAAAACAAAAATTAGAAGGGATTTTGAGAATTGCAATAAAAGATTGAATTGGAAAAATGATGAAAGAGAAGAAAACACACGGTGGATAGAGGAAGAGATGAATCTGAGTTGGCCATTGAGGATGGGATGGAAGATTTGGGAAAAGAGGATTTGTTTTGTATTGTTTGTTGTTCTAGGGTTTGTCTGGGTATATATGAATTTGAAGAGGAGCGTGGTTTGGTGAGTGTTCCGAACAAGACTCTAGAAAGAAACACCAACGTTAAAGTCACAACAGACAACAAACGAGCACAAATTTTGAAAAAACAAGGATAAAGATATCCAATTGGGCGGGATTTGGAAATACACAACCAAGTTGCAAAGCCTCTTATTTATTGCTCCATCTTTATTTTACCCAACACGTATTTTTTACTATTTTTATATTTTATTTTATATAGCTTTTATGTATCGTTGTTTGCTTTAATTAAATTTTGTAAGTTTCTTTTATAAATTTATATATTTTTAATTGATTTTTGTTGTTTATTAAGTACTTATTATTTAACTTTTTTATTAGTTTGATACTATCATAATTAATTTTTCTATTAAAATTTATATACATATAAACTAAAAAAAATTGGTAATTTTGATTTATCCCCGTACATTGATGGATAAGAAAACACGAAGAATAGTCAAACAAGAGCACTTTTTACGATAAAGTTCAAATTTAAAAGCAGTTTTTATCTGATAATAAATATAAAATTATTTCAAAACTGAATAAATAAATTGATATTTTAAAAATATCAATTTATCTCTAAATTAATGTCTTGATAAATCTCATCAAATTATATACCAAATTCTATAATTCATATTTACTTTGCTTATGATGCCATCTTTCACACCATTAACATTGTCCTACTTCTTTTACCTTTTAGGCTTGTGTAGTTCTTCATCTTTCACTCTTTTTTTTTTCACTTTTTTTTTTTTAAAATGATTGTTCTTATATGGTTCTTCCTTCCTAGCTTTATGACCTCAATGCTAGTTATAGGCTTTTTTTTAGACAAAAACCTTTATTGTTTAAAAAATTACAATAAAATTTATTTTTAAATATATATCTTACTTGAGAGAGACTTTCACAAGGAAAGGAAACAAATAAATGAACTGATCTTATATCAAAAGTATGATACAATATCTGTCTTGAGAATAACTTTTACTTTAATTTAAAGAAAAGTTAAGAAACATGATATTAACTTTTCGATGACAAAATTCGCTACATAAATAATAATATTTGTACATAATATATATTTGCAGATAATAGTAAATATTTAAATATATATTTAAAAACACAACAGGTGTTTGAAGGACAAAATTCGCTATATGAATAATTAATATTTATAAATAATATATATTTATGGATAATTTAATATTTATTTATAAACCAATTAGGTGTAAATATTGTATTATTTATATGTATTTTTAGATATTCTATATTAAAAAAAATTGAAATTACCTTTTGTTCCTATTAATAATTATATAAATACAAGCATGCGTTAAAGTAATGATTAAAGGTTCTGTTATCCAACCACATCAAGCAAAAAGTAATATAACATAATCATAATCATAATCATACAATTCATAACATTTTAATAATCATAATTTCTACTTACTTTAATTAAATTTATTTATATATTAAACTCATTTAACATTAAACTAAAACTGCACCGAAAGAGAAAAATTGCCGTGTATTTGATCTCGTTTGATACTCTGTCAACCAGTCAAAACTCCAATCCAATTCTATTATTACAGCTTAACATAATAAATCGACAAAGACAAAGGCTTCGTTTTCATTGATGATTATGAATGGAACAACGTTACTCGATGTAAGATTAATAAATGGTGAAGATTTGTTTATATTTATGTTAGACTAAATAGTCTTTTTTGTGTTATTAGAATTAACTTCGTCAGAAATAATTAAGCAAAACATATTTATTATTAACTGATTAAATTTTTGTAACAAAAGTTGACAATAATATGAAAAACTTAATACTGACATGGATAAACGAACAAAAGTATTTGTTACAGTTGCTTACTTGAAAAACAAAAGGTTGCTTTCAGAAAAGAAAAACAAAACCTTATTATTGAACTTGTGATTCATTAATTTATGAAGAGAAAAGGAAAATTCTTTCTTGATGGAAAAGTAAAAAGAAGAAAAGAGAATTATGGAAATGTGGCCTTGAAATTGCAATCGGTAGATGCAGAGTGGAAGAAGCAGAGGAAGCTCTGTGTTGTGTTTCTGTGAGTTCCGAGCGGAATCAGTTGCGGAGCAATGAGTCAGGAATCGTTTATATATAGCTTCGTGGCTCGTGGGACAGTGGTGTTGGCTGAGTACACCGAGTTCACCGGAAACTTCCCCGCCATTGCAGCTCAGTGTCTTCACAAGCTTCCCTCTTCCAACAACAAGTTCACTTACAACTGTGACCACCACACCTTCAATTTTCTGGTTGAGGATGGTTATGGTAATGTCCCCTCCCAATCGCTTGATCCTATGTTTCTATCAAATGACATGTTTTTTGTGGACCAAAGATGAAAGTGGGTTTTGAATCGCTAGTTTTTATATGCTGGATCTAGTCTTGAGATGAATGTCGCTATAGGGTGGTTGAGTGAGCATAAAGGTTTCTCTTTTTTGGGTTTTATTTCTCTTTTGACTTAGTTTTCTTGGTGGGTTTTGTTTGTTTTTTTATGGGTTCTTCTTACATTTTACGAATTTTTCCTTTGATTGCTGAAATGGAGTCAACTAATGAACGGTGAGAAGCAGAATCTGGGTTAAGTTCAATTTAAGGGTTGTTAATATGCTTCAAGTGTTTGATTTTTCCTCTTGGTGAATGATGACACTCATCTAAAAGAAATAATTGTACATTCATGATATACATTCACACCTGATTTCAATGTCATCTTTGATGGAATGTTCGATCATTGTGACTACCCTTTAGAGGTACGTAGTGATGCAACAGAAAGTGTTCAGAGAAAGCCTAATCTTGTGAATGCACAGTTGTGTGTGATGTTCCTTCAATTTGGCCTTTTCGCGACTGAAGACTTTGCAAGTTTCAATTCCAACAATGCCTAATTTTCTTTGTATAGATAACCAATAATGCAACATCTAGATTGATGTTTGTGAGTGTGTTTGTTTGAAATCTGGTGGTTGGTCCAATTTCTGAGATTTAAAACTGTGTTGTAGTGCAATGACTATTTCAGAGCTTTACATTTGGGCTTTCTGTAAATTGCAGCATACTGTGTTGTTGCCAAGGAATCTGTTGGCAAGCAGATCTCTATTGCTTTCCTTGAACGGGTGAAAGCAGACTTTAAGAAAAGATGTGGTGGTGGAAAAGCAGCTACAGCTATTGCTAAGAGTCTGAACAAGGAGTTTGGGTACACTAACTTGTGTTATAAATATTTGATGATGTTTCGAATATCTTAATGCTTAGGCAGACAATTTGTATACAAAGTTAAATAATATGGATACACATTTGCAGACCAGTTATGAAAGGGCACATGAAGTATATCATCGATCATGCTGAAGAGATTGAAAAGCTAATAAAAGTGAAGGCTCAAGTTTCAGAAGTTAAGAGTATTATGTTGGAAAACATAGACAAGGTACTGTATAGTTCAGGAGTAAGGTTTTTTCCATTAGTATTTAGTATTTAGTCATCACCTAATTCATATGCAGTTGTGACTATGCATCTCGAAATCCAAGTGTGAATTTAAATTTATTTTGGATAAATATGAAAAAGTAGAACATTATATAAAGAAAAAAAATTCATTAATCTATTGATGTAAGGTTCTTGATAGAGTGATGTCAGTTCCTTATCGGTGTTGTATCTCTTTTTGCGTAGTATCTAGAAAAGTTCACTATTACCATGTGTATCTGAATACTTCATTATGTGTTTTTAGGCCATTGAAAGAGGAGAAAATCTAACTATTCTTGCAGATAAGACAGAGACATTGCGTTCACAGGTGAGTAAAGCCAACTAAGATTAGATGATTTTTTCTTCTTCTTTAACTCATGCTTTCAAGGCTGAGGAATTTCTAATTTTCAGGCTCAAGATTTCAGAAAGCAAGGAGCACAAGTTCATCGAAAGATGTGGTATCAGAACATGAAAATTAAACTAGTTGTTCTGGGAATTTTGTTGTTTTTGGTATTGGTTATCTGGCTTTCTATTTGTGGTGGATTTGACTGTACAAACTAGCACTGGTTGAAGGTTTCCAGGTAGGATTTTTTGAGATGATGTACAAGTGAGCAATTTAGCTTATGTGGTTGTGTAGGGTATTGCTTCCTCCACCCTATCATTTTCTTTCTCCACCCTATCAATTTATTTAATTTTTGCTTTTACCAATTATTTAAAAGATACTTCCGAAAAACATCATCTGGAAAAGAAAAATATGTTTCTGGAAAAAGTTTTCAGAATTTTTTTTTTGGAAAATTTTTTTCTGTAATTTTTTTTCGGAATCGATTCTTTGGTGTTCTGGAATCGATTCTTTGGTCGTTCTGGAATCCATTATCCGGACCAACCACCTTTCCAAATGCTTCAAATAAAACTTCCCAATTGCCAGTCGTGTACATTGCAGAAAAGTTTTATGAACATTGGGGCTCAAAATCTTGGTCAAAACCCTAATGGGTCCATGCACTATTTTAGGCCCAAAACTTAAGAAAATGCTAAAATTTATTTAAAATAGTGATTTTATGTGTTTTTAACACTTAATAATCCTTTGAAATACCAATTGTTTTCTTTAAAATTATTTAGATAATAACTAAAAATTTGGGGGGAACTATTTGGTCGATAAATAGCTTAATCTATCATGGTTTTAGAGAAGCTTTAGAATAAATTATAAAATATTGATTTACAGGATTTACTATTTTATAACTAAAATAGATTATTTCAGCAGGTTGATCAAATTGAAATGGATTTTTTCGATATCATTTTAGTGATTTTGTAGCTTTTTCATACAACTTTTGTTGTAGTTATATCAATAAATATATAGAAAAAAGGGTTAAACTGGACTTTTCTAGCTTAAAGAAGATTTTCCTAAAATTTCTTAAAAATCATATATATATATATATATATATATATATATATATATATATATATATATATATATATATATATATATATATATAACAGGTCTTAGCCTTAATTCTAGGTAATTAACCAAGTTTTCGAGTAATTTAGTAAATTCAAATAAAATTATCTTTAAAAAATAGAAAAAAAAATGTTAAAATATGGTTCTATAATCTATAATTAATTTTTTAATTAAGAGGATTGGAATTTATTATGAATTTTTTAATTTTAATGGCCTTATAGTGAAGGAATTAGAGCATTATAGTAAATTCACAATTCTTTATCTCTAACTAAAATTCAGAAATTGTGAGAAGAATTTTTTTAATGTGAGTAAAATTTAATTAAAGGTTCAAACGAAAAGTAGTAAAAATATTTATAATGGGAGAGAAAATTCTTTTACTAAGAAAAGGTAGCTTTGAAACTACAGTACATATACAAATATCTTACATGACTTAATATAAAAATTCTATTTTGATCGTTGAAACTTAAAAATTAAATTTTAGTTCTTCAATTTGAGAAAACCTAAAATTTTATCTCTCAAATTTACCACTTAAAAACTAAAAATCTTTTTTTTTTTCAGAATTTGAATGATTATTGCTTTTAATTGGAGAAGTAAAAACTTAACTTCACATCCTTCCGTGAAATGAAAGCATGATGAAGGTTTTGAAAGAACAAACTTTGGAAAAGAAGAACAATGTTGATGACAAGATAGAATTGGTTCAGTCAAAAAGGCAAAGTGAGTAGAAGACAGAAGGAACTAATCTCTCACCCCATTCTTAATGGATATGACAGAAGTAGAAGTTTTACATGCATGGAGCTTCTTCTTCTTCATTGGAAGATCCTTTTGAGAATGAAAAGTGACCACTCAAAGAAAAAAGCACCTTGCCCATGCATGAAGAGAATGGTCTTTAGGGTTTTGGCATGATTGATGAGACTCAATGTGGAATTTATTATCTTATTGCTTCCATTCTTTTGTGGTGTTGAATTATACCATATCTCCTATGGAATCTTTCAATCTTTTTTGAATTGGTTGATGAGGCATGGGGCGATGGAGATCCTTGTGATCCAATTGCAAAAACCAATTGGGCATATGATGATGATGACCATAAAAAAATGGAAGTTTGTATAATCAATAGTGTAGATAGAGCTTTTAACGACGGTTAAAATGGACTTTGGAAGACAATTCCATAATCGTTGCTATTCAATTTGTCGTCACGAGTTTTATGAACGAAAAATGTCTTTTAACAATTTTTTCTTGACAACTTTTTTACAATGTCTATGTGGTAGTTTGTGATTGATCCGTTTCAAATATACATACCAATAAAATAGTGACACATAATCAATTGTAAAAACATTGTTAAGAAAAATTGTTAGCATATCATAGTCCTTCTATGAAAGAGTCTCCCAGCATGAGTTTTACAACATGGTGCGATGAAGAGTAGATTGTTGCTATTCAATTATGTATATAATCATTATTATTTCTACTTTTAACCACAATTATTTAGACAATCATTATTAAAAAAATTGTTAAAGTTACAAAAGTGTCACTGTATTTTTTTTTTTTCACCACTTTGATTTTTTAACTATCATTATTCCACGTTGTGAAAACTTCATTTTGCACTACTGAATATTATTATTTATAGGGTTAAATATGTTTTTAGTCCCTAAACTATTGGTCGTTTCTGGTTTTCGTCCCTGTTTCAAAGTAAGGTACAATTTGGTCCTCATTCTTTTCGAAACGTTCGTTTTAGTCCTCGAAAACTAACACTGTTTAAAAATTTGGTCCTCATTTAGCAACAAATGAGGACTAAAACCAAAATTCCGAGGACTAAAACGAACGTTTCGAAAAGAATAAGGACCAAATTATACCTTACTTTGAAAGAGGGACGAAAACCAGAAACGACCAATAGTTTAGGGACTAAAAACATATTTAACCCTTATTTATATTATTATTTATATCCATGCAAAAACAGTTTCAAGTATGGCAAGTTTGTGAACACATACAAATCAAATATTCTTATCGTTGTAAAAATGTATCACTCATCACATTTCAAATCATTTCTGATGGATGGATTCCATAATATGTTCATTACAAATGCTTCCATCCATTCTCAACAAAGATAATAGGAGACACAACTTTAAATCACATCTGGTGAAAAAAAAATAACACATATGTTAATATTAACTTAATTGGTATGAATATGGAAGAAGGAAATTAAATGATATAAAAACTATTTATATTTCTTTTGAAATTTAAATGAAATCAGAAATATATACCCGTCAAAAGTATACTATACTTTTTAAATTGATATCGTTTTTATAGTATTTTTATAGTATTTTTCTTTGAGTTTAATTAGTGTCATTTAATTATATAGTAATGCCCTGATAATGCTTTACAAGTGAAAAGGAAAACTTAAAGTATTAAGATAGATTTTTCTTTTGACTTTCAAAAAAAGTGAAAGAAAAAAGTATGAGGTTTTTCTCTTCTTAAAAATTTGATCGAGGTTCTTTTGAAAGAATAAAGAGAAAAAAATCACACTTTAAAAGTTTTACATTAAATAAAGACAAGTAAGATAAATTGTTTTTCAAAACCAATAAATAACAAATTTTATTATAATAGACTTTCAATGACTCTAATATCACACTAAAAATAGTAAATTTTAATTTTAACAATTTTACAAAATTGAACACACTTATATATATATATTTTAAATTCATTTTATTTCTAATCGACGTGAGATCTTCAATAAATTGTAAGAGTGACTGTTATAATTATGTACTATTTATCTGCTTATGTTTTTTTTATATGTGAATAAAATTCTTGCTTATATCATTATTCACTAACATAATAACTCTTTTTCATGTTACTAATGATATTTTCGTCTAACCAAGCCACAACAAGTATGTGTTATGACATTTTTATAATTAATTGGTCAAAATTCACATTTGACCTATAGGGATTAAATGTAAATTTTGAAATTTACTTATCATCCTTATAGGTAATAAAACTCGCTAAGTTTTTATTTCCTTAGAGACCAAAATAGGGAGATGAGTTTTCTTTCTTCCTCAATTTCATTTATATCAAACAAAATATTAATATATGCAAAGAGATTTCTATTTGGTTAATCATATAAAACTTATAATACCTTGTGATGAAAATTTGAACTCTAACTTTTAAGTGAAGTTTAGTATTAGAGACGACAAATAAATTTATCCACGTAGATATGGAGATGAGTTTGTACATATTTTTACTTTGTCATTGTTTCCATACTTGTCTTAATATCTATCTTCGTCCTCATCCTATCTTCGTTTAATTACTAAAGTATTCGAATAATCTAATTAATATATATATATATATATATATATATATATATATATATATATATATATATATATTAGTCTTTATTTTTAGAACCTTTTCTTTTTTTTAGTTACATTCTTTTTTTTTTCTAATTGTTTGGTTTACCATGAAATCAATTCACGTCTCTAAGATATTTTCTCTCTTATCATAACGTTTTGTATACTTATGTTCAAATGTTGTATTTAAATTAAATATTTTTTATGTCTCAAATTTGAATATTTTTTACTTCTTTTTAATATTTTTATTTATTATTTATTTTTTCACATGATAATGTTGAACTCTTAATTTAAGTGTTCAATAGCTTAAATCCTTCATTTACTAGGTAAAATAAAAAAAAAAACAAATATCTTCTTTATTCTCTTGTACTGTTTTTTTTTTTCATTAGAAGATAAAAAAATAATTTTCATTATTTCTCAACAATTCGACTAGGTTGATATTTGAACATTTGTCTCAAATTTCTAAAGTAATTTTCATTTTATCACACTTTTAATTATACATTTGTTTTCATTTATTTGATTTCATTCAATGATGTACCAAATTGTTTAAACCACACACATTTGATTTTTTTTTCTTTTTTATATTTTTTATTGTTGTTTATTTTTATCATGCTTTGATATTTTTTATTTTCTAACTTATTATCATAAGTATAATTCTATCAATACAATTGTATAATTTTTTTTACTATAATATAATAATTTAATATCATATCATGAATATTGTTTATCACCTTCAAAATATGATATGTTAAATTTCAATTATTATTAGTTTCATGTTTGTTATTTATGTGATTTCATTTAAGTGGTGTATTACAATTTTTATTAATGTGTAAAAAAAAACTTCTCATAAGAATTTAAAGAACGGGATTAAAAAGACATTTAAAATATTTTTAAATTTGAATATAAGTTTTCTTTGTGTAATTTTTCAAAAGTATTTTTAAAAATCAACTTTATTTCATTAACATTTGTAAATTTAATAAATATTTTAGTTCTCATTAAATTTTATTTGATATTCTAATTTAAAATGTATATAATTATAATTTCGTTTCAAATATTTTATTTTGAAGAAATAAAAATACATAATTTTAATATTGAATATTTGATAATATTATGTATAATTTTTTTATATAAAAATTAATTAATTGATATTGAAATAATAAGAAAGGAGGTACGAGATCAGACAAAGATACATATGTATACCCGTTATCTAGTGAGAATGAGACTAAAATTTTATATCCATATTGAGCTTGAATACGGGGTACGTGAATAATTCTTTTTTAGGATATGTATCAGATAACGAAACTCGTCTCATGTCGTCTTGTTATAATCATGTTTAGTATAAGAGAAAAAAAAATTAGATTTTTCATGAAAATGTTGTTTTCGTGTTTAAAAAGTAAAATTTCTGAAAATATATATGTTTCTTAATTTAAACTCTAACTCTTAAATGATGTTTAAAATAAGAGAAAAAAAAGTTCAGGTTTTCCATAAATCTAAGTTGAAAAAAAGTAAAATTTCTAAAAATTTCTCTCACAGAATTGTTCTAAAATAATTTGGGAATTTAACCCGTTTGAGTTTTTATTGTTATAAAAATAGTATATTTACTTTTATTAAATAATTCAATTTAACGCAAAAAATGATTAATATTTTTAAAAAACTGTAATTTTTAAATTCATAATTTCTATAGTCATGATTCGCATACATGAAAAATAAAAGATTTGTAACACCAAACATCATTTTAAAATAAGGAAGAGATTTGGTATTGGGTATATTTTATGTATTTTTCTTTTAACAAAAAATAGATTATTTTATTTTTTATAAAAACACATACGAAAAAAATTTCAATTATGTTTTTGCTTTATTAACTTAATCAATCTTAAAAGTTTATGCTTTTTACACTTTTAAAAAGAAAAGCAATACGATAAGATACTAGAACTATGAATGAAGCATGCCTAAACTTAAATTGAAAAGTAATGCATTCACGTGTTGGTGCGATGTGCATGTCGAGAGAGGGGTTTGATCCTCTTTAATGCTATTCTCATCCTTCTTTTATCTTTTTTTTTCTTAATGCATGTCCATGGTTCTCAATTCTTCACCTTAAATTCAAAATTCTCAACCCAAATTCCTTTCCTTTCTTTTAAAGTTCATATGTATATATATATATATATATATATATATATATATATATATATATATATATTATATTTTAGTTTTTCACACAATATATTAATAAAATTTTCAAACTGTATGATCGTGGTCAACGGTTTAAAATTTGGTGAATCCTATGAGACTCAAAAGTTGTCCTGAAGTCTAAATCCTGTTACAACCTCTTGTCTAAACTGTTCAAAAGATAAATGCAAATAGCTTATCTCCCTCCTTCAAACATATATTTGTAAATTTTTTTAATGAACTTTTGATTAACATTTGCTTAATTACACTTCAATTGTCAGTAATCATACTTTATCTCTAAATTGGTCAACATACATTTTAATATATTTTCACACAAATATATAATTGTGTAGTATATCCATTTATATCTAGTTACAAATTTTAGTTTGAAAATTAATAACTTCATAAACGTATTTGCGAAGACATATAACTTAAATACATATATATATATATATATATATATATATATATATATATATATATATACATATATATATATACATATATATATATATATATATATATATAATTTCAATTAGAGAAAATAAATAAGAAGATATATTTTAAAAGAAAAAAATTAAAAAGTATATCCACGTCATTTGTTATCACTTTTTGCAAAACGATAATGTATTGACTTCAACAAAATTATGCATGACACATTTTTTTTTCTGTAATAACATATGTTAAAAAGAATGAATAGTAAAATCAATAAAATGATAATAGTTTAGATCTAAATTTTAAAATTAATAATAAATTTGAGTTGTGCTTAATTTTCTGAAATATATATATATATATATATATATATATATATATATATATATATATATATATATATATATATATATATATAATTTGAACATGTTAATGTTCAAAATGCTATATTAATTTTTATGATATTTTAGAAAGAAAACTTTACGAGATGAGATAAGCCATGCTTACCCAAAACTATTCCTTATGTCACATTAGAAAGGGAAAAATCTTTCTCATCATTTTTTCCTTCTAAAAAAAGAAAAAAAAGAAGAAGTGAAAAATAGGTATTCTTTTCCATATACATGGCATCCACATACCATGTTTACATGGATGCACATACCATGCTTACATGGATGCACATACCATGCTTACATGGATTGCGGCTTGATCAATAGGGAAAAGTCAACTTAACATGCATAAAACATCTCCACCCACACGTGACACTTTTCATTCTCCCATACTCCCATGTCATGACATGCATAATCATGCAAAACAATTTTCAAGTGGATAATGGTGTATTCAGATTCTATACCCATGTGTTTCACATCATATTTAATAGTTTTATAATTTCCCAAAATAAAAAAAAAATTATCTATCAACGATAAATGTTGGCCACTAAAAATAATAAAAATAATCCACTTGTAGTCTCTCCATAGAGTGAGGGAGTATATATACTGTCTATATATTATAAGATTTATATAGAAAAAAGACATTCTTCACAACCATAAGTTTTATTGCTGCAATATTTTAAACCTAATAATATAATGTTATTTACACAATATAATAATATACTAACTTACCAAATTTTGTATAACTAATTTAGACACTTGTATATGATATATTACCATGCAACAAACTAAAATTAGAACAAAGACACAAAAACTCGATAAAGGAAACTCATCCCATCAAGAAACCAAAAACATCTATCGAAAAAACGTTTGAGATCTTATCAATTACATTTAAAACAAATTTATAATATATGAACACAAACCTTACTTTATAAACTTAAGTTTAAAGTACAAAAATAGGAAAAAATTAGAACTAGATAAGGTGATTCTGATAAATGAACTAAGAAAGAGTATATCTGAATGTGAATATTCAACACCCATAGTGTAAGAAAACTGAAGTTTGATCAATGATTACAGAGATTTACATCACGACACACAAATCCACTCCTCGGACTTCATCATTCTCGTATCAGACCATAACTCTATACCACGAACTCATATACAATTTAGACCCAAATCCAAACGAAACCGACAATACACGTAGTGTAGATATAAATGAGAAAATGAAGAATTGAACTCTGTAAGGAGATTGAAAGTTCACATGTCTCTAACTTCGAAGTAGTTCTTGTTCTTGACGACTATGTCATACATGTGCATGGACCTGAACCTGTTGAAATCCCTTGGGAGAGAGATTAGGTGAACGGTGGAGCGTTTGTGGAACTGAAGCAAATCAGGATCATCATAGTAACGTTCCCATCCCAATGAACTCAGCTTGTGCTCCAACACTGCGTAGGAAGTGATGATTTCATTGCTTGCAGAGTGAACCAGCACCTTCCGCTCAGAGCTAGGGTTCTCCACTAGCCTCACCACACCTTTGTTGAAAACCCAAACCCCAGACATTCTTTGACTCAAACAACAACAACTTTAGCAACACCAAACGACCAACAACAGAAAAAAAATGTTTTTTTTTTCTCTTAGTGTTTAAGATGGAGTGTGCAATGAAAGATGAGGAGAGAAGTATGGGGTATTGACATATATATAGTAGTGAGATGAAGTAATGGGTAAGATGGGATTTTGCTTTTTGTTTTTTTTCTTTTTTTTAATATAATATAATGTGCACATATGCAATGAAAATTCCATGGTGGTGATAAAGACAGTATATAGAGTATATGATGTTTGGATGTGAGTACAGCTAAGGTGGGACCCATGTAGCTATAAGGTTTGTAAGTTTGGAAGAAGGGGGTGTTTGGGTGTTTATTTCATCACCCTTGGTCTTGATTGGATTGGGAGAATCTTGATTCCCTTAACCATTTGCTGAGTACAAAGTTTTGTTACCCCCACTAAGGGAATCTTTTTGTTTTTTAGAAGAGAAACTTATTCTAGAAAAAAGATCACAGTTAAAAATATAAGAACTTGGTGTGAGCACATATTCACATGAAATATAGAAAATTAAGCTCATTAGTAATTTAATGGGGCCAAATCTACCATCACAAATTTGTATCATTAAGAAAAATTATGTGTGATAGAATGTGAGAAAATGTCATTTGGAATTGAATGTGGCTATGGAATAAATTTCTTTAAGAAAGAAAGAAGGATGCTGGTAGACTCGAGTGAACATTATGCTCTTTTTTAAAAAGTTTTTCTACGGCTTGTGGGTGAGGATATGAAGAACATATGGGAGTGGGGACCAAAAATGAAGAAATTGATCTCTACTAATTTTAATCGTTAAGTGTGGAAGATAAGCATGTGCAATTGGGAGATTTTCCTCACATTTATTTTTGCCGTCTGATTTTTACTTTCTGTAAATTAATGTTTTTGTTGGCCTAACTATAGTGTTGATTGTTCAATCGTTATCCTTCAAATTGTATCATATAAATCGTGAAATAAAGAAATACATAAAAAGAAAGAAATGAAAAACGTGAGATAAAATGAAGTAAGAAAAGATATCATCAAATTATGGAAGTGTAAGAGAAAAAAATGCATAATTTATGGGGGCAAGAGGTCAATATGGATAATAACAACAAGGAATAATAAACTTTTTCTCCCCATCAAGCCAAATCCTTGTGTTGAAATGGTTTTGAAAATGACTATATATGAACAATATCCATTTCCAGCTTTCTTTCCAGGTATATATATGTTATGGATTAGGAAGTTGCTTGTTTACTAGCTATTGTAATTCATTTCATGGAAACAATGTATAATATTCTACCACAGGAATGAGAGAAGATATAAAATATATAATATATAACAACATAAATAGTTTATAAATCTATTAAAATGTATCCATGCATTACGGTATGTGTAGCATGGCAATAAATTATGTGTGGATTACAAATTATGTATATATTTTCTATTAATAAAATTGATGAGAACAAGTTGAGAGTGAATAAAGGTGAAGCTAGATTCCAACCAAATCAAAAGTTGAGCCATCAAAGTTGTAAGACTTTAGGACACACATCCTATTGAACCCAACATCTTGGTCGTGACTATGCATCAATTAACCATCTCCTCCTCGTGTCACATGGTCCAGTGACTATGATGTCTAAACTCAAAGTCTTATTAATTTGCCATATATTGTGACACAAATTTGATGGGGCTTCTCCTTTAGTCAATTTACCTTAAATTCCCTTGGTTGTCAATAGGACCACGTGCGAGTTTTCAATTTCTAATGTTCTGTCAATCAGTTGATAGTGCGTAACATTTTTCATGGAATTGAACTTATGATTTTGGTTCACATATCAATTGTTAGATTGGGTATTTATTATCATGTCAAATAATATAGTTTATTTTACCTTTGTGATAATTGATTATCGATAATAATCTTTCTCTCAATAAGTATCTCATTAATAATTATACTATTTGATTATGATTTGGTCTAACTTATATCATAAGACAAATGTGCAACCTTCAACCATGTGATCTTCTAAATTTTCAACTAATGCACCTCGTATATAGTCACCATACAATGCAACGTTTTTTATCCATTTGAAACACAAATCCGAGATTTTAAATCATGTCTTGTTTTATGATTTTGAGCAACCTAGCTTGAACATAAATAAAACCAGTGGGGGGAATGATGTAGAGAGTGAAGTGGCAGCAAAACTTGATAATTTGAAGCAGACGCAAAACTTTCCCTTTTGAGCTTTCTTGAGAAGCTAGTGTCAACATTTGGCACTATATTACTTTTAAGATTTTGCCATATTGGTTTGATGCAATAAAGTTATTAGGAGAACATATGCTTAGCCCTAAAACAGCAACCTTTGTATACATACTGCTTCTTGTATCCCATGTAACATTGAGAATCACAAAAAGGGTTGGCTCCACAGCAGATGGAAAACATCCCCCCACAACACATGTTTACAACAAACCCATGTGATTGCCCTGTAGAAAAGCCAAAATCCTACTCCTATATATCTAACAAAAACAAGATACTTCTTACGTATCGCATCCTCACATATATCCCGTAAATAAATTCGATTAATCAATGTTAACATACATATAATTCAATTTTTATGTGAACATACATATAATCAATGTTAACATACATCCATACATATATAAAAAATCAATGTCTGTTTGTGTATAAAGAAATTAATTACAATAAATAACAAAATATGATAGTCATTATAGATCTTAGCAGCAAATAGAATCAAGTTACATGTCGTGCGAAACCCCACTCTGGGGTAATTTAACTTTTCTACATTCTACTAAGACTTATAATAACTCACAAAAATACCTTACTGCTTTTATTGGTTTAATGGTGTGTCAAATATCAGAAATTTTCTAAATGGGGATGAAAGGAAGGGTGGAGAATTTTCCAAAAAAAGAATAAGATTAAAGCTAACCACAGATTGATTTGTTTGTTAATTAGGTTTAAGTTTGACTTTGATTAAAATAAAAGACGGAATGAGGGGTTCTTGAAATATATTTATTTTGAGAATAAGTACTAAACATAATGAACCAAGGATCAATTCTCTCAGAAGGACATTATAAGGAAAGATTATCGTTTCATATTCTTCCATTTGTAATAAAGAAACTATCAAAGTAATTATATATAATTATAAGTTATATATTTTATTTGGTGATAAAAGATGAAACAACGAGGGGGAAGAAATAGTGTTTTGAACTCTCTCCACTAACACAAAACTAACATAACACTAACAATCGATGGACTATGTTGTTTTGAATTATAATTCATTTGTTTTAGTCATAACCTTCCCAAAAACACGATTTTATCAAATAGAAAATATATTTCAATTTTAATACATATATTACACTTATAATTACCCTCGGACAACCTATTCAAACACTTAATATGATTATCTTGTTTTATAACTTTTAAATAACTTCCAACAATTATACACATGTTTGTATAATCATAATCTTATTTGACCATTCATATAAAAAAATAATAATACATTTCAACATCTCTATTACAATATTCAAATTAAAGTAAGTTTTGAAATTAATTCCTCTCACTTGGAGATAGCATGCCTATTAATAAAACTTGTTTTATACTTTAAAAAAACTTAATTGTATTTTCAGAAACTTAAACTATTATACTCGTAGTTTCTCCCTCTAATAAGAAAATGTAAATAAAGAAAGAAAAGGAAATTAAGACAATATATAATAAAAAAACATAACATTTAGCCTAATAAAAAATTCTATTATCCATCACCTCCATACAAAAATGAATTTCAAACCTCAAAGTTTTGAAACAAAATTAGAGAGAATGAAACTTTTTAATGAAATATAAAGTAAATATTTATAACCTATATAGAAAACTTTCTCCTTTTATTATTTTAAAACTCATGTGTGAATAAAAACTTCAAGTTTTTTGCTAGCTAATGAAATGACAGCATCTCATAAAATGTTATTATAAAATGACGTGACTTTACATGAAAATCTCTTTATTTAGAAAAAGTTTTTTATGTCTATTATTTTTGACATTCAACGTATAATTCAAATTCGACATTTTATTGAAAAATGTCAATTTGACGTCGGATTTTAAATATGACGTAAGTTGATGTCAACTGTCGTGTGGACAGACGTCAATTCTAATGTCAGATCTCTCATAAACTGATGTCCATTTTGTTTATTGTTTTAAACTAATTTGTTTTTGCAATATTACCAAATCTGAAATATCGAAAACTATTCTAGCACATCACAAAATTATATGTACTATGAGTTTCAAGCAATGAGATTGGACACTCAATGTTGTTGTCGAGATCCGTCAACTCGCGCACAAAACTACTCCATAAACCAAAATTAATCGGTGCAAACGAAATTTAATCGGTGAAAGTAAAGTTAATTGGGACAAAATAAATTAATTGAAAGAAAACCAATCAAACATACCTTGCAACAAGAACAACGAATGCGAACAAAGCGTAAATCCAAACGAAAACACGAAAGAAAGTGAGACTCGCGTTATGAGTTTTTGAGATTTGAAAGGGCATTTGACATCAGCTACCTCCACCACCAACATCTAATTGCTAAAAAAAACCATTTTAACACCACTTTTAAAGTATTTTTGTAGTTTATTAACATCCGGGGAAGGGAATCTGACATCTAATATGTATTAGACATCGACCCCTGCTATGTTCGACGTCTAAAATCTTAAAAGAAGTGACTTTTTAGTTTTAATTGTACGATTCTAGTGAAGATTTTTACGTTTGGTCTGGATGGAGTAGATGACGGGAAAGAAAGTAATTGACATTTATAACAATTTTTTTAAAACTCTTATCAGTAATTTTTTACGTTATGAGTTGTATGCGTGACTTTATAAATAATTTTTGTACTAATATCCCAACACATTTATCAACTCAGTAAAATGAAACACATGCCAAGGTGGAAGCAAATTATTGAATGATAAAGTTAACAAACTATTGATAATTAAGTGACAAAACGAGCACTTAAATAAAAAATTATTTTAATTAATTTATTTAATTGATTAAGAATATAAAAGTTTTTTATACGATTACTGACAATCTATTGTAATTTAATTTAATTAATTAATTACAGTTAAAATTTCTTTATTCCATGCCACGAATGTAGCTGTAAGGTAATTGTGTTAGAATGAATGCTTCCTCTTTTACAGTGATAGACGAATGACATGACAAACAATAGTTGCTGCAGAATCCTATGAATAAAAAAGAACCAACGTACCATAAATGCCTACCTTTTTATTTTTTAAATTTTAAGTAAAGAATATATTTAGATCCTGCTATATATTTACTAAAGGGAATTTTAATGATATTAAATAAATATTAAAAATAATGATAAATTTTATTAAAAGACGCATAAAAATACGACATCAACATTTTTCTAGTAAAAAGGTTAGTTTTTAATATTCTAAAGACGTTTATTGACATTCTTTTTCATTTATTATCTTCACCAAATAAAATATAAGCACCATCTCCTTGAAGAAGCTTCGAATCGAATTTTGTCGTACAAAAATAAAAAGCTCGTGGTTTTTAAATAGTAATTGTGACACGTGTAAGATATTAATATATTTTGGTATAATTGCCAATGGAAATTTTATAAGATAATACAACACATATAGATTTTATGAGTTACATTATAAACTTATAAAAAAATGTTTGAGAAAATATCAGAAGAACAAATTAGGATTAGAGAAAATTAATATGTATATTTGTATGAGAAAAATCTTGTACCAAATATTTATATATATATATATATATATATATATATATATATATATATATATATATATATATATATATATATATATATATTTCAAGTATAAAAGAGAAATAGCACGGAAGACTTTCTAGAGAGGGTGTTGAAGGTTAACTGTTCATGTCATTCTTTGAATATGTTTATATTGGAGACAGAAAATATTCTCTTTAAATGGATGCTTATTTAGTGAATGATGTAAGTTTGATAATATCATTTAAATATTAATTATTTTCTTAATTAAGTTGGTAGTATCGAAATATTTTTATTTTATTGATAAAGCTGTTAAAAATATTTATTACGAGGTCTGTATGCGTTTGTTACTGAAGTAAAATAATTGGAAAGATTATATGAAATACTGTTGTGAAAATATTGCAAAAAAAATTGTTGTAGAAAAAAAAATATCATACGATTAATAGAAAGTTTTCGTATAAAAAATCATACCAAATAGTCCTGAGCCGGACTCTACTAATGCCACACACAAAAAAGTTAAAAAAAAATGGACATAAAATATCTTCTAATTAATTAATCTCAGAAAATCAACATATTGTTTATGTATTATAATACTGTAATTTAATACTACTTTTAATTATGTAAAATCTTCAATAATTATTCATAGAGAAGAATAACCTTTTTAGATAAAAAAAATTATTTGAATAATGTTATCCTTTAGCAATAGAAATATTTTTTTATTTGATAAAATATGTAATTGCACAACCTAGTCAATTTAGGTTGATTATTCTCTATCTTATGATAAAATTTAAAATAACCAAACACGTACTAATTTATGAAGATTCGTACGTACATATTCAACATTAATTATATACTATAGAACATTTAGTAGGTATCTCTTTGCAGAAAAATTAAAACTGGACCGTATCCATTTGGGCCTGCTACATAGTCTCAAAGAGATTGATATTTAAGCCCCTCAAATTGCTATTAAAATCTCAATTGGTAATGTAACTAATCTTAGACACAAGTTTTCTTAAGCTTAGTTTTTAGGTGCAATTATTCAAATGGTCCTAAGGGAAGTTTTAACTAGATCTCTTACTTAACATTTTGTATCAATTTTGTTTTAAAATTTGTTAATATGCTTCAATCAAATTATTTTTTTTTATGCCACTAAAATCGTTAATGACTTAATTATTAGGCATGGTTAGTGGTATTTGAGGCAAACGTGATACAACTATTCTATTATGTGAAAATTTGTACTCATAAGAAAAATAAAAAACAAATTCAAATAGGTAAGATAAATTTAGAGATAATCGAAGTGTAAAGAATGTTCAAAACTCAAAAATCAACATTACATTCATAGTGAACTCAATGGGATTTTCAATCAAAGGTGTGTATGTCTTGATTTTGTGTTGTTCTCATTGTTGTGGTATTGCGATCATAGTTATGTTTAGGGTTACTGTTTTTTAATTTGTTTATATTTGAATGTTATGTTTTAAACTCGTGTTTCATCATAGTGAAAAATTTGTGAATAATGGGTCATTGAAATATTATGTAGGAAACTAAATGGGAATCTGAACGTTTAAACAGTGGTCAACATAGTGATTTAATGGATGAAGATAGAGACAATTGTGGACACTTTGAGATATTTTCAATGTCCAAATGTATGGAAGACTACAAATGGGAAATTGACACAAAAAAGGAAGATTTTATTGAAGCAATAAGATTTTAAAAAATGACAAATGAAAAGTGAGGGTGAAATGCTTGGGGCAAAAGGAAAATGTGAATGATACACTTATTGTGCTTATAATGCCACACAAAATATTTGGTAGTTAAGAAAAATGAGTGGTATGGTTGTTGTGCTTATAAGATTGCTATGAGATTTTTGAATATGAATGAAGAATACTACATCTCACGCTAGCTTATGAGGTTAACCTATGAAGAAACATACATTTCAATAATATACCCTGTTAACGGTCCTTAGGTTTGGAATATTACTTCTAACCCTAATGTTTTGTCTCCAACTAAAAGGGTCTTGCTTGGAAGGCCAAAAAAGAAAAGAAGACTAAAGTCATGAGCTTTAAAGAAGGATGAAACTCAACTAAGACAAGGTAGAACACACATGAGATATGAGAACTGCATAGAACTGGGACATAAAAAAAATAATTGCCCATAAACCCCTCAAACAGATGAACCAACAACCCCACCAAGTACACTAGCCAACAAGCACACCTCCTACAAATCTAGATGGAACACCATTTCCACAAGCAACTTCAATAGACCCAACAATATCATATTAAGAAAGTCAAATTGTTGCCAAAACACAGTCATCACATGCTATAACACTTTGTGCTACCACATCACGACCTCCACCACTTACAACTGCAAGACCCCTGCAAGACCCATCAATGTACATAATCTATCATATAGGAGGGGCCCAATTTGGAAGTGATAAAACTTAATTTATGTACATTTTGCAGCTATCACATGTATTTGGAATTTCATTATATATTTCGACCCATTTTGAAAGTCCTACAAGTTGAAACTTCAATATATATTTTGCAACTTATTTTGTATTGTAGCTTATTTTGCTTAATAGCTTATTTTGCTTAGCAGCTTTAACCAGTCCTTTCTTATGTGGTTTTAAACAACAATGTTCTGATAATAAATGTATTTGGAATTAATATCATATGTTATTGTAGTAAATTTTAACTTACTTTTCTATATATAACTCAAAATTCTCATTTATTTAATAAGATTAGATCTCAAAACACTACAATCAAATGCATCACACTTAGTACAACCCATAGTACAACCCATAAAGTACATATTTTGCTAATGACAATAAATCTAAGTTTTACAACATTTCATGGAATTTTGAACAACATTATCACAAGGATTATGTTAATCAAGCATAGAAAACAAATCATCCCCATTAACAACTTAACTCATTTATCATAAATCATAAGAGGCTTTTCCATATTATAGATCTTTCTCCTTTATCTTTTAATAATAACATCTCTTTCATCTCCATGATTTTCATTGCACCATTTAAAATAATTACCTTCTTTACAATCTTCACTTCCACTCCGTTATTCAAAAAATCCAACAAAATATTAGGTTTTGTCTTTCCAGTAAAAAAAATATATGTCCAACGAAAATTAAAATCATAGATCAAACCTCATAGTTAGGACAACTTCAAAATTGTTTTCTCCATTATTAACCATTATAGTCATTCTCAACACGGCAACTTCCCCACAATAATAAATTGTTGTTTCATCCAACCCCTTAGACCAACCGCAAAAAAAAAAAGGATGTTGTGGCTTTATATCACTAATAACAAGATAAAGACGCCTAATTGAAACACAAAAGAATTTTGAGACGAAACTAACACAAAATTCAAAACAAGAACCAAGTTGAAACTTCCACACACCAAGTGAGAACTTATTTAATTAAAATTAATTAAATACTTCATTCTAATAATAAGATAATTAAATAAGGTATATATAAGGTTATAAATTAAATTAAATTTATCAAGACAGGAGTTGTCTATGCGGTATAATATAACTATATATGAAGTAGATATCATTCTACAGGATGTGTTTTTAATTTATTTTAGAAGTTTTGTTAAAAGAAAAGTTCACAGTACTTCTTGATTTTATTTTTTTAAATAATTCTTTTAAGTATATTTATAACATTATATAGAGGGAATTTACATTTTTTAAATCATATTTTTATTACAAAATTTTATATTTTAATAAAAGGGGATACATTTTTTGTATCTACTTTTATTGTAATTTTTTTAAAATAATTTATTTTTCTAATAAAAATATTTTTTATTTAATACAAATTTTCTTTATGTAGTATATTTAATTTCAAAGAGAATTTCTTAGAGAAACCAACCGCAAATATACAACTTTTAAATTTTTAAAAAATTTTTAATTGCTACTAACCACTGGTTTTTTTTCTTTTATATTTCTTTTCTCCTAAAAAAATTAATATATGACAATACATAATAGGAAAAAACATTATAAAGCATATCAAAATAAATGTGATAAAAATGTAGTTATATAAACGCAATAATACATGATTCTGCTAGTTACTACAATAATAATAATAATATCATCATCATTATTAAACAAATTACTCTTACTAATAAAAAAAAGCTAATTATACATTAAATAACAGTTGGGATTATATCTGAAGTACATAATATACACTAAAATTCATATTATTCTTATCTCTTGAAATAAAAACGTTTTATTGATTATCAATATACAGATATATATAAATTAATTTTTTAAACTTGGAATAAGAAAAAGAATGGGTGAGAGTTTGTGCGATTGAAAAGAGAAAAGAATTATTGGATGGAGAATATTTAGTTCTATAAATTATATCTTATGATGAACTTTGAATAAACAAAGATGGAATGAGGCCACGAGGGAGTTTTAATGCTATTCAGAATAAAGTCCCTAACCTAAAAAAATCACAGATTCCTTAGTATTATAGCTTTTTCTAGGAGATTTTTTTTCCGTAAAAAATAAATAAAAATGTACATATTAATACCTTTATTTAAAATAATAAGATACCAAACAAAGGCTAAAATAAAATTAGTTTTACAAACATCACTTTATTAATATTTATTAGATCTATGATACTATCCGTTATCGATTCATTATCATATGATTTATGTGTGAGTTAAAAATATTACATTAATTAAAAATAAATAAATTTATAATACATAAAATAATATAATATTTATCTTATAAATTGATTTTAAAAAATTAAATTAAGTTTAATTTATTTCTAATAAATTTATTGTTCTCTTTTTTTCTTAAAATTTTCTTAATATGACTAATTTAAAGGTTGATCATTCATCTTTAACCACATTTAAATATGTTAATTGCTCTTTCATATACTTAAAAGATAAAATATAATTTATTTACTGTGTTGTAGCTTTTTGTAAAAGGTTGGTGTTTGCATTAAAGTTCGACATATAATAAGATATATACTATTATACGTTATGTATATATGTATTATGCGTATGTATTATATGATATATCATTAATAAATTGTTCAAAAAAATATATTTCATTATGACAATTTTAAATACGATATAAATTTATCTCTTAACAATTTTATATGGTTCAATTTTGTATAGCTCAAACTATTCAGTAATTAAGAAAGACAAAATGGCAGAAGGTATTATAATATTTCTATGTTTTTTTTAATGACAAATTTTCAAAATTATTTTTCTTTCACCTAATTATCATTTACAAATTTCAAAAAATAATTGAGTATTACTTTATTTATTATATCTTTATTATTTTTCCAAACCTTTTATTGATTTATCTCTCTATATTGTAATATAGAAATAAAAAAAGGAGAAAATAAAAAATATTAGAAGTATTTTGTTGAAACAAAAACAAATTGATTTTTATCTATAAATAAAATTTGAATACATCATAAAAAAATTAATATATTAATACCAATAAAAAAATTGTTTGTATTTTCTTAAATTACTTCTGTTAGATTTAAAACATTATTTTAATTAACCTAGAATATAATTTATTCCAATTTGTACAAACTTATTATTAAAATATGAATCGTCAAAGTAAACAGAAGCGCATCTGGTGTAGTGGTATCATAGTACCCTCCCACGGTACTGACCGGGGTTCGATTCCCCGGATGCGCAATATTTGTAGCTCTTATTTTGTTTTTCGTTTAAAAGGTATCAATCAGTTTTAGTAATTTTAGAAAAACTTACAATTTTATATATTTTTTATTTTTACTTAATTCTATCTTATATAATTTTATTAATTCATTTTTAGTTTGTTTACATTTAATAATGTTTTACATGACTAATTTTACGATGATTGGAAATAAATAATTAACACAACATTCACCTATTAGTTTATAATCAATGTTTCTCTTAAGACAGGTAAAACATATTTTTGTTACATTGGAGTTGCTTGCTGGACATAGCAGAAATATTCTCAGTGATAATTTCATATAATTTTTTTATTTGCAAATATGTGGTTTTTAACTCAATTAATTTTTCATGGCTTACATTTATCTTCTTCATCGAAGTTTTTTTTTTTGTGACAAATATATCAATAATGTTAGAAGCTATGTATTTGTTTTCTTTTTCTACTCTTTATTGTTTTTTATCCTATTGGGTGAAACACTGGCCAACTTCAATTAAAACTATTAAGTGATAAAAATAGAATAAAAGTTAAAATAGTTTTTCTATAAACTACAATTAATTTATGTAAAAACTAATTTTTACGAACAAAACCAAATATCATACACATGCACATCAATAGTTGTTCACATTTATAATTATAACTTTATCTTTCAGCAACTGTATGACTTCAAGTTCACATTTACACCCACATCCTTATATAATAGACACAGTTGAACTTTGAGAATGTATTAAAATCATTTAAAAATTATTTTAATAAAATTTGTTATTTGTGTAACTTATTATATTTAGTATTATTATTAGGATTAAATATGTTTTTAGTCCCTAAATTATTGACTGTTATAATTAATCTCCAATCCTATATATTTGAAATATATATACTTTAATATGATAAGATAGATTTAAATCTCATCTCAATTAAAAATAAGAAGAATTGCAATTAAAATTAACTTTTTAAGACGTTTATCAACCATACTAATAAAATTTATTCCGACTAACTGAATCACCTACATGAATCACATACGACGAGATTCCATAACATTAAGACCAAAATTTCAATAGGGATAAAAATGATATAATCTACTCTTTTAGCTGAAACTTTTTATGGACTTATACGTGTGTGTGACATTTATGTTAATTTTTTACATCATTCTTGTATTATTGATTCTATCTAGTTGGAGAAAAAATCTACCCCAAGGCAATTGGAAAGTGATGAAGTTCTTCCTGTATGTGGAGCAGACAAGTCTTTTCAGACAATCTCGTATGCTATGTTCTCACATGGACAGAACAAAACAAGAGGTGGAAATTGGAACACCATGACCATGAACCTTGAATATCGATCACCATTATTATCGGATCATGCAATTCTCCAGGAGACCAAGAACAGATAGACTTCATGCAGAATTTTGAATGTGTCTGCTTCAATTCCAAGGTATGCAATTTTGTTGTTTATCCCCTCTAGAGGTAAATAAAATTTGACTCAGATTTTATGTTTTTGCCCAGAGATATGAAAAGAAAATAAAAAACTGTCAATGTTCTGATACAAATAATTGAATATCCATAATCATCAATTTGTAACAGTAACATGCCCCATCTATTGTTTTTCCACTTTGTATTCTTCTTTATGAAGCATAGTATATAGCTTTGATTTGAATATAAGGTATTGTGCTGCTGGTTATTGTTTAACTAACTTGGGGTCAGCATAACACTAGAGTGGGATAATCATTCCCTCACTCTAACTTTTTATTCAAGATGATAAGGAATCGATTCTCTGCACCATTATTCTAGTTTATATATTCCACCTGCATACCATGAAATATATATATATAATATATATATATATATATATATATATATATATATATATATCTTGCATATTGGCTTTATAAGATTTTGTTCCTTGCTAACAATAAGAAATTCAGAACCCAGCTAATGTTATGCTAATTCAATGTCATTGGTTGCAAATGTTATGCTTGCAGAACTATGCAACAGGTGAGAGACATCGTTTTTCAGTATGGTTTTTCTCAATATTACTCTCTAGTAGTAGTTTTTTTAACCAGATGTTCTAGAAGAACACAAGATAATAAGATTAAGGAAGTTTCGTTTGTCTTGAAGAAAGCCAGCAAGAAGCAACAAACTAAAGATGAAATTTTGATGTTTTGCACCAGTCTAAAATTATCACCCAGATTGAATTTTATCAAATCTGCAACTTCTCTTTCTTAGAAATCACATCTTCAACTTGGACAGAATGGTACAATTCAACAAAACCATCAATTTCTCTTTTATCATCATATCATAATACCATATCTATCATATCCCAAACTATAGGTATAAAATCTTCTTTATCATTTGTGAATAGAATAGAAATGAAGAGGAAATCACAAGCTGTACGTATGTTATGTCATACCAGATAAATACAAAGTCAGATAACGAGGTATATGAAACAAAATACTGATAAACAGCATCATGAAACATCGTTACTCAACCTTAAAAAAAACACAACAGTGAAATCCGGAATCCGTAAAAACACACGTCTAACTAAAAATCAGGTTTAAAAATCAAATCCACCAGCATCATCAAATCCAGCATCGTATCCAGCATCATAATCCGCAGCATCAGATACCATATCTCCGATCAACATACCACCCAAAGCACCACCAAGCAATCCCGCTCCCAACCCCATTCCGAAATTGTTCTTCTTTGGTTTCTGGGCTGGTGGGTATCCATATCCACCTTGTTGAGGGTACCCTTGATACCCATAACCATAACCATTTTGCGGTGGGTATCCACCATATCCGTTTTGTTGTGGGGGGTATCCACCGTAGCTCTGTTGAGGTGGATACCCATTTCCAGATTGAACCGGTGGGTATCCGGTGTAAGACGGTTGTTGGGGTGGGTATCCATATTGTGCAGCCGGGTTGGGCGGCGGAGGATGTGATGTTCCGTAAGGAATTGCACTTGTTCCGGCGGAGGTCTGAGGAGGGTAAGCCATCACTGGCTCCGTTTCTGCTTTTGATGCCGTGGCGGACAGCCTTCCGGCGGCGACGGAATTAGAGACCTTTTCAGCGAATTTGTAAGAGAAATCGAATGATCCCTTGGATTTTCCTGAAGATTTGACGACCTTGTAACTGACGTGTCGAAAGCCGTTGTCTTCGCCGGGGTTGTCGACGAGCTCCCTGAGAGGAACATGGACGGTGCCGATGACGGTGTCGCCGAGGGTGCGGTCGGAGATGAGCTTGGCCTCGAGGGTCAAACGGTTCTCCTTTGCCAGCGCTTCGTTGACGGAGAATTTCACCGGATAGTTCCACTTGGGGTTGCATCCGCCATCTTTGTCCACATGGGTGGTTGCACTTTGAAGATGATAAGGGTCACCGGTGAGCGAAATGACGACGTAAACGTCCATCTTCGAGAAAAGATTAACATTCTTTATGTCTTTTGCTGATATGATGTTGAGTTCTAAGGTTCTGTATTCCATGGGTTTCAGAAGAAGTAGCAGAACAAGAAGATGAACAAGATGAACAAGAAGAAGAAGAAGAGTTTCTGATTTGTTTGGTGCAAAATCTTGAATGCTATGTACAACTGAAACTACGAAAATATATATATATACAAGTCTCAACAATGATATTTAGGAACCTTCCAGGTAGATACAACTTTAAATTATAATTTTATGATTTAAATTATTTATCATCACGCGTTTTTCTATTTTCGGTTTGGGTTAATATTTATATTTTTATTATTATTCCAAGGCGGTTCAGTGTTTTTGTGTAGTTTTTAATTCTTGCTTAATGTTTAAGATATTTTTCTAAATAATAGAGATTTAAAATTAGAAAAAACGACAACTATGGCCTTTTATGTCGCATTTCGTCGCGTTGTTGTTTTTATTTAGTAATATTTTTTGGTAATGATTTGATGCATACACCGTAATGTCTCTATTCAAAATAGTTTGGCCAGCGTGAAAAATAATTAATGTATAAATTAATTTTTCCTGAAAAAAGGAATACGAAATTATATGTTTCATTAATGAGTGAGATACGGTGATAAACGATAAATATTTTTAGAAATATCTGGAGAAGCTTTTGAAATTAAAATATAGCATGACATCTTTATCTAGAATTTCATTCTTTTCTATTACTCAAATTAAATAATTTGATGTAACATTTTATGAAATGAAAAGGTTAATCTAATATTTTGTAAATGACTTTTTTGCCCTTTCCTTAACTCTGGAATGTGCATGAATAGTTAACGTGTCATGCGCATGTAGAGTCGTCATGTCATCACGCGCGCATGTCCATACACGCGGGTTGGGCTACGGCTTGGACGCGGAATTCCTCGTTAGGCTCAAAAACCGTTTTTAAACCGAGTTTTCAACCTAAAATAAAAAATATTTAAATAAGAACTTAAATTGATCCTTAATTAATAGTGTTTTCATTAAAAACTTTCTATGTGGACATAAACTTTTTATATTTGATAATAAAGGATTTTTATGTAATTAGTTAAAAAATTAAATATTTATTATGTGACAATTAATCAATCAATTTATTCATATGAAAAGATGGCAATTTTAATGTTTACTCTTTTTAAAAATTTATTTTCTAAATATTATATTTTATTTTATTTTCTTTTGATGTGTATGAATAGTAGTGGGCATGTTTTGAGTTATTGGGATCCTTGTCAGGCTTCCATTTGCTTTCACTTGACAAGAACTTGCACTCAGAGAAGCATATTTTATGAATATGCAATTTGCCTTTTTCACTTTGTTTTCATTTTCATTTTATTTTATTTTTTAATAAAAATCAATTATATTTTATTTATTATTATCTTATCAAGAAATTGTTCGCTATATATCTGTTACAAATTCGGGTAAAAACCCATACATTTTCATTTCTTTTTATTATTTTTACTCATTATTTTCTTTTTACTCAATTAAGTACAAATTAGATACTTCTAGGTTTCATGCAGATTTTATTGAAAAAAGTGGAAGAAAAAACCATACCAAACTCATAATCACATATAAGAAGAAAAAGAAATATGAAGAAAAAACAAACTAAATAAATACCCAGTAATACACCAATATAACACTAAACAACTCATAAATAAAATTCATTAGAATATCACAAGATTTATCATTTCTTAATTCACTCACATTCAAAAAAAACTTCAAAATTCATTGTTTTTTAATGTACGTGTTTTAATAAATTTAGTATTAACTTTCTTTTATTTATTTTTATCAGATTTTTTTATAGTTTGATTATCATTTAGTATATTAAAATCATTTCTCTCATTCAGTATATTTGTTCATTTAAAAATTAATTTCAATTTTGTCCTATAATCAACTTTCTTAGAAATCAAAAAATTAGAAACTTACAGAACTGTTATGAGATAAATCATTTAAAAATTGATTTTTACTTCTTTTTTTCTCATATCTTCGTCTCTAAGTACATAATTTAATTCGACATTTATTTCTCTATTTACAATTTGTTTTTAATAATATCATTCTTTTATTTAGTTCTACTATAATTATTTTTTCATGTATTATATACATTTGGTAGCATGCATGCTTCATGAAATATCTTTCACAAGCTACTCAAAGTAGTAGTATAGTAATAAGATAAAAAATACCTCTTTCTTCATATTCAGATTTTCTTCCTAAGAAAAATCTTAAACAAATGGTTTCCAAAAAGTGAGAACTTCCATCAAGGCACTAACATAAATTTAAAAAATAAAAAATAAAAAAAAATAAACATTACACTATGAACAAATAAATCTTAATTTATTATGGATGAAGCTTTAATGATCTCTAAAGTAGAAATTGTCTTTTTGCTATCGATCTTATAGTTGATAACATTTAACACACAAACCTTCAACAACTTGTAACATAACGAAACTTTGACTTCCACCCATGTCTGAAATAATATATATTGTAATAAAATAAAAAATAATGTTAGAAGCAAAATAGTATTAGACAAATATTAAAAAATACAGTTTAAAGATATATTATAATTAAAATGTTTTAGAAAATTGAATTCCTTAAAATATATTTTAATTGATTTTCTCTATTTATTTTATATATGAGATAGAGAAAGTTAAGCATTATAGGTATAAAATGTTACAAAAGTAGCAATTGAATATAAGAGGGTTATTGCAATAAAGTTTACCGTTATGTATTTATAAATGAAGAAAGTAGTTATATATAGAAATAAATTTTAAAAATGTGTACATCAAATAAAGAAATCTATTTTAGACATTGTTATATTGTTATAAAACATAAATAAAATAAATAAAAAAGTTAATTTTCAAGGATGATATATTTTATTCATATACGTACTGTGACAGAAATTGAGGTAGAAATTGTTAATATTTTGATAGTTTATATTATCAATACGTATTGTGATATATTGTGACATAATATAAACAACATTTTCGTGGATAGACACACTAACT
This sequence comes from Vigna umbellata, assembly GCF_029865625.1. Classification (NCBI taxonomy): domain Eukaryota; kingdom Viridiplantae; phylum Streptophyta; class Magnoliopsida; order Fabales; family Fabaceae; genus Vigna; species Vigna umbellata. The sequence goes on from NC_142166.1 coordinate 3,598,197, forward strand.
TTCAATCTAAACTTATAATTGAGAATTCCTTAACATTTAATATCATTTAAAAACTTGAAGCAAACAATTCAATCTGAATTAATTATTAGTTTTCATCGGATTTTATTATATCCTGAAAATAATATTGAATTCATTGATTACAAGTCACATGTCTTTAATACTAAGCAATTTCATAAATGTTTTTACTAAACAATTTTATAAATTGAGAAGTTTTCTAAGCTCGACAAAGTAATTCATAAAACTATATAATAATTTATTATGTATGTATACAGTATTTAGAAAAGAATAATTTGACTGGTGTTTTGACTTGTCATATTTCAAATAATCTTAGTACTGGCTTTGTTTAAATTTTAAAGTCTCCATTGTTTGAATAGCTTTTGAGTTATCTATTTTCTCACATTTGTTATTTTTCCAAACTTTAAGCTTTGAATTTAAACATTTTAATGATATTTAAATTTAAACAAAACAACATAAAATATTAAAAATACTAAATTTAAAATTAAATACATAAAAAAAGTATTAAAATGAAAAAAACAACATACAAGAACTCGTGGAACACGTGGCCAGACAGTCCAAGATGCAGATACTGAGTGGTAAAAGTTAATCAAAATTTTGGATTTAAATATTCTGCATAAAAATTATAATAGAAAAAAAATAAACTTAATAAATTACCGATATTAATAAATGTCAATAGATATGTTTTAATTATAACAAGTATACATCTTAAACCTATTTTAGAAAAAAAAAATCTTGTAACTGTTCCACTAATAGCTGTTGAAGCTAGAAATGGAAAAAAAAAATCTGTACTAAGCCCGACACAAAGAAAGCTAAATTAATATTATTATCATCCCTGAAATAACTGTGTTCGATCCAATCACTGCATGCAAAAAAATCTCCACGGTCTTCTCTTCTTTTCTCTTTTTCTTTTCCTTTTCTTATATTACATAATATTACTCGTCGTGTTTGTGTCTGAGACTCTGCAAGATTCCTGCAACGCCTCAGACAGAGGCGGAGAAGTCGCCGCCATAGAAAATCTTCCACTCAAATAAGGCGGCAACCAACGAATTTCCCTTCCCTTTCCTGTCTCCAATGCCCGCTCCCGTCTCCATTGCCTCCTTTCTCTTCCTCTCTCGCCGGTGCCTTCTCTCTCTCTTTCCAAATTCAAGGGAAATTCTAACGTTTTCCCTAACGATCGTCATTAATTACTATATGGTTTATTCGTGTGTGGATTTTGCTTTGTGATGATGCAGGTTGTAGTTGGGATTGGAGGGTGTTCTTGCAATGGAGGGGGAACCGAGCCAGCTGAAACGGGCTGCGATTGATGCCACCGCCGGAGCTCTTTCCGGCGCTGTATCCAGGACCGTCACGTCGCCTCTTGATGTTATTAAGATTAGGTTTCAGGTTTGACTTTCTGACATTTCTTTTTGTTCAAAGATTGTATCTTTATTATAATGTAAGCAAATTTTAATTATTTTCACTGAAAGGCTCTAACTTTAATGCATTTCATATCTTTAATTGCTCGTTTTACGAGATGGGTGACAAGAATGTTTTAAAAAAGTTGGAAGGTTAGTAAGTTTTGATATAATTATCTCCTTAATTGAACTCGGTTATTTTTTTAAAGGGAGGTAGTATGTGGTTATTGTTGGCATTTATGGCTTCATTGACTTGTGTTTCTTTCACCCAATTGTGTATTTGCTGTGTGATTTTCATTTGCCAGATAGTTGTCCTGCTTTGGAAATGGTTTTAAGTCGAACTCTTTTTGGTTTTAAAATGGGCAAACGGTAATCAGTGAACTTGGCCGTTAAGGGATTCCTTTTTAAGTGTCCTTTAAGGTTTTTTTACAATCATTTTTCTCGATTTTCATAAAATATTCATATTTATAAGATTTTTTATGTTACCATTGTCATTTCTACAGCACAATAAATCCATGCATACATAAACTGATTACAGGTTAAGTAAAATGTAAGAGTGTAACAAAAGAGTAACTATTGTTGTCTTAAACTTTAAAAATAACAATTAAACAGGAACACAAATCTTTAAAAAGATGATACACAGAAGGGAGTTTGAAATAGAAAATTTTCTTTAAAAAAATTACATTGATGCATATCTACTGGGATTTCCAATATTGTGAATTTCAATCGAAATATCCTGTGCTTCTTAACTAATTCCTTTAGGACACTTGAAAATAAGACACTTTAAAGTAATTTTTGGTGTTTAATTAATGAACAGCATGGTGGAGTTCCCCCACATCCAGGGACAAAATCGTGTGTATATAAGAGGGGACAACCTGTATCTCACAAGATGGATTTTGGGATTGAGTTAGACTAAAGATCCTATTAAAACATATTCTAACAATGGTTGTGATATCTGGTTGGAATTTTGAAAACAATTTTACTTTTTCTTCTTTCTTTTCTATAAAAGAAAGGTCTATTTTCTATAAAAAAAATTGCATTCTCTCATGGTGATTGAAAGCCGAAAGGTTTTCAGTTTACTTGGTTAATATATCTGGTATTACTCAGTTGTTATCATTTTATTTAAAATTTATGTGGCCTCGGGGATGGTTGCATTAACGTGGGATTGAACAATAAGATTTGTTTGCACTTGTTAATGTTTTAATTTTTGAGCTAGACTTAGGGAACTTGGGTTCATCATCATGGTTGTTCATTGCAGCCTGAGCTGAATTAAGTTGTTATGCGCATTCATTGTTAGGTTCAACTAGAACCCACATCTTCATGGGCTTTACTACGCAAGGATTTGTCTACTCCTTCAAAATATACCAGCATGGTTCAAGCAAGCAAAGATATTTTCAGAGAAGAAGGCATACGGGTAGGACAACCCAGCTTCTATTACTTTTGTTTAATCTTCCTCCTACTTCACTTCTCTCTGTAGTAATCCGCATCTGATTCCTATTTACCTTAAGAGGGCACCAAAAAGCTGTTGGTGAGATCAATGTATCTGATAATGCTTGAATTCTTTATGTCTTTTGGAAGTTTCCTGTCAACTTTTTTATGGGAAAAGTTTCTGTGTTACTCTTTCTCAATTCTGTCATGTTACAGGGTTTTTGGCGGGGAAATGTGCCAGCTTTGCTCATGGTTATGCCATATACAAGTATACAATTTACTGTTCTACACAAGTTGAAGACTTTTGCCTCTGGTTCTTCCAAAACAGGTATGCCTACTCGGTGTCTGTCTCTACACATGAATTTGCAATTTACTCCTAGGTGTATGTCTGCACAGATTTTTTTTGTTGATGTTGTTAAAACTTTGAATATACAGTTCAAGGTCTATTCATTGTTTTTATGGCAGGTCAAAGCCGTGTCAATCTGCAATCTAGAGTTATTAATTACTTGGGCATTTCCTGTTGTAGGTCTATTATGTTCATTGCTTTGCTTTCTGTTGCTGCAGAGAATCACATGAATCTGAGCCCTTATCTATCCTATATGAGTGGGGCAATAGCTGGGAGTGCTGCTACTGTAGGTTCATATCCCTTTGATCTTCTCCGAACCATATTAGCTTCCCAGGGTGAACCCAAGGTATAAGCATTTTAAAAGGTCCATGTTACAAGATGGTTTTGAAGTAAATTACTGTCATGCATACTAGTTGGAAACTGTGAAGATCCATGATGAAAATTGCTGGCATGCTTTTTAAAGACCCTTCACTTCCATTTACTTCTGCTTCTTTCTGGATCCATTCTACTTGAAACATCTACATTTATGTGTGTTTTTTGTTAATTCCTGCTAGAAATGTAAGATATAATACCATTCCTTGTGTATTCACTTGATAATATAGGGTTTTGGTATAGTTGGTCAATGACATCGTATTAAAACCTCTATGATCAAATGGTCTAGAATTTATTCTTGCTATCCCCATTCTTTGAATAAAAAGGTTGAATTTCAACACTAGATATGTGTGGGCTTGGCATGTCCTTGCTTTAAACTTTAGAAGACTCTTGCTTAAGGGGGAATTATGCGAGATGTAATGTAATTCATTTATGTGTCTTTACCTAACAGCTGAAGCTTTTAGAGTAGTTGCTTCGTGATCATTCATTTTTCCAATTGTGGTGACGGAGTGTCCACCTTTGCTTCTTAACCAATTAATGTTATTTCGTATCAGAAGCTTAAGCATGGAAAAAGAAACACTTCCACTTGTGGCCTTTGATTATATAACTTTAGCTTTGAGTGCATAGCTTGAGACTGTTGAGATCCTTGATGTCTCATGAAATCAATTTTGGGACAATGACTTGCTAATATTTTCCCATTTTTCAGGTTTATCCAAACATGAGAACGGCATTTGTTGATATTGTGCAGACTCGTGGCTTCCAAGGCTTGTATGCTGGATTGTCACCAACCCTAGTTGAGATTATACCATATGCAGCTCTACAATTTGGCACCTATGATACATTTAAACGTTGGACCATGGTAAAATTTCAGTTCTTCTATTTACCATTCCACTTATTTGTATTTGACGTAATTATGGCATGCACGTATTGAATGTTTGTTTGGTTATTATTTTCCCACTGGCTATTTGTAATGACAAGGAAGCTATGAAGCAGTTAATGTTAATTTTGAATTTTGGTCCGAGCAAAATGTTGTTTATGCCTCATACCCAGTCTCAGCTCTCCATATCTATAACTGCTAGTGGCCAGTGACAGAAGGAGAGTTTTTCTCTTTTCAATAAATATCATCATAACTCACTGTGTCAAATGTCAGTATACTAATACTTGAACTTATTTTAATGCGAATATGGTCTACTGAGGTAACATCATATTAAGATTCCTTCACAGAACTGATATATGCTTTACTCATACTTTGTAGTGAGCAATTCTTTGATACCTGTTTTTTAATATGCATGTATTATGCGGGAAAAATGTAGGCGTGGAATCAACGTCAATATTCGAATTCTACTGCAGAAAACATCTCTAGCTTTCAGCTTTTCCTCTGTGGAGTGAGTGCAGGAACATGTGCCAAGCTCGCCACTCATCCACTTGATGTGGTCAAGAAAAGATTTCAGGTGGATGATAGAATTTTGAACCCCTCATTCCTCCATAAAAAATAAGCAAATTATGAATCTTCATTGTTTTTGCTGCAGATTGAAGGTCTACAAAGGCATCCAAGATATGGAGCTCGGGTTGAACACCGTGCATACAGCAATATGCTTGATGCCATAAAGCGAATATTACAAATGGAGGGTTGGGCTGGTCTATATAAGGGGATAGTCCCATCAACTGTTAAAGCTGCACCAGCTAATGCTGTAACATTTGTGGCGTATGAATTGACATCAGACTGGCTGGAATCTCTTTTGACTTGATTTTTTTTACTAAGGGGGAAAAGGGGATTTTTTTTTTTTAATCTTCATTATCTCATTCTTTTTAATCCATTTAGTCATCGCCTGGATAGGAAGAGGTGTATGCCAATTTTGAGATAGTGGATACGATTCTAGTTCACTTTTAAGATGAATATTCAGCCAAGTAAAAGCTAAGATTTAGCAGAGTGACATCAATTGTCCTTTTTCTAAATGGTGCGCTTCAGCTGTTGGTGGGATTATTCTTGTTAAGGGGATTTTTACTTCCAAATTTATCCTAAATGGTTCAAAATCCGTCTTCATTCGGACTTCATCTTCCACAATTTGAGGGTTTTATATGCACTGGTTTTGCAACCAATCCAAATTAACTATGCTCAGGGACTAGGACCGAGGTGATTAAATTCGAGGCTAATGACGCAGGGACACGAATCTCTCTGCATAGAATAAGTCTAACAGTGTAAGTACATCTAAATATCAGAGTTTACAAATATATGCATCTTGCAAGAACAAAACTGAAATTGCTCAGTTTTATTAACTGTCGTGAAGTAATGCAAAAACAACAAACAATATCTCAGCTGTAGGGTTTCAAAACACTTATTGCAACTCACCCTCTCCAGGGTTAATTCTCGTCAGAAGTACAAATGCAATTGTTGATATCACGATGTCATTCGAGTCTATGAATAGGGGCTGCACAAGCACCTGATAATATAGTCTATTACAAGTTAAATGAAGACCTCATGTTATGGCCTTTTGGCATTGTCCTTTCTTTCGGACATGTTTTAATGCCCAAGACTTTTGTCCGCACTTGAAATCCATTTAGAACAGCCATTTTAAGACAAGAAAGAACCAGTGAGTAATGTCAGTTAAGCTATTATCTTGGTGCTTCGTTCTTGTCTTTACTGCTACCTTCTGGAGGTTGTGATAAGAATTGCAAGATCCTCTGAATCTGAACAAGATCCACTTGAAATTTTTCAGCAATCTGTTGAGCATTCATACGTCCATTGTAATCATCAGCCTTACCTTCGTGTAAAAGTATGATATGGCGCAACTGAGCAATATTCAAAGTGCCAGCAGGAACCTGCCTTTCCTCGTAGCGCCCAGAATCTGGTTTTGTGTTTCGCAATTTGGGCATTGGCCTGTTGTACTTCTCAACCACGAAGGCCTATAACAATATTGTCTAGACGTAAGGTGAGTTTGTCTCGGTAAATAAGCACTAAAAAGTCAAAAGTAAAGCTCTGACCATTGAAACTGCATTTGTAACATTCCTTTTGAGAAATAATTCTTTTGAATGTCTCGTCAGAAGATATTAAAAAAGGTTATTAATTCTCTAAAATAAGTTCATCCAAACACATTCCAAAAGTTAACCAAATTTGTCAAGTTCAACTTGGCACTCTGCTCATACCATGAGTAACAAATGACAGAAACCATACTCGGCATTGATTGGTAATGGAAAAGGTATGCATGACAGTATTTTATGCAAATATTGGCATACAAAATACAGTCAAAGGTAGGATTATATTGGGAGATTTCCTTTTATTTGATCGCAGATAAACACGCCAATATAGAAAAACAGGGTTTACTTGATGTTCAATGCCAATAGTACCATTTTTGTACTTCGGATACAGTGACAAACTTTAATAATACTCAACATCCGACATTAAAAGAATTTCATAGGAAAAGAGTGAAGAATAAAACAATTTGAAATGTTGGAGTTATCCATTAATACACACACCGTAATGACACTTCTGCATCAACTTCAATTCTACCGAAAGAGTAAAAACAATTTGATATAAACTTACCTCACCCATCTCAGGTTTCCCCCCAGGCTTTGATTTAATTCTACCAACCATTTGACCAAGCATAGCATCAAATTTGGGATCTCTTTCTTCCAGGACGTTGTCCATATTAACTCTAGAACGATCATCTTAAGCCAAGACCAAATAACAGTGAAATCAACCACAATGAAATAGCACGGTAGCATTATAGAACTTCACAAAGAACACCTAAATTATAAGCAATGTCTATGTATGCAACATTTCAAAATGACACAAATTAACATGAAGCAAATTCTTTTTATTTTTTTATGGATAAATAAGTGCTACAAGAAGTAAAACCACAAAAAATCTAATGGTATCAGCAGCGGCAAGGACAAAAATACAGAATGGAAATGGAGTGGAATGGAAAACCTGGGTCGTTTGGTTTGAGAAAATGTATTTTAATTTCATTTTCTGCCATCACTTTTAATCACAATAATGTAACATTGTTTTGATTTCGTAACCGGTTTGAAAAGAAATCAACTTGCACTAATGTTTTGAATTCATTTTCCATTTCCACAATTTGTTACTAAATTTTTAAATACTAGAACCCAACTAAAAATAAAATCACAATTTGTAATTAAAAGTGAAAACAGAACATTTTCTGAAACAAAGTGACCCCTTGGATGTTTCACTAGTTATTGGTAGATAGAGGGATAGAAATGGGTGAACAATAAAAAATCTACATCCAGTTAAACTTCTTTCCTAAATCTTACCGTCCAACCATTTATTCTGTCAAGCTATGCCTAAACTCCCCCCATCACACACAAACACAATTTTTCATTACACCATTTCCAGCTGGACTAAACTTGCACACCGATGACCCAACCCATGTGGATGCAAAAAAACTACAAAGGAATACTTTAAACTGAAAAGTAACATCCACAAACCCCCACAGTCTTAGCCTTGTTCTAGAACACTACAACACAGTAGAATACTGTCTCGGGATAACCCACATTAGCTACCTTAATTTCCAAGGCACCTTCTAACCATTTTTATTTTCCCAGAGCGAAATCATGTTAAAGGAACAATTTTTTCGTAATCCTTTAGCTCTAATTTCCCAATCAAAAGCTTTGGACCTACGAGAAGAGAGAGACATAATTACCGGCCTGAAGTACGTCTTGTTCGGCGGCTTTCGAGATCTGCGCCGCCTTGTCGGTGGCAACCGTGGGCGGCGGTCGGCGATCAACGGCGTTCTTTGGCTTGGAGAAAGATGAGGTGTCAGCCTCGGATGCTGCCCGGATTCTTCCAGATGCTCGACGAAATGCCTGACCCATCGTTGTGTTTTGACGCCAAACGCGGCCTTGTGATGTCTCTTGTAGTGTAAGCCTAATATTGAAGATGTTTTCGTGGCTTGTTTTGGTGCATATCTTTTAGAGAGACTCAACTAACAATTTTATAACCTTTTTATATTATTATGTAAAGTTTATTACAATATAAAGTTTTTCAACTATGAAACATAACATTTTGTCCATAACTCAGTGTGATTTATAAAATTGTACATTTCCATAATAAGTTAATTTCAATAATACTAAGGATTATACATTGAACTATGGTAAATCACCTTTTCCTTGATGAATGTGAAGTGTTAAAATTTATCTTATAATAATGTGATTTGAAAACTAAAAGTTTTTTATTATTTGATCTCCCTACATATTACTACTTAAAATAAATGATGAATTTTGAATTTGATATATTTAGTGTTATCGATCTAGCTTTTTAAAGTATGACCATTTTAAAAAATATATATACATACACTTTCATTTTATATCTCTTTCGACAAATTTAAAAATATTATGTTGGTCCCATCCAAATCCAAAAGTTATTTGCATTAAACTTGTACTTGATTAAGGAAAGTTTAAAAATGATTTAAATAGAACAAAAAATAGTTCTATATTTAAAAATTTTAAAATATAGATCTTTTATACAATAAAAACAAAAATAAATAAATTGAAGAAGTAAAAGAAAATTTTACATATTACGATTTCTAACACCTACAAATAGCTTACAAGAATTTCCTATTTAGGTTCATTATGTGGAGAAAACAATGCGTTTATATTTTTTTTAATGACAATGATACTTTGACAATATTTTTTTGACAACATTTTAACACTGTCTGCGTGGTCCAAAATTATTTCACAATCAATAATAATAATCATAAATATCAATATAGACCAATCATATAATGACACATAGACATAGTTAAAATGTTGTTAAAAAAATGTTGTAAAAGTATAATTATTTTTTTTTAAATCTCATAACACGTTCAGTCATAATTACATTTGAATTATTTTTTAAGAATACAATTATATTTTTCATTAAATATATTTGTTTACTTTAAAATCTCAATTTCTTTTCCTCATATTTTCTTCCATCTCTTTATAACAAACAATTTATACTTTTACCCTTCTTTTTATTTATTTATTTTATTCTGCCAAATAGAAATTGACGTTTATTTATTTATTTATTTAAATATGGGCTAAAGATAGACAAACCCTAAAACACATGGTGATTTGGGATTATGAAGATTACAAATCACATCAAACAAAACTGCGACACTGAATGAAGTCTCCCTTCGAATCACAGTTCTTCGGTAATCCATACACTCGGATATGTTTCATTCCCAACGCTTCAAACCCTTTTTTCTCTATCTGAAGTCACTCTCAAGAACCCCTCTTCAAACCCCACAACCCAACAATCTTTTCCCCTCGATACTCTCTCTGAAACACTCCTCAAATGCTTCACAGCAACATTCTTTCACGGTCTCCTACCTCGTAAACGACCGCGGGTTCTCCCCAGAAACCGCTCTGAAGGCTTCCAAATTCATTCAATTCGAAACCTCGGAAAAGCCCGACTCAGTCATCGCCTTCTTCAGAGACAACGGATTCAGCAACACCCAGATAAACAGCATCGTCAGAACAGCACCCAATGTTCTCACTTGCGACCCCCACAAAAGGGTTTTTCCAAAGTTCGAGTTTTTACTCTCCAAAGGGGCCTCACGCTCTGACATTGTGGAACTGGTGAGTAGGAGCCCCAGAATCCTTTACTGCAGCCTCGAGAATAACATTGTCCCTTCGTATGAACTGATGAGGAAGTTTTTTCAAACTGATAAGGAAACGATGGATTGCATACGCTCTTGTAGTCATTTCTTTGGTACTGATCGTGTGGTGAAGAATGTGAAACTTTTGGTTGATGATGGAGTCACTGATCGTGTACAAGCCTTTTTGTTACGCAGGAGAATTTCTATAATCTTGTGTTCTTCCTTGAAGAGGACTTTGGATGAGGTTAAGGAAATGGGGTTCGATCCTTCCAAGTTGAGCTTTGCCATCGCGCTGCTGGCGAAAACGACCATTCCGAAATCGCGATGGGAGAGGAAAGTTGATGCCTTTAAGAGATGGGGTTGGTCTGAAGAATTGGTTCTTAGAGTGTTTAGGAGGCAACCCCTCGTAATGTTGGTGTCCCAAGATAAGATTGATAGGATTATGAGATTTTGGGTTAAGCAATTAGGTTGGGACTATTTGGCTCTTACCAAGAAGCCAGAGATTTTTGGATTTAGTTTGGAGAGAAGAATCATTCCAAGGGCACATGTTGTCCAGTATTTACTCAAGAAAGGTTTGAGGAGTAAGAGTGCCAGCTTGATTACGCCATTTTCTGTTTCTGATAAGGTATTTATTGAAAACTATGTGATGCGTTTTAAGGAGGAGACAAGTGAACTATCAAAGCTGTACCAATTCAAAGACTAAAAGAGGATGATCAAATGGTTAACTAACGAGAAGTAATTTCTCTGATTCCAGAAGTTTGTATTTCTTCATCCCTTATAACTTGGATTTAGTCATGTTTAAATTCAACTGATTAAATGAATTGTTTCATTCTGATGGGTTGGAATGCTTTCTGCAATTGCCACCACATTTGTGATTTATATCAGTTGCTTGACACTATATAAATGTGACTATAGCATGAAAAGTTTAGCTCAAATTCTTTAATATCCAATGCTCATCTGCAACCTAGTTTACACACATTTTTTTTGTCGTTGCCTTTGGAATAAAAGTCTCTATGTCATCCTTGCATTGAAGTATGCACTGGCAAGGATCTTTTAGTTATTAGTTTGTATACATGTCAAAAAAAATTTTTTGGTTTGGTTTCTGGATTGAAATATTTCAACTATTTTGGTAATTGATCTTATATAGGATAGGCAAGATATCATAACAATTATCAAAACTCCTTTAACTTTTGTGTAACTTAATGATTTGTTCCTTGTTAGTGGGAAAATAATGTCAACTTATTGCACAGACGTTTAGCTGGGTATACATCAAATGACAGCCTTCAGATACACCATTGTAGTTTGTATGGTCACTTGTGATGGTTAAATGTATCAAAAGGAAAACTGTGTTATTGCAAAATATGAACACTTTGATGTTTTAATCTAGAGTTACAATAAAACTCAAAACTTAAAAATGAAGAAGACGTGTCAAGAGATGTTAATCAGATCTCAGTATTTGTGATTCATCTTATAGACAATAAAACACTATGTCAAGTTTCATTGTGTCTAATTAGTAAATATTGATTAATTCAATGATAAGAACAATCTAAAACTTTAAATTGTCACGAACTCAAAATATTTTTAAAGCTCGAGTAAATAATACAAGGAAAGTCTTAAAACAAATTTGATGAAGCTTAAACATCACTCAAACATTTATTGGGAGTAAAGTTAAAATTGAAATGTCCTCTATCTTTGTTCGACAAAAACATATATATTTTATGACATAGCTATCTACTAGGATGTGCATTGTCATTACTTTTGAAAGTAAAAACAAATGTCTACAATTTATAAAGACAAGTATTACGAGCTACCGAAGAAGTTTTGTAAAGGAGAAAAGAACAATTAATGGTGCAATAAGCACACTCAATACAAGTAAGTTCAAAGCTACTTAACAGATAAAAAAGAATTTGCAATTGTAACTTCTTCTTAACCTATATAAAAACTACTTTAAAAAGAATAATAACTATCATTTTTGTGAATGTAAAAAAAACACGGAATTTTCTCTTTGTCCTATAAACTTTGTAAGAATAAAGTGTTTGTTTCATCCCAATAAATTAATTGGAAGAGTTCAATCATTATATATGTTAAAAAACATTCCACTCCCTGGTGATAAAATAAACTATAATTTTATTATTATTTCGACATTATATTTGTCCCAAGTTAGGAATAGTCTGTCAAAGTTAAGCAAAAAATTGTCTGTATAAAAAAAAGTACTTAAAACTTAAATTAGGTACATCAATAGTGACTAGGAGTTAAAAAGTTATTCTAATGTTCAAAAAATAATAGAATAAATTATACTAAGTTATTGAAATAAAACTTAGTTAAACTAACAATATTTAGCTGCACCCAGCATTAATCTCTTTAATAAAACTTAAATAGTTCGTCAAAAATTGAACAAAATATATAAAATCAATCGAACTATTAAAAAAATATTTAAAATATTTAATTTTCATAATATTTTATATTGTATGATATAATTATTTATCTAATTATAAAAATTTAAAACCTAACTCACACACACATATCTCTCTCTATATATATAATACACCATTTATTAGTACACATATTAAGACATTATAATTAAAAAAATTTAAAAACATAATTCAAGTCTACCTTTTTTCTGTATTATTATTATTTTTCACAAATTAAATAAGATGTAATCAACCCTTCTAATCCGTGAAAATTTAATTATAGTTATTTTTATTTAGAATTGGGTTAATACATCACTTGCATCCTTAAGTTATGTTATAGAACAATGTTCTAATTCATTTGTGCTGTTATTTTGTCTTTTTTATTTATTTCTTTTTGAATTGGGTTCTAGGTCTTTAATTCTACACAGTTGATATTTTGTTTCTCTCTTTGAGAACGGATATTGAATGGAACCCTAACAGAAAAATAGGAGTGAGGTTTGAAACAGGAGCTTGTATCTGTCTCAAAATCTGAGTTACTCAGTAAGAAGCTCAGGTAACATCATTGTCCTTCAATCCTTTGCCTTTTCAATTTTTAGGATTTTTCTTCAATTTGAAAAGCTTAGGTGTTTTTCACCTCATCACCATGTTGAATAAACTTCTGTACTTGAAATGTGTCACTTCCACAGCAACATCACCTTACCCTTTTATCCACCACTACCCATTCCTCTTTTCTCTCTGTTTCTGCACTGCCACTTCAAATTCACGCTCATTTGCGGTATCCTACCTCATTGACAACTTTGGATTCTCTCCTGAATCTGCTTCCAAAACATCTAAGTCCTACAATATTTGTTTCCAGACCTCAGAAAAGCCCGAGACGGTGATCAGGTTCTTCAGAAATAACGGTTTCTCTAATATCCAAATAAACTATATGGTTAGAAGGTTACCATGGTTGCTTTCCTGTGACCCATGCAAAAGGGTAATGCCAAAGCTTGAATTTTTTCTCTCAAAGGGTGTTTCTAGCTCTGAAATTGTTGACCTAGTGAATAAGTACCCTACAGTACTGGGTTCAAGCCTGAAGAATCAGATAGTTCCAAACTATGAATTGATATATAAGTTCTTGCAATCTGATGTGAAGACTATTGGTTGTATGCTTAATAATTCATTTTTCTGTCGGGGCGATCTACTAGCACACAACATCAGATTGTTGCTGGAGAATGGAGTGAGAGAATCGAACATTGCAAGATTGCTTGGGAACCGTAGTAAGGGGGTCTTTGGCTCAAATGATATCATTAAGTTGGTGAAGGAATTAAATGATTTGGGATTTGATCCTTCAAAAGCAACTTTTGCTATAGCGTTGAAGGCCAAGAAAGAAACGAGTCCTTCCCTGTGGAAGCAGAAAGTTGATACCTTCAAGAAATGGGGTTGGTCTGATGAAGCGGTGTCTGAAGCATTTAGGAGGCACCCTCACGTTATGTTGACATCTATTAAAAAAATAAATGCTGTGATGAACCTTTGGGTCAATCAGTTGGGAAGGGATGCTTTGGAACTTGTCCATTGTCCAAAGATTTTCGGTTTGAGTATGGAGAAGACAATCATTCCAAGGGCCCGTGTTGTCCAGCATTTACTTGCTAAAGGCTTGAGGAAAAGTGCCAACTTTGTTTATCCGATTTCTGTTTCTGAAAAGCTATTTCTTGCAAGGTTTGTGACATGTTTTAAGGAGGAATCATGTCAACTATTAAAGCTGTATCAGGAAAAAGTTAGTGTTCAAGGAAAAGAGGAGGTTGGTGCAGCATGGGGCAGTTCTCAAATTGTTAACTCATGAGGACAAATTTGTTTGGTTCAAGCTTGCTGTCTAAGTTAAACTACTTGGTGCGTTATAAATGATTGGAGCATGAAAAGCTTAGCACAAATTCTTAAAAGTAATTACCTTCAATTTTTTTTGTATAACCTAGCATAAATATCATGTTTTGATGTTGCGTTTTTTATAGAGATGTATTTGCATCCGTGTACTTTTGAGTTTGGACTGGCATGGATCTTATAGGATAGGGAAGATATCATTACAATTAACAAAATTCCTTTAACTTTTGCGTAACATAATATTTTGTTCCTTTTTAGTTGAAAAATAATGTCAAATTATTGCTCTGATGTTTAGATGGGTAATGCATCAAATGACAACATCCGGATACACCATTGTAGTTTGTATGGTCACTTGTGATGGTTAAGTGTGTCTGAGTGAGATCATACTAACTACGATCAGTAGCTTACTTCCTGCTTTAGTTATGAATTTCAATCATCAGGTTTGATCTGGAGAAAACTTACCTTCTGGAAATGGTGCTTTCAAAGCTTTTGACCCTTGGGGGACAGGCTTCAATATCATTCAATTTATGTGAAAAAAAGTCATGTCCTTATTTGCTCCATAGTTGTCAATTGGTCATGTCAATCTGATAGGGCACATGTCAGACAAGTTCTTTGCTTGGAGAAAGATGAAGAAAATATAAGCATGTTAAATGACAGAATCATCTAGCTGCAAGAACTTGTTACTGTTTTACTTTGTCATTGAATTTTTTTTCTTTTTCTTCATGGACTGTATTACCATAGTATGAGCTTTTATCTGTAGGTATAAACAGTTTGTCTTCATGTTGAACAAGTATTGCTAATTCGAGTTTAATTGTTACTTAATTTTCTAACTTCTATGGTTTTTCTTTTAATATTTGATTCTGGTAATGCTTTCTTTTGTTTAGTTTAGAAGTGAAGGCTTAGGGCAAGCCTTGGAGAAATGATAAAGTTCTGCATCATGACTTTGTAGTGTTCAGTTGTTGAAGTTGTAGAAACGGTACCTTTGCTCATAGGGATAGTGGTTCATATCCGAACTCCCTCAATGTTGAGAGCCTTAATCATGAGTGAGTAGGGACTAGGAATTGCTACTGTGAAATTGAAGCCTCTATGCATTATACTCTTGTCTTTGAGATTAAGAGATGAGTGAGGGAGTGATAGGATTAATATATAGATGCCTTGTTTTTAATTTATTGGGATTTTTTTTTTGTCTGGAACTGTTTATGAAGAAGTTTAACTGAAATATTTCCTATGTTTATTTGTAAATTGGGTATAATGTAATATTTCCTATGTTTATGAAGAAGTCACTAAAATCAGTATCTTTAACGTATTTTGTGTTTTAATATTTAGAACACTGATATGTGATAAAGAAATGATTCTAAACAAAAGCCCAGATTAAACTCTTCTCCAATTAAAAAAAAAACAGACGTTCATGTTTAGTAATACAAATAAATTTTAATTAGTTCGATGCAATTTTTTACTTTTCAACATATCTAATACATATAATTAAAGGTAAAAATAAAAAAAATAAGTCATAGAAGATTATTTTTGGGTTTTTTTTAAAGTTTCTTAGGTTATTTAAACATTTATATTTATACAGAGACACCAAATATATTTAAACACATTTTTTAGTCATATTATAGGTATTTGTATTCTTTAAAATATGATTATCTTGGTTATTAGATTAGAACTTTTATTTTTGTTAAATATTAATATTTTTGTGATAAATTTTTATTTGACTTATTAATATATTAGACTCCGAATCCGTGATCTTATCTTATATCATGTTCTTTTTTTATTTATTTTTGTTGTCTTTTGAGGATCCAAATTTAAAAGTGATCATATTACCTTTTGGACAAGATCGTATCATCTGACACTAGAACTAGAACATATAATCTAGTATCTGGATTGTATTAAAGGGAAAATCGTGTTAATATAAAATTTGAACAGTTTCATGTTTTAATCTATAACTGCAATAAAACTCAAAACTTAAAATAAAGAAGACATGTCTAATAGATGTTGATCAGATGAGTCTTTGTGATTCACCTTATATACAATAGAATACTATGTCAAGGTCCACTATGCCTAATTAGTAAATGTTGATCAATTCAATGATAAGAACAATCTAAAACTTTAAATTGTCATTAACTCACAATATTTCCAAAGCTCGAGTAAATAATGTAAGGAAAGTCTTTAAACGAATTTGATGAAACTTAAACTTTACTAAAACATTTATTGAGATTAAAATTAAATTGAAATATTCTCTAATTTGTTCGATAAAAACATATATATTTCATGACATAACTATCTAGAGTATGATCCACATTGTCATTACTTTTAAAATACTTAATAATTAGATTAGGTTCAACAATAGTGACCAAGAGTTAAAAAAAAAAATACTCCAATTAAGCTAAAAATGACTTGTTCAAAAAATAATAGATTAAAAGTTATGCTAACTTATTAAAATAAAACTTAGTTAAACTAACAATGTCTTATCCAAGATATGTTTATTTGTACTGTACCATTAATCTCTTTAATAAAACTTAAATAGTTTGTCAAAAATTAAACAAAATATATAAAATCTATCGAACTATTAAAAAAATATTAAAAATATTTTTATTGTATGTTATAGTTATTTATCTAATTATAACAATTTAAAACCACACACACATAATACAAACATAATTCAAGTCTACCTTCTTTTTTTTGTATTATTTGTTATTTTTCACGAATTAAATAAGATGTAATAAACTCTTCTAATCCGTGTAAATTTAATTATAGTTATTTTTTTATTTAGAATTGGATTAATACATTACTTGATCCTTAAATTATGTTACAGAACAATTTTCTAATTACAATTTTCTAATTCATTTGTGTGATTATTTTGTCTTCTTTTTATTTATTTCTTTTAGAAATTCGGCTCCAGGTCTTTAATTCTACACGGTTGATCTTTTGTTTCTCTGTGTGAGAACAGATATGGAATGGAACCCTAACAGAAAAATAGGAGGGAGGTTTGAAACAGGAGCTTGTATCTGTCGCAAAATCTGAGTTACTCAGTACCAAGCTCAGGTAACATCATTGTCCTTCCATCCTTTGCCTTTTCAATTTTCAGGAATTTTCTTCAATTCGAAAAGCTTGTGTTTTTCACCCCATCACCATGTTGAATAAACTTCTGTACTTGAAATGTGTCACTTCCACAGCAACGTCACCTTACCCTTTTATCCACCACTACCCATTCCTCCTTTCTCTCTGTTTCTGCACAGCCACTTCAAATTCACCCTCATTTGCGGTATCCTACCTCGTTGACAACTTTGGATTCTCTCCTGAATCTGCTTCCAAAACATCTAAGTCCTACAATATTTGTTTCCAGACCTCAGAAAAGCCCGAGACAGTGATCAGGTTCTTCAGAAATCACGGTTTCTCTAATATTCAAATAAACTATATGGTTACAAAGGCACCGTGGTTGCTTTCTTGTGACCCCTGCAAAAGGTTATTGCCAAAGTTTGAGTTTTTTCTCTCAAAGGATGTTTCTAGCTCTGAAATTGTTGACCTAATAAGTAAGTACCCTAGAGTACTGCGTCCAAGCCTGGAGAATCATATAGTCCCAACCTATGAATTGATATATAAGTTCTTGCAATCTCATGTGAGGACTACTCGTTGTATGTTTGGTAATACATTTTACTCTTGCGGGGATCGTCTGGCGCACAACATCATATTGCTGCTAGAGAATGAAGTAAAAGAATCAAACATTGCAAGATTGCTTGGGAACCATAGTAAGGTGATCTTTGCCTCAAATGATATAATTAAGTTGGTGAAGGAAGTAAAGGATTTGGGGTTTGATCCTTCAAAAGCAACTTTTGTTATAGCGTTGATGGCCATAAAAAAAACAAGTCCTTCCCTGTGGAAGGAGAAAGTTGATACCTTCAAGAAATGGGGTTGGTCTGATGAAGCTGTGTCTGAAGCATTTAGGAGGCACCCTCACGTTATGTTGACATCTATTAAAAAAATAAATGCTGTGATGAACCTTTGGGTCAATCAGTTGGGAAGGGATGCTTTGGAACTTGTCCATTGTCCAAAGATTTTCGGTTTGAGTATAGAAAAGACAATCATGCCAAGGGCCCGTGTTCTCCAGCATTTACTTGCTAAAGGCTTGAGGAAAAGGGCCAGCTTTGTTTCTCCGATTAGTGTTTCTGAAAAGTTATTTCTTGCAAGGTTTGTGACATGTTTTAAGGAGGAATCATGTCAACTATTAAAGCTGTATCAGGAAAAAGTTAGTGTTCAAGGAAAAGAGGAGGTTGGTGCAGCATTGGGCAGTTCTCAAATTGTTAAATCATGAGAAATTTCTCTGGTTCAAGCTTGCTGTCTAAGTTAAACTACTTGGTGCGTTATAAATGATTGAATCATGAAAAGCTTAGCACAAATTCTTTAAAATAATAATCTTCAATGTTTTTGTATAACCTAGCATAAATATCATGTTTAGATGTTGCTTTTTTTATAAAGATGTATTTTCATCCGTGTACTTTTGAATTTGGACTGGCATGGATCTTATAGGATAGGGAAGATATCATAACAATTAACAAAACTCCTTTAACTTTTTCGTAACATAATATTTTGTTCCTCGTTAGTGGAAAAATAATGCCAAATTATTGCTCTGACGTTTTGATGGGTAATACATCAAATGACAACATCTGGATACACCATTGTGGTTTGTATGGTCACTTGTGATGGTTAAGTGTGTCTTAATGAGATCATACTAACTAAGGATCAGTAGCTTACTTGCTGCTTTATGTATGAATTTCAATCATCAGGTTTGATCTGGAAAAACAAAACTTATCTTCTGAAAATGGTGCTTTCAAAGCTTTTGACCCTTGCGGGACAAGGTTCAATATCATTCAATTTATGTTAAAAAAAAAGTCATGTCCTTATTTGCAGTATAGTTGTCAATTGGTCACGTCAACTTGATCGGGCATATGTGAGACAAGTTCTTTGCTTGGACAAAGATGGGGAAAATGTATGGATGTTAAATGATAGAATCATATAGCTGGAAAAACTTGTTACTGTTTAACTTTATGGGATTGGATTTTTTTCTTCTTTTTCTTCATGAACTGTATTACCATAGTATGAGCTTTTATCTGTAGGTAAATGTAAACAGTTTGTCTTCATGTTGAACAAGTATTGCTAATTCAAGTTTAATTGTTGCTTGATTTTCTTACTCCTATGGGTTTTCTTTTAATATTTGACTTTGCTAATGCTTTCTTGTGTTGTAGGAGTGCAGGCTTGGGACAAGCCTTGGAGAAATGATAAAGTTCTACATCATGACTTAGTGTTCAATTGTTGAAGTAGTAGAAATTTCACCTTTGCTCATACGGATAGGGTTTCCTACACACATATTTGTTTCTTTTATTTAATTTATTGTTTAGTATATCTAGTTTTCTAAAAAAAAACAAATTATTTCATTTTTAGTTGATTGAGACTGATTTACAATGTTTGGAAGTGGGACTGTATCAAATTCTTGTGATCCCAATATTAGTGCATCTTCACTTCCTAGACCTAGAAGTAAAAATGCATGAGGAAACAAGACCAACATTGGATGGAAACACGGAATAGATGTTTGGCAATGGAAAAAAAAGTTAAATGTAATCATTGCTCAAAAATATTCAATGGAGGAATTTTTACATTCAAGTGTCATATTGCCGATAGTAGATAGGATTTTGAACCCTGTGCTTTAGTTCCAGAAGAAGTGAAAGTTGTACTGATGAAAGTTATGGCAGAGGCTAAGGATGTTTTAGAAAAGAGAGGACGGAATACAATTGAAGAGTTTGATGATAAGCATTTGAAGAGGTGGATACCAAAGTATGATCTTCAAAAATAAAGGAAAGGGCAAATTTGGTCAAGGTGTTCAATCTACTTTACATCAAGTGTATAAGAAAGGGGATAAATAAAAAGTTGATGCTAAAATGGCAGAATTTTTTTACATGAGTGCCATTCCATTCAATGTTATTAGATATCTTTCACTTGCAAAAATGTGAGATGATTGGAAGATATGGAGTTGGCTACAAACATCCATAATACATTGATATTAGATAAAAACTTTAGAAACAAATAGTGCAAAAAAATTGCTGTAATCCTTGTAAGATACAAGGAGGAGTGGAAGCTTCAACTTTGATGAGTGAAAATAAAGCAAATTTGGAACTTCAGAAAAATTGAGCATGTGGTATTAAATAGTTGGTTATGAAAGAATGTAATCACTTATCTCAAAGTTGTTACCTCCTTTTGATGGTGATCCATCAACAAGTGGATTCAGACGTAGTTATGAACTTGTTTGGAACATAATTGATTGATGAGATGAAATAATTAGCTTCATAGACCTTTGCACGCCGTTGAATTAACTTAACCCTTCCATGCACTATGAACCTAATTTTAGAAATGATGATGCTGAGGTAAAAGAAGGATTGTGTGAATTCATGAAAAGATTGGTCAATGATGTTGTGCAAAAGGAAACAATTTAGTTTGCAACTTAGAGTTTCATTATGCAAAATGACTTTTTTCAATGGAAAATGTAAAAGATTGTAGGAAAGTTATGCTTCTTGGAGAATGATGGAAGATGTTTGGAGATGAAATTCTTGTATTTGAGTTTTGAACTTAACTTGTAGTTCTTTTAGGTATGAGCATAATTTGAGCTCATTTAAAATGGTAAGTCAAATTTGTTAAGTTATTTTTGGATTTTAAGCATTCATATTTATATTTATAGGTTCACACAAAAAGAAGAAACCATCTGCATTAAGAAAAGGTGAATGACTTGGTTTAGTTCTTGTATAATATAGAACTTTCGATTAATGAAGTCAACTAGTTTGACCTTCCTAGCTCAGTTAAATGAGTTGATTATTATGTGCTCAGGAGATCCGGTTGGTGAGACTAGACTATGGTGTTTTATATGATTAGCCAGCATAAAGACAACATAACAAAGATAAACCTGAGTCAACTAAATAATACAATTAAGACATGTTTGACCTGTAATTAGGTTAGTGATAAATAAAAGTTCATTATGAGTAGTATAAGTAAGTGACTAGGTAAGGTAATTGACATTAGGAATTGTTTCATTCAATATAACTTTTATTCATACAAATGTTAACTTAAACATTAAACTACCTTCTACAAGTGATTTAGACTATTAACTATCTTGAACACATGAAAAGTTAAAAACTACTCAAAGGTTGAAGGATATAGAAAGTTGAGGTAGCAAAAATGTCTAATCAATAATGTAGAAACAATTATCATTAGAGACCAATTTCAATTGATTACAGTTTTTATTGAAAATTTAGTGTGTATATTATCATAACCATGCTTTTAATAGTACATACATCGGTAATATTTAGTTATTATTGCTCCCTCTGGTTTGGAATTACTTTTACAAATCACATTTGGGTTCTTAATTGTGTTGTTCCTAAACATCTTCAAATATCATGAAAGATCGTGTAAGGTTGCAACTTGGATGTAAAATCTCTATAATCAATTGATGCTTAAACAAGTTTAGAGAAAATGACATTTAGTAAGATCATTACCAAGTTGGAGAATCTGAATGCTTGCAATACCATGAGGGAAATTAGACAGAACTTCCATCAGAATATTTTTTTTATGGCACTACTAATTATTATGTACTTGCATCAATTCCACTATTAAAAGAAGATATTACCATGTTGTTATATAAATACTTTTAACATAACCAATTGTGACTAATTGAATAAAACGATTTTGATTCAAGAGAAATTTTGGTTGATGAAGTTGTAGATTATATATTGGATATGAAAAAGAAAAGTATTCAAATTTGTTTAGTTTGGATGTGCATAGTTAATTCACGTTTGAGAGAAATTATATATATGAAAAATGTTAAGTTAATATATAGATGTCTTAATTTAATTTATTGTGAATTTTTTTTTCTCTAAAACTATTTATGAGAAGTTTAATCAAAATGTTTTCTATCATGCTTCTACATTAGGAACAATGAGAGTTTAGTCACAATTTGGGTGTTTTAAAATTTAGAACATTAATTTATCACACATAATAATTCTAAACACGAAGACAAACTAAACTCTTTTACTCTTATTATCATCAATAAAAATCTGATATTTTTATTGTTTTAACTGAGTGCATGTGATTAATCTTACAAACAATAACATGCCAAGTTTTACTATATTTACTATATTTTATAATAGATGTTTATCAATTAGATTATGAAAATAATCTAAGATTTTAAATTATCATGAACTCAAAATATTTTCAGTCATGTAGAGAATGTCTTTAATAAATCCGTACAAAATTTAAGCTTCATTTAAATATTTCTTAGGATTCAAGTTAAAATTGAAATGTCTGCTAACTTTATCTAATATGGTGTTCATTATTATAAGTAAAAAAAAAATTCAAAGCTTCTTTTAAAAATATTGTTAACTATCAAAAAGGTTGTGTAAGGAAGAATTAACAACACATTCAATGTTTTTTTACTTCAAAGCTTCACAAACAAGAGGAATAAGAAAACATCCAAGTGAGTTCAAACTAATTGAACATAAAATTATATTACTTGTCTTCATACCAATAAATTAGTAAGGAGATTTCAACCGTTGTACAAGATATCATCATTTCTAGAAATAAAAAAAAGTTATTATCTTTTTATCACTAGATATTGTATTTGTTTTGAGTCATAAATGATTTACTAAAAAAAATATCTATTTAAGTTAAAAATTACTTGTAAAACAATACTTAAATTGAGTTAGTTAGAAATAACATAGAGCTAGAAGAATTCTCAAATTAAGCTAAAAAGACGGGTTAAAATAATATTTCGTTAAAGTCACAATAACTTATTGAAATAATTAAATTAAACATTGTTTAAATAATATTTTATTTGTAATTAGCCTTCTTAATGAAACTTGGATGATTTGTAAAAAATTAAACATAACCTTTGTAATAAAACAAATTAGGATAAAAATACTAAAGATTTTTTTTTTATATTTTATATTGTATATTATAATTATTTATGTACCTAAAAGAAAGAGAAAAATTAATCCAAATATATTTGATACATTATCTCATATTTATCTGCACATTATCTCACCGTACATATATTGAAACAAAATAAAAAAAATTGACTTTTTTTTTGTGTTATTCTGATTATTTACAAATAAAAGAAAATGCAGTTAACCCTTCTAATCCGTGTAAATTTATTTATAGTTATTTTTGTTTAAAATTGAGTTGATCATAATATATTACTTAGTTATATTACAGAAAAAAAATTATTCTAATTGATTTGTGAGATTATTATTATTATATATTTTTTAAATTTTGATAATTTGTTTCTATATCGAATGGAACCCTAGCAGAAAAATAGGAGCCAGGTTTGAAGCAGGAGCTTGTATCTATCTCAAAATCTGAGTTACTCAGTACCAAGCTCAGGTAACATCATTGTCTTTCAATCCTTTGCCTTTTCAATTTTCAGGAATTTTCTTCAATTCGAAAAGCTTGTGTTTTTCACCCCATCACCATGTTGAATAAACTTCTGTACTTGAAATGTGTCACTTCCACAGCAACATCACCTTACCCTTTTATCCACCACTACCCATTCCTCCTTTCTCTCTGTTTCTGCACAGCCACTTCAAATTCACCCTCATTTGCGGTATCCTACCTCGTTGACAACTTTGGATTCTCTCCTGAATCTGCTTCCAAAACATCTAAGTCCTACAATATTGGTTTCCAGACCTCAGAAAAGCCCGAGACAGTGATCAGGTTCTTCAGAAATCACGGTTTCTCTAATGTTCAAATAAACTATATGGTTAGAAGGTCACCGTGGTTGCTTTCCTGTGACCCATGCAAAAGGGTAATGCCAAAGCTTGAATTTTTTCTCTCAAAGGGTTTTTCTAGCTATGAAATTGTTGACCTAGTGAATAAGTACCCTGCAGTACTGGGTTCAAGCCTGAAGAATCAGATAGTTCCAACCTATGAATTGATATATAAGTTCTTGCAATCTGATGTGAAGACTATTGGTTGTATGCTTGGTAATTCATTTTTCTGTCGGGGCGATCTTCTAGCACACAACATCAGATTGCTGCTGGAGAATGGAGTGAGAGAATCGAACATTGCAAGATTGCTTGGGAACCGTTGTAAGGGGGTTTTTGGCTCAAATGATATGGTTAAGTTGGTGAAGGAAGTAAAGGATTTGGGATTTGATCCTTCAAAAGCAGCTTTTGCTATAGCGTTGATGGCCAAAAAAGAAACGACTCCTTCCATGTGGAAGCAGAAAGTTGATACCTTCAAGAAATGGGGTTGGTCTGATGAAGCCTTGTCTGAAGCATTTAGGAGGCACCCTCACGTTATGTTGGCATCCATCAAAAAAATAAATATTGTGATGAACTTTTGGGTCAATCAGTTGGGTAGGGATGCTTTGGAACTTGTCCATTGTCCAAAGATTTTCGGGTTGAGTATGGAAAAGACAATCATTCCAAGGTATCGTGTTGTCCAGCATTTACTTGCTGAAGGCTTGAGGAAAAGCAGGGCCAGCTTTATTACGCCGATTGCTGTTTCTGAAAAGGTCTTTATTAAAACCTTTGTGACATGTTTTAAGGAGGAATCATGTCAACTATTAAAGTTGTACCGGGAAAAAGTTAGTGTTCAAGGAAAAGAGGAGGTTGGTGCAGCATGGGGCAGTTCTCAAATTGTTATCTCATGAGTATAAATTTGTCTGGTTCAAGCTAGCTGTCTAAATTCAACTACTTGGTGCGTTATAAATGATTGGAGCATTAGAAGCTTAGCACAAATTCTTTAAAATAATAACATCCAATGTTTTTACGTAACCTAGCATACAATAGCATGTTTTGTTGTTCCCTTTGTTATAAAGATGCATTTGTCATCCTTGTATCTTGTGTATGGACTGGCATGGATCTTTTAGCTACTGGTTTTTATTGATCTCTTTTTTAGGTTTGGCTTGTTGCCAGAAAATTTCTAACGTTTTTGTTAAGGGGGCTCATTGATATCTGGGTCCATGTTTCATTTTTCCTTGTCAGGGCAATTTAACAATGTATCTCAGACAGTTAGCAGGGAAATATATTGAATGACAGCTTCTGGATAGCATTAGAGGCTATTTAATTTCTTAGTTTTCTAGTCTGTATGGTTACTATGGATGGATAAGTGTTTCTGAGAGGATACAATGGATCAGTAGCTTACCTGGTTCTTCAATTTTGCACTTTCTTCACCAGGTTTGATGAAGAAAAAACTTAGCTAGTTTAGTATGTTTCTGTCTTTGATAATTTAGTGGTGCTTTGCAAGAAGTTTCAATGTGATTTAGTTTACGTGGAAAAAAGTTATGTTCTTTTTTTCTGCATAGTGATCAACTGGTCATGCCAGTAAGATAAAACAGGTGAGATAAGTTCTTTTGTTGGAAAAAAGATTGAGAAAATGCATTACATTATGATAGAATCGTGAAGCTGTAAGAACTTGTTAATTTTTTACTTTATGTAATCCAGCTTTTCTTTTTCTTTTTCATGCATTTGTATTAGTTTACTTTGATTATAATATAAGTTTAAAGATGCTGGTAACTGCACAAGCCTTGACACAACGACAAGGTTCTGCGTGTTCAAATGTTCATGACATAGGATAAAGATTCATACATTTGACATTACCAAACTCCCTCAAAATGGTGAGAACCTTGTGCAGTGAGCATTTACAATGGAAGTGCAAACATCTGATAAGGGACATTACCAAACTCCCTCAAAATGGTGAGAGCCTTGTGCAGTGAGCCATTTACAATAGAAGTGCAAACATCTGAAAAGGGACTATAGTAAGTTACAGGCTTTGTTGGTGATTTGGTGCTTCAATTGCCATAGCTATGGTATTATTTGTACACTTCTAGGGGTGAGACATGCTTGTTATATTGGTGTGATGATTTATTATGGAAATTGATTTAGTATTACAAAATAATTTTAACATTCTATTTTAATAGTATACAACTACTAAAAAGATCCCACACATCATTGGTTAAGACATTATATTACTCAAAAAAATATGTATATAAGGTCATTACTTTATTTCAAAATAATTATAACATCAATATACACATGTAAAAGGATCCTATTGTACTAAGTATTATTACGAAGTAAGTCAAAATCATAACACTGTTTTATAAAACTAAATAAGAAAGGAAAATTTTATTGTCTAACTCCAAATTTCAACATTACTCATGTCTTGCATTGGATCAATGAGAGCATTTTCAATTGTTAACAAAGACAAACAAGAAGAAACAAAAACAATCAGAAAGGAAAGAGTAACCTAATGTACTAAAAATAAATCCTATAACATTTTTATTGAAATAAGAATATCACACTAAAAACAATCCTATAATATTTTTATAGAAATAAAAATATCACCCTGATAAATCAACCAATAGTAAGATTTACAATAGTTCATTCTAGATTTTACAATAAAAAAGCAAAACAAAAGTGAAATTTAGTATCATATTAAAGATATGAAAAATATTGATATGCTCTTTGAAAATGTGCATTTTTTTCTATATCCTTTAGTTAAATCGTTAAAAATATTTTACATGGCACATTTCAAATAATTTTTTTACTAAATTAAATTGATATGCTCTTTGAAAATGTGCATTTTTTTCTATATCCTTTAGTTAAATCGTTAAAAATATTTTACATGGCACATTTCAAATAATTTTTTTACTAAATTAAATACATATTGTTATTTTAATTTAGTATCTTAATTATTATCTTATTCTCTTAACTAGATCACTTGTTACATATCTTTTATTTATACGAGACTGTAGAAAAGAGATGAAAATAAAATAGAAAGTAAAATTATTTAAAATAATGAAAAATGAAATTATTTTAATTATTATTTGAAATTTTTTTAAATTATTATTATTATTATTATTGAAAAATAAAGAAAAAAGAAGAATGCGTATCCTATAATCTCAACATTATGACAATTGATTATCTAAACAATATAATGTACACTTAATCCATAAACGATAGTTTGTTTGAATTAGAGGTAGACTGCAAAGGAAATAAAAAAGAAAAAATATAGTAGAAAATTAGGTTATTTTTCCTGAGTGAAACATTTGTTTATAGATACAATTTTTGTAATATAATCATTTTTTATATATTAATACATTTAGGAAATAATCAGTAAAATAAAATTTCAAAATATAAATTAGAGATAAAATACAAATTAAATAAAAAAAATATAAAAATTTAATAAATAAAAAAAGTATTTTTAAAACAATAATATATTAAAATAAATTACTTTAAAATGATTAAAGTTGAAATCATTACTTTTTCTAATTTGAATACTTTTTATTTTAATTATTAATCTAAAAAATCTAATAATGAATACGATTATTATTCTACTCAGAAGCTTCCCTTAACCTTAAACCTTCTTTCTTTGAAAAAAGTTCTTACACTTCACCCTT
This sequence comes from Vigna umbellata, assembly GCF_029865625.1. Taxonomy (NCBI): domain Eukaryota; kingdom Viridiplantae; phylum Streptophyta; class Magnoliopsida; order Fabales; family Fabaceae; genus Vigna; species Vigna umbellata. Next base: position 3,626,057 of record NC_142166.1, read on the forward strand.
GATCCTTCTCTATTTCTCAGAAAGTACTTTATCTAAACCACCACAGTTATCTCTAATCACTGTGTTAATCAGTTCCTACAATGCTATGTGTTTTCACAATTTGAAGACCATAAATTCCTCCTTCAACACCATCAACGCCACCATTCATTCAGATGTTTCGCTTCCAAAGCATCAAACCCTTTTTTCTCCACTCCAAAGGGACTCACAACCCCTTTTACCTCAACACTCTCTCTGAAACACTTCTCCCTCACTTCGCAACAACACTCATTCACCGTTTCCTACCTCATAGACACCTTTGGCTTCTTACCACAAACCGCTCTCAAGGTTTCCAAGCACGTTAGCTTCGATACCCCTCAAAAGCCCGACTCAGTCATTGCTTTCTTCAACAGAAATGGATTCACCCACGCTCACATCAACAACATCGTCAAAAGCATACCCAACATACTCATATGCAACGCTGACGAGAGGCTTTCGCCAAAGTTCCAATTTTTACTCTCAAAAGGTGCTTCTGCTTCTGATATCGTTCGCCTCGTTAATAGGTGCCCCAGAATCCTCGTATCCAGCCTCAAGAACAACGTGATCCCCTCCTTCGAATTGGTGAGAAGGTTCCTCCAATCTGACCAGAAAACCATTGATTGTGTTTTCTGTAGTAGACCTTTCCTTCGATATAACGTTGGATCGCAGAATGTGGATATGTTGCTTGATGTTGGAGTCAAGGACTCCGGCATCGGCTATTTGTTCAGAGGGAGGCCCTCTATATTCTTGTCTACTAACTTGAGGGAGGTTATTGATGAAGTTAAGGAAATGGGGTTCGACCCCTCCAAGATAACTTTCGTCATTGCCTTGCACGCCAAATGGGTTCTGTCGAAATCGCGGTGGGACGCGAAAGTTGATGCCTTTAAGATGTGGGGTTGGTCTGAGGAAATGGTTTTTGATTCGTTCAGGAAGCATCCCCTCTTAATGTTGGTATCCAAAGATAAAATTAATGAGATCATGAGATTTTGGGTTGTTGAATTAGGTTGGGACCCTTTGGCACTAGCCAAAATGCCCAATATTTTTGGATTCAGTTTGGAGAGAAGGATTGTTCCCAGGGGTTTGGTTGTCCGGTATTTGATTGCCAAAGGTTTGAGAGAGAAGAGTGCCAAGTTGTATACCCCGTTTGGTGTTTCTGAAGAGTTGTTTCTTAAAAGTTTTGTGATGCGTTTTGAGGAGGAATCGTCTCAACTGTTAAAGCTTTAGCAGAGCAAAAAATGTTTCCAAGAAAACAGGGAGGACGGTGTAGAATCTGCCAGTTAGCAAGTGGATTACTTAAGAGAACAAATTTAACGATGTTGATCCAAGTACTTTTGTTAATCTTGTCGAAGTAGCAATTGATTTAACTGAGATGTTCCATTTTACCGGGTTTAAACTGTTGTTTATTTATCATATATTCTTCAACTTACATTACAGTAGTGATGTAGTCAATTGCTATCCTTTATAAATGACTGAAGAAACAAGGACAGATTCTTTATGGAATGCTCATTGCATAATGCTGTTGTTCCCTTGGTAAGAAATATATATTTTTGTATTTTGATGGTGAATAAGTCTTGTTATATATAACTTAGTTAACATGGGCATCCTATTGTTGTTCTTTTCACAAGAATATGAATTCACCACCCTCTTGTTCTAATTTTGTATTGGGGAGGGTCCTTTAGTTATCATTTCTAGTCCATTGCAAGGTTGCTTGTTAGATGAAATATTGTGTTTTTGTCTAGGTCGTAGATGTAAATGCGAGATAGACAAAGATATAAATCAGAGGTCCTTCATATTTGAAAAATATGAAGGTCCATGTTTCATTTATTCATTCTGCTGGAGTGTCAATTGAAGACAAAGTTTGAGTGATTGAAAAGATGTTTCTCTAATATTTTAGCTGGGAATATATTGATTTCTTCTGGTTACTGCATTGTAGGTTAGGTGAACTTTACTTTTATAGTTTGATGAAGAAGATGAACGAATATTGAAGTGTTGGATTACGATAGGTGCATCAAATTATATGAATATACTTTCTAACTTTGCATGGTTGAGATGTTGAATTGAGTTATAACTTAAGTTCTCATAGCCTGTTGCTTCAGTTTTGGATTTAATTTCATGTATCCAGTTTTGGTAAAGAAACAAACCCTATGATCATAGGGACAGAATTTCATATATTGACTCTCTCCAAGCCTCCCAAAACAGTGTGAGCTTGGTGCAGTGGCCCATCATTTAAAATAAGACAAACATATGAGTAAGGACTAGTGATTTCAATTTTCAAGTGGAAAATCAAACCTCTTGTGCTCAGCATTGTCTCAAAGATTTAGAAGAATGTCACTTAAGCTGCAAACCTATTGTCAATTTTGTGCACTGTATTAGAATAACTCTGCTATTTACTTGTACATGTACTAGTTAGTTTGCTGCTTTAATAAACCTCTTATGTGTGTATGATTTTCAGACTGAATAAACACCTATTTTTGTCTTTGAAAGATATAGGAGATGACAAGTAGGTTCTTGAAAAAAAAAACTTGGTGACATCTTAGTCCCTATAACTTTTTATGGTTGAGGATGTTTGTCCCACTCTTAGGACCAGAATAACTCTTTTAGTTGTTGTGTAGGGTCAATATACACGCATATCCATAGATCTTCCCATTAATAAGATATTGTCCGCTATAGGCTAAGCTCTCACGGATTTGTTTTTGGTACTACTCCAAAAGGCCTCTTACTAAGAGATGTATTTCGTATTTTATCCGATGTGAGACTTTGTTTGTACCCAACACTAGTTACATGAGGAGTTGTTAAGTGTAAATATGTCATCTGACTTTTTCCTTGCTGGCGTTTTTCTGGTTAGATAGGCTTGAATGCTTAGTTTGGAAAGTTTGTGTATTTGATGACCACTTTTTTCTCTGCATTTTAGAGACTGCCACTTTTATTTGTCTTCGGTACATTGTTGTAGATTCTCCTACTTCCTCTTATTTTCTCTACCAAGTAGTTATTCATCTATCACATCACTTAGATCCTTGGTATTTGTCTTCTTTGTTTTCAGGAGAACTCTATTTTATTAGCTGTATTTGTCCAGTATTTTCAGATCACGGAATGAGTGAAAAGACGAAGAATTGATGCATCAACAACTCTGTTACACTGATGCTGTTACTAGAACACATTTCAGAATGGATTTCTCTCCAACACAACCTCTTAAAATATCTCCCTTTTACATTTTTTATATTTTCCCTTAAATTATCCCTTTTATGAAATCCATTCTAAATTGTGTTACACGAACTTTCGAAAACTCATTTCATAAAGTAAATTTTGGTGCTTCTCATACTCCTCTTTGAACTGTTTAAAACTATCAAATTTAATTAGATGCATAGCAGAAATTTCATCTAGGAAGTTTCTGACAAATGGAGAAAACGGATGTCCACTGCATTTCAAACAAATATCAGCTTAAGATCAAATTGAAGAAAATAAATAAATATCAGCTTAATGTAAACTGTTTTTACATTCCTGATTGTGTGCCTTTGTTAAAAAGAAATTCCAATAGAGTGTTTTTTTTTTTGTGTTTTTCTATAAGTTTGTTAATTCAACTCATGTAAACATTAGGATTGTCTGCATTTGGTTTTGTTCAGATCTCAAATTGTTGTTTTTCTGTGTGCATTTGATTATATTCAGTTTTGCAATTTGTTGTTTTTCTTATCACGACAAATTCTCCCAATAAATTTATCTTGCATCCTCTAAAACTAGCATCTGATTTTTTATATTTATAAATTTTGATATAAGTAATTGATTAAAAATATATGATCGTTTAATCTGATCTCATGATCGATCACATGAAACTAAATTGGTTACAATTGACTCTCTAGTCTATTTATGATCAAACACATTACAAATTATATTACTATTTTCTTTTAACTAAAATAAATGTGGTTGTGTGATACCGTGAGTTTGGATGGGCACATTATAGTGAAGTAGAAGCAAATAATATAACCCTCACACTAAAAACTCCTAATCATTTATTAAACCACATTAGTATGAGGTGATTGGTGATTCAGTTGGGTGGAATTGTTCCTTTATAATTGTTTATCTTTGATGCCAACACTACTCATCAAATTGTCTTGTATCTTGGCGCTTGCAAAAGGGCTTGTGAGCATCCATCACTAACAGTACTTGCAAGCCAATCAAATCAAAGATTCTTTCACTTGGACTTTGTGTACATTTAGTTTGCAATTAATGAAAAAAATCTCAATTAGTTCATATTAGCACCATCTCACCCCATTAACTTAGTCATAGGGTTACCATTGGCTAATATTAAACTTGCGTATATATATAAACTTCGTTTTACAAAATAATAATAAATATATATATATATATATATATATATATATATATATATATATATATATATATATATTTATTTTGTAAAGCGAGATTTGCACTTACTTATATATTATAAATTTGTATCACGGATGGAACAACATGTCCAACAAATATCGTTAGGATAAGTTCTAAATCATAGCTCTGATATCATGTTAAAAAGTAAACTTTAAATCCAATTCAATCTCACAAAACCAGCTTGTAAAATGAAATTTGCACTCACTTCTATATTATAAATTGACCTTATTTCTAGTCGAGATGAGACATCTAACATATTTTATTCATAATTAAACATAAAAACATTCCTCATATACATGAAGTGAATTTTATCTAACAGTTGAACAGGAACATCTCCCTTTCATTCCTAAAAGCATCACATTTTCACATGATACATGTCACAAAAATACAAATAACAAGACACTTAGGAACAAGTCACAACTTTAACTTTCATGTGTGTATGCCTAACACATGTATGCGTATTCGTCTATATATCCAACGAGATTCGATCTGGTCCTTGATTCTGAGTGGTGTGTTATAGTCAAAAGAGTTTATGGGGCATCGAGAAATAAAAAAATGGAAGATAGCTTTGGAGGCAGTTCCTCAAAGGACAAGTGCAGCATCAAGGAACAAGACCAGTTGTTGCCAATAGCCAATGTTGGTCGGCTCATGAAGCAGATTATGCCGCAGAATGCAAAGATCTCGAAGGAAGCAAAAGAGACAATGCAAGAATGTGTGTCGGAGTTCATAAAGCTTTGTGACAAGTGAAGCATCGGAGAAAGACAATGAATGCTGATGACATTTGCTGGGTATTGGCTACGCTATAGGATTTGATGACTATGTTGCACCAATGAGAAGGTACTTGCACAGATATAGAGAGCTTGAGCTAGACCGTAATAATAGTAAGCTCAATCATCATGAAAGATAAGGATGAATTGTGCAAACTACGATAGAGATTCTCACCAATTCCTATGCTTACACAGCGAACCAGCAACATATCTAGACCAGTTTGAGGTTTTCCTCATATGAAATATGCAATAACTTTGTTGTCTTGCCTAGAACATAGACCTTTTTTCTTGTCTTTCATATATATATACATACTTCAGGTCTTTGTGGTTTCTTGCAAGTTGAGAAATTTCAGTTTATGAAGTTAACTTCTCCCTCCAAATCAGATACCAAATTCAACATTCTCCCTTGATTCAAGAATAGGAATATTCATCTTTCAAGAAATAAGCACCAGTTTGATCTGAGTTCGTCTTGGAAACGGGTTAACCTTTTCACTTTTGGCTGATTAATTTCCTGAATTTTCAGACATTTGTAATTATGTTTTTGTTTGATTTTAACTTTGTGGTTGATTATTTTGTGCTAATCTCAGTACAAGTCAGCATTGTCTTCGCCAAACACGCTAGCTCAAAGTTACTTTTTAGGGTTTCCTCACATAGCGAATATATTAATCAGTACATTCATGCGTGATTTAGACTAAGGTTAGGTTTAATTAACTCATAATTTTTAAAGTTGGGGTCTACCCACTTAATTATTATTATATTTATTAAAAGTATGTGGTATGTTAAATAACTGAAAACCACCTCTATAAACAAAAAAGAAAGAATAATAATATGAAGTTTATTCTGTTTAATTATATATATTTATAATATAATACGTTGTTGTTCTTTCTATTCAAATGTTGCATTGAGCGTACATGTGACAGGAAATCAAGGAACCATGAACCAACCAAAATGATTTTGTAGGTTGAAAATTTTATAATGAAGAGCATATAATATATAAATATTATTATTTTGGATAAAGGATAAAGAGGTATCCAATTAAAAGGAGCAAACATGAATTAACACTGTACTTACCCTTCCCTATATATGGCAACCAAGGTACACTTTGCCATGGCCAATCACAACTCACCAAGTGTCTACCACACAATTGGCTGCTTTAGAAAGTATGTAACATATTTAGCATCTTTCTATTTGGACTTACGTGTGTCAATGTGACTAGGTTAAGTGTGCCAATGTAACTAGGTTAAAAGGTAAAAATTAATAATAGTTAATTAATGTGAGCTTTCAAGAGAAGAAACCCTTGTATATTTGGTATTAGTGACTCTAAACCAACTTATATAATAGATTATAGTAACACTTGAATTTTCTCGAAAATACAGTATCAGAGATAGAAGATAGGTGGTATTCTATTCTCTATGACCCATCGAAGTTTTATAGGTTTGGACATTTCAAAGAACAAAACGTTATTTCAGCTAAGAGAAAGTTGGAAGTGTTCCAAAAATTGTTAGATGGTTCAAAACACTAAAAATGTTTTTGGTATGCAGCTCCTTGTACTAATGTAAGGTTGGGATGAATTTAAGTTCATCAAAAAGCTAGAGTTTTAATTGGGTGTATGCATTGATGTCACATGCCATGCAATAGATTTGGTATGATACTATTTTAAATCATGAAAACAAAGTGGATGATGAGATTTCAAGGAAAAAAGATGCTATAGTTAAGTCAACTGACAAATGGAATGACTGACATTTAAGAAGATGTTATACATAATATTATGTTGTAATACATGATTTATTATGTATACATTGTCTTCGTATATATGCGAAGAAAGTTTCTTCATTTGCATCTTGATATATTTGAATATGTTGTTTTGTTTTTCCTTTTTTTTTTCAAGATTGTGTTTTTTTATATCCAAATACACTTTTTGATGTATCATGCTATAAAAGAAAATTACTCAAAAATTTTCTTTAAATAGATGAGTGTTATATCCAAATTTAGCATTTGTTTGATTTTTTTTATTGGGTGATTAAACAAAATAAGTGTTAAACATAATTTTAACTATAATTGAATAGATATAACCCAACAAACACATATTGTGTGACTAGATAGATGCAAGCCTTGTTTAAAATGTGGTTCATCGGACTAACGTAAGTATCATATATAAAAATCCTCTGATAAGTTGTTGTTTGAATAGACTCTAAGAGCATCTTACTCAAATTAGTTTTTGTTTGAAAATACAATAAGTATATTTTATTTGACGAGTCTATTAATACACATTAGATAAATATTTTAATTTACTAATTAGATTAATCTTGCAATATACATTAGACGAATTTGTTCATACATTGATCAAATGAATATAGCGAGAAACATTAGATGAGCCTAACAATATACATTAGATGAGTTTGTCCATATATTGATTATATGACTATAACAAAAGAATTAGATAAATAATTTCATACATTGATTATATGAGTATAAGAAGAACATTAGACGATTATGTTTATACACTGATCAAATGAGTCTTACCACACATATTAAACAAGTTTGTCTATTTGAGTTTAGAAATATACATTAGACGAGTTTGTTCATATACATATTAGATAAATTTATTAATACGCATTAGAATACTTTATTCATTTTTTTATTAAACGAGTCTTGCATTATACATTACACGATATATTGATTAGACAAGTAATACATATTAGATAAGTGTGCATATATTCTAACTACACGAGTTTAAAACACATATTAAACGAGTTTGTCAATACATTGATTAAATTAGTCTAATAATACATATTAGATCAATCTTTTTATACACTGATTTGTACTTTTAGTCAGTCTACTTTACATACTTTTATAGAGTATACTGATTTTTGCACATGTTTTATCCTGTATATTTTTACAATGTCTACTATTTATATATTTATGAACATATTAACTTTCTAAACCTATAAATCATTTTTCAAGATAATTCTATTCAAAATTTGATTACAAATTTTAAATTTTTATTATTTCCTTTCTCAGCCTCTAAATCTCTTTTAATAAACACATAAGCAAACACTATGTGCGGTAGGCACAAATTTTAAAACTAGTTTTATTAAAAACATAAGAAAAATCAAGGTTATACTATACGTATCCGAAATTATCTCAACCTAATACATATAATTAGTACATCTCAACCTATGGTGGTATAGTGCATCTCGATATATAATGGTCTTATACATCTCAGTCTATGTTGGCCTAATATATCTCAACCTATTGTGGCCTGATATATCTCATCATATGTTGGTCTGATACATATTGACTTATGTTGATCTAATACATCTTTACCTATGGTGGTTCGATACATCTCAACCTATGTTGGCATAATACACCTCGACTTATGTTAGTTTGATACATCTCAGTCTATGGTGGCTTGATACATATGTCAACCTATGTTAGCTTGGTACATCTCAACCTATGTTGGCCTGGTATATATTAGCTTATGTTGGCCTAATACATCTCAGTCTATGATTGTCTAATACACCTCAGCCTATGTTGCCCTGGTACATCTCAGTCTATGTTGGTCGGTACATCTCAACTTATGTTGGCATGATACATCTCAACCTATGGTGGCCTGATATATCTCAACCTATATGTTGGCCTGGTACGTCTCAATCTATTGTGACCTGGTACATTTTAGCTTATGATGACATGATACATCTCAGCCTATGATGACCTGAAACATTTTAGCCTATAATGGCTTAAGATGGCTTGGAACATCCCGACCTATGATGGCCGAATACATCTTGACCTTTAACAACCTAAAATATCTCAACCTATAATGGCCTTGATGTTCTCAGCCTAAGTTGAGTTAGATCATTTTGGTTAATTGAAAATATGACTTAGGTAAAGAAGGATTAAATAGGTCGTTAATCAAAGTTAATTAAGATAATTATTTCCAAGTCCTACCCAGTAAAGGCTCATATAAATAACATTATTCGTGAGGTAATATTAGGAATATACTCATTATTACAACATTTATTACTATTTGGCGAACTTAGCTAACTTAAGGGTCTTCTGTAGGAACACTTCCTTTCTGTCTTGAAGGTACATAAACCTAGAATATCTCGGTTTGAAGGCGTGAAGTTGAAAACACACCCATATCTATCTAAGACTACATTCGAATCCTAAAACATCTAGGTTTGAAGAGCAAATAGTCTTTGCTAAAAAGTTAAACAATTTCATAGGATGATTTTGCTATTGTAATAAGGGTGGATTTTAAAATTAAAGAAGATGTAATTTTTATTTTATCTAAAACGTAAAAAAAATATTAAAATATTATTATTTAAAAAAAAAGATATAAGTACCATTTATTATAATCTCAAACTCCTTTATTCAATGAAATTCTACAAGATAGTTTACAACATAACAAGAGGTATTTATCATACAATTATAAAAATATAAACTTCGTTGAAATTATAAAACTATTTATCAGAATAATGGAACTAATTAATAAGTCAATAAATGTTTCAGGTGGCACAAATTAAAAAGAGTGACACCTACTCAATGTCCCAAACAAACTCACCAAGATCACACAAAAGAAACTAATTTTCTTTTTTTAATTACAAAATCATGAAATTGGTAAGTGGTCATGCACTAATTATCTTGAATGGCCTAATTTTATTTAGAAGTATTATAAAAACAATGCATATAACTTTTTATTCAATTAGTAATTTTTTATATGGTCAGTTTTTTATTCACTGAATTAAAGACTAACCCAATTTTTATTACAGTAAGTAGATATTAGTATAAGAAAAACTATTTTAAAAGTCTTATCTCCATTCAATTTCTTCTTATAGTAATTAGTGTACGTTTATTTGGGCTAATTTGATATTTTGTTGATCACTTAACAAGCTGGGCTTGCAGTCTTGGTCCAATAACAAAATCTGTTTCAATTTTATCTATTAAATAAATACATTTAATCACTAATTAATCATTTTTTTTATAAAAATATTTAAATTTCTTCATTTTTGTGTTCAAATCCCTGTGTAATGATTTTATATAAAATATCTCATTTAAATTATAAAAACTTAAGAATACAGTTTTAATAATTTTGAACTGATAAAAGTTGAAGTTAAAAGTTACTCATAAGTCAATTTTATTTTTAATTCATTTCAAAATATTAAAAAAAATTAATACAGCATATATTTACCCAAATATAAATTATATATACTTTTCTATGACTTTTAGATGTTTAATAAAAAAAACTTGAATCCAAGGGTGAGAATTGGATAAAAGACGCATGAGCTTGATGACCCAACTGAGTTAACAGTTAAAAGAATTAATTCAGTTTATATATTAAAACTCCTTTTAAAAATTTTATAAGAATTGAAAGAGAAAATGTAATATATTGTTTAAGGTAATACCGTTAATTAATATTTTTTTAAAATACAATAATTAATATATAGAGAATTTTGCATCAACTACACCCAGAAAAAAATAATTGCCAATTCACAATAATAAGTATTTTAATTGTAAACAATCCTACATGGTGATTTTTTGACGAGGATAATAGAGAAAACAAATTAATTAAATTTATAGTGAAATAATAAATTATTATTTTTAAGTTAATACTTGTTTAAATTTATTACTTTTTATAACACGAACTATCAATTGGATTTATTAATTCAAAATAAATTTGTTGTGATCTGAAATATTATTTGATTAGAGTAGAATCAAATCGTCAAATTAATATCTATTTATATACACTTTTTCTTATCTTATTCTGTTAATATGCTTTCCAATTATAAAATTATGATGGAGTCCTGATTTTAAAAACCAGTAATATTTTGAATATATTTATTTATCCTAAATTATTCTGAATATGATATTTATCCTAATGAAGTTATTTTAATATTGTTTAGATGTACTTGGTAATAAAATAAAAGATATATGATTAACATCATCACTACATAAAGATAGAAATATTGAATATGTATAGAAATGTGAAATTATTCATTATTAAATATTAATAAAATAAAATATTAAATCATCAATTATATAGATTGTTATTCAGTATAATACGTGTGACAGAAACATCTGATGTTTTATAAGTTTTAAGTAAATAAAATATATAATGATAGTTAGATAAAAAAAATAAAATTAATGGTATTATGCAATATATTGTATGGTTGAAAAATGTAGATAGTTTGGAATATGTTGTACCTTTCAAAGTGTCTAAGTTAGTTATTTTAGTAAAATTACTAAAATATTTTGTTAACTTAAAAATATTAGTAAAATTAAAATAGAAAGAATCTATTATATTTTGTTATATAGTTATATAATTGGATTAATCTGATTAAAATAATATAAAAGGTGTGAAAAGAGTAACAGAAAAGAATTGGACTGGACTTATAATCAAAGGTTTGGTTCATCATTTTCTGTTTCTGTTTCTTTTACCCTTTTTCTTTACAATCACAACACAACCAGCTTGCAAATCCTCTTCCTGCTCCTTCTGGAATTCATCATCTTTTTCTTTCATCGACGGTTTCTAGGGTTTCGCTTCACTTTCACGGTTTATCGTCTTTCTACGGTAACGCGTATTTTCTTCTCTCAACCTCACTTCCTTGATTTCCTCCTTCTCCTTTTCCCCGGCGCTGCCACGTCGTTTATTCGCTTCATTATCTGTGGATTTCAGAATTTGGATGTTCAACATGGATTGTGGTGTTGTCTGAAACAGGATTGGGGAAATCTGTGGATGATTTTGAAATTTACCTGTTTCGGAACAGTTTAGGTTTAAGTTGGGGGAGGAATTGCGTCTTGTTGTTTGCTGTAATTTTCTTCTATGATAGTTGAATTTGTTTGTTTGGAATTTGGAATGGTTATTCTTTTTTTTTAGCTGAGGTTTGGGGATTGTTTTTCTCACGAGGGTTTATGAACATTTTTTGGTTGTAGATTTTTGCGTTGAAGCTTGGAATTTAGTTTGCCGGCATGTCCATGAGTGAGCGCAAGACCATTGACCTAGACCAAGGATGGGATTTTATGCAGAAGGGCATTATGAAGCTCAAGAACATTCTAGAAGGGCTGCCTGAGCCCCAGTTCAGCTCGGAGGACTATATGATGCTATACACGTATATATTTTTTTCCGATGCTTTTTTTGTTTTCATGTTTAGTCCTATGTGCGAGTTGGGTGACGGTCTTTGGAAAAGAATAATTGCTTTTGTTTTTTTAAATCTGTGTTAGGATTCTTCTTTACATTAGGAATTTTTTACTTTAAAGATAATTCAAAAACTGCACTATATGTGTCCAAGTAAATTCATCTTGCTTGAGTTGATTGGAAATTTCCTTTATGAATTAATTTTATTCATATTGTATTGCAGGACCATATACAATATGTGCACTCAGAAGCCACCTCATGACTATTCCCAACAACTGTATGACAAGTATAGGGAGTCGTTTGAAGAGTACATCGTATCAACGGTGAGTAATGCAAATTATTCGAATATGATATGGTTATCTGTATGTATTGTTGTATTTGAATTTCTTTTTGGTTCATTATTTAGTGATTGCTGGTTTGCTAATTCTAGGGCATAGTTGGTTAAACAACCAGTATTATGCCTAATGTTATTGACCTTTCCTTAAAGCCCAACAACAAACGCATCCTAGTGGGGAAAGAAGCCCCTTTAGTTTCTTTTAAAGAAGGCTATTACAAATAGATATGGGTTCATCTGAGGCATGGAGGTCTCAAGGAAAGCATTAGCAGAGTGCTAGGTAGTGCTTAGATTTAATGGGCACAATGTAATTTGTTTTGATTGTGGTTTATGCAAAACTCCAGGACTACTTATACTGGTGTCATGTCTTCTTTTCCTTTTAGGAAAATGTGTCCTAAATGTGATGGTAGTCTTAATTTCAAGATATCCTAAACCAGTAAAAAGTAGGCAACATAATCTGCGTTATCTAAAATAATGTTTTGGAACATTCAATCCCCAATGTGTCCAAATAACATAGCAATAGCTTTTACTTTTGACTGAGTACAAATGAAGAGTGGATGTTTTGGAAGTGAAGGATGCTTTGTTCTGCAAGCACAAAACCAAGTACATAACGTGACAATCAAAGGATAAGAGTTATCTTCTAATGAAGAATTAGTTTTTTATTTTTATTTTTATTTTTTTTTTTATAAGCCTAAAGAAGAATTAGTGGTTGGTAGCTGCAGTTTTTTTTTTTTCAATCAGCTGCAGTGGCACAGGCTCAAGTCAGACCCACTACCAAATAATGATATTAGATTTAGACCGAGGAGATGAGAAAGAGCGTCATGATTCTAGAATTTGAAGAAGATAGTACATAAATCTGGAAGACAAAAGAAAATTTTTCTCTTATTTCTTAATAAGGTTACTTGGTTAAGAAAACTTCCTTATATTATGTTAATTCTGGATGTTTGAGAGAATGGGATAAAATGTAATGGAAAGGGATATTCATCTGTGTTAAGATCATAAAAAATATAAGACGAAAACCAAATGTAAGGGATTATAACTTCAGAATTTCAACATCCATTTGTAAGCATCTCAGTTATTGGGGAGCCAGTAGATGACGAGTTCTTAAAATAGCAAAGCTATTTTTATTCATTACTTCCAATTTGGAGTAGAATTAAAGGTATAAATTTGGAAATGGTTCCTTTACAGTCCCTTTCCAAGCATAACTTTTTAAACTTCTAAGCAAGGAAAAAAGTAGTAAGTGTTTAGTCCCCCACATTCTGACACCAGCAGTAGACTAACCTTGGTTTATTGTTTATACATATTTGATACAAGTTCATAGAGGTTGGTTTCATATCTTAATTTCTTCAATCAGAGCCATAGACTTTAATTTTACTAGAAATAGATTGGACCTAATTCACTGCTAAAGCTAATTTGAGGGAGGATTGCTGATGTTGAATGAGGAGTGTTTTTCCCATATTCTTGGTCAATACGAGACATCTGACCCCTTCAGCCTCAAAACTGGATAAAATATGAAGTTTGCATGGCTGGACTATTTGGGTGGCTCAACATTAACACTGGTTATATTCTGATATTATATTAGAAACAGACTGGGCCCAACTAACCTTTGAAAGCTAGTTCAAGGGAGGAGGAGTGCCCAATTCCTACGAGGAATATTCTGGTTGTATTTCTTGCTAATTTTGAACATATTAACAATTTTCATGATGTATTTGAGTATTTTGATGTATTGATTCCATCTCAATTGTCATAATTTGTGAGGATGAGGCAATTATGTGTTCATCATTATTTCATAGAATGTCTATCCTATCAAGTTGTTTGTTGTTTTTCTTGATGTAATAAATAAGTATTTACCTTCATAAACCCTTGAGAAAGTGTAAAGCTATCCACTAAATGTATAAAATTTATGTTACTTAATTTTCATTTTACTATCTGCTCATGGCAATATTCAAATGGACAATAAGTAGCGAACTGCTAGAACAATTTGTTGTAATTATGCCTTAGTTTGGGATTCTCAAAGTTTGGGATTTGACTTCTCTAAAGTGAGGGATTCATTGTAGGAGTAAAGGTAAGGAGTTATACCTTTCTATGAAATAAATCAAGGGATTATATCTAAAAAGATTCACTTTTGTAGTTTGTTTTGTTGTTCATGTGTTTGCATTACATACAATTTCAACCATTGATTTTTTTCAACTAGTGGTCATGATTCACACTTTAAAAAGCCAACTTACAAACAGTTTGATTGATCCGATGGCTTACAAAGATACCCATTTTTTTTTAAAACCCTAAAACTAATCTATAGTTGGCACTTTCAAAATCACCAAGTCTGATAGCTGACATGTTTCATGAAGAAAATGGAGCTTCTTTTTTTTATGAATGGGGGGAGTAGTCGTGTGACATTTAATTCCATGTGCATTTTAGCTGTAAAACTTTTGGAAGTTTGTTTTCAATTATTTTTACAGTTTTATTTGTTACCGTTACTAATTTTGTTCCCAACTTTTCATAAATTAATATCACTTTTTTGTCCAGGTATTACCTTCTTTGAGAGAAAAGCATGATGAATTCATGTTAAGAGAACTTGTAAAAAGGTGGGCAAACCATAAAATTATGGTTAGGTGGCTTTCTCGTTTCTTTCACTACTTGGACCGCTATTTTATTGCTCGGAGGTCACTTCCACCGCTTCATGAAGTGGGGTTGACATGCTTCCGTGATTTGGTAATTTTACAATATACCTTGAATGTTGTAGAATGTATAGTTGAACCATGGATGATCTTAAGTCAATTTTTCCTATCAGCTAATCATATTATTGTCAGAAGTCATAGATATATTCGATTTGTAGTGCTATTACACACTAGCTTTAATATTTTCTCGTCTCATTTTAATGCTGTTTATTAGAAGAGAAATTTATGGTTTTTTATTTTTTCCAGGTTTACAAGGAACTAAACGGAAAAGTCAGAGATGCCGTGATTTCACTTGTATGCTTTTGCTTTTATTTTTTTTACATAAAATTTCACTTCTAAAAATGTAGAGTAATTAACCTAACTGATTTGTCCATAGATTGATCAAGAACGTGAAGGAGAGCAGATTGACCGAGCTCTGTTGAAAAATGTATTAGATATATTTGTTGAAATAGGTATGGGGCAAATGGATCATTATGAGATTGATTTTGAAGCTGCCATGCTCAAAGACACTTCAGCTTATTATTCTCGGAAGGCTTCAAACTGGATCCTTGAAGATTCTTGTCCTGATTATATGCTAAAGGTATTATTTCCTTGTGGTGATTGCATTAACTGATTTATTAATTTAGACATTTACAATATTGTATTTTTTGGCTTCTGCATGATAATTTATCTTTCATTACAGGCCGAGGAATGCTTAAAACGTGAGAAAGATAGGGTTGCCCATTATTTGCATTCTAGCAGTGAACCAAAGTTATTAGAGGTATGGTTTACTATCGTTTCTGGTACTTGGTTTTCTACTGTGTTGAATGGAGTAATGTCCGGCAACTTGAAGAAAACAATGTTCAGTTAATTGTTGTGATGATTTTATGTGCTTCCAATTTTTAGTTTCTGAACTTTTATGTCCTTTTTCTATTTTAGAAAGTTCAACATGAACTGTTATCTGTATATGCCAACCAACTCCTTGAAAAAGAGCATTCTGGATGTCATGCGTTACTTCGAGATGACAAGGTTAATTTAAACTTAACATACTCATGGTGCTCAATATATTTTTTTTAATTATTGTAAATTTATCATAATCTCATGCTTCTTATTAATGGTTAGGTTGAGGATTTGTCAAGGATGTTCAGGCTCTTTTCTAAGATTCCCCGAGGCTTAGATCCTGTTTCCAGTATATTTAAGCAGGTTGTGGCATCAAACCTGTATATACTATTTTCTTCCTTTGTGCATGCCAGTTACAATAGGGTTGTTCTTTTTTTCCTTTTTTCTTGATGGTTTGTTTGTACTATGTTTCTCTCCTTTGACAACACAGCATGTTACGGCTGAAGGCATGGCCCTAGTGAAGTTGGCTGAAGATGCAGTGAGTACCAAAAAGGTATTTTTCATTATTTGTTTGGTACTTTTTTTTTTTAGTTTCTGGGTCATTCTCTCCTGCAATAATTTAGGAAAGAGTAATGTGCTTAGTCTCAGCGTATGTTTTAATAATTCTTACTCAACAGTGGATTGTGTAAATACTTAAGATGAAGTGATAATTTTTAACTTTGGTGTAGATTATCTTTCTATTCAGGTATGATGTCATGAAATTGGCTTTCTTCTAATATTTATGAAACATTGTTACAGATGGAGAATGTAAAGGAATTTATGTCGGTTATTGTGAATATTTCATTTACATCTAAAGAAATGAAAATACATGTTTAGGAATATTTTTTACATAAACAGTTGGAGAAGAGCCATGATATGTATTAGTTTGATTGCTGGAGGATGTGTCATGTGTAACATATCCATAAGTACAGATAATGTTCAAACCCCGGAGATATGTTTGAAAATATTTTCCATGTGGACAGCTGGAGCCACACGAATATGATTTATTGATTTATCTTAGGTCTTAACACGGTGTATGTGAGTTTGTTTTATTGGAGTTGCCATTTTTCTTGGAGAATCATCTGGATTTTTTGTTTTACAAAGATATCAATGGAGCTCGAAAAGTTGTTGAGAGAGCCCCTTAACTTCTATTTACCAAGAGAAGTCATAATAAAAATCATAACAGATAAATTGTATTTTGTTTTTGTTTTTATTTAAAGACCATTTCATCAGTCTTCTGCAATCATTGAATAAAACAGTTGTTCAAGTTTACAATTTTAGTGAATTGTGACAATTGATTGGGAAAAATAGAAGGAAAGGCACAAAATTGGTGTTCCTGAAAAACTTGATACGTCATCTCATTGAATTCCTGAAGTTACCCGACATATATGTGTTTTATCTATTCATCATTGATTGTTACTAACTCTTTCTGTAGTAGTAGTAGTTAATAATACTCTCGGCCTGGCCCTTCTTTTGTGTTTTTGTAAATGTGCTATGAAGTTGATATTTCTATTGTTCATTTTATGTTTATGGTAGGTTGTACATTATTTGATGTTGCTTTTCAGATAAAGTGTTGTTTCAATGTCCTCATTTTATGAGCAAAATTCTTACTTATCATGCTGTCAATAGTAGCATGCTTTTGGGACTATTGAAGTTTGCTGCTGACCATTATGTTACCTTTTAAATTAAATTGTCTACAGGCGGAGAAAAAGGATATTGTTGGCGTACAAGAGCAGGTAATCTCCTAGTTTTCTAATTATATAGTTTTACTGTAATTTACTCACATTTTGGAAGCTGAAATTGATCTCTTTCTTCAGGTTTTTGTTCGGAAGGTGATTGAGCTGCATGACAAGTACTTGGCATATGTGAATGATTGTTTCCAAAATCATACGCTTTTCCACAAGGTTATGATCATTTAATGACTTTGAATTTGTTATATTAAATCTATATGTTATCTAAGAAGTTTTCATCCTATAGGCTCTTAAGGAGGCTTTTGAGATCTTTTGCAACAAGGGTGTTGCTGGAAGCTCAAGTGCGGAACTGCTTGCAACTTTTTGTGACAATATTCTTAAGAAAGGAGGAAGTGAAAAATTGAGTGATGAAGCAATTGAAGAAACTCTTGAAAAGGTCTGCAATACATTAGTCTAGGTGTTCCAAATACTTTTATAAACATGATGCCTTGGTTCTGAAATTATATATTTTTTTTATTTGCAGGTTGTCAAGTTGCTTGCCTATATTAGTGACAAAGATTTGTTTGCTGAATTTTATAGGTAAAACAACTTAGAAAAAGAAAATTGTCGTTATGTTGGAAATGTTTCTGAAGTTGTTTGCTATTGCTTTTGAATTGATTTTAAGAACCAAATTTGATGTTCACCACAAGCTTTACTATTTCTTTTCTTTCATGTAGCAGAAAAGCGGAGGGCTATTTATGCAGAAAACTTAAAAGGCCAAATAAAATTGTTAAGATGAAAACCAATAGAGAGTATTCGGGTATAAGGAAAATGAATGGAAAGTGGATTGCAACTATTTGAAAATTTAATTTTTCATTCTATATACCCTTTAAGCCCGATACCTCTATATTAGCTTTTCTTTCAAATATTTCAACACGACAAGGACTATTTTGTTGTTTTTGTGACAAGTGATTATAGAATACTTATTGATTCTATGAACTAATGATATGGATGCCAGACAGTATCCTTTTTGGTTTTGGCCTTTTGGGTGCTTTAACTCTTTTCACTCTGTACAGTTCGTTTGTATTTTATGATACATCACACTTTGGTGCATCTTCGTGACATGATTTACGATACAGTGGTGGTTCATCATTGAAGTGCTGTTTTCTGTGGCTAACATTAGTGTCTACATTGTAGGAAGAAACTAGCTCGAAGGCTCCTGTTTGACAAGAGTGCCAATGATGACCATGAGAGAAGCATTTTAACAAAGCTGAAGCAACAATGTGGTGGTCAATTTACCTCGAAGATGGAAGGAATGGTTAGTCTTTTCAAGTATTTGTAGATGGAGCTAGCATGCTATATTCAACTAAGTAGAATGAGTAAAGAAAACTTATTTTCTTGTGGCTTCTACCAGGTTACAGATTTGACACTTGCAAAGGAGAACCAAACAAGCTTTGAGGAGTATTTAAGCAATAATCCTAATGCAGACCCTGGAATAGACTTGACAGTTACAGTTCTGACTACTGGCTTCTGGCCTAGTTACAAATCTTTTGACCTCAATCTTCCAGCAGAAATGGTATTTGGTTTTGTTCATAGGAACTAGTCAGAATTTATTGTCCAATTATTTGATTCAAGCTAACTAGATGAGTTCATTTTTGTTTAAAACACCTCTTGTATATTTTAGGTCAGATGCGTTGAAGTTTTCAAGGAATTTTATCAAACAAAAACCAAGCACAGAAAACTTACATGGATTTATTCCTTGGGAACCTGCAACATAAATGGGAAGTTTGATCCAAAAACTGTGGAGCTGATTGTAACAACTTACCAGGTTATAATTGTTGGCACCCTTATGTGTTCTAGTGAATCTGTCATTGCTTCTTTTTTGTATGTCTACAGATATTTGTACGGATTTCTTTGTACTTACCAAGTTTTGTTTTGTGATTTTCATTAGGCTTCGGCATTGCTTCTATTTAATTCCTCAGACAGACTGAGTTATTCAGAGATAATGACTCAGTTAAATTTATCTGATGATGATGTTATTAGACTGCTCCACTCCTTGTCATGTGCCAAATACAAAATTCTTAACAAGGAACCAAACACAAAAACAATATCTTCTACTGATTATTTTGAATTTAATTCAAAATTTACAGACAAAATGAGGAGGATCAAGGTACAGTTATCTTAAAAATCTTGTCTGTGTTTAGTGATCTTGATTTGTCTAAATTTTTTTACTGAATTGAGTGAGACTGACATTGACTCGTAATTCATCATGCAGATTCCTCTTCCTCCCGTTGATGAGAAGAAAAAAGTAATTGAGGATGTTGACAAAGACAGAAGATATGCTATCGATGCCTCTATTGTGCGTATCATGAAGAGTCGGAAAGTTTTAAATTACCAACAGTTAGTTATGGAGTGTGTTGAGCAGTTAGGTCGCATGTTTAAGGTTCGTATTTCACCCCTTTCCTAACACAATTCGCGCTGCTTATACTTGTTTCTCGAAATCATGAATAGTTAATATGCAATAATTAATTTGCATTTGCACAGCCTGATGTCAAGGCAATTAAGAAGCGGATTGAAGATTTGATTTCTCGAGACTACTTGGAAAGAGACAAAGATAACGCAAATCTGTTCAGGTATTTGGCATGATTTGGTCTTGACGAATTTGCAAACGAAGATGTGGTTACTGCAGTTGCTACAAACAGCAAAGCAAGAGGATCATATTTGAACATGCAAATCATCGGTTCCTCCATAATTTCCTTGGAAAGAGGAGCTGCGAGTGCTTGTACATTTTGCCTCCATATCCAGGTATGGATTACTACTGTAGATGTGTGCCCATGTTGGAGAAGTTGTAATGAATTCCATAAGTAGGTCCAGCTCACTTTCACTGGCACCTTCATCCTTTTTCTTTCGATTGCTGCAGTTCCATATTATATGACTTAGTTGATCCTGTGTTAATTATTTCTCCCAACCCACATAAAAGGAAATAGAAATCGTGTAACTCTAGTTTCAGTTAAATTGTAGTTTGATTGTCATCTTCCAAACCATCAAGTGAATGGGTATCTCAAGTATTTCAAGGTCAATGTGATTACTCTCCTCCCATGTTTTGTTCTTGCATGCCTCAAACTACTGTCCCCTTTTCTTTTGTGGCAATGGATAGTTTTCTTGAGTGAAAATTGCAAAGGTTTTGAAGTTGAAAGCTTCATCAAATTAGTACGTAAAATATCAGAACATTCATTTTAACTACTGGAAGTATACTGATCATTGTTTGTTACCTAAAAAACATAAGTAATTGGTATGAAATAACAGCAATAATATATTTTTTTTCATAATTTTGCATTATCCTTTTTTCAACAATTGAAACAATTAAACCGGACCAATTTTTTATTTGCGAATCCGCAATTTAATAATACTTTTTATGGTTTTAAAGTATAAGAATATAAAAACTAAAGTGATAATCTCAATCAAATATTTTAAAAAATAACAATTTTGACAATTGATTAATCCAATGGGTCGAAGTTTCGATTAATTGTCGAATAAATGGATAAAAATTGAGTCATGTAAACTAATGTTATTAATAAAAGAATATAGATAGTGTGTGTCATATATTTGCACTTTATAGTACTATGATAAATTATATTATATCACATGATTTATCCAAGTATAGGTTTGCAGAGGTTGGGGTCTAACTTTTCGCTTGAAACGACTGGGCCAAGTAAGCTTTTAAACCACCACTTTAAAGTCTAAGTTTATCGTTTTAAGATGAGAATTAATTGATATTAATGATATAAAAGTAGATAAGTGTATTTGTACTATTTGCAGATTCGAAGTTTTAAAATAAGAAAGGCTATATGATTTTTCTTCATAACATGATACTAGGGTGTATACTTAATTATATGTACATATATTTAACATGGTACTAGGGGTATAACCTTTTAAAATTAAAAAATTTTCTAGACTGAAATTCTAAATCGTAATTCTCAAGGAATACAATCCTATTTTGGGAAGGCGTAACATCATAGAAATACTATAAGTAAAGTTAAAATAATATAATTTTTCATTTTGATTGATCGTAGAACTTGAAAAGTTATAGACAACTCGTAGAATTTTAAGTTGAAATGAATTAATATAGAAGTTGTGTTTGAATTTTTGCATCTTTTTCATCTTTAGTTGGTTTAGTAATTTATTTGAATTTAACATAAAAATATTATCATTTGTATGAGTTGTTAAATTTTGGCAAATAATTTGTTATGCTGAATTCTTTCTATCATTTAAAAATCTTAGATAACAGAACATTCGTTTTCAAAGAGTTCTTCAAAAAAATTAAAAAAACAACCGACCTCCTTTTTTTTCGTATTTTCTTTTGTTTTACATTAAACAAATAATAAAAAACAGAAAGAGGTGGGTAAGAGAAGAAGCACTTGGTTTTTTTGTGGCAGTGAATATGCCTAGAAAGTGGTTGAAATTGTATTCGTATTTTTGTATGATTAAATAAAGTGATATTTTGATGAGGAAGGCAAGTTGTCAAATGATATTTGCTGCGAAATTGTAGTGAATGAAGCAAAATAAACGGTTGCATTTGCTTGGCTATGAAAAGAGAAAAAGAAAGTAGTAATTTTAGATTATGAACGTGAATGTTATGCACCTTTTCAACGTCTTAAATTCAAATTCCACTTCTAATTGAATAGGTCATCTTCCTCTCTCTGCCAAAACTAGTGTTGGAAATGAAAGAACAAGCACGTTGTAAATATAACAATAAAAAACCACTCAATTATTTTGTAGTGCCTAATAATATCTACTAACTTATATAGGTCTTCCTATTGTTTTCTCCTTCCTCGTACTTGGTCATAATAACTTAGTCAAATTTCAATAATTTTTAAATTTAATTTTACGGTCAAAATCTAATATGTTTTCTTAATACTGAGTTTAAATTTTATGCTAGATAAAAATAAAATAAAGTTGAGCACATTTTAAGAAAGAAAATTTATAAACTTATTGTTTTGATCTTTTGAATTGAAATTAATATAAATTATTTGATGTGTTCGAGACACGTTTCATTGTTATTGAATATCTTCTTTAAAAGATTTATTAATAATATTATAGCTAAATAATTAATATAATAGATAAATATAGGGTGAAACATTTTTTAGTCTTTTAACGAAATTAAAAAAATTTCATGTTTTAAATTTTTTTTATATGATTTAGTTTCCCAACTTTAAAAATAATAAATATAATCCTTTTAATCTAATTATATTAAAAAATTTTAAGTATAAAACTTTTTTTTCCAACTGACATTAAAGCAAAAAGTACTATAGCGTGAACAACTCAAATACTAACATTAAATGTGTTTGAATCGTCAAATAAATTGAACGTGATTAGATTAAAAAGACTATTTTTATTATTTTTTAAGTTTAAATACCAAAATATATCAAAGTTATAAAGATCATCAACTCTAATTTCACATCAAAATTTAAAATTAAAAACATTTAACCCATAAATATATTATTAATCATATTCACTTATGATTGTGTTTCCAAATTACCATCCACTTCTCCAAGCACTAGCTCAAATATAATAAATTATTAGTTTTAAAACCCATGTTGTTTTGATTGAAAGGAATGCTAATGATAAATATGAAATGATGATTAGTGACATAAGTGCCGTAATGCAAGCATATTACTAGTATTTAATCAACGGGTTTGAATAAAATGCAATATTCCTTCTTCTTTTGTTTAAAAATGTTATTCAAAGAGTTAAAAGAGGTTACTAATACTTTTTTTTCTTCTAAAACTCTTTATTATTTGTTAAAATTTATTGAAAACTACCAAATTGTGAATAGGAATCACTAAGCAAGAAAAAAAAAATCAGAAATGCTTGTAATTTTAATAGTTTTCAATCAATAACAAAAAAAAATATACATTTTAAAACATAAGATACAAGTGTTTGCCAGTTTCAAAATATTCAAAGGATTTGTGTGATTAAAAAATTTAAATAAAAAATAATTTATATACATAGATGTCATGAAGTATATTTTAAGAATAAAATCACGATGAAAATATTGAATTATATAAGCACGTTGTGCAACAGTTTATCTGAACTTGGTAGAAACACGCACAATCAGACAAATCATGAACAGTGTCGACCAAACCTTACCTTTTTTTTTTTGAGACAAGATATACATATATTTATTTATTATAAATTAATTTTATCTTATTTATTGTAAATTGATTTTATTTATGGAATGGTTTCAATATTTGCTTATTTTCTTTACTTACTTATAATTGAGAATTCCCTTCAAACTTTTACGAATTTTAATATAAGGAAGTGTTTTGCAGATTTTGATATGAATTTAGTAAGGTAAGATAAGTTGTGTGTTTGAAGATGGTAATGAGTAAAAGAAATAATAATATTATATACACAATTTTTTTTCATTTACTTAACATTATTTGTATTACTTTTTCCTTTTTTTTTACAAATACACGAATTTATTAAATGGTTAAATTTAATTTTTTAAAAACATATAAAATAAATCAGTTAAAAATTGAACAAAGTTAATTAAGTTCGTGAATTCATTCTCTTTTTATTGTGAAGTTTATTTAGGTAAATTTTACAAATTTTTCACATTTATACTCTTTCAAATATTCTTAGCTTTCACTATCTTTCTTTCTTTAAACTGGTACAGTTAATAAATAACGGTGTGTTATTTTTTTTCCTTGTTTTAAATGACATTATTGACACTAAATGACATTACATAGAAGGAATTTGAACGGTGGAATGAATAACTAATGCATGAATAGGATTAAGATTTTTGACATTTGAACGAGAAAAGGAGCATTGAGAATAACTTTATGAACAAAACTGTTTGATTAATGGTGAAGTTAAAGCACCAAAATGTCATTTCAGCTGAGAATCACTATCATCAACCATCACAATTTCTTGTGGGCAACCTTTCCTCTGCACACAAAGAAAAAACATTTACACACCCAATCATTTTGTCCCCTTCTCTTTGATTCTTTCCCACAACATTTCTCTCCAAATAAAAAAAATATTTTCACAAATATAATTTTTGTACATTAATTTGATACTACTTTTTCTTATCTTTTATTGTCTTCCTTTTTTAAAAAATACAAAAATTTATAATTTTATAACCATTTTACTGTAATTACTTGTGTCAAATGAATATAAAAATGTCATTATTCTCCAAATGTTTCACATCATCATTGGTATTGATACAATAAGATAAAATACTTTTATATTTATTTGACATGACATGGTAGAATATTTTTTCATTTATTTGAGACACTGTATAAAAGTAAAATAATCTTAAAAAAATAAACTTTTATACCTTTTTTAAAAAAATATATAAAATAAAAAAGATAGTATCAAATAAACATAAAAAATTTATGTTTTTAAGTACCACTTTTATTATTGTATTTATTATTTTTCCTTGATATATCTATTAAAAAGTCCATATAAGAAATGTTAGAGAGAGTAAAAGTGATGTCTTTATTCCTGCTGTTTTTTTATGTTTTGGAAGAATAATGTCCACATACCAAACATAAAATAAGAAGTCACTAGTTTTTCCATTGAAAGCATAGCATATGCAGATTAAGAATAAGAAACACTGAGTGTTGTGTATGTGACCCACATTCACACTCTCCTACATCACCCAACTAATTTCTTTCCCTATTTTTCAACAAAAATAGAAATGAGAGATTTGACCATGATGTCCAACATAATTATATACACACACACAGTCTAATTATAGTACTACTCCTACCTAGTTGGGGAGCATCCTAGTTTGTGTTTTTTGTTTGGATCTTTGCAAAGTCCAGTGTCTTTTTCCCTTGCAACTTGTTTGTTACATAGTGTTTACTGTACTCCCCATGATTGTATCTTCTATACATGCATGGGTGCTTTTCATCCACAAATTCTGGCATTGGACCAAGCTCTACCTCATAGCTGGGAGCAAAAAATGTCACAATTGAGAGTCTATCTTTCTCCTCATGAGCCACTGCTCTATGCTCCACACTCCTGTATTTTCCATTTGTAAGAACCTGCATCATGTAAAAAAGATCAAATCTAGCATACAAAACAGCTAAAAAAGGAATGACAAATGAGTGAAAGAAGAAAAATGATACTTTGAAACAACTGCTACTACTACCAACTGAGTAACTGAGAAGGTCCTGTAGAGAAAACATAAAAGGAAAAGAGAAAAAAAAGTGAAGTAGTGGTCTTACTTCTATTGTGTCTCCAATGTTGATGACAAGAGCATTTGGAATTGGCTGAATAGGAAGCCATGTATTGTTCTTGAATATCTGAAGTCCCACTGGGCCTCCCTTTGCTTGCTGCAGCACAGTGAGAGCACTTCCATCTGAATGGGGACTCAGACCCAAAACCAGGTCAGGCCTAGAACATGGAGGGTAGTAGTTCATCCTTATGGCTTGCACTGATACACCAAACATCTTCTCAAACACATCCCCTTTCAAATCCAGGCCTAAAGCTATGTCTTTCAACAGATTATAGCACAGTTTCCTTATCTCTCTTGAGTACTCTTCCACCGTTTCACTGTCATATTACGAGATTTATATAAAAATCTGAGATTTTGATTCAAGAACTGTGATTTTGTCTCATATGGAACTGTTATGTACATTACCTGAATCTTTCTGGTCTTGTTGGCCATAGATTTGGGTTCCTTACATATTGAGGTTCGAGTCCAAGAGCAAACATGTTGCACCAGTCTAACTTCTGGTCCTCTGAGAAAACAAAAGCTTGTCCGTATCCTTGAACAGTACCAGGAGCCATAGGGTATTTCTGTTTCTCTTCCAAAGGTAGCATGAAAAACTCCCTGCTCAGGTTCTCTATTCTCTCTAGCAGATTGAGGTCAATCTCGTGATTGATCACCTAATGATAATGATGAGCACTACCAACATTAGCTTCCACGAAGGAATGTCACAAAAACATGTGCAAGTTTGGTGAGTTAATGAAAGTAGTGTTATAAAACAATAGTAGTGTTGCCAAGAACCAAATGGTATTCACCTGAAAAAATCCCCACTCTTGGCAAGCCGTTGCAAGATTGAAAATTTCGTCTTTGTTTCCTTTGGTAAGCTTAGAAAAATCAATGATGGGCATGTGAGTATCTGGTGGAGGAAGAGGTGTAGTGGGAAGTGTTGGTCTTTCTGTCACGTCTCTTACAAATCTTTGTGGAACTGTTCTTGGCTTTGTTTTTCTAAGCTCTTGGACATCATCAATGTGCCCAACTTTCACAGGAGAGTTAGGTACAGGAGCCATGGAAACAGAATCTGGACACTACACAATTCTTATTACTCTATATCTCAACCCTCTCAACCATCTTCTATTTATAGTGGAATTTAGACCTTTATGACGTTGCATATTAAAAATTACCAACTCATAATACTTATGCATAATTGGCACATGAATCATGTTGTTGAGTGAATTTTTTTTTTCTTGCAATGGTTTCGGGCGTGAATAAGGAATCATAATTGTTTGGAGTGTCAGATCGAGTATTTTCACAGTACACACTTTTACACTTTACTTCACACTTGCTCAAGTAAATCTATACACCTCTAATCAAAGTCTTTTTTAGGATGAGTCTAGGATAAATCTATACTCTTTTCTGTAGGGAGGTAACACACATACACATATATATCTCCACATTCATAAAATATTGTTCATTTTGGGTCAAGCTCTGATTTGCTTTTGGTATCACTCCAAAAGGCCTCTTACCAATGGAGGTATCTTATGTGTATATAAACTCATGTCCATCTCTTATTTTATCTGATGTAGGACTTTGTTTGTACCTAACATCCTCCCCTCAAACAAAGGACTATGGTTCTCCACCTCCACTTCCCCTTCAGTGGAAGTCTTTTCTTATCCTCGAGTACACCATGGTCATCACTTTTCTTTCACAATCCATGGTCAAACACTGAGTATCTCTTACTCTCCACCTCTCATGATTCACTTCCAGGTTATCTGCCACTGGCCACCTGTCAGGGCTTCACTTGATAATGGAGGGACGTACTCGTCTGAGCCCGGTCACCAGACCTAAACCATGGGCTCTGATGCCATTTGTAGGAAGGTTTCAACACACACATATAATAAAAGGTTTAAAGAATAATTCTGATATATTATTTCAAAGAGTAGAGT
Organism: Vigna umbellata; assembly: GCF_029865625.1. Classification (NCBI taxonomy): domain Eukaryota; kingdom Viridiplantae; phylum Streptophyta; class Magnoliopsida; order Fabales; family Fabaceae; genus Vigna; species Vigna umbellata. The sequence goes on from NC_142166.1 coordinate 3,654,061, forward strand.
ACCATATATATACATTTAAGGATCCTATAATTCTTCATCTATTAAAGGAATGACAGGTGCACAAATCTGCACAAATTATAATAATATCTAAATTATAACTAACATAATATTTGATTGCCTAATATCCTTTAATAGAATATTTGGCATATCTTAACACCCCCACTCAAGTTGATGCATGGATATCACACATTCCCAACTTGAATAGAGACTCATTAAACAATCTTCTTGATACTCCTTTGGTGAGAACATCAGCTAACTGCAATTCTGATCTTACAAAAGGAAATGAAATTATTCCAGCTTCAAGCTTCTCTTTGATGAAATGTCTATCAATCTCCACATGCTTTGTTCTATCATGTTGCACAGGATTGTGAGCAATTGCTATAGCCGAAGTATTGTCACAGTACAAACTCATAGGTTCATTTTGTGTAAAGCCCAAATCTGATAGCACATTTTTAATCCACAAAAGTTCACATACACCTAGTGTCATGCCTCTGAATTCTGCTTCAGCACTAGATCTTGCTACTACAGGTTGTTTTTTACTCCTCCAAGTTACAAGATTCCCTCCTACAAAAGTAAAGTATCCAGAGGTAGATCTTCTATCATCTTTTGAACCTGTCCAATCTGCATCAGTGTACCCTTCTACCTTTAAGTTTTCATGATTTGAGAACAAAATTCCTTTTCCAGGAGCGGACTTCAAATATCTCAAAATCCTTTCAACAGCATCCATATGAAGCTTCTGTGGGTCATGCATAAATTGACTAACAACATTCACTGCATAAGTGATATCTGGACGTGTATGGCACAAATAAATTAATTTTCCTACCAGCCTTTGGTATCTTCCTCTGTCTATGCTTGCTGAATTTGAGCATTGAAAAAGTTTATGATTTTGTTCAATTGGTGTATCAGCTGGTTTACTCCCAAGCAGCCCAGTTTCCGATAGTAAATCAATAGTATATTTTCTTTGGCATAGAAAAATACCATGTTTTGATCTAGCTACTTCAATACCTAAAAAATATTTAAGATTTCCAAGTTGTTTCATCTCAAATTCAGATGCAAGGTATTGTTGTAAACTAGAAATCTCATCTTGGTCATTTCCTGTAACAATCATGTCATCTACATATATAATCAAAGCTGTAATTTTTCCTTTTCCTCTCTTAAAAAATAAGGTGTGATCAGAGTTACTCGCTCTATAGCCAAAAGCCTTCATAGACTTGGTAAACCTTCCAAACCATGCTCTTGGGGAGTGTTTTAATCCATATAGAGCCTTCTTTAATTTGCAAACCTTCATTCCAATTGAATCAGTCATGCCTGGTGGAGAATCCATATAAATTTCTTCTGAAATTTCTCCGTGTAGGAAAGCGTTTTTCACATCAAATTGTAGAAGAGGCCAATCTTGGTTTGCAGCTAGCGACAAAAGTATTCTCACAGTATTGAGTTTGGCTACTGGTGCGAATGTCTCTTGGTAATCTACACCATATGACTGAGTGTAACCTTTAGCCACAAGTCGTGCTTTATACCTCTCAACAGTTCCATCAGCTTTATGCTTAATTGTAAAGACCCATTTGCAGCCCACAGTTTTCTTCCCTTTTGGTAAGGACACAAGATCCCAAATGTTGTTTTTTTCTAAAGCTGCCATCTCCTCAACCATTGCTTCGGTCCATCTAGGATCTGCCAAAGCTTCCTGTACATTACTAGGAATAGAAATTGAAGATAATTGAGATACAAATGATGCATATGACTTAGATAACCTGTGAGATGACACATATTTACTAATGGGATATTTAACTTTGGCTTGGAGGTCTGGTTCATATTTAACTAGAGGTTGACCACGGTTAGAACGAGGTGGAAGAATATATTGAACAGTAGTAGACTCAGTGTTTGGTGTGTTGGTGGTCTCACGCAGACAAGAATCAATTTCATGATCAATTTCATTAGTATTATCAGAGATAGTATCAGAAGGTACCTCTGAAGAGTCAAGTTGAACCTGTGGAGAAGATTGAGCCAATTGGTTATGATCAGAAGACACTGTATTATCCAGAAAAGAAGGGTCCATATTTAGGATTGGCTCACTTCCTGCAGAATGATCCTCACACAATAATTTATCTTCACAATCAAACATACCAACATCATGATTATGCACTTCACTTTTATTGCCTCCCTGAAGTGGAGAATCAACATAAAAAAATTCATGCTCATTAAATGTCACATCCATAGAAATATAAAATTTCCTTGATGGTGGATGGTAAGCACGATCACCTTTTTGAGTTGATCCATACCCAACAAAAACACATTTGATCGCTCGTTCTTCAAGCTTTGTACGTTGATGTGGGTGTAAGTGAACATATATAACACATCCAAAAATATGAGGTGGTAAATAAACTATGGGAGGAAGGGTACAATGATCAGACAACACATCAAAAGGCCTTCGAAAGTTAAGCACACTAAAAGGAGTTCGATTAATTAAATAAACGGCAGAGCTCACAGCCTCACCCCATAAATGAGATGGGACATTACCATCTATCAAAAGTGATCTTGTCACCTCTAATATATGTCTATTTTTCCTCTCAGCCACTCCATTTTGTTGTGGTGAATAAGGACATGTAGTTTGATGCAAGATGCCTTTAGAGTTCATGAACTCTATTAATTCAGTCTTAAAATATTCTTCTCCATTATCTGATCGAATGACCTTAATAGATGTGTTAAATTGTGTAACAATGAAATGATAGAAGGAACGAACCACATCACACACATCACTTTTATATTTAAGCAAATATACCCAGGTTACCCGAGTACAATCATCAACAAAACTGATAAACCATTTTTTTCCATTATGTGTAGATTGCGGGGCAGGACCCCAAACATCTGTGTGAATTAATGAAAAAGGAAAATTAGTTTTGTTATTGCTTAAAGGAAACACAACACGATGATTTTTTGCCAAAACACAAGTTTCACAAAAAAAATCAGAAATATTGCATTTATGAAATAGTGATGGAAATAGTTTTTTTAAATAACCAAAAGAGGGATGTCCCAACCGTCTATGCCACAACCAAATTTCTTTTTTGTTTTTATCTTGTATGTGATCGTTCGCAAGACAAGTCAATCCTTTATTATGGTTTGATTGTGAGACATTTTCAAGATAATACAGTCATTCACTCTCTCTACCACTAGCAATCTTCTCCTTGGAATGGATGTTCTGAAAAAGACAATGGGTTGGGTAAAATAAGGCAACACAAGAATGTGATTTGGTTAACTTGCTGACGGAGATAAGATTACAGTTTAATGTAGGAACAAATAAAACATCAGGAATCGATAAGGAGGGTGAGAGGGATATAGTACCTATACCTTCAATAGGAGATGAGACCCCATTGGCATTAATAATAACAGTTTTAGAACAATTAGAGGAAAAATTAGTAAATATATGAGGATCACAAGTCATATGATCAGTAGCACCCGAATCAATTATCCAATTATTATCCTTAGTAACAACAGAAAGATTAAGGGCAGAGGTAGATACACCTGACTTGGTCACAAATCCGACAGCAGTAGAAATGTAACTCTTGGAAGCAGCGGAAGTTCCAGAATCATGTTTCTCCGATTGATTGTCATCGGAAGAAGCCATCAGAAATATTCAATGAAAAAAGGCACTGATTCCTATATCTTAGAGGATATCAGTGTTGGCTCTTGATACCATAATAAAAGGTTTAAAGAATAATTCTGATATATTATTTCAAAGAGTAGAGTACCATATATATACATTTAAGGATCCTATAATTCTTCATCTATTAAAGGAATGACAGGTGCACAAATCTGCACAAATTATAATAATATCTAAATTATAACTAACATAATATTTGATTGCCTAATATCCTTTAATAGAATATTTGGCATATCTTAACAACATATACACAGATCTCCACACTGGTAAGATATTGTCCGCTTTGGGTCAAGTTCTCACGAATTTGCTTTTGGTACCACTCCAAAAGGCCTCTTAAATTGTTGGGAATCCAAGTGTGAGCCAAAGTCCCACATTGGATAAAAATAAGAAAGTAGAGCAGTATATAAAGATGAAAGACCCATTAACTCATTGTCTTAAAGTTTTGCGTAGAGAGTGGTGTCAATCCCTTATATAGTTGGCTTAGATATTATTGGTGTTTGTGCAAGCTTAATTATGGATTATACTTAAAGATTCTTTAAGGTCACCGATCGTAGTAATGTGTAATGCTGGCCGTAGAGACGTATGGCACAATAACCTTTTAAAAACATGTTGGATGAAGCCGTGTGAGAATTAGCTATGTGCAGTGCTGAGTGTGATGCAGCCTAAATAGTATTAGTTTGACCAAAATGGAAAGAGTTGCTCACAAAATTTGGAAGAGTTTTAAAGGGAAAAAGTTGCATCAACTGTGTAAAATTATCATTTAATCACAAAATACCATAAACAAAATTTTTAACTTTTAAAAAAAATATAAACCAGACTAAGCTAAGCGAACTCAGTGGTGAATCAATCGGTATACTTGGATTTGACTTCCTTTCACACCCTAGTCCCAAGTAGTTAATATCTACTCTTGCATCAGTTGAAGTCTTTCATTAAATTCTCTGATATCACTCATTCCTAGTGATCAATGAATACTAATGCCGGTGACATACTTAGGCTCCATTTGCAGCACTTTGGTGGAAAAGAAAAGAAGAAAGTTGAGAGTGATTTGCAAGTTGAAGAAGTGAGATTTGAAGTGCTACCAAAAATATACCATACCATACCATACCATGCTTGCATTGCCATTATAAATGACTGATTGGGTTTGGAATCATTATCATGGACATTTGGTGCATTTTTGTGACTCCATCATCAGTTGTGACACCAATAATTTATTGGCCAATCAATGGAGTTTAGAAGGCACAGAGCTCTTTCTTAATGCCTTTTTCTCCGTCAAAAAGAGGAAGAAATATCTATGCAAGTGCACATGCCACATGCTAAGTGCTGTAACATACACCACGTCCTTTTCTCTATGCTAGTGCTACAATTTAACAATTTTAAAACTTCTATTCTCTTGTTTCCATGCTATTGGTTTCTAAAATCATTAATCACTCATTAATAATTAAGCAATCAAATGAATGACATCAAACTTTACTTCCCTAGTAATTAACTGAATGCGTGATATCATCAACCACATCATAAAAAGGAACATGTTAAAACACATTAGGAATTATGATTTTCAAGAGGAAATGAAATTACATTGACACCCTTTAATTTCTTTTTAGATATTACTTTGACATTTTTTACTTTGAAAACATTTTTCAAGCATCTTATGTATATGATGTGAAATATATTATTATATAATACATCTATATTAAGAAAGTCACAACAAATATAATTAAATTCACTCAATTTAAGATTAAGTTAAAAATGAATCGATTTAATAGACTTATTTTTAATGAGTCAAAAAAAATTTAATATAATTGGATTCATCATGAATTAGTATATTATTGGTGAATTGAGTCGTTTAAGAATAATTTTTCTTTTGATTTATTTTATATATTTATTATAATACAATCAAAATATATTAATTTCATTCATTTTTAATAGAAGTAACTGTTCACTTATTTTATCAAACATTACTATAAAGATTATAATTAAAAATTAAAAATTAAAGCGTTAATCTACTTAGAAAAACAAACAAATTAAACATATAAATTATTTAAACATTATTAAACAACATTTTAATAGTTAAATTTCAACTTACATTATTAAAAATGATAAATAACTATAATTAAAAAGTTACAAAAAATGATAAAATTTAAAAAATTATTATTATTGATAAGTTACAAATCAATCTATTTTCAACTTGCCTCATAACTTGTTTACAATAATTAATTAAGACAAGTTCAATTTGACCCACATTTAAAAAAAATTAATTTTTTTAATTTAATTTGACTTGAACTAATTCATAGGTTAGAATCTATTTTAACATCTCTAAACAAATATATAAAAGAAAAAATGAAGAATTACATTCAACTTGGAAAAAAAACCATAGTATTGAGGTAACTTACTATATAAAAAAAAGAAAAATTAAAGCGTGTTAAGACAATAGTTATGGAATATTACCCTAGAATTTAAAGGAAGATTTGTTTGAGTGATATGAAACTAATGTAGCGAAAAAAGGGTAGTAGTTGTAGGACCATTCTGAAGTGTCCCCCCCTCCCCAAAGAAAATGCCCCCATTTTGCAGACCAGATATAGTGCAATATGTCATGGTGCTTTTGTCCACCTTCCCATCTTTTGTCATAGTGTAATTTAATTATGTCAACATTATAATTCACTATTTACAAATCACCTTTAAGAAACCTATAAACAACATCTTCCCTATACAAATTTTAATCATAACTTTTAAATTTAAACTTTATTCTCATAAAAAAATCTCTTTATGATATAATATATAAAAATAAAAATTAAATATATTTTTAGTCTCTAAATTTATATATAAAATTAAAATTTGTCTCTGTTCAAAACTCTGATATATTTAACTCTTAAATTTTAAAACAAATGGATATAATTATTTTAATCCAATAATATTATCTTTTTTTTTTACGTGTTAAACAATGAGTAGTTGAAACGTGTCAAATGAAATATTATTACGAAACATTTCTTAATACTCCTAAAATAGTTCACATAATTAAATTAAAATAATTATATTTATTTATTTTTAAAGTCTAAAAGTTAAATTATATCAAAATTTGAGACATGAAGGAATTTTAATTTTATGTTCAAATTTAAAAATTAAAAACATATTTAACCTTAAAAATAAAAAGTCATTTTCTATGTTAAAAAGTTATAAAATTCGGTTCTTATAAAATTTTCATGTTATAAAATATGAGTCAAAAATTATAATATAATGAAGTTTATAAAAATAAAATGAAACTCTATGAAATTACTTACAAGTTTTTGGATTACCAATTACCATTAAAAAGGAGAGATAATTGAAGCATAATATGATTTGGCATGCATTATATAAAAATTAATATCACTTATAAGAATCTTTCTTCCTAACAATTATTGATTATATAGTTTCCTAACTTGGAGAATTTTAGTGAGGCAAGTTTTCGTATATCATCATGCCAATAATACAAATGATACAAAGAGAAAGGAACAAAAAAAGTTGTAAGTGGAGAGTTCCACTAAAGGATATATAGATACTAACAGCATGCTGCACTGTGTGTCTATTGAAATGGAAATATATGCATAAGAAAGTAAGAAGAAAGTAAAAAGAAAGTAAGAAGGTATTGGAATCACTGAAAAATTACTCACAACAAACAAACAACATATTAATGGAGTTTTGGTTGCTTTCTTTTTCTAAATGCTGCCTGCTTCAACAGTAAAGTTACTAAAGTTAGGTTTAGCTTCAATAAGAAAATGATACTTTATTATTATTTCTTACAAAGTGAAAAGTCATACATAATATAGTTTAATATAAGTATTTTTATAAATTAAATATATTTTTAGTTTCTAAATTCTAACACAAAGTTAGAATTTGCTTATTTTTCTTTTTATAATTTGATTCTCAAATTTTAAAAATAAATAAATATAATTATCTTAATTCATATTAAATTTATTTTACATAATAAATAATATTTTAGACTAACGTTTAAAATATATATATATATATATTTAACACGTTCTAAATTAAATATTAATTTAAATATTCTTTATTATATGGAAGAAAATTAATATTACTAAATTAAAATAATTATACTATTTATTTTTAAAATTTTGAAACTAAAATATACTAAAGTTGTACATAAAAAAAGTTAGACACTCAGAAGTTAGATTTTGAAAGATAGAAAATTGTAGAAAATTTTGGAACACCGAAAGATTTTTATTTGGAAAGTGAATAGATGTTTGAGGTGACAACTCTCACAGTCTTGATTCTACGTCAAAAGAAAATACTAAAAAAAATAGAAAAAAGATATTATCTTTTATATTTTATTCAGTCTGAAATTTTAATTTATTTGAGTTAAAAGTTTGACATTAAGTAGAGATAAAACTAAATTATAACATATAAGTGGGTATAAATTTTATTATAATATGATATCAGAATTATGGTTAGAGTATATCCTAATGAGATCTACGTGAATATTTTTCTATTCCACTTATTATCGGGCCGTTATCGGACCACTCATTAATTTATACTCTCACACTCATATAAGTCGGGTGGAAAATTCACCCTCAAATGTAATTTTTTAAAATCTGTTATGATAAACTTGATTAAGAAATTTGAGCTATGATAGGAGAATTATTCACCAATATGAGATTAATTAAGTCACTTAAAAAACAATAAATTATTCTTAACATCATAAGTGGTTGTCGAATATGTAAACTTCAAACTTCACCATGATCAAACCTGGAATTTGAATGATCTCATGATAATATTCAGTATCTTTTTACAGAAATAAATGAAGTGATATTCTTCATTCAATTATTTTACATAAAACTCATCTTTGAATTTTATTTTTCTTTTACTAAATTTGTAAGGAATATATATGAGATTTAGATAAGTTTTTTGTTTGGTTTTATCCCTAAAGAAATCACTAATTATATTGCTAAGTAAAGGATTTGAAATTAATCGAAGCATCAAGTTGAGGGTTTAGGTAGGAATCACTTAGCTTATTATTTTTACGATTTTTAATTTGAGGCACTACAAGATTCTTCATAGAGCATTCTAGACTATGGAAGCTTTAGCTTTCATCATATTCAAAAAATGTTGATTCCTTATCCTATTATCTCTTTAAAAAAAACTTTATATTATTCCACAATTTTATTTTCAAGTTTAGTGTTTGTGGATTACTTAAATAATGAATAAGATCAGTTTTAATTCGAATTATATTGAATCCAATCAAAATGTATTTATTTATTTATTAATTTGGTCAGAAAATTTGAAAAAATTGATCCATCTTTATCTAGATATTCAAAATTATTCTTATTTATTCATTTAAAATTTTCAATTGATGAATTTATTCTTCCATAAACATAAAAAGGGTTGAGCCAAAGATGGTTTCGGTGGAGTCTACTAAAAACTATCTTAACAAAATTTGATTCTATCAAGATTGAAAGGAGGACAAATAGAATAAGATTGAGAAAAAATAATAATTGAAGTAAAAGATATTTAGATTAAGATTGAGAAGAGAAAAAAAATAAAAGCTGACTTGTTTGCATATTTAACTACACTAATAATAGTTTTTAACCATTGACAAAGTTGTATGAATCTCTTAGGTTTCTTGCAAATAATATCACACTATTTGAGTGCATAAAATATGAACACGTAATATTTTTTAAGCTTTTCCAAATTGACGTTAGTATTACTTTATGACAGTGTTGAGAATGTAAATATGGGTTTAAATCTTTTGTTAAAATAAAAGTAAAAATAACATATAAAAACTAAGATATATAACAAAAATTGTGTTAAAATTTTGGATAGTGTGTTAAATCTTTTATATAAATATTATAATTTTTTTTCTTTTTTGCGTTTCTCTAATCTTAATTTTTTTTATTACTTTTTTTCTTTATAATGATGGTATTTTTCGTTCACTTTTTCATTTTTTTTCTCTCATTTTCTTCTTTGCAATATTCAACATATAATTATTATATTTATCCAAATGAAAATCTCTCTCAAGCTCAAATTCAAAGTCTTCTAGCTCTTCTTCTACAATCACAACCTAATGCTATATCTCATTCTTCTAACCTTGTGAGCACTCATAATGTTTTCTCCTCTCTTTCATCATGTCCTCATAACACGAGGATGACTCGAGAAATTAAAAAAAAATAAGTATCAGATTTCTCGATCTCTCCAATTTTTTGATTCTCATTTTCTTCTCAAAGTTCTCAGGATCTAAAGATTTTCTTTAGCCTACAATCTTCTAAAAATGCTACTTTCAAATTGGATCTTCATAATCTTCGTACCCACCTTGAGAGGAGTATTAGAGATGATATTTTCTTTCAGTTTTTTGTTATGATTTTCTATTAATTTTTCTATTATGATTTTCTATTAGATTTTTTGTTACTTGAATTTTCTGTTAGATTTTTTGTTACTTGAATTTTCCTTCTTATTCAAACATATTTTACTTTTGTAAATAATTAAGTTTCCATACTTTCAATAAAATATTTCTTTCTCTTTTTTTTATAAAACACAAATGCGAGAAAGAAATCTTTTATTGAAAATATGAGAACTTATATATTTACAAAAATGAAATATGTTCGAATATAAAGAAAAAATTCAAACTAGAGAAAACCTAACAAAAAATCAAAAATAGAAAATTATAACAGAAAACTAAAAAAAGATATCAAAGATATTTCTAATACCCTCTCCCTCAAGGTAGACATGAAGACTATAAAGACCTAACTTGAAAATAACAACTTTGAAAGGTAGTAGGATGAAGAAAATCTTAAAAAAGTTGAAAACTTTGAGAAAAAAAAAACGAAAATCTTGAGAAAGAAAGTCTTAATATCCTTTAATACATTATGAACATTTAATAAAACACAAAAAGAGAAATATGAGAAGTTATTAAATGAAAAATTCAAACAATAAAAACCCGTGGTGAGCTGGATTGGCCCGCGGGTTGTGACCTATTTTGACAGCTCTATGTCTAACAAATATCATATTATTTGAATGCATAAAATATGAAGACCTAGTATTTTTTAAGAACTTCCAAAATTGTTGTTAGTATTACTTTATGATAGTGTTGAGAATTTAAACATGGGTTTAAATCTCATGTTTACTAAAAATAGTAAAAATTTAGCAACATATAAAAACACAAAGATACATAAAACCATTATGTTAAAATTTTGGAAAGTGTTAAATCTTTTATATGCGCTTAATTTAGGTCTCATTAATATTATTAAAGATTTGATGTGATTTTCCTTTAAACGTGTGTGTAATTTAATATATGTCAATCCCTACAAAAGTATGATCTATTTCTTCTTCTTCCAATTTAATATAATATTTATTTTTGTTTGTTATAACCAAACTAAAACTTTTTTTTGTACATTTAAATTTTTTTAATTATATATATATATATATATATAATAAATATTATGAAGAAGTTATAATAAATAATAAGAAATAAAAATTTAATGACATGTTAATACTGTAAGACCCATAAAAAAAAAATAAAATATATATATATATATATATATATATATATATATATATATATTTATAGTAGTAAATTTTAGTATTTTATTAGTAATAATAATTTTAATGGATAGAAAAATGTAAATTTTGGATATAAAATTATAGTAATTTTAGAAGGAGAGGTTCAAATTTTTGGTAACTTATTGAGTAAATTTTTTTAAAATTGAATAGTAAAAAGTAAATAGTAAATAGTAAAAAGTGAATAGTAAAAATAAATTTTCAGCATTTGGATTCCTTAGCATGGAAGAAAGTAGTAGGTAGAAATTAGGATCAGATTTGGTGAGAAAATGATTGAAATATTATTTTTAAATAATATTAAAATAATAAATAATATTAAAATATTAATGAATAGTAAATTTTTTTTACTATAAATAGCCATGGGAGGGAAGGTTATTCTGCACCAAGAGAAGAGGAATCAAGTGAGAGCTTGAGAAATAGAGAAAAAAAAAAGAGTTAGGGAGAAATTTTTAGTTGCAAGAAGAGTAGAGGTTCTGAAGGGTTTCGGAGAAATAAATTCAGAGCGAGAGAAGTCTGGAATAGAGGTAGGGGAGCTAACCTTTATATGTTTTTATATTATGATTTAATAGTTCTATGCTTTTATATTATGATTTAGTATTGTTTTATTACTATTCATATATTGAAATTCTGCTGTGTGAATACTGTTAATGCTTACTGTATGTTAATCTATATTGAAATTCAGTGTTAATATTATATGCTGTTGTTTTGAATCTGTAAATAAGAAATTTGTTAAAAACTAGTTGAGGAACACTTTGGCTAAGGAAAGACTTGGTACTTAAGTTGTCCATTGTGACGCACCTCTCTTTCCTGGAAGTCTACTCGACAAGTTTTTAACTTAAATCCTATTGAACAGATTGAGTACTGTTTAATTATTATGCAATATATTGAGTTTGTGTGATTTATGCGATGATTGTATTTTATTATATTGCATTTGAATTTATGCATCTGAACATGTTATGAATATTATGGGGAGATTTTGTAGGGGTATAATGTGAGTTGAGGAAAATGAGTATGGCATGAGTCTCGTGGAGAGATTCAGTAATATTATGGTATTTGTGTATATGTTGATGTTGAGGGTCCCGTAGTTGGAGGTTATCCTGATACTCTAATAATCATCTAGTCTCAAGTAGAGAGGGATGAATTATGTGGTGAGAGGAGCAGGAGGTCCTGGTCTATGTGTCGGTTTTGGACATAGTGAGGGGATTAACCTTGTGAATGGTATGAAGTATTTTGAAAGTGTATTTGTAAAAAGAAGTAGAAGTCATTACAAGTGCATAACCTCCCGTGACCGCTCATCAACGTATCATCCGGATGAGTGTCTATTGGGTATTGTGGTGTCTATTGGGTATTGTGAGACGAGTATCTAATAGGAATTGTGGTATGAGGGTGTCGAACATAATTATTATATGATGTTTATATCAAGGTAATTATACATGTTTTATAAATGATTTGTTGCATGTTAGCTCACCCTTACTTGTGTGTGCATGTGAATGCGATGATCGTATAATGCGTGATGTTATACGGGAGCAGATGAAGGAATGTCGTCTGATCCAGTGCCAATGAAGAGAGAGACAGAAGAATAAGTTAGAAGAATTCGAATTATATTTATGAGTTCATAGTTGAAATTTGAGTTTAAAACATGTGTAGACATATATTAACTATGAATTTATAAGTGTGAGATTACGGGATATTACCGTAAATGTAATGTTACAATATATAAATTATGAATTATCCAGCGTGAGATATTGGGATGTTACATTAATGGTATCAGAGCAGTTCGTCCTTAGGATGACCTCTGTGTCGTGGGTCTTCCGTGTCTTCTCTGTGAAGAATTGAGTCTAAATGGTATAATTTACCATTTCCTCCAAATCTAGATAGTAGAGTATTATGTCTAACTACTCATGACTTTTACCATAGATGATTTTCCTTTCTTAATTCTGAGGGTTTAAGGAAAGATATTAGAATTAGTTAAAGCCTTGATAGGAGATATAATATTAGAGTTTAAGTTTCAAAGGATGAGTGAAGATGTTGGTGTTTAGAAGTAAATTTTTTAGAAGTTTCTAGAACAAATTAATAGATGAGATATCTTAAGTTTCACAAAAAGGAGTTGAGTTCAAAGGCTAGATTAAGAGAAGCTTTGGATAAGCATGAATGTAGCAAGGTTTGAGAAATCAGTTTGGTTTAGTATATCAGTAACGTTAGAAGTCAGAAGAGAAGGAAGTATTGATGAGAAACAGAGTGGCATTGTGTGAGATTGGTAACATGGATTGATGTATCAGCGATGATTGGAATCTGAAGAAAGAAAATGGTGGAAGATTTGAAGATAAAGTTTAAAATAAAAAGGGATAGGAATACTGAAGTAGATTAAGAATAAATCAAATATTAGACAAAGAAGAGTAGATGAGAAGTTGTATAAGGCATAAAGAGGATTGAGAGAAAGTTTAATAGGAGGAGAAATTTATAAGTTAAGAGAACACGAGGTCTTTAGAGAAGAATGAAGTATTGGAAGGATTCTAAGCTAAATGGATGATTAAAAGGAGATGGTTAGATTTTTTTCAGTAAATGTATTAGAGATAAGATTTGAGAATATGTGATTTTTGTATGAGGAGTAGTGGAGAAAATCCAGGTACGAAAATTTTGGCTTTCGACTTATGCAAATATTTGGTATTTTTGATAGGATTAAAATGTCATGATTTACGGTTGTAAATTTTATTGATTTTGGAATGTTAAAGTTAGTAGAGGTAGTGTAGGTTGAATTGATATTATTATGAACATGGCAAGATAAGGAAGAAGAAGAGTTTGGAAATAGATAAAAAGGAGGGTTGCAATACTAATGTGATTAGGGAATTAGGAATAATTAAGAAGTTGTAGGTTGTGATTGGAGCAATTTCATCAGGCATAGTTATATGGTAGTATTCAAACCTCAATGGTGATGTAAAGGATAGGTAAAGATTTATATGTCGCACCTTGATCTCTATCAAGTGATGTGTGTGAGTGAACTTGTTGATACTTACTTTTAGTTCGCATAAGATAAAAATTTTAGATTTAGTTAACACTAAATATCCTGGGGTATGGTTTTGATCTCGGGAAGCACGTTATAATTGAGGTGGGTTGTGGTTGATTGCCCTGATAATCTCTCTAGATCGTTTAACTTATGTGGCATAAGTGGTTTATTTAAATGAGTAGGTGCAGTATTGATAAGGAATCTAGTTAGTTTTAAATTCGGCCTTATTGAGATTAAAATAAGTGGTTTCAGAATTTATAACATTGTTGATTGAGTGATCTGTTGAGTCTTATCAGAGATACGCAATTGTTAGGTACTGGATTAGAGACAACATTAAGTTTGTGAATTCATATTAGCTTAGGATGTGGGAAGGTATTTTGAGGACAAGGTTTATATTCCTAAAATTTGGAGTTTATAAGTTAATTCTTGAAGAATGTTTTAACTTAGACTAGAAATGTTTGCTAGGAAAATAATTACATGAAGGTTGAAGTAATTTGGAGTATAATCTTGAAATAAGCTTGATTATTCTAGTTTTGTTAAATATTTCAGAAGTGTTTATCAGGGAAAGAAAATAGTGGTTCAACATTTAGTGTGGGTTAAATAAAAGATGAGGATCAATATTTTAGGGATATCTGACCAATGCAAGTGAAGGATAGACATTATAGTCTAGGGTATGATCGAAAGGATGGTTTGGTTCAAATATGTTTTTAGAAGTTTATGGTCTTCAAGAATTGTGAGTTGACTGTTGTAGTTAAGGGTGAAGGCAGTATTACCGAGAATCAGATAAGTTCATCAAGGACGAGTGAAGGAAATGATGCATGATCTTAAGTGTGGAAGGGTTTATATGGATGTTATAAAGCATACTCAATATAGGTATTACTTTTGGACAAGTTCTTGATAAATGAGTATAGAAAAAAAAACATAAGGATGAATTATTTAGTAATAGTGTTTTGGACTCCGTGTAATCATTAGAGTAATTAGAAATTTTACGAAAAATAGAAGTATAGGGTAAGGTGGAGCAATCTAGTATAAAATTTTGGTAAACATAAGTGGCTTTTGGAGGCGTACGATTTCTAGGAGTGGAAACTGTGTTGAGAAAATATAATGGAAAGTTGTTACGGAAAAAGAATGATTCTTAGAGTTTTAGAGCGTCATGGAAGTCTTAAATAAGGATCTCTAAGGAGAATCACTTTCTGATTATAGTAGGAATGAAAAGTTTTCTCTAATCTTGTGATTTATAGTTTATGAGTGATGAGTTCTTTTAAAACATTAATGGATTATTTTGAGACTAGTGAGGTAGGTTTAATGATGGTTGTGATAGGGCTAAAGTAAGAGTGTTTGGAAGGTTTATGATTTTAATTTTTGTGAGTACATTTCAATTTGAGATGCTAGAAATTTTATGCACAAAATAAGTAGAGAAATGATTCAGGTTGAGTGTGAGACTTTTCTAGTTGAATGCGTTCAGATGAGTATTAAATTAAAAATTTTTATTTTCGAATTTTCGAGGACGAAAATTTTTGTTGTTGGGGAGAATGTAAGACCCATAAAAAAAAAATATATATATATATATATATATATATATATATATATATATTTATAGTAGTAAATTTTAGTATTTTATTAGTAATAATAATTTTAATGAATAGAAAAATGTAAATTTTGGATATAAAATTATAGTAATTTTAGAAGGAGAGGTTCAAATTTTTGGTAACTTATTGAGTAAATTTTTTTAAAATTGAATAGTAAAAAGTAAATAGTAAATAGTAAAAAGTGAATAGTAAAAATAAATTTTCAGCATTTGGATTCCTTAGCATGGAAGAAAGTAGTAGGTAGAAATTAGGATCAGATTTGGTGAGAAAATGATTGAAATATTATTTTTAAATAATATTAAAATAATAAATAATATTAAAATATTAATGAATAGTAAATTTTTTTTACTATAAATAGCCATGGGAGGGAAGGTTATTCTGCACCAAGAGAAGAGGAATCAAGTGAGAGCTTGAGAAATAGAGAAAAAAAAAAGAGTTAGGGAGAAATTTTTAGTTGCAAGAAGAGTAGAGGTTCTGAAGGGTTTCGGAGAAATAAATTCAGAGCGAGAGAAGTCTGGAATAGAGGTAGGGGAGCTAACCTTTATATGTTTTTATATTATGATTTAATAGTTCTATGCTTTTATATTATGATTTAGTATTGTTTTATTACTATTCATATATTGAAATTCTGCTGTGTGAATACTGTTAATGCTTACTGTATGTTAATCTATATTGAAATTCAGTGTTAATATTATATGCTGTTGTTTTGAATCTGTAAATAAGAAATTTGTTAAAAACTAGTTGAGGAACACTTTGGCTAAGGAAAGACTTGGTACTTAAGTTGTCCATTGTGACGCACCTCTCTTTCCTGGAAGTCTACTCGACAAGTTTTTAACTTAAATCCTATTGAACAGATTGAGTACTGTTTAATTATTATGCAATATATTGAGTTTGTGTGATTTATGCGATGATTGTATTTTATTATATTGCATTTGAATTTATGCATCTGAACATGTTATGAATATTATGGGGAGATTTTGTAGGGGTATAATGTGAGTTGAGGAAAATGAGTATGGCATGAGTCTCGTGGAGAGATTCAGTAATATTATGGTATTTGTGTATATGTTGATGTTGAGGGTCCCGTAGTTGGAGGTTATCCTGATACTCTAATAATCATCTAGTCTCAAGTAGAGAGGGATGAATTATGTGGTGAGAGGAGCAGGAGGTCCTGGTCTATGTGCCGGTTTTGGACATAGTGAGGGGATTAACCTTGTGAATGGTATGAAGTATTTTGAAAGTGTATTTGTAAAAAGAAGTAGAAGTCATTACAAGTGCATAACCTCCCGTGACCGCTCATCAACGTATCATCCGGATGAGTGTCTATTGGGTATTGTGGTGTCTATTGGGTATTGTGAGACGAGTATCTAATAGGAATTGTGGTATGAGGGTGTCGAACATAATTATTATATGATGTTTATATCAAGGTAATTATACATGTTTTATAAATGATTTGTTGCATGTTAGCTCACCCTTACTTGTGTGTGCATGTGAATGCGATGATCGTATAATGCGTGATGTTATACGGGAGCAGATGAAGGAATGTCGTCTGATCCAGTGCCAATGAAGAGAGAGACAGAAGAATAAGTTAGAAGAATTCGAATTATATTTATGAGTTCATAGTTGAAATTTGAGTTTAAAACATGTGTAGACATATATTAACTATGAATTTATAAGTGTGAGATTACGGGATATTACCGTAAATGTAATGTTACAATATATAAATTATGAATTATCCAGCGTGAGATATTGGGATGTTACAAATACAACTTTAATTAAGCCTAAAAAACAAAAACATGTACAAACTAATTAGCGTAATAATATTTAAAAAAGGTAATCATTATGTGATTGAACCTTACACTAGCTACAAAATTCAAAAGTAATCAAACTTGACCAAACACTTTGATCACAATAATTTATCATTATCCTATTAATTATAATAACATTAATCTAACAAAACAATACAAAAATACATTTTATTTTCATGTAAATTTTTTTGATAAATTATGAATTTAAAATTCCATGTTACACCAATTACTTAAAATTAAAAAAAAAAGAACTTTTATATATATTTTTGTATTTTAAATTTATGAACTCTTGCTTTATACGTACAAGTACTCTCATTTTTTGACATTGGCAATGTATACTTAATTATTTTATCAATAATTACATGTATTTCTCTCTAAATATGTGTTAAGGTTAGTTAACTTTAGTACGTTACATATGTTTTAATGGTAGAAGTTTTCTGATAGCTTTTTGATGGGATGAGACAGAAATTTGATGGGTGTAGGAAGTTACAGCCGAATAAATTTCAGCCTAATGGAACTTATTTTCAATCTCATAAGATCATAAGATGCCCATCATATTTAATAAACCAACATTCAAAAACAAAGTTACGTACTACACCTAGTAAGAGTCTATTTGAACAAATTTATCTGTAAAACCTTAGTATAAAAGAGAAATTAAAAAAATTTATATAAATCTATCTATGCACAAACAATCCGTAATAATTTAAAAACCTATATGGAAAAAAATTCTATAAATTAATTTATTAACTAATTTCAATTTATTGAAAAGCTCTATTGATTTATTTATTTCTAAAATACTACACAAAATAAAACACATAAAACTCACTAGTAGTTAACCACTATCATTAACATGCCTTGTATACTGGAAAAAGTTACGTATGAAAAATGAATATTGAATGATACAAGATAAACCACAGAAGCATTAAGAAGAGAGGAATTTTCAACTTGTGATAGAAGAATAAAAAATTTAGATAACTTTATTCTTTGCAGAATATGACAACATTAACGAATTTAAGATTAAACCATCCCTATCGACAAGAAAAGGGACAGGATAAGATAAACCGTGTCAATCATGTTTTGTCATTTTAGTATAAGAGTTTTGACTTTTGTTAAACTCAATTTTCAGTATCCTGAATTATCCTGTGTAGTGTAATTCTCTACTATAATAAAAAATACATAAATAAATTTTCAAATAATAATACTTTTTGATATTGTTGGTGTTTATAATTATTATTATTGATTGAATAATAATTTTAGACCAATCACATAATGACATATAAATGATGTTAAAATGTTGTCAAAATATCATTAACCTAAATTTTCAGTGTGTCAAAACAGGAAATAGAAGCTAATACTTCTGACAAGATGATGCCATGCACAGATTCCAAGGACACCTCAAATTGCTACAAGTAACCAGATCACAAAGGGTACATAGAGAAAAGAAATGGAAATAAATGTTAAAGCATTGCTCGGTAACACACGCACAAGGAAAGTTTCTGCATAGATTTCTATTCATTCAAAACTTTGATATGATAACATAAAAGGAGAGATTGTCATCAAGAATGGAGCTATTATAACTATATAAGTATTCAAAGCCCTCAAAAATGGTTGCCTAATATTGCAGACTCTATATTCTTGTACTGGGGCTCCAGCTAAGTGGAGCAAAGAATGTAGCACTGAACTAACATAATATGATATCATCCGGCATCATCACTTGACAGCCAGGAATCCCTTCCCTCTTTCTAACCCATAAAATTTAAGGGTGTGTTATACCCTATCCACATTAAGAAAAACCTCAAATGAAAATCTGTTACAAAATTTTCTAATCAATCACATTTTGTACAAATGTACACAAGGGTAACAGATCGCCTTCAACCTGCAGGCTTAGCAGGTTTCTAAGTGCTAGACTTGGTAGGTATCTTTTAGCCTCTTTCTTCACAATGCCGTCTCAGTAGAGAAGTAAAATCAAAAAAAAAAAATTAATTATATACAGGATCAAGTTAATCTCTAGCACCACCAAGACCAGCGCGGCTTATTGCTTTTGATGCTGTCCAAACAAGACGTACAAGCTCATCTACATCCTGGAAGCTGAAATCAACAACACTCCGAATAGAAGCTATACAGTCCTTGTTCCTTGATTCTTCCAGGATCACACTAGCAGCCGCAAAAGTGCTCTGACATTTCCTAGAAGCCTCCATTGACAAATGTATGTCCTTAGTCTGCAAAATCACAAAAACTTAGACCTAACTTTCCATAAATAATTGTACTCAATAACTACACAAGCTAGAGCAGTTAACATCGCGCCTTGGTGGCTTATTGTTCATGAGTTTGAACCCAGAAACAATCTGTTTGCATATGTAAGGGTAAGGCTGTGTACAATAACCCATCCCCATATCTTTGCATTGAGCGGAAGCTTCTGACACCCGGGTACCTTAGGTTTTAGTATTTTATAATTACACAAGCTAACTGCTTATATTGCTGAATTTTGCCACCACCTGTCCACCGAATTCTAAAATAGGCATTGCATCATAAGTTCCCAATAGTAAAGTATTAGTTGCTCATATGACAACACCACATACTTATTACATAACAGAATGAATCTGATTATGCAATGGAAAATTGCCTATGGATTAAAATCTAAGCTACTATAGCATGGCAAAAACAGCTGACATCCATCTTGATTTTCTCTCAAACAATTGAACCACATTTCCAACTACTATTTCTTACCAAACTACTGTCAGATCCCCCAACAACAACCCTTGGTACTTCAACATTAACATATAGAGATAAACTTGCAACTAGAATATAAGGTTTGTCATCAATTGAAACTTACAAAATCAAGAAGCCTGATTAAACTTGGACGAGTTCGAGCAGATATGACGTGGTTGATAGCAACATGACTATTGGTACCCCTAGGCAAAGTAGCCCTATCCGCTGCTGCCTGATTGTTCAGGTTATCAACATCGGATGCAGAAGATGAAGGAGATTCGCCTAAACAACAGTGTAAAAAAGCAGTGCTACATCATTGACTTTGACCACTTAATACATTCATGCATTCATCAAACAAGGCTGTCGGGCTATCCGGACTGGATCCATGAATTGGCTTTAGTGTAAAACATTTTAATAGAGAGAAAAATTACTCTAGATTTTGATTTTTTTTGGTTCTGGATAAGATTGGTTTGTCGTTTAGATATAAAAGAACTACTACATCACTAGTTAGCTTTCAGCTTTTCATCATGTGTAGATGTATCATTCACTAATTTTGTTTATTTTCTGGTGGAATAAGTATGCAAGTATAAGAATAATGCAAAATCAACTTTCAATAATACCTGACAAGCCAGAAGACTTAAACAGTTGTATGAAAACTATGTTCCAATACCTTGAGAAGCCAAGTGAAGAGTTGATTGTAACTCATGTCGATCTCTGTTAGTACTAGAATTCTTACAGTAGACCACTCTCATGTATGCCACCTCCATGCATTTATATGCCAAAGCAGCAGCAGCCATTTCTTGACGAGCTTCATATTCATGGGCACAGCATCTGAAAACATTTAAGACATTGTATGATTAAAGGTCAATTGCATAGCACAAGAGAAAGACAATAGTGCAACAAACTTCTAAACGTTATTTAATGGATTTTAAATTTACTACAATGACGTGGCTTGCTTCTTTAAAAGCATTGCTTCTTTACAATTATAACGTTGTTATAAGCCTTAAATTTCCAAATCAAAAAGAATAACCCACATTACTTTAAAAAAAGTCTAAATTATATATCAAGACAACTAATGAGTTAAACATATGAAAGCCAAAGCTAGGCTTATTTATAAACCAGCCAAGATTTTCAGCTCATTAAGCTGTTAATGAACCGAGGAAGCCAGGAGCCCGAGAGCTGACACTCACTCCAGCCTTATTTATAAGGAACCAAGATGCATGTTATCAAATCACTTTCTCTCAAAATGTGCTTCCGATCAATAACTGAATTAAGGTCAAAACGTAAGATCATACAAAAATAACATTTACTTAGAGCTTCAGAATTTTCACTTACTTGAAAAGTTTGGCTGCAGTACCATAAATTTGCATTTGACTCGTTTCCCCAAGTTTGTTACTGTCATTGTGAGAATTTTCTAAAATAGATGCTCCATGCAAAAACTTCAACCCAGCTTGAAAGTATGTCTCATTGCTTTCAAAGTCAAACCCAGAGTTCTATAAAACAACAGTATTTATACCAACAGTTAGAAAAGGAGAGGTGCTAGATCAAACCAAATACATCAAGTAAAATCTCAAAATAATCAATTAACCTTATAATTATCTGCTCTATCTTTTAGTTTTGCGGCTTCTTCCAGGGTGTCAACAGTAGTTTGGTTAAAATTTGTTCTCAGAGGACTTGAAACAGTGGGTTGCTGATCAGGCAGGAAATTTCCAGAGCTACAATTAACTCCAGCATTGTTACTAATATCAGCAAAATTCCTCATTGACTTGACCAAATCACCATTATCAGAAACATTGACAAGATGCTCATTAGCCATTCCTCCCTTTTGATACTGAGGTACAGTTCTAGAACCCATATTCAATGCTTCCCTTTTGAGTTCACCTGCTGCAGATGAGAGAACTTTCGATTTCCCAACTCTTGATTCTGTGCTTACATGATTAGCTTTGTTTTCTTCCTCAAAATCGTGAGTTGAGTTTTGCCAGGGGATAGCCTTTCTCTCATTGCTACGTTGAACATCAATCTCTGGAGCTGATTTCTCAAAGTCTCTTGGTTTTATCTCAGTTTGCTTTCCAGTTTCATTTGGCCCTTGTATTAGAGCACTTTTCTGACTAATAATCTCAATTTCACTCTTAGACTTGGGTAAAGTATCTTTAACAACATTTTTTGTCTCAGCATCAGGTGCATGGTTACTGGGATCAGCTGCTGAATTATACCTCCCACCTTTTTTTGAATGAACAGTATCTGAAACTGATGTCTTTATGTTATCAGTACAAACATGAGAAGAAATTTTTTTGCCTTTCTCCTTGCTGTTCAATGATGTAACCATACCAGATTTCTGCCAAGAAAGTTCACTTTCCTGGTTTTCCTTCTTTACTTTCTCTTCTTTATGTACACCATTAGCACAATAGCCAGATTGTTCAACATGAACACCACCTTCAAGCAAATGATTATTCTTTTTTAGTTCAGAAGGTTTTTTAGCTTGGAGCCTGGATATGTCTTTAGCATCCTCAACCTGGTTCTCTGTGGAAGATAATTTGTGGGATGTAGGATGTAAGTCATGCGGAATTCTACCCTCCTTCAATTTTACTGATAGTTTTCTGTTCCTGTTATCCACATTTCTCTTGGAACCTACCACAGACTGTCCACCTTTTGTGACATTGTCTTTCACTGAAGTGTCTCCTACTGCAAAATTATTCTTATCCAAGTTGAAGGCCCTCAAAGGTGACGAGGTAACAGATTCAACAGGTGAACTTCTCACATCTTCAAGCTTCGTTTTAGCTTTATGAGAACCTGAGACTTTAGAAGAGCTTGAAGTTGCTGCCAATGAATGTGGTCTAGGGTCCAAATCCTTGCGCACTTGATCAATACCATCTGAAGCATGAAGAGATGCAACATTTTTCCTATGCTTCCTTAGTTGGTTGCGTTTGTCACCAAGTCTGACTTCTGTGCCAACAGCCATATGGTCCCCATTGCCTGCCCCGCAAACTTCCCTTATACCACCCTTACTTAATTTATTGTCGCCTTCAGTTACTGACTTCAAAATTCTGTATTTCTTTTCTTTGCCAAATTCGGTTGCATCACCCTCTTCACCATACTGCTTTTCATCATCAAGCCGGTCCTTCAATTTCCTTTTCTTCGCTAAACCAGATGAGACCTGAGCCTGATCTCCCTCTTTCTTTACAGTGACTGGTAATCTGTCAGATACATGCTCAGATAAACAATATTCATCATACTTTCTCATATCCTTCCCACTGGCTTTCGTTGGCAAACCATTTCTTGAATATAGAGACACCTTCTCAAGGTTCATGTCAGAATTTGATTGAATATTAGCAGAGAAAACATTTTCAGTTTTTAATTTCTTCTGAGTTCCCGATTTATATTGATCAGCATCCACCTTCCGTTTCAACTTAACATGCTTTCTATCACCTGCTCATGTGTGAAAATAACATTGAAATTATTAATTAAGAATACCTACAATTTCTTATTAACAAAAATAAATAATATATCATCTCTGAAATTAAAGAAGTACCTCCATTCACTTGCTTTTCATTCTCTTTAGGCACATGTTTCTCTTCTATCATGTTGTCAGGCCTACTAAGATGCTTAGAAGAGTTCGTCATCTTCTTCACTGGGTTTAAGTCAACAGGATGCTGATTCAAGCCGTTCAAGCTTCTATTTTTTCCAGATACTTGAACATTGGCCTTCACCAAATTTGAGAACCGATGCATGTCATTATTAATTCCAGACATTGTCTTCTCCTTAATAACAAGTTTCTTCCTTCCTCGGTCAGACATATCAGAACTAGACATATTTTGATTTAGGCCATATTGTAAAGAATTTGGAGAACTAACTCCAATCGCAGTTTCAGTGCCATGGCTTTGCATGTTATTTTGAACCTGGGAAATTGGCATTTGATATAAGGCATAAAGTGCTTTTGTTGTCTCATCCTCACTGAACTCACAAGAATTCATCCCAGGCCTAACAAAAAATTTAGAGAACAATGAGAGGCAAATAACACAGAGCACAAGAAATTAAAAGATAGAAGAGAAATAGTCCATATACACAATACCGATACTAAGCATATATTCAGCATAATATGGCCATGCATAACCAAAATGAGCAATCAACTTACAGCCAATTTAGCATGCTACACAGCCATTTCTCTGGAAGGTGCTCAGGCTTCATACCAGTAGGTAGGAGCCGCCATTTCTGGCAACTGTCACAACATACCCAATCTTCTTCAATAAGTTGAGGTACAGCTACTGCTGATGAAATCATCTCAGGTGCAATGTTGTTTTCAGCTATAGGACATGAAGCCGATGTATCATTAATGCATGGCCCAGCCAGCACCTGCTTGACCACTTTATGGCCACTCATTCTCTCCTTTGCTTTAATCCCAAATACACTCTGTTTTCCATTACTAATTTTTGCATTTTTTATTTCACCATTACCAGCAAGACTGTCAACTTTCCATTCTGATCTTTTTTCTTTCATTGAATCCCTGTTACTATCACTGAAATTTTTGTCCATCAGAGACCTTGACTTCATTTTATTTATACAAGTACTGTCAAAGCCAGTACTCCCTTTCTCAAAAACCGTTGCATTATTAGTACCACCAAAGCTTTTTTTTCTTGCAACTGCCTTAGCTTTTCCAGGACTCTGATCACCTTTCGACTTATTCTTCCGCTCAGACACAGCCTTTATTTTCTGACGGGTCTCAGACTTATAATCTGCCTTACATTTTAATGCCTCACGTTCAACCTTATTGGAAATAATGGAAGTATTACTCGAGTTATTATTCATAGGGTCTGTAGAATTATCCTTGTGGGAACTTTCCAGCTTATGTTCTGGAGCCTTTTTCAGAAAACCATTTCCTACAGTTTGTTTCACAGTCTTCCCAAAATCTTGACCAGATATCGATTCTAATGACTCTTCCTTCAATTCTTCTTCAGAAACCATTCTGCCCAGCACCCCATTCTCATTAACCTCCTTGGAGGCTTCAGAAGCTTTAGCAGTGACTTCAGCAAATTCACCAGCATCACAAATTGAGCTTGACAGAGGTGTCCATTTCAATTCATTAGGTAGGAAATCTTTACAATCCGGTGTTCTATTTCCTATTTTTTTCTTTTTATGCAATGTAGTTTCCTTCTCAGAAAGGGTGCCATTTGGATGCTTCAATTCCAACTGCTTTTCACTTTGTCTCACCATTCTCACTGCGTTCTTCTTCAAATGTCCAGCCCGCACAAAAGAATCTGGTTCATCAATAGACATGGAACAAGGATCTCGATGACCATTAAGAGGGTACGAAAACCTGCTGTCCCCAATAGCTTTATTATCATTTTTTATCAGGTTGAGCACACTTTCGTGTAGAGGAGATATCAGAACACCGCCAGGGATAGGAAAATAACTCATAACCTATGTCATCAAATAAGAAGTTAATACTTCAATATTTCTAATGATATTAAACAGTATAGGAATAGAAAAGCTCCCATACCTGAATCATGCCAGTTGGAGAATCTTCATCACTCTCTTGAGATACAGGTGGCATGCCTTCACTTTCCACAGGGCTGTTATCCATTGAAGATGAGGGAGAGTCATCAAGTCCAAGGCCACTATAAATTTCTGCATTCTTTTGTGCTAAAATATTAGATTTCATTTTTATTCGCAACTTCAGTGTCCTTTGATCAGTTGAATTCTCTGTATTTTTTGTAGTATCATCCTTCAAAGTGCACCTCTCAGCCTGATCACAGGAAGAAATTCCTTGCTCTTTCTTCACTGAATCATTTGCTGAAGCTTCTCTTAAATCACGAAATAAATGTGAACTATGAGAAGCATTTTCAATCCTTGAAGGATGAGGCACATTTGTAGGTGCTTTTTTGTTATGAGACACAGCCTGTATAACAATATAACTGACTGCACTCAATCAATCTGCATTATTTCTAAGCTGAAATAAGTTGGCAGCATATATTGCCTTCATATTAAATAGTAAAATATATATATGCCTATACCTCCATGTGAGGATTGTTATTAAACTTTGGTGAGCTGTGGTTTCTTTGTGGAGTTCTTGGATGAGACAATAGACGAGGGGAGCGCTCTTGGGTAGGTAAAAAGGAACCATAACCACCAAATTTTGCACCTGAAAAATATTATTCATATCAGACAACAACATCACTTCATCAACGCAAAGATAGCTCTCTCATTTCTCAATACATGCTTCGACTTTTATTATTCTACTTACCCAAATTCTCAGCAGATACACCACCTTCAAATTCCTTTTGAAAATGGCCAAGAACATGCTGAATCTTCTCATCCTTCGGGAAACAATTTATTAGTACTAATATTTTCGTGATAAAAATTTACTAGAGGACTTTAAAGCAAATGTTGTTAATAAATAATAATCACCAGGAATATGAAGCTTAATAATAGATGGCACCGAAACAATCACCAAACACTTAAGGATTATTTCTACTTTTTTTTAATTAGGAAAGACTAACATTCTCAGAGGACAAAATACAGTGCACTTTAACATAACATCAATACCTTTTTACACAAGAAAGAATTAATGGCATAGAAAATCAGTCCATTTCCTATTACTTGATGGGCGTCGTGCTACTTGCTAAATAGTAAACTGCGTTTTTCCCGCAAAATGTAGCAACATTTTCATCTACATTAGCAAAACAAAATCAAGAAAGAGATACTCTTATCGGCATTTATCAAGGAAAGAGTTTCACTATGCTTGCCAGCATATAAAAAACACAAGGCGCTCTATAATGTTTCCAAATCACTTCATTGATGCCAAATTTCTTCGCCAGTTACAAACAACGTAGGTATAACTATGAAGCACCACAGTCAACAGTTGTTCAGCTTTTGCCATACTGATTTTGCACTTTCAAACAGAGGTTTAATTAGATATTTTATGACTCTTTCATTCCTTTTTCCCCCGAGGAACCAAATACATTGATGCATTTACAAATACAATTCCAAGTTTTATTGATCATCCAAACCATCCATAAACCAAGCAAATTCGAATGGAAATTTTCAAAAAATATTGAAATAACTCCTTACAATGTATGAGAAAGAATCAGGGTCAATGTTGTCTTCATCATCGTCCTTGTAATAGAAAGCCTCTCCTTCCTCAAGTTCAGTATCCTCCTTCATCTCAACAACCCACCAGAACTTTCTAGCCCTAGGTCTAACCCCAGAACCCAAAAGGTAATCTTTTCACATTGGAACCTTCCCTGAAGTCCAGCATCACTTCAATCAAACCCCAAAACGAGTGCAAGAAAAACAAAAAACCCGAATGATAAGAAAAAATTAAAATGAAAAACAGACCCCACAAAGCAAACGCGAAACCCTCAAAAACCCATAAGGGAAAAGCAATTATTTGCACAGTGATCATGCCATTCGACAACCCTTCATTGATGAAGATGCATATAAACCAGAATAAAAACCATTACTTGCATCAAAAAAAATTGATTTTTTGGCTTCAACCCACAATCTGATCAAAAAGAAGAGGCGGTGGAGATCAAGGAAACCGATCAGTGGCTACTGGAATGAGTTTTTGACGGCGAAACGGATTCCAAATCTTTCACTTTGCTCTCCCAATATTTTGATGTGTGCACATACAACAGAGAGAAAAAAAAAAGGTTGGGCTTTTCGTATGTGAATGAATTTTAATTATTTGGTTCAATCTAATTTCACTAAATATTTTTTTTAAATGTATATTAATAATTAATCATTTAGGATTTGCTCAATATGTGGGAGGGTAAATAACCCTTGATAAATATAATATGTAATAATAGTAACAAATTAGGAATATAGTAAATTATCAAGATTAATAATTATGATATATGTCTTTGTTAATTAATTTTTTCTGCTTGTTTCTATATCACACTTTGAGAGAGTATAACTTTTTTAACTAATATTTTTAACACTAGTATTTTAATTTACAAACATGTTCAAATGAAAGTAAATATGTTTTGATTTGAGCATAGAAAAATCATAGAAATAAAAATACTGTCAAAATACTTCAACTAACTCAAACATTTAATTTTAGCCAAAATACTAAAAAAACTAAGGTGATTCAAGATTTACTTCTAGTACTAATTTAATATATATATATATATATATATATATATATATATATATATATATATATTCCTAAATTCTTTAAAACACACTGTATTTAGTTGGCTTTTGGTATTAAATTAATTACTATGAAGTATTTTCTTTTTATTTTTTTAGCATTTTAAGAGTGTAAAACTTATTTTATTATTTTTATAAATTATAATATATCTTAATGTTGTATTCCAATGTATAAGATACAGCAAAAAAAAGACATAAAACTATAGAAATCTGTTTCTTAAAGAAAAAAAATTGTAATCATGCCTTGTATATGATAAATATATTACTATTTGTTTTGAATAAAAAAGATAAATAATAATGTGTATAAGTTGCAATTCATAATTTTAATTTTTTATTTCTTTCATAGGAGAATGTCATGTTGGCCCAAAAAGACAAACCATTTATTATGTAATTTGGACCTATCCAATCCATTTAGTGGACAGATGTTTTTGAATAAATATTCTTTTGATAACTTCTTTCAAACTATAAATAAATTTAACAAAACTAAATTGTCTTACAATATATGACACATAAAGTAAGTGAATGCTAGCATAGCATCTTATTCAATTCATTACATTATATAATATCATATGTTATTCTGATTTGTTTGTTCATTTTATCAAATATTTATTTTATATTTTTCTTTTTTTACCTATATATGGAATTATAAATGTTTCTCTCATTTAAGTGGTGGTTTGATAAAATAAATTTCGGCTTTTAATTAGTAGCATTCTGTTAGGAATACAAATCACTTTAAGAAAATTCGTGTTACTGCTAAATTAAAAAAGATAAATAATTTAATATTTACATTTTCAAATTTGTAATCTATTGGGATTTCAAAACACTCTTTCAATAAAATAAATTATATATATTTTATAAAAAAATTATAAGGACGTAATGACTTTCTTAAAAGACTTTTAAAAAAATTATTTATAAATATTTATAAAATCATAATACTTATTAATTTACAAGAATTTAAAGGATATCACGCCTCAGGAAAAAAAAGGAATTATAAGTATTTGAAATTTTATCTCTTCTTAGTAAATCATACATCTGTCTAGTATATTATTTTGCTGCAAAATTATGTAAAACAACTTAATATACAGAGGAGATTATCATTAGATATAATGAGCAATTTTGTTATTTATTATACATAGTTTTAACTAGACTGGATGTTAGAAATTAACTGAAATAAATACATGGTATCCGTTTAAAGAAAAAATTGCTAAATTCTAAATATTATTTAAATTCAAGTAGTTTAAGATCAAAATACTTTTGACTACAATAAAAAATATACAAAGATCATTAGATTGTTAATAAAAAAATGTAACATTATGTGAAATACAATTTACTTTTTTTCTTTATTACGGATGAACGTGTTCATAAAAAAATTTTGACTTAGAGTTTTCATATCATGTGTTATCATCAACCTTTCTTTAACCTGAGATTCTTTTATATAAATAATTGACAAAAAGAAATTATTGTATTCTTTATACTCTTAGATAAGTTTGTGTCTTTGAAAAGTTTTAACCAATGTTTTCATCTCTATGTTACATTTTTCATGTGTGTAAATAGACATGTTTATTCAAAACAACAATAAATGTGTAACTCATTTTCAAACAATTCCCATAATTGTCACAATTTATAATTTATGATACATAGGATCAAAAACATTTTTACTCAAACTAAAATAGATCACAAACTTGTATAAGGCAAATAGCCTTTCTACACTTTGACAACATTTTTATTCAAAATGAATCAATGCACAAGATTAACATGTTTTAAAAAAATTATTGAGGAAAACACAAGTATATATATTATGAAAAGAGTTTCTTTAACATGACAATATAAAATATCGTGTATGTTGCAACTATAGTTTACGACTGTTTTTATTATGTGAGTCATATTTCACTTATTAGATAAAACAAATATCGCAATATGTTGTTGCATCTATTAGATAAAACACATGAGATAAAACACATGTGTTTTAAAATTGTTGTTATTTATAGAAAGACTTAATACTTATATTGATTCAAATTTTCATAACTTTTGTTCAAAGTGGTTATTAATTTTTTCAACGTTTAAAGTGGTCATCATTTTTGTAATTTTTGTTCATTTTAGTCATTTTTTTACAGCGTCTAAATCGTTAACAAAAAATGAGCCTCGGTGAATGATAACGTGACCTTTTTTTTTTTACGTGACTACTTATGTTCCTTTTTTCACCTCATCATCTTCAACCTCTCACCACCATATCACCATGGTTTCCTTCCACCGTCGCTGGCGATTCGCCATTATTGCACTTTTCATCTTCGTCAATCACCACATAGCAACACAGAGTTACAAATCATCATTGTTCGAAATCACAACTTAAAGTGAAAGCCCTAAATCAGAGAAAAGAAAAAAAAAACAAAAACCCCAAAATTGCCATCACCCAAAATTGTAAATCACATCCCAAACCTACAATCCAAAATCATTATGCCAGTTCGCACCACCACAAATCTCCCTTTACAAACTGTGACGAAACCTAACTGTATTCACCATGCAACATACCATTTGTCATCTTCTCTAAACCAAAAAATCTCAAATCACAAGTTCAAGGCTTCATAGCATCACCAGAGAAGACCATCACAAAATTGCGTCTCTTCTACACCTCTATAGTGTAGAACCACCATGAACCACCACGAAACAACAATAACCTACAAATCGAAAACCTAAACCAGAAAACTTTAATTGTCTCACTCCCATGAGAAACCAAAAAACTTTAATTACTTCACTACCATAGGAAGTCAGAAAATCCTAATTGCTTCACTCCCATGGGCAACCACATGAGACAAAATGACACTTACGTCATTCATTGAGGCTCACGTGGACAATGTCGTTAACAGTTTAGACGTCGTCAGAAAAAATTATAAATTGAACAAAAATTACAAAAAAGAGGACCACTTTAAACTAAAAAAAAGTCACACACTACTTTAAACAAAAATTACGAGAAAACAGATAGTATTAAGCTTTATAAACACTTTGATCTTTCAAATTACTACTTCCATTCATGATCATTGTTATAAAAAACCTTCCTTAAAATTACTAAAGGTTAAATGGACTTTAAGTTTACAAGGTCTTAGTTAAAAAATAAATAAAACCAATTAAAATTATAAAAACTAATTAACTTTATTTGACATTAATGTATCTAAATGGTGAAAAATATTCAATATTTATTTTACAATGCTCACATTTATTCAGCTTTGAGTGTGATGAATTTACACCCATGTTTTAGCTTTTCTACCAAAGATACACTTATTATTCTCTTTGTTAAAATTGTGTTGTTCCACATAATTCACAATGTTAACTATTATGTATGTGTACATGGGTCATCGCTGTCCATTTTAATAAAGGCAAAACACCCAATTTTGTCCCCACTTTGGTTCGGAAATCTCAAGTTAGTCCCTTTATAGAAAAGTGAGTTGAATGGATCCTTACTTGTAATTAATTGACTCTAATGAGTCCCTTCCGTTAAATAGAAGGAAACGGAGTTAGTGGACTGATGATGTGGCAGTTGTCTTTGGTGAGGTGTCAATTCGCCGGCGACGTCACTTATGGTGAGATACCAGATAATACTGTTTCAGAGTTCCAGTTTGTTGTGGGTAATCTGGAAACTCCACCAGCGTGCCATGGGTTGGCTGGAAACTCCATGGGGTACCCAGGTTTGGCCAGAAACACAGTTGGGAGCTCTGGATTAGAAAGCCACCAAAGGAGAAGAAACCATCATTTAGCCTTTGAAAGATATGTAAGGGGAATACAGTCAGATAAAATTTGAAGGGCAAAATTGCAAGAGATCCCTTCCTCTATAAGGGTTTCATATTTGTTGTCATAAGGTTGTCGGTTCTCCAAATACAATGGCTAGCTTTTGTTGTATGATTGTTCTCCTGAGGCCAACAAATGGGCAGCATTTTTCCCTAGTGACTGGTTTTCTTGAAATTAAGGCCAAATAAACAGCAATCCATGTAACCAAATCAGCTAAAAGTTAGCTCCTCATTGTATGAACCCTTTGAAATTAAAATACAGATATGTACGGGTAGGCTTCTTACAAGCTGCAACTTCCCCCTTCTTCAAATATACAAGTGGTTTCCCATTTGTCCCAAATTCCAGTTAAGAAAGACAATTGGATCTTCTTTGACCAGACTTGCCACATAAATTAAGATTCATCCAACACAACAAGTTAATCCAGGAGAGAAGCGATAGGGAAAGGAATTAACTCAGGGAATAGTTTGGGCAATGAAAAGGGTTAGCCATAGAGAATGCAGCTTGGGAAAACCAATTGGTTTTGCAGCAACAGTTTCCAACATTCATTTTTACAGAAAGCAAGGAATCCTCATAGCCAAAAGCCATTAAAGTAATCCCCCAAGGCACAGAGATGCCCAGGCCCTCAATTATGCTCGGGCTCTCTAGAAAAATTAATGGATCGTGCATTGCTGTTGAAAAATTGTGGAGGTTGGCCCTACCGAGAAGCAGCGTCGGCGTGGCACAGAGACACGAGAGCGAAGGGGAGAAGCCAGGGCTCGATTCCGACGGTGGAGGCAACTCGCGACGGACTGCGCGGAGGAGGTGGCGACGCGCGTGCAGGGCCAACCCCTCCCTGGGTTACCATTTTCGAAGAAGAACGAGCGCGAGAGAAAAGGACAGCTCACCAAAGACAACTGCCACATCATCAGCCCACTAACTCCGTTTCCTTCTATTTAACGGAAGGGACTCATTAGAGTCAATTAATTACAAGTAAGGATCCATTCAACTCACTTTTCTATAAAGGGACTAACTTGAGATTTCCGAACCAAAGTGGGGACAAAATTGGGTGTTTTGCCTTTAATAAAAGAACACTACTTAAGTTTATGAAGATTGTAAGTGTTGACCTTTAACTCTAAGTTTGGTTGTTGACCTTCACTTATGAAGACTCCTATTTGTCATTTTGAATATAAATTTATATAGTTGCTTGTTGTAATTTTAGTTAATGTTTCCTTGTCTGGTTCAACATTTTCTAGACACATAATATTTCAAGTAAATCCTATTTTATAAACATCAATTTGAAAACTATTACAATAAAAAATAATAAATTAATAAAAAGAAGTATCATAATTTTCCAGTTACAATATGAAAAAGCTTGACAAAATATTTAGATAAATAGATTCTTAACTAACAAGTGTGTCCTCTTTTTTTTTTCATAAGAATTATTCATTACCCAAATTTTATTGAATATACATTTATAATACTGGGTGTATATGGTAATTTGCTTCACAAATAATGTTTGAAAAAATATTTAATAAATAAAATTAGGCTTAATACCATTATTGGTCCCAATTTTTGTAAACTTTGTTCGAAATGGTCCTAATTGTTTTTGGTTCAATGTAGTCCTAAAGATCGTAATTTGTGTTCAATTTAGTCCTTTTTGCAAACGCCGTTTAGATCGTTAACGGCCAAATGTTCATCTGTGCAATCAGTGACACATCACCCTTAACATGTCATCATCATCTCCTACCTCCAGAAACCCTAATTTCCCCCTACACAGAAACCCTAGCCACCACCTAACCCTGCCGCCACATTCACGGCCAGCCACCATCTTCGTACCTCCATCATCGGAATTTTGAAACCCTAACCAGATGGTCGCGCCACCACCACCGTTGTTCATCTTCTCCGTCCAGCAACCACCCAGAAACACCACCATGACCATCTTCCCCTTCCTCCACTGTGAATCGTCATCAACATCTTGTCGCAACAACCATGACCGCCGCAACGAGACAGCGAGCCATGCGCAAGCTCGTCTTCTCCGTCAAGTCTTCAACCTGCAAAGGAAAATACAGAGAAGGAAAAAGCCAATTGGAGCAGAATCGTCGCCGCAAAAGTGCCATTCTCCATCAATCTTCATCTTCTCCAGCCATCGTGAAGTTGCTCTTCGAACCTGTAAGTAGAAAGAAACCAAATCGCAAACAAGCAACCACGAGCAAGATTCGCATCGCGACACTCCTGCATTTCAAAACCCATTAAGTTTTCATCTCGCGGCGCAAGCCTTTCCCCCTTCATCCAGAAACCCTAATTTTTTGAGTGGGGAGGGCTGCCACGTGGCAGTCTCTCATTGGTTGCGTCATGTTTCAGTCAAGGCAGATCAGCAATTAAATGACGTGTCATTCACTGATTGCACAACTGGACATTTAGTCATTAACTATTTAAACAGTGTTTGCAAAAAGGACTAAATTGAACACAAATTACTATATTTAGGACGATATTAAACCAAAAAAAAATTAGGACCGAACCATTTCGAACAAAGCTAACAAAAATTGGAATCAACAATGATATTAAATCATAAAATTAAATGAATAGTATATAAATGACATTCATATTTTTTATTTTTTTATTCTATTTTTTTATTCTATTTTTTATTTTTAATACATTTTGATGATAAATTATTAATGAACTTTTGAATGCCAGTTTTACATGTTAAAGTTCATAGTTTATCTAATATAATCTTATTTAGAAATTAAAAGTAAATTCTTTTTAACGCTTAACTCCCTGTACATCTCTTACTTAAAAGTTTTGAGGATAAAATATATCAAATTTTGACTTTTTACGTATTTCACAAATAGTCTAATATTATATATCGATGTTCCAAACTATTAACATGTTAAAATTTATCCCAAATATTTTAATATGTGGATTGGATTTAATCAAATATACTTTTCAGAGTCAAATTTTATACATTTTCTTATAATTTAAAGTTATGATCCATGGATTCCTCTCATAATTTAGAAACATAACAAATCAATATATTAAAAATTATCAGGTTAATGTATTAAAATGACTTTAATCTAATCTAATTATAAAGTTCACTTCTTAAATTTTTCCTTTGTTTTCGAAGTAAAAAATTATGAATTTATTACACAGATATAATCAATAAGAACACATTAACTCACGGACATCAAAGGATTCGATAACACTAAATTACTTTCATAATTAATTAAGAACAAAAATACATTGAACTCCAAAAATAGTAATTTATACACGTAGAAAAATCATTAGATAAGTAGAAGTATCATTTGATAAGTTTTAGCTTACTTTTTTTAATTTTTGTTCGAGCACAAAGTTTTAATGTATATTTAATGTTTATAATAAGAGAGATAAATTAATTTCAATATGATATTAAAAGAAAATTTAGTTAATTTAATATAAAATTAGAATTTGTTACTAGTCTAAAATTTTGATGCAATTTTATTTTCGAACTTTACAAATTAATATGTTTCATATTAACATTTTAATTATTTATACCATTTGACATGTTCTATTTCAAATATTAACCTAAAACACATTTTAAGATACAAAAAGTATCAGGTTAATTATATTTTTAGTCGCTAAATCATAATACAATTTTAAAACACCTAAATCAGACTTTC
This sequence comes from Vigna umbellata, assembly GCF_029865625.1. Classification (NCBI taxonomy): domain Eukaryota; kingdom Viridiplantae; phylum Streptophyta; class Magnoliopsida; order Fabales; family Fabaceae; genus Vigna; species Vigna umbellata. Next base: position 3,689,922 of record NC_142166.1, read on the forward strand.
CTATTACTCTCGCCACATATCTTACAATTATATGCTTGATAATGGATAACCAGTATTCGTATATACAATACTTGAAACAACCATTTGGAATTTCGCTTAGAAATTATTGTCTAACCATACTTTAAATATATACATAACCTTAGGTATAAACCATCATTTAATTCAATAAATACTTTTAAACAAACTTCAAAGTTACAAGAAACAAAAGAAATAAAGCCTCAACTCATGGTTTGAACAAGTCGCTTAACGCTTGTCCTAGCTCAACGAAATAAATTCTTTAGCGTAGTGAGAAATCACTCACTCTACGAATACAAAAAATAAAGAGTTCTCGTCGTCCAGTGAGAACTTTCGTTCATCCACTATTACAACAAGCTTCTCCCCCAAACTGACTCACTCAACCACATGGCTCGCTCTATAAATGCAAAAACAGGGGTTTGCTAGCCCAGCGAGCCTATGCTCACTCAACGAGTCTGCAAAATTCTATAGAATGACAATTTTGCGGAATTTGAACCTACCAACTTTAACTTCCTTACCTCAAATATACCTCCCAATATACATAGATCAAATCTCGCTATTCTAAACCTTAAGTGCAATCCACCAACCTGACTATGACCAAACTTAACTCCCACTTTGATCACTTTGCCAAAAAGTCATACTTACCAACACCAATTCACCACTTAAAAGTTCAGCAATCACTTTTACCCATTTATAATTACATTTTGACAAGCCAAGTATCCAAGTAAATCCTAAATGGCCTAAAAATTGACCTTAAACTTCATGTTTCCCGTTCAACCATTATCTCAAAATCTCATATATCAAAATCTTATATTTTACATAAAACAAGCCTACAATTAAAACTCAGTTATTACTTCTTTATTCAATATCAATTTTTTTGTTATCTAAAGACCTATACAAGTTTCAATTGACCATAATACAGTTCCCGAATCTTAGTTTTCACTATACAGTCATTTCCTTTAAAAATTTACATACCAAAACTTTAGTTTAGACCAAAAATAGCCAACAACATTATCTATTTACTATAATCAACTATATAAAATATTTGTACCCCTTAGGACTCTAAAACATTAGCATTCAAAATTCAAGGCAACACTAATTCACATTAATAATTTAGCAATACTTCAATTTCACACATCAAACCATGACTATTACCAAATAATCATTTATTAAATCAAATATCATTCTGAACACATGATCAAACATAAATTCATAGTTCCTAACATAAAATAAAACAAATATTAGCTTCCTTTACTTGGTTAGAAAACTCAAACAACTCTATAAAGCAAACTACCATTACCTAAGCTCAAATAACTCTATATTTACTTATAGACCATAAAATCATGATTATGGTAGGTCCTTAGAATCACTGATCCACAAAGAACTAGAAAGAAAAGCTTAAAGATACATGCGTCAACCTTATAACATGTGAATTAACCATAAATTTAAAAGTAAAATGAGTAAAAACTAATTTAGTTTATAAAGAAAATTGATTAGATAATGCTGTAGACCTTAATCAATCCTGTGACTTAGACACTTCTTAATTGTAAATTAGTTTTTCATACTGAAGTTAATCATAATTTTTTTATGATCTATCTAGTGAGAGAGAGAAAAATTAGATACAAATTTAAAATAAGTATAAAAGAAGTTATATAATAATAAGAATGGAGAAAAAAATGTAAAAAATTTAAAGTTTATAATTCTTTTTTCTACTTTTACACCAATTTAAATATTTGATAATTATTTTTCATCTCTTTCCTTTTACTAAACAACCCATAAATATTTATTTATGGTAATGAAAAAAGAATGTTTATTCTAAAATGATCGTGACTCACTGTCACAAACACTTATCAAAGTATAATCAAAACTGAAAAAAAATACGAAAAACTTATTCCTTTTCAATCAGAAAATCTTATTTGCAAAAAATGAATAAATAAATAAATAAATAAATAAATAATTAGTTTCACCAAAGCAAAATCTAATATCAGAACCGCACGTGCACTTCCTATGTGACACCTTTCACAGTTTAACTGCCACTTTTATTATTCTATTTTTCCAATTTCAGAAATTCAATCACATAATTTTCCTGTACCAATTCCAGACTTTTCATAATAATAATAATTCATTGATCCTATTCTATTTTTTAATTTAAATTTCTATTTTGTTTTTTTTGTTTTCCCCTTCGGGGATAAATGTCTCGGTTTTCTCAACTGGTATCTTCTAATGTTTCAATAGGGTTTCGAATTTTTTCTGTGTTTCCCTCCGAGATTCTCTCTGCTTTGGTTTTCTCAGTTTTTTTTCCTAATTCGCGGCTCTCCCAGGTTGAATTTGGTAGGTTTTTCCAATTTAGGGTTAGGGTTTTGTGCGTGGTAGTCAATGGTTTGTTGCGTGCAAATTTAATTGGGAGTGTTTTTATTTTGGTACCCGCTTCAGTTTCGTTGGTTCTGTTGCAGAGAGAAATGGGCACTTTCCCCTTTTGATCTTCTCGTCGAATCAAGCATCAAAATCTGAGCTTCTTTTGTTCTCCCGCTGGTTTTTTGATTTGGGGTGGATTTTTTTGTTATTTCTATATTGGGCATCCTAGTACATTGAATTGGTTCGGCATTCACTCGAATTTGCAACGTGAGAGCTGGAGAAGCTGCGATGAAGTGGGTATTCTCCAAGTAGCATTCAATTCGAGGTCGAATATTCAGTCCGTGCATGGATTCTGGAAGGGATGCGGGTGGTGTGGCAGGAACAGTTCTAATTCCCATGCGTTTTGTTTGGCCATATGGAGGAAGGAGTGTGTTTCTCTGCGGTTCTTTCACACGGTGCAAATTTTGTTGATTGTTGCATGAGCATTTTAGTTTTTTGCTTATAATGTTTTGGTTTAGTTTTCTTGTCTCTCCTTTCATTTTAATTTTTATCTGAAAGGTGGTCTGAGCTTCTACCGATGTCGCCAGTGGAAGGATGTCCAACCGTGTTTCAAGTTATTTATAATTTGCCACCCGGTTACCATCAGGTCAGTTTATGGTTGTGTTACCAGCTTAATGGTGCGTGTGTTGCGTTTGATGTTTTGTGGATTTTATAATTTGTATATTTCGTATTGTCAATATTGTTGTCAGAGTTTGAGGTGTGATGTGTGGCTCAAATATGGGATTTCAAGTAGATGATTATGATAAGCACTGATGGATTTAAAAGATGTTATTTTTAGGAAAATGTTTGACCATCATAGTTGATGGCTGTTGGATACTTAGTATGAAATTACTTGAATGCAGTACAAGTTTTTTGTTGATGGAGAATGGCGACATGATGAACATCAACCTTACGTACCAGGAGAATATGGGATGATCAACACTGTCTTCTTGGCTACTGATCCCAACTACATACCTGTTTTGAATTCAGATGTTGCACCTGGAAATAGCATGGATGTGGATAATGAGGCTTTTCGCCGAGTGGTGAGCGTTAGTCATACCCTGACATTTATGTTTGTCTTTATTTACTGGAATGCTTTATGTATTGTGGTTATGTTGTACTTGGAAATGAAATTTCAAAACACAGGATCAATCAATACTCAATTCTATGAACTGACTAGATTCTATATAATGTTTTGTAACTCATTTTGATGTTAAGGTCTTTAATCCAGCAATATTAATCTATGTAGGCCTATTGAGTCTTCTCTCCGGAATGAAATTAGATAGAATCGTCCTTTATTCCTTATTTGTTATAACTCATAAACCTGGTAACATACAATATCTTGTTGCCCATGTTCTTCTGTTGCCTCTTATAATACGATTTCTGCTCATCTTTGAAATTTATATGTGAAAGAGGAGGAAATAGAGACAACATTAATTATACATAAATAGAAGAATTTATGTTTTCTCTTAATCAAAGACTATATGCCTATAAACTGCTATAGTTACAGTAAATAAATAAATACAGAATATTGTATTCTGACTTTCACCAGTATCTTATTTTTTTGCACTGGACAGTTAATTGTTCAGAATTCAGACTATAAGTATATTATGCTGTCCACTTAAAAAACAGGTCCGGTTGACTGATGGTAGTGAGGTGCTGCCAAGAATATCCGAAGCTGATGTACAAATCTCCCGTCAGCGTATTTCTGCATTTCTTTCTTCCCACACTGCTTATGAATTACTTCCCGAGTCAGGCAAGGTTTGGAAGTTTTTACCTTGACCCTTTATTTTGGACATTTTGAATTGGCAACATGCATCAAATTTGCAAACCTGAAACTTGAATTATGAAGTTACCAATTTAGTGACTTGTGGCCACAGGTTGTTGCTTTGGACGTTGATCTACCAGTGAAACAGGCATTTCATATACTGCATGAGCAGGTAACTATTTATCTTTTTCAGATGAATTGAAAGTAGGGCCCTTTTAGCCTATATTGAGTAATTTTTCTAATTGTGTCATTTACATACCTTTACACTGATAAATAGGCGAGAATGAACTCATGCATTTTGAATTATTCTATGGAATTTGACCAGTTATTTTAGAATCTATGCTTTGGCATTAATTTTAAGTCTTTTCCTTATTCCTTCATATGCATTAGTTTTCTTAGGTTTAGTGTGAATTGCTGATAGAAATTTGCATATGCAATTTTTCTGATCTGGATTACTTACAGGGAATTTTCATGGCTCCTCTTTGGGACTTCTGCAAGGGGCAGTTTGTTGGTGTTCTTAGTGCTTTGGATTTTATTTTAATTTTAAGAGAGGTACTTCTTATATATTTTATTTTAATTTAATTAGACTATCACATGTTTAGGATCATTATTTATTTGTATTGGCAAGTTTATTTATTTATTTATTTATTTTTTATTTTTTATAGTTTTGCAATCTTTTATGTGATGTTTTGTGATGCTGTGAAGAAAGGCTATTACATATCTACTTGTTATGACAAGTTACAAAACCTGGTTTCAAAAGGAAAAGGCAAACAAGAAAAATTATTGAAAAACATGTAGTTTTATTCTTGAAGGCTTTGGTAGTTTCTTCCTTTCCAATCAAAAAGTCTACTTGTATGACTGAACATGTGGCTTGTGCAATAAACTTCTTGCCAGTGATATATGTTCAGTTTTGACACTTGGTCATCAGTTAGTGGCAGGGCCAAATTACTAAAATGTAGGAGTGGTAGTAATGTTGAGCCATTGGATGTGTATATATGAATTGATTTGTTCTGCATATTTGCATAACCAGCTCCGACCTGTTGCTATAACTACTTATTTTTAAAATTATTTCATGTTGGTTATGAATAAGATGAATTGGTGTGTAAAATTCTACTCCAAAAATTGAAATATTCTATTGTGCCATTTCTAACATTTTACATGCACAACGATAATAATCAGTGAATAAGTTTTTAACTCTTAAAGATGTTGATATTGACATTTGTTTGGGCAGTATAATATAATCTGGGTATCAGAAATAATTAATGAGAATCAATTTCAAAATTTTGAAGCATGGTTAATTGCTCATTTGAATTGCGCAGTTTTGAGATTACTTTGCCTTTGTTGCTTCAATATACTTTGTTTATCCTTTGAGTTATACAAAGGAAACAAGATACATCCTTTGATACTTGTTTATTCATGGCCCTTTTCATAAAAAGGAATCTGTATGCAGATCTTCATCTGAAAAGAAAATATCTATCTCAAGCCTATCTCAAATGAACCAAATCACAAGATTTGTGCTGTTAGCAGTACTGAGCTTCTGCATTAATCCTCTAGCATTTTTTTTACGTTTTCTTGTCAGAGGAATCCATGTCTAATAAACCTGATACAAGTAGCTTATTTATATCTTTTATGTTAAACGTGGAAGGAGAAGGTCTGATCCATGGTATTAAATTTTTTCCAAACTCACACTTAATGCTTCAATGTAATAATTTTTCGTTTTCCAGCATTATTAGTAAGAAGAAACAATTGTTTGATAACTTATTACTCTTCATATTGATAATCAGTGGAATATATAGCTTTGGTTCTTTTGCAGCTATTGTGCATCACTTATTATTCTTAAATTTTCGCACAGATACCCTTAAGTTTGTCTGTGTGTGCACGTTTGCATAGCTTGTTGAAACTTTTAATTTCCTATTTTCAGCTGGGGAATCATGGGTCGAATCTGACAGAGGAGGAGCTTGAAACACATTCCATATCAGCTTGGAAAGAAGGAAAGTCTTATCTGAATAGGCAGAACAATGGACATGGAGCTGTGTTTTCCAGACGTTTTATCCATGTAAGTTTTTTTATGGTCGTACTATGCATAACTCATTTTTTATTGCTTATTATGTTTTGTAAAATCTGTAACAGTTAATAATGAGGATTAGTAGCGATAACTGGTTTTTGTGAACACATGTTTTTATACTTTTCATCCTTTGTATAGTCTTACCATGTTACTCTTATCTTCATTAACCAATCTTTTTGTTTCTATAATTTGTAAGAAACTACTCATGATGATTGTTTTTATTTTTATAATTATTATAATAAAAATAATTATTTTTTAATTGTATTCATTGTTTTTTATTATCATAAAAAATGTGGATACATAGGTGCGATAGCGGCTATGTTTCCACCTGTATATACAAAGATCATGGTGTATAATGAACAGCTTGAGTTACTTACTGCTGTGTTTTTTTGTCGCTAATTTATCTGAGTAAATGGCTGATGAAGTTAAATGTAGATTAGTGTTTGTGATAAGCCTAAGTAAATTAAAACAAACCGATAACATAGTTGATAAATGATGGTTATGGCACCATCATAATGGAATAGTGGGGCACATTTTATGCTCACAACCATTTGCCTCCTGCTTTATGCTGCTTTTTATTATTTTTTCTTTGTGGTTCCCATTGCCCTGGCAACACTGTGGTATATAGGGATCATGGCAGAAATGGACTGTTTTTTTCAAAACACTTTTTAAAGAGTTTTAAATAGGACTTTTAGAATCTGTCTTCACTCATCGCACTCTCCTGGGCCTATCTATTGCGACTCATTACCTTCTACCACCTTCTGATGACTGTGAACCAGTGACTCAAACCCTGGTGATCAAAACTTCTGTAAACCCTGTCTGAGTTAAATATCTTATTTCCTTTTTCTAGTTTTCATCAACATCTTTTCTTTTGTCCTTTTTCTGTTTTTATAGTATTTCTTACAGTCCAAACTTCACTGTCTAAACTTATTAGGGCTTAAAATATTGAAGTGTTATTACTATGACTATTTATTGTCCATCTCGTTTTCATTTGCTGTTATTTCAGGTTAAGAAGAAATAGGCCTGTGTCTACTTAGATTTGATCTTTCCTTGTAAAAAAAAGACGAATAAATATTGTTGCTCCTTCATTATTCATGTATATCTTTTGTTCATTTTAGTTTTGATTTATTAGGTTAAATTCAGTATGTTTTGAGTAGGTAGTGTGTTTGACAGTCAATGCATGGAATGGAACATAAGACAAGGATGTTGAGTTTAAATTTTCTAGGGATGGAGTTGCCTTTGTAACCTTCCTAAAAACCTATCTTGTACTAGGCTTGTATGTGTTTCCAATCATGAAACGATTGGTGGTTTTAGTGATTATCATTGTATGCTTTAATTAAAGGTACTTGTGTATTGCATTGCACCATTTATAGTTACTGTAGTTCTATTGGTTCAATATGTTTGACATTCTTATGTATTATTCTATTATGGTGCAGTCAGGGCCATATGACAATCTGAAAGATATTGCCGTGAAAATCCTCCAAAAGGAGGTTTCAACTGTTCCTGTTATCCATTGTTCTTCTGAACATGCTTCATTTCCACAGTTACTACACCTTGCTTCACTTTCAGGAATCCTTAAATGTAAGCTTTGTTGAAAGATTTCTTTAACAATGTAGTTAGGTATGATCCTTACCAAATTGATTTTCAGGCATTTGTAGGTATTTTAGGCACTGCTCTAGTTCCTTGCCTGCACTTCAATTTCCAATCTGTGCAATCCCTGTGGGCACGTGGGTACCCAAAATTGGGGAATCAAATCGGCGGCCTCTAGCAATGTTGAGACCAACCGCTTCTCTTGCTTCAGCCCTAAATTTATTAGTTCAAGGTGTGAACTTTGTCTGACCTTGAACATAGTGTATCAAAAAGAAAAGCAACAGAGAAAGAATGAAGATATTGGTATCCTATTATACTTTTGAGGTATTAGGCTGATGATAGAGAACATTGTCTCCCACTATGAGACAAATTTGATGTATGACTAATCATCAACAGAAAACATGAATTTTATGGGGTGATATCATTTTTTATGCAAGCATTAAAATGTAAACGAAACATTTTCTTTGAGCAAAAGCTAAATTTTAGTTACATTAATTCTCGCCCTTTGCTTTTGCAGCCCAAGTAAGCTCAATACCTATAGTTGATGATAATGACTCGTTACTGGATATATATTGTCGGAGGTCTGTTGTGCTCTATATCCTTATTATTGTTACACGTCATGATGCCTAGTTTAATATACTATCTCTTAGTCGTATGGTTCAAGCATTATTTCTCCTAGCTTTTGTTCTTTGCATGGGTTGTATAATCTAACTTTTCCACCCCATCATTCTTTATTGGCAGTGACATAACAGCTTTGGCGAAGAACAGAGCGTATACACATATTAATCTTGATGAAATGACTGTTCATCAGGCAAGTTCTTTTTCATCATTTTGCATACCTATAAACTGCCAACAATCAATGTTTTTAACACATATATGTTCTGATTTCATCTTTTCCTCATTGACTTGGGATGTTTATTGAGCCTACTAGCCTAGGGGACGCGGATGATCTTAAGAATTTGTAGATTTATTTAGCACCCTTTCTGTAATTATTTTTCTTTTAAAAAGCAATGTTTAGTTGACATTATATAGCACAAGGTTAGCTAGAAGGTCTTGATTTAGGGGTTTGGTCTTGTTGAAATATATAATTTCCTTTATTCTTAAAGTAATGTAGCCTCATATCATGAATAACATTTGAACATGTGTTTTTTTTTTCTTGACTATTTGCTGCTGAGTAGATCCTGTGGATGATACTCACTAAACTTGATGAATAAATAGATTCTTAAGTAATATCTAGTATGATATGGAATTTGATTATTTTTTTCCCTTCAAACATTAAGGTCAAAAAGGCTTTGATTTAGGTGTCTGGTCTTGGTGAAATATACAATTTCCTTTATTTTTAAAATAATGTAGCCTCATTTCTTGAATAACAGTTGATTATATGTTTATTTTTCTTGACTATTTGCTATTGAGTAGATACAGTGGATGACACTCAATAGACATTGATGACTAAATAGATTCTTACGTAACATTAAGGAAGTTGGGTAATTTGATATTTGTTTTTCGAACATTAATGTCGATGCCAAGTTGAGGCTCTTTACTTTTTGATGTCAACAGTCAAGGTGCAATATATATGGGAAAAGATTCACTTATGCTGGGGGCAATTCTTGCAAACTACTTTACTTAAGAACTTGTTATATAATATAAATTCCATAAATCCAACCATTGAATTTAGATAAATTGAAATTTTTGTATGTATATAATCTTATAATCAACATTGACGTATATTTTAAAAGTATAATATGTTAAAATAAAGTTGATTGATGAAGTATCAAATAACTTTTATATTAAATATATTCTAAATTATATGAAATTTTGTAGAATTTATCTATAATTAATGAGAGTTCTCTATCCAGCAACTGGATTAAATAAATTCAATGTCTATGAATAGTTAGACAGCCACACACTTGGAATAAGTAAATTTCTCCCCCCAACATCCCTGCATTATCTATTTTTGTGAAATGATCTAATTTCCACAGAAGCCAGTCTATTTGTTAATAGTTCTCATTTTATTTAATCTGTATTAATATAAATGTGTCCTGAAGGCTATTCCTATTATCGAGACATTTTTAATTGCCACATTTTTAAGATTAGGATTGGAATTTTGTTATTGCTCTGATTGTTATATTTTATTTTAATTGAAAATATAAATGTAAGCATCGCTGTCTGCCCATTTTTCTGAGCTAATGTTGCATACTTTATCTATTGATATGAAGGCATTATAGTGGTTTTCTTCTTGTAACCTTATCATCTTTTCTTTTGCATGTTTTTTGGTCCAGGCTTTGCAGTTGGGCCAGGACGCATATAGTCCCTATGAGCTTAGAAGTCAAAGGTGTCAGATGTGTTTGCGTTCTGATTCTCTGCATAAAGTGATGGAACGCTTGGCAAATCCAGGTGTTCTTGTTTTCCCTTTCTGACGTGGCATAGCTCTTAATATAATTTTCTATGCAATTATGTGATTGATTGACTATTAATTCAAAGGTTACCTTTTTCATTTTCTTTTGGTAATTTTGGGTTAGCTTTCGGTTCTTATCAATCTTCATTTGTATATTCTAAGCTTCGTAAAATGTAATATTTTATTTTGTAGACATGTAACCCCAGATTTCATTGAATATGGAGAACAGAAAATTATTTTACTTGACATTTGTATATTTACTATAGTTATGTTGTTTCTGAGTACCTTGGGTTAGCTCTCTTTCCTCCTGCAACATCTGATGGTTTTCCTCAGCCATACTGAAAATAAGTGTTTTTTGTATCCCCTAATCATAGCATTTAACATATTCTACCAAGCTTAGAAGTATGTAATATATTATACTTAGCATTTAACATATTCTGATGGCACCCGCAATGAATGTTCACTAAAAAACTAAATTGAGACATTGGCCTGACTAAAACTGAAAGGAAATTGACTAGAGAACTCTTATTAAAATAATTAGTTGCTCCATATTAGAAAGTGGAAGTAAGGCGAGGCCTAGTCATAAAGCTGTAATAAGACTTTGATATTTTTTGATGGCATAAGCTTTCTTGAGGTTTTGGTATCAGGGTTGGGTACCAAGTGGATGAAATGTAAACGTAAAAGATGAAGTGTTGTATCCATTTTCTTTTTTTGCCTAAATTTCATAGCATATGTTATTTCTTGAGATTTTGGTGATAGAATTGCATACCAGATGGCAATATAAATGATAAAAAGTTGTGTCCAAGTTACAACTGTGTGCAATATCCATTTTGTTTAAGCTTCAATTTTGAGGTTGTCTTTCTGAACGTTCTAATACTGTTGAATGGCGGAGTCAGGTGTGAGGCGGCTTGTGATCGTGGAAGCCGGCAGCAAGCGTGTAGAAGGCATTGTTTCATTGAGCGACATATTTAAGTTCTTCCTTGGTGGTTAGTTTGGATTGGTGAAGAAGTGAAAGGGTCTGTGTAGTGCTTATGACATACAATTAGCCGCCGTGACTTGTCCAGCCATTGAAAGTGCTTTCTACACGGTGATTTTTATCTCATTTCATTGTAATACAATTGGATTGGCCTCTTGCTTTATTGCCTCTTTTTAAGATTTTAGGCTGAGAGAGAGGCCTGTAAATTCAGAGTATTTGATTGCCCCAAAATTTATTCATCTCTCCCCATTCGTATTATCTTCAAATGTATTGTGCTCCTGACAATAGATACCAGCAAGGTGGGGGAGCACAACATCTGTAATCATTCCATGCTGTGAAGATATCAAGTTTGAAGAAAAAAAAATGAGGATGAAGATTGAGATACTGTTGTTTTATATTTGTTGATTAATAATCCTTACTTAGGGTTTGATTGTTTACCTTACTTAAGAATAACTTTAGCCTAAGTAGCTTATCAATAAGGGACCTTTGCATATCAAGTTGTATCATTAGAGTAGCTGATCTGAACAAAAAACCTATAAGCAACAATTGTTTGTACTAGTTTATCTAATAGTAGGACATGTTTAAGCAACTCTCTTCGCTTGCATGGGGTGCTGGTAAAGTTATACATTCCAAGTCAAAATTTCACTTTCAAATGGAGTAAGGATTAGTTTACAAGTGTGTTAGAAACATCTAATGAATTTGAACAACATATAAATAAGCACTATAAAAGTTCACTTGAGGTCAAAGGAGTTTTTTGAGGGTTGTTAGGAAGAAACTACAATGCATTACATTTAGGTAGATTATTTGTCTTATTAATATTTAATTGTAATATATCAAATTTATTATCATTATTTGTTTTAATTTGTAGTGTTTACATCAATCATGAAGTTATGAGTGAGTACTATATAATGACACATGCACACAATTGTATTCGTAAGTATTAGTGACCTATGGAGAAAAATAATATACAATTAACTCATGCTTTAAATATTTAAATGTGAATGTCATCCTTTATTGATAAAAAGAATATTCATTTTCATTCAAAGATGAAATATTATAAGGATTTAAGAGCACTAAACATTAGTTATTTTAAGTATAAATTCTAGATGATTATGCTATGATTTGGACAATTAATAAATTACTATGGACTTAAATACATTTTTGCGAAGTTTATAATTGATTTTGTACTATTTTATTAGGCTTTTATTTGAAAATATCTACTCAAAAGTGTGTTTGTTATACAGAAAATATTATTGTTCCAGTAAGGAAGTGATTATATCAAACATTTTTTCTTCTTCTTAAAATATTTTTGTATCATTTTAGTATAAATTTATCGTAAAAGGTGTTATTTTCTATTTTTTATAACAGTTCTAATTTTAACCTTAGATAAAATAGAACAAAGTTTATATATTTTTAATGTCTTTTTATGATGAACATCTAAATTTGATATAGATAATATGATAATTGTTTGATCCACGTAAAAAAAATTAAACTTTGTGTTTGCATTTATGTCAATTGATATAAAAGGTCCTTTTTAATTTTACTAAAAACCTGGGCTAGAGTAGTACCATTAAATAGATTATCTATTGGAAGTGCAGTAAGAAGTTTTAAATACTATTACTGTCTTTGTTTTTTGTTCTCTAACTAATTTTCATTTGACCAAACTATATAAATTCTTGTTGAAAACATTATAGTATACTAGTGAAAAAAACAAAACACATGGACGCATGTGTATCTATTTCTTTTATGAAAACAATAAATAAAAAATATAATTATAAATTAAATATTATAATATTTCAAAATACAAATTATTTTGAAAGAATATAAAATGTTTTTTTGTTAACTTTTATAGTATTATATCTAAAGAAGATTTAAGAATAATTACTATTTGCTATAGGTAGCTTTTAAAATAATAACATTAATAGAATTTACTTTATTAATAAAACAAAATTAACAACAATGCATACTAAAAATGATTAAAAATTAATTATAAAGTAAAATTCTTTATATTAATAGCTATAAATGATAGACTGTTTATTACACTCTTTAAATTTTAAATAAATATTAAATGAGTCGCGTACAATAAATTAAATTGATTTCAAACTAGAAGGGATAAAGAGTAACTAGGATTTGAAGAGAGACAGACTCACAGCAGATTTTTCCCCAAATCGAAATGGTCAAAGAAATTGAAACTCTGACAGAAGATGAAAGACGTGCACTTCGCGGAAGCAAATTTGCTCCTCTTCCTAGAACTTCCAGTTCCAAACCTAGGTTGGCCTCTTTCTTTCTTTAGGGTTTTTGCCCCCTTTTCAATTTTACACTTCATTGTGAACCTCATGATCAAATTTTTTATTTTGAATTCACAGTTTCACTTCTTGCTCCTTTAGTTTTAGTGGGTCTGGCTTGAATTTTTGATTGGTGGTTTCTTTGACAGATTGGCTCATCCCGGTGGACCCTTGGCAACGAATAAAGCAGCGGCATTGGCGAAGTTTCTTGAGAGAAAGCTGAAGGACCCAAATGGGTTGGCATCTATTAATCCTGATCTCCTTGAACTGGCTGTAAATAATGCCAAACAAACTGTCCATGCAAGTAACTCTTCTAACTCTATCTCTCTTTTCTTGTAAGGCCTTTGTCTTGAATTTTAATTTTTTGGTGTTTTTATACATTTATTTAATCATAGATTGTGATATATGATAAGTTTACAGTGTTTTGCAATTATATCTTTAAAGTCCTATATGATGATTTTTTTTATTAGTTGACAATGTTGAATTTTTTTACCTCAGAATTTTTTGAAGTTGTGCTTATATTTTGTGTATTAGATCAGTTGCTTATGTTTCGTTGATTTAATCATAACTTGGTTTCTATACTCTTTGATATTTTGCTGTTTTGACCTTATAGACCTTATAGGTACAGATTGTAAGTTTAAGACTATTCACACGAATGTATTTTGATGTGTTTTGGACTCTACCCTCAGTTGTCTTCAACTCTGATAACTTTGACAGCTTCTGGCGCTATTAAATTGTCTACCGATGTAAAATTGTCAGAAAATTTTCTATGGTGGAGGAAGAATTTGACCGTATTACACAGCAAAAAAGAGTTTTGCAGGGGTCTTAACAGCAATACCAACACTACAAACACTACAAGCCACTTTAGCAACTATGTACATGACAAAGAAGTAGGACCAAACAAATTAAATTTACTTGTTCGGGGACTAAGTTTGGAATTTTTACATGTAGGACCAAAACAACAAAGTGTGGATTATTGACTGAATTAATAATAAAGACTGCTATTTATTTGGTTATTAAGTTGTTGTATGAGATATTCAGATTTCATTAGACTTGTTATTTATGTTGAGTGTCGTTTTGCTTCTGATAATTTGACGCATATATGTTCAGTAAAAACAATATCATTTCTGTAATGTTAGGCATAATCTTTTCTGTTGGATTTTGGTTTCTAGTTTCCTTATCCCATGTCTTTAATTTAATTTAAGTTATATTGATTAAGTGTAATATTTTATGGTTCCCTGCAAACATTAGGTGGTACTTCGAATTTTCAAAGAACTATTCGGCATGTGGACTCCTTTGGTGACTTCGATTCTAAGGTTCTTCTTCATTGTTGTTGATGGTGTCTGAACATTTGTTGAGATATCTGCCTTTTTCACTTTTTCACTTTCTCAGTTTGTTATCGATGTTGATAGGATTCTAGCGAAGATGAACTGAACGAGCTATCTGAGGTAAAGGAATGCAAGAGAAAGAAGAAAAAGAAAGAGAAAAAGAAGAAAGAAAAAAAGAAAAACAAAAAGCGAAAGGTCTCTGCTTGCTAATGTCACTGGTTATTTACCTTGAGACTTTTTCCATTCACGTAATTAGGTTTGTTTTGCTGCAGAATGCTGAGGTCCTTGGATGTGCAGTGATGAAGAAGCCTAAACAGAAGTTTAAATTCTGATATTACTTGTACTAGCAAATTTTTGAAATAGAGGATTGGTGCCAAAAATTTTTAGTCATGGTTTTCTTTCCTCGCCCAAATTTGTTAGTTACAAGTAAATACCCAGCAGTTGATGGAATGCTGTGACAGAGCTTTTTTATTGTATCGATATTCCCCCCAAGCTACAACATAGACCACAAACTTTTTTTATTTGATTCTTTCAAGGTATACTGCTGGAAGGAATTTGGGTGAAAACAACTCTAATTTCCAAAGGTTAAGGATGGTGAAAATGCACATAGGGTGGTGCTATTTTGATCTTCGATGTCTACACTTCCTTTTGACCATCCTCTCTTTCAGTATTGTATTGTATTTTTCTGTTATTTTTTATCCCTTGTTCGTTTTCTTGATACTCATCTCTGTTTTCTATTTTGCAAAAAGAATAAACTCTAGATTTGATTTTATTTGATCCTACTTTATATTTTGCTCTTTCCACACGTATATGCATTAGTTCTGTTGTATATGCCATAGATACAAGTAGGGTTGTTTCTTATGAGATGTGCAAGAAGCATTTTTCTTGCTAAAAGTATGCAGACAGAATCAGGTTCAGTTATGTAAATGGTTGAAGTAATTAAGAGCAAATGATTGCTCTTAATATGATAGTCCTTTAAGTATATTTAGAAGGTTTCTATGGCAGATATGAATATGATTGCTACTTGATTGTAGTTTAGCTCACTTTTTGTTGTCATGGTAATATCAATCAATTATATAGTCAAAAAATTATATAACATTTTGACATGCGGGCAGGTTCTTCCCTGCAGCTCCATAAATTCCCCCTGCACTCTAATATACAAAATAAAAATAAAAAATCTTTTTTTGTCTTTTTTTTTATTGTGTAATTTGAAATTAAAAAATGATTTTCAGATTGTCAATTTCAGAAACTTTTTGAATTATGTAATCTAAAAGTCAAAAATGATTTTTGGACCGAATAATCTAGAAGTTATGTGTAATTTGGAAGTTATTTTTATTTTTTCAAAAAGGGCTTTTAAATTGTATAATCTGAAAAAATAAAAATTATTTTCAGACTGAAATGCAAAAGATATAAAATATAAGTATGTATAGTTTTGAGTCATATTGATCAATCTCAGTGGCATGATGGTAAGTTGATCTCTGAACAATTTTCAAGTCCTAGTTTCAATAGTTTGGTTGTGCCCTTTTCCTTAAACCTTTCATTAAAGCCTGCATTTTAAGAAACTAATAAACAGTCACCTGTTCCCAAAAAAACGAATTTTCAAAAAAGAAAAAAGTCTGTTTGAATATCTCGAAAGTTGTTTAACTAAAAGATCGTAATCACTGTATGTGACATGGTAAGCATGTTGAACAGTACAAGTTTATTGAGCATCCCGCTTAATCAAAACTAAGATAATGCCTTGTGTACTGCAAAAGTGAATCACAAAGTCGAAAGCTTTTCATTTATTCTATATTGATCTCTTCGGCAAAAGAATCACAATTTCCTCCTTTTGTTGGTGTTTTTCTTGTCCTCAAAGTTACCATTGTGATTAACATTTAGCTCCTCAGCAGCATTTTTTCCCTGTTCTTCCAGTGCTTTTTTGACAAAAACGTTTAGTTTCCATACTGTGTAGTCGGTCTGCATAAAGTAGTCAAATTGGTTAACAGCACCAAAGCACGTGCTATACAAAACAACTTAGTATAGTCAAGACAAAATTAACAAAAAATGAATGAGAACAAACTTTGTTAGCCATAGAGTAACGTTGTAAACCTGATTATCAAGGTCAAGGTTCACTTCTAGATCATTAGGTTTGAAGGTTGGGTCATTCTCAGAAATTATCTGCAATGCCTTGTTGAGATTTTCAAAATTCAGTCTGCTGAAAGACTTAACAAGTTCCAGTTTCTCACGAATCGATATTTTCCTGCAGTATTGCCAACAAAGTAACAATGCAGAGTTAAATGACACATGTATCAAAGTCATGTATTTAAAGGATCAAATTATGAAAAAACAAATATTTATGGACCACATATTGCTGGACTAAATAATACACTGGTATCTGCATTAGTCCTTGTGAATGGTCACTTTCTAAAAATAATCAATTCATGCACGAATAAAAATTACAATTCATACTCAAATCTGAAAGATTATCAGAACTTAATCACTTATCCCAATGAAGTGTCAACTAGATTAGTTAATTTTTTTATCGGCAAATATTAGTTACTAGTTTTTTTATTGGAAGAATTGAACCCACAACCTTTTCCATTTTTCTTTCAAAACCCTTCAAATCTAATTCAAAAACATTTATTTCCTAAGCAATGAACAACGAAGAACACCAAAATGACACTCTTAATACAAGCAACGACAAAAGCCTTATCACACTAGCTGGGATCGACTATTTGCAGCACAAAACTCCATTTGGCTCTCAATACTAAATCTTCTGAGATATCTCTCGTCACATTTGACAATGCTGTTCTGTTTGGTTTGGTTGGGTGGGAAAAACAAAGTTCTTCCATGCTTCAAGAACAGCTGCAGTTTGACTTTGCATATTATTATCTATATGGATACACAGGAACCATATTTTTTTCAATGCTTCTCAGCTTAATCAAGAAAAGGTGGTGGGAATCGGTCAAAGTTAGAAGTTGGTTGTGGATAAAAGGAAAACTTGAAAAAGCATCAATGTCTTATTAAGAGTGGTGGTCAAATCCTGTGTTGTGTCAACCACCTTATTGTAAATCTGGGACTGAATCTTGATTTAAAAGGTCCATTGGACTCAAATCTTTCAATAAATTTGGCTTTATATAGAAAAAGACCAAATCAACAGATATATTATTTGTCTGGATATTCCTTTTAATGACGCTGAAATATAACGGAAAATTTGAACAGCATGAGTAGGTGGAGAAGTTAGTGATACCTTTTGTACTTAGAACTGAAGATGCTGGTAAATCTTTATAAATTCAAGTACCATTTTGAATTTAATATCTCAAGATTTTAGTGACATTTTAACTTCATTGTCAAAGACAGAACAACAAACACCCAGATGACTAATAACACTCATTTATTGCAATTTGACCTTCATCACCATGTAATAATAAATATTAATGGACAGCTATTTCACGAACCTGCACTTTTCAATGACCATTTCTTTGAGATTCTTTAAGTGCACCTCAACCTCGCATAGCTGAAACAACATGTAAGCAAACTCATTAACCGTCTGATTTACTATAAAGTAATGCAATAGATTTTACACACAACTTAGAAAGAAGATAGTGTATCAACCGAAAGGCTTATATCCTTTGCCATATTGGCATAAGTAGCTTCTTGAGCAAGCTGCTTTTCCAACTGCATATGTGCTTCTTCCTTTAATTGTTCACTTTCCTGAAATAATCACATTAAAAAGTACGGATATTTGGTATAATATTCATAGAATGACTAAAAATATAAGAAAGTTTCATTCATCCAAAGAAAGGAAAATATTTCGGGAAAACAGATTACCGCATGAGCAACTTCAGGCAACAGCTGCAGCCATTTCTTTTCAAATTTTTCAAGCAATGACTTTGCCATAATGTGGATATCATGTTTTTCGTTGTTGTATTTCATTGCATTCTTAAAAATCAACCTGACATCAGAATATATCTCACGCACGTTCTTATAACCAGAACCATCCTTGGCATCCATTTTCTTTTTTATCGTACTGAAATCCATAGGCTTCGCAATAATCTAGGAGAAGAAAATTAAACAAAATATTTTAATAACGCAGTAAACAAAGAACTCTGTTAAAAAAGTAGTGTTTTTCTAAAAGCTTACAAGTATACATGCTTTAAGTTAAAAATGATAATGATTTCCAAAGTGATTCTGTTGAAAGGTGTCAAAAGAGGACTAAATCTCTATTTGATCCTCTGAAATATCTCTCAATGTTTGGTTGTGTAGTTAATTTCTTTTCCTATATAATAGCTAGTAAATACTGTATTCTGTATGATTACTCTGTGATTGTTTTTGTTTAGCTTATTTTTCTGTAATTCATTATTGTCATATTTATTTCCATTACTAGATTCCATCTTTCACCTGACGTAATTCTTCTCTATAAAGAGGGGAACCCTACACAAATGAATTATCAATAACATTTATTTCCAAATCTATTCAGAAATGCTGATTATTCTTCTTTTAATTGTGAAGGTTCTATTCTTTCCAAAAGTCACAGAACTTCTTACTCTCTCAACCTTATCATGCATCTAAACCTTTTCATTTAATCCATAGTGATAAATGGGTCCAACAAAAATTACATCCCAATTTCGAAGGTGATTCATAACCTATATAACTAGTAACTATATTATTTTCCTGTATTATTGCTCTGTTATCGTTTTTGTTTAGCTTACTTTTAGGTAATTCTCTATCGTCATTTTCTCTCCTTTTTAGGATTTAATTTCCTCTCCTCTATAAAAAGGAGGAAACCAAAGATTAACCCTCAATAATATTTCATATTTTCAACTCAAAAATAATATATCTATAGCTTTCCTTGTTTAGATATTTACAGTTAAAATCAAGAAAAAGCCTTTAAAAAGAAAAGAAAAATTAAATACCTCATGATAGTCATGCAACCCAAGACCTTCAACATCTACAGGCTCCAAGAAGGGCCAAGCCCATTTATGCTCAGCTATCTGAGAAGAAAAAAAATGTATCACTATTGATTTTCTGCAGGAAACTCGGTGCAGTAAATATAGAAGATTCAACATAATAACAGGAGGTCATTCATTTATATAACCAAGAAGATAAACGATTACTGCACTGTTATTCTCAGTCAAAGTAAGATGGTAGTAGATATTCTTTTCAAGAAAATAAACACATCTAAATATGATAATTTATTTATTTTATTTAAATTTAGTTGGGTTTTAAATATTTCATAAATTTAAACATTTTCAATTCAGGGAGACAAATGCATGCTTTGCAACAAAGAAAATGAGTAAAAAGGGTTCATACTAAGGCAAGAGCAAGTTATGACAGGGTCACATGGAGCCTCATAGAGCCATAGGCAAGATGACAAGTATGTGATGTATGTATGCTAGAACATAGTAGCAAAGGGAATACATGGAATTTCAATACAGGTCCCATCTGGCTAACAAGCACAACCAATTAATGGCAAAACAACTAATGCTGTCTATTACTGAAAGCTGATCAAATGGTTCTGATTGATCAATGGTTCAAGTTCAATTCATGTAGGTCCAGTAGAAAGAATATTGACACCAATTTCCCACGTAGGTCCCTGATTGCATTATCTTAACCCACAATTGAAATATGAAATAACAAAAACAGTTGCAGGGTATTTCCACTTGCCTGATGCAATATTGTGGAAAACTGTTGTATAACCTCTTGCATTGCGTTTGAAGAATTAGGTTCCTTACTTGATGCACCTTGCTGTGACCTTCTACTGCCAATAACAAGCTTCTCCCGGCCTTTGTCTTTGACACTATTAACTTGAGCTTTAGTCGAAAGGTAGAACTTTTCAACCTCAGCAACTTGTTCTTCAAGCTGTAGTGATGACAATTTTTTTTTAACTCATTGTCAAGTTCAAACTTATTAAGCAAATAAATCCATAACAGCAAATTTGTGCCTAACAAAATATAAAGGATTCCCTGGACCTTAAACATGCGAAAAGTACTAAATACATGGGGAGTCCACCCTAGAAAGATATGTACTAACGGGGAAGAACCAAGCATTTAAGCATTCCATCAAACACCACATACTCTTCCGTACGAGACTTGGGCACCTCATAATGCCCAAATTCTTATCACATTGATAAAAGGTCTCAATGCTATTTCATTCATACACACCAGCTAACAGTAATGTGTATTCTAGTTTACATCTACGATCTACCCCATCACAGTAACTTACGGAAGGCAAAGGTTGAAAACGAAAACATCAAAAAAGAGAAAAAAATCATTAAAAAGGTCATTGTTCCAACTCCAAGGTATACCTAGGAAAATAGAACTAAGAAGAATGACTAGAATTCCCAAAGACAGCACTTCAAAAGAAGCCAAAGTCTATATTCTCCCATGTTCATTACAAGAAAAATGAGAATGAGCAAGTGAAGCTCATAACTCTGCTCTTTAGTGTCCTAGTATATTAAAATTTCCATGCAACATTAGAACCCTGAATCCAATAAACATAGGACGGGTGAAAAGAACACAAAATAAATAGTACAAAGATAACCAGCGGTAATTCTATATGATGTAAATAAGCTTCTTATCACATGAAGACTTGCATTATAAATATGATAATCAATCATCGTGGAACAGGCTAAAAGTCAGCAATTTATTGAAATACACCAAGAGTTTATAAAAATCATAAAATAATTTCCAAATTCACAAAGATTCTCAGTACACTCTAAATATCCTCCCTAAATTTGAAACAAGAACCACGACACAGATACAGAAGTTCAGTTCCATTAAAAAAACAATAGCGTTATGAAAAAAGTTTCCAAGAACTTGTACTAATACCCCCAATTCGGCTATAAAACATGTTAAACAACCTATTGCAGAAGTGCCAAACTATTTCAGCTTCCAAAGCAAAATTTCAGAATCCAAATCAAATTTGTAGGTAAATCTCATTCACCAACTCTTGTGCAAAACAAATCAACTTCAGCTTTGAATTCAGACTTAACTCCCTCGAGTGAATCAATTACAAAAAAAGGGTATTGGCAACTGACAGAAAAAAAAAAAGTACCAATTTTTCTACCATCAATTAATTTCATATTGTAACCCTAGAAATTATAGTTAGGAAAAAATAAAGTTACATCATCCATTGATCGAATTGAGGATTAAATGTTTCAGTGGGTTCATGCAAGGAGTCTTATTTAGTCCAACATGATAAAGCATCTCAGTACCAATACTATATAGTTATGGGGAAATGTTCATATTAGTCTCGCACGTGACTAGTACGACAAGACATGTTAGGTCTATACCAGAAAAAGAAATACTTGAAGTGTGACAAGAAACAGAGCGGAAAAGAAAACAAAGAATTAAATGGGTCCTACTCATACTCCAATAGAAAAACAGAGACATGGTTATGAATTACGAAATGAGAAGTCACCTTTTGAACTTTGTTGAAATTTTCACTGACAGAATACCTAAACCGGTTCAAATCCTCCTTAATTGCATCAGGATTTGGATCCATTTCCTCACAAATTTTTTTTCTGGGGGGTGCTACTTTTCAATCTGAGATTATATAGGTATGAATCCCTAAACTTTTTTCCACATCAGAATTTCCAACTGGGAAACATCGATTTAACCTAGTTTGCTGGTTGATTCTGTGATTTTGATTCAATAAATAACACATTAATTATGATATTTTGAACGATCTGATTAAATTGATCGACCCAGCACAAAAACAAAGATTGAATTTTTAAGAACGGTGGAGTTAATGGGTGATTGAATCCTTAAACGAACGAGGACAATTTATTAAGGTGGCATCATGTGTTGAAGTTCTCAAACTCAAACTCACACTTCATAGCGTTATAACGTTATTAAAACTTTCCCTAGGAAAGAAACTGCCGTCTCGCTGTCCATTTTTGAATCTTTTATCTACTTTCAAAAATAAAAAATACTCCGTCTATTTCACTCTAAAAATATACAAGACGACTAGCATTGTCTTCCATCTTGGCAAAAAAAAATTAGTAATTTAAAACATTTGAGTTTAGCCAAATTATTCTTTGTTTGAATTATGTAAATTAATAATTTCAAAGAAAATAAAACATTAGATGATATATTTGATACTCCAAAATATATTGAGAAATTACATTTTTATTGTCGATGTATTAATGTATATGTTGAATTTACCAAGTTTATACTCGTACCATTTTCATATGGAGTGTCTAGTGTTCTTTCCATTTGTTGTATTGTGGAGATATTCTGCCTAAATTTTTTAGAAATTATTTAATAATTTTCTCTCTGATTAGTTTCTATCTTCTAGGAAATTTAATTTTTTACTCAAAATTCCTCTATAATCTACTAATTTTTTTATTTCATTTTTTTACTAAAAAAGTGTATATTTGACATTCAATACCTTGCAACAAAAATTAACTTTTTCTATTTGCATTCTTCATCTGCTTTTCCTAAAAAATATCATATAAAAATAAGACAAGTATTTTAGACTCAAACCTTCCTTGTCCTTTGAAGTAAATATCCTATCCCAACCTCCCTAAACTAACTTTCCACTTTCCTCACATTTTTTTCAAAAGAAATTTCTTTGTATGTTTTTCATCTTTTACTTTACATCTTTGGGTAACTTGAAGAAAGACAAATATATGTATTTCTCTTTGTTCCATGGTCACTCTTGCCAGTTTTGCTTGTATATAAGTTCATTTTCAATCCAAATTAGCATAAGTTCAAAATATTTCATTACACTTTTCAAAGTCAATATACTATGAATTGTTTTGTTCTCCAAAAAATATGATTGTAAATCTTAGTGTGCTGAAATCTTTCTAAGGTAGAGAATTTTGTTATAAATGTCTAGTGAGTAGATAGCCTAATGAAATCTAAGAGTTGATAATCTAATGACCAGAACAATAGTTTTCTTTAGTGGATTGGTAATATTTTTTAGATTTTCTTTGTTAGGATTATGTTTTTAATTCTCATGAATTTGTACGTGTCTCCTTTATAAAGATGAGTTGATGACGAAATATAAAGTATATAATTGATTTTTTTTTAGTTTATCATTGAATGTAAGAATTTTGTATTGGATCCTCCTTTTATTCCTTTACTTCTAGATTTGTTATGTATATAGAGATTGATATTTTTTTTTATATTTTCAAAATTATACTAATATTTATCTCCATAAGGTAGATTTTGTATAATATGAAACCTAGAATGTTATCATCGGATGATCTTATCTCGGTTTATCCATATATGTAATATCATTTTAGCATGTTCACTTAAGATAGTTCGATCACACTAAATGGAGATAAAGTTAAATAATTGATAAGGAAGTGTTGTATTAAAAGTTAAGGTATCCTAAACCATCTTAAACTAGGTCATGCATACTCAACCTAAACCCATATAGGTAAAGACTCATAAATGTAATACAAAAAGGTATCACTCACAAGATATGACAACAAATTCATTAACTATTGCATTTTGTTGTCTCTTACGTCTTGCTTACTTAAGTCTTATTGTAGACACTCTGACTGAAGGACTTGGAAGATCTTAGTTTGAAAAGAGAAAGTGCAATCAAAAGTTAGAAGGTAGACACGAAGAACCAAGTGGTACATCTTGACCTTACAAAAACTTCTATTTTCATCCTTTAGGTTCAATGCATTCAATTTTTCTATCAAATTATCTATAAAATTCAGATTATTTTTTATTCTACCTTTTCAACTCCAGATTTTTCAAGTTTTTCTTTCAACACCTTACATCTTTTTTGTATGTTTTAGTAACCAAATTTGAAAACACGATATCTATAAATTAATAGTTAAGTATCTCAAATATTTCAAGTGTTTAATCCATTTTAGATGTTTTAATCCTAGTAGAAATTTATCTAATATGTTTTTATTCAAAAGAAACTAAGTGCTTCAAGTCCAACTTTCCAACAATTATTGTGATTCCAAAAACGTATTTGTTTTTTTATTTCCTTAAGCTTTATATAAGGTAAACATCTTTCTATATTTTTCTTGTATACACAATATATTTATTTCCTCCTTTATTACTCCCACATCTTCATATATCTCCATTTCAAGAACTATGAATTCTTTGGTATTGTAACATAATAATTTTATGGATAATTTTTTTATTTTTATCTCTTTATTCAAGGGCAACAATTTCTTCTTTTCACTCTAAATGTACCATCTAGGCTCTATGTCCTCCTAACTTCCATTTCATAATTGAAGTATACTACATTACATGTTTCATACTCTTGATTATATACAAATACTAATATATAGAGAACATATGCTAGCATAACTTTAATTTAGATAATGATGGTAGATGCTATCATTTTTTTATTGTATGTGCCTTAATACTGTATTTATAAATGTTCAAATTTTGATTGTTATAAATCAATGTTTTCATTAATTTCTTAACTAATTATGATAATGTAGTCCTTGAAACATTATATATGATATTATTGATTTTTGTTCTAGCTCATTTGTCTAACATCCCACTATTTCTATTAATTAACTATCACATATTTCATATAAATCAATGACAATAAATCTTACTTTTTTTATATAAAAAAACTAAAAATGAATGTGGAATCCTAAATAAATTGTTATCAAATATGAAACATATATAATTGAAAATATCTTCTTTAAAATTGTTTAAATCCATACATATCCTTTAAAAAAAATCCAAACATATCCAAAATGAAATTCTATGAACTGATTTTTCACTACACAAATTAACACAATACTTTATAATATAAAATTCTCAAAAAAAAATTGAGAAACATATCCAAATTTTAACTTGTATTCCTCTCCTATCCAAGGTAATCGGTTCTCTATGTAATTTCTTTTTATAACTATTTATAAAAAAAAATATCATACACAACAAAAATCTCAATCACCATAATTGTTTACTAATTTTTAACCAATTCATCGATTTTCAGAAAATCAAGATTTTAAGTAAAATCTTCTATTATTAAATATCATTCATTCTGCTCTCTAATGTGCCAAGGATCTTCTTTGTACTTAATTTCAGAGATCTCATACACAATATTTTTCAAATCAAAGTAGCACAGAACATACGTTTTTCTCACATAAATAATGAACTCTATGTAATAATAAAGTTTTCATATTTAAAATATCAACCACAATAATTATATATATATATATATATATATATATATATATATATATATATAAACTATAACATTTTAATATATATTAATCACAACAATAATAATTTATATCAACAGCAGCAATAATTTATATTAACAACAACAATAATTCCACACTAACAACCAACAGAAACTCTAAATATAAATAACATAATTTTTATAGCAATACTATCTTATTTTCTCAAAAAAATGCAACATATATAATATAATTAATTTTTTTCTTAAAATTGATAACAATACAATCTTATTTTCTTAAAAAAAAATACAATATATATAATATAATTAATTGTTTTCTCAAAATTTATAACTATAATTAATTTCTTAATTCAAAATACAACATAAATATCCTTCATGAGTAATTATAATAATTTAATCTCTTTTTAGTTAAAATCAGTATAATTAACAAAGTTGTCTACCTTTATTTCTCCTCTTAAAATATCTAAATATTCTTCAATAATTAATTTTTAAATATATGTATTCACTCTTTATTTTTTTAATTAAAAACAACACACTCTAAAATAAATGAAAAATATAATAAACTATATATTTATTTAAAATTAATTTAATATTATGAAAATGTGATGCTTACAATACGCGAAACCTAATAATATCAGTTACATTAGACAAGTGTTATAGTTTATTACAATAAATAATTTTTATATTTTAATAATTCAGATATTCTCAATTTTTATAAAGAAGGTTTTTCCATTAGACTTTGAATTTATAAAGTTTCATTTAATTATATTACACAATTATTAACAAATATCAATGTATAAGTATATATGTGACTTCAATATTTAAATATATTTGTTATCATTTAAAACACTGTAGTTTGGTAGTTTTATTCCTCATAAACTAATTACATCCCATTAATTTCTTTCTTTTCTTAATATGATAACAAAAAGAAATTTTTTAAATAATAATTAATTTTAGAGATAAAAAAATACAGTAATTAATTTAAATATTAATTTAAAGATTAGATTTCTAAAATAAGTATTAAATGAAAATTATAATTAATTTATGAATCAGACTCTAAATTATCATTAACATTATCAAAATTTTAGCTTAAAAAAAGTAATGTTTAGAACAATTTCATATTATCTAAAACTATTACTCATAATATGTTTTTATTGGATCACGTTTAAACACATCAAAATCCCTTCTTACCAAAATCCACATATATATATATATATATATATATATATATATATATATATATATATATATATATATATATATATCAAAGGCTTTACGTGTAAATTCTAAGGAATTGGTGGCAGAGAGCAGTTAGAGGAAGAAAACAAATAAATATAAACTAAGCCAAACAGAACTTCCATGATAATGGAACACTGACAACTGTTAAATGAAACAACAAATAGCTACAGGAAGGGTTCCATGAACCAATTATTATTACAATTTCTTGAATGAGAAATCAAAGTGAAAATTACAAAACAATTCACCATACAACATTCACATGCATACTAATCACCAAATCTGCAGCAAAATCAAACTAAGCACCACAAAACCGATTTTACACAGGAATAAAAGAATAAGGGAATGCTATGTCACAATTTTCAGTATATCCAAACTAAGAGTACAGTATATCTGCTGCATCCTTCAAGAAAGCAGCTACATCTTTTTCTGTACCAAATTTTCAAGCCTTTGCTGCTTCTTCTTTCTCAGCTGCTTCAGTAGATTTCTCTTCCTCTTTTACAGCAGCTTCAGCTGGTTGTTCTTCCACCTTTTTCTCGCCACTTGTCTCTATTACTTGTGCTTTCTCATCTTCCTTTTTCTCCTCTTCAACCACTATCTCTCTCTCTTGGACAACAGTACTGCTTGTTTCTTCTGTTTTACTTTCACCCTTCTCTTCTTTCTCTTCTGTAACAACGAAAGTTGACACCTTCTCAAACACAAAGAAAACCGAACTCGAAGCCAAGGTTGGTCCAAACTTAGAAGATGCTTCGGATGCCGCCTTTGATCCAGGGAAATCTGAAATTGTATCATTCCTTTATAAGTAACAGAGATCACAGTTACAACTTTGAGTTAAAAAATGGCCACAATCACTTTACCGATTTTAACAAGCTCTTCTAGGAACTTGTGAACTTCTGTGGTGTTCTTCTTTAGCCCTCCTTCTTTGCGTTCTTTAACCAAACTCTACAAGGTGACAAAAAGTTTTAAATCAATCGTTGGTTTGACTCTTTCTCTCTATTTCTTGTATTACATATATGTGTATGCTCAGTTCTCACCTTGATTTCAGTTGGTGAAGCCTCGTATATTTCAACCACTTTAGTTTGAAGTTCAGTCTTCTTTTCTTCAAACACTTTGTTGTATTCCTCCTACAAAGAAAACACCAAATTAAGAAAAAGTTGAAGGAAAAAGGAGTGAGAAATTTGACAAGAGTGTGAAACCTTAGAGTCATCGAAGGACTTGGTGGCCTCAGCAGCAGCAGCAGCTTTCTTGGAGGTATTCTTCTCGAAAACCTTCTTGATCTTGGGAAGAACCTTGGACTTCCAATAGCCCATGTTGTGTTTTGAAAGTTTTGAAGGGACTTGAAAGTAGATATGAATGCAAGTGTTGAAGCCACTTGTCCTTCCAAATCAATAGGCATATATAAATGATGATAAGTATGTGTTACTGTGAAGGAACTGAGTCACCAATCCAGCACAGACATCATACATAGTTCAAAGTTAGAAGCAAAGAAAAGAACCTTGAAATTGGAAGGTAATTACATGCATGACCTATTGCACATTCATGCCAGCAAAAGTGTGCTGCTCAAATGAGTCTGTCGGTCCATGCAACAAGTATGAGACGTTAACGTCAAAGATGAAGGAAGGGCAAAGAGGTAAAGACAGGATAATTATAAAAGAGTTATGTCTTAGAGATATGATTAATGTGGTAATTATGTGGGGTGGGAGAGGGGTATAAAAGGGAAGGGAGGTTTTGTGGGGGGAAGTGACAGTTGGCACTAAACTTATTCCATAGGTGGCAAATATCAGAAGCGGGTCCCTTACGTTTTGTATTTATGTTATCTATCATTTTATTAATTTTATTGATTTTAATAGGCATGATGCTTATCTGTAACTCATAATTTGGCTTTATCATCTGCGTTGGGTATTGTTCAAGACAAAAATGCGTTTCTGTTTAATTTGGGTTCTCAACTGAAACTTGGCACATGGCTTAGCTGGTATGCTACTGCCAGTCACTTCCATTTTCTTATGTTCAAACTCTTTTTCGGTTTATAATATAAACAAATCAATGAGTAATACCGTTATTTGACTGCCTAAACAACCTTGTAAATCTATGCTTTGTGTGTGGATAAACTCAAATTCTAAACTTATCACTTGTAGGGTCTACAAACCCTCGATGTAGATATACCCTACCCTCTTCTATTTTGGAAAAGGGGAATATTAATAAATACCCTTTCATATATATTTTTGGAATATATTTCGATTAAATGAGATTAAAATACTTGTACTTTGATAATTTGGTTTAAGTAAACTTTTGTATGCGTGAATTTATTTTGTGAAAAGGTTTTTAGTGTTGGAAGGGTACTTTTAGTTTAAAGATGTATCAAGACATTTGTAAGAAACAATCATAATATATATTACAATATATATTTTATAATTGTACAGCTTTCATAATCTGACTCTTCATTTTTGTAATTGATACAAGGCTTCAAAAATAGATGAGATAAATGATTAGGTAAGGTATGATATAACTGGTGGCGTACAAGTATGTATAACATGAAATTAGTTATATCAAACAATATATATTTTTAGGTTTCAAATTTGTTTTTAAAATACTTAAGATTATTTAATTAGTTCAGAATATAGATTGTTAAAAAATAAAGTATATACAAAATAACTTTTTATGCATTGCGTATTTTTCTTAAAAAATTTACAGTTTAAAGTAAATTTTGATTTGTTTGGTGATTTTTCATGTCAACTGCCCTGTATTGAGACTTAAATCTAGCCAAGGTTATATCTTTACCAATCCTTCTCACCTTAAAAATTATATCAGTCGACATTTTTATTGTTTTTTTCCCAGTAATTATATTAGACAAAACTTGTGTTTATACTAAAATGTAACAATTCAATATGTATATTATTGCCAACTGCAATAAGTTGAGGCGGACATAGAAAATAAAACTAGTGATGAAACTCTGGGTCAACATGTGTAGGTACGTGTCTAATTTGGGAACATGGTTGAGTATAAAGTAAAAATATGATGAGAAGGACCTATAGAATAATAAATACAAATATTCTAAATACAAATACATCATAAAGAACCATCACAATCAGTTTTCCATCACTACAAAGCAATCAGATAAGGAACCAATTTGCAGCTCAAGAGAGACAAATAAAGTAATTGTGAATGGAAAATAGGAAGTGTGTAATTTCTAATTTCTTTCTCTCTTAAGACTGTCAATCCACGACATAATTGGGAGCCACCGCTAAAATTCGGTTATTTCTAGGTGCGCCTCCTCCTTCGGCAGCCGCCTCTTGCCCATCA
Organism: Vigna umbellata; assembly: GCF_029865625.1. Taxonomy (NCBI): domain Eukaryota; kingdom Viridiplantae; phylum Streptophyta; class Magnoliopsida; order Fabales; family Fabaceae; genus Vigna; species Vigna umbellata. Next base: position 3,720,389 of record NC_142166.1, read on the forward strand.
TCCACCACTATCAAATGACCTTCTCTGCGAATTAAACTCTGCATCACCAAGTGTATATTTAAAATGGTCATCAATAATATTTTTTAATTCTTGAAAATAAGACTAAAATAAAATACTATCACCACCTCAACACGTTCCTTTCTACCGGATAAAGATGAAAATTGTTAAAAATCACAATGATGTGATTACAGTTTTAATAAATTTTATCCAAAACTTCACAAATTATAATTAATTTTAATAGTACTAGAAAGTTCTGCACAAAAAGATACCTCTATAATAGCTTTAATTTTTGAAATTTCAGTTGACACTTCCTCCATCGAACTGTAGTTATTTCTCTCGTTTTGTTGGTCTACGTACCATTGAATCAAATCTTTTTGTCTCATTCCAGCCAAACCATTTCCTGTGAAGTTCATAGAAATTCCCTCTTTAATACAATAAATAACATTTGACACATCTAATATTCCAAACAAAAAATCAATAAAAATATCTTGATGTATAACATGATTAAGTACAAGTGTCCGATCATTGAACCAAAAGCTAATTTGATTTAACATTTAACTTTTCTCGTGTTTCAGAGTTAAATAACAAAAGCGATGGTTTGAAGTGACCACCTTGCATAGCAGCCTCCTCATGCTGCCTAAGACGCATGATAAGGGCGCTGGTTACTCTTTGGAAATATTCATCACTTATAACGAGTTTTTTCGCTTGGGGTTTAGACCCATCCGCTGGATTTCCTGGGAGATAATAAAACCAATGTAAAATTAAGCTTGCTTCTTTATCAATAGATAATTTCAAGGTAAAATGGGATAGGGACACCTTACCATCATTTCGGTCAGCTTGTCTCGTTCCCTGGGAGTTAGATCCATCTGCTTGATTTCCTGCTGGATAATTAACCAATGCATAACTAAGCTTAATCAAGAAAAGATTTTCAAGGGAAAATTGGTGAGCAGAAGCTTACCATCATTAGAATCTCTATTATCATTTCCATCACCTCCTGCGCCATTAGCATCTCCATTTTTTTCATTTCCAACACCACCAGCTGCCCCGGCATTCTGATTTTCTTCTTGAAACTCTGACAGATCGATCTCACTAGACTCCACACTGCAGAAAAAAGTAAAATGCAATTATAACCGAAAGCTAGATCCCAAAATAAAAACTGCAAAAGGTAAACGTGAAATAAAATTCTTACCTTATAATAGAAGTTTTCAGCAGTTTCACTGCTAGACGAACATGGCGAGGTTGTACCTGATACCAACGCTTCTTTAGACCAAACATAAAATATGAAATCAGTGAATATTGATAATAAGACTCTGAAATTTAAAGAACCTGATTGTCCAAATGACACCGTGCGATGGCCTCTGACAGCCTGATTAATGCTTCCAACTGCCTAACTGTCATACGATAAGCAACTCTACTCCCTGGATTTGTATCACCTCTACGAAGCGCAACATAAGAGTCTACCAGTAGTTTTCTGGCATCTGACGTGAGCTGCATTAATAAGGCTAAATAATAAGATAGGTGAACAAACGCAAAAGTTATCCTCATTAATAGAAGCACTCCAGAGGAGACCTTAACCTTTGGTTTAAGAGTTTTTGCATACGCTATATAACGCTTCAGTTCTGCTGTAGAGAATGCTGGAGCAAGAGCAGCTTCTCGCTTTTGATGAACTCTCACAATATGATGGGCAATGTGATAATCTGTCTGATCATCTGGATCATCAATCATAACATATACGAGATCGAACCTCGAAAGTATAGCCGGTGGAAGGGCCACATTGTACTGAAAAAGAGAAAAGGGCAAAATAAAACAGTTAGGCCGAGTTGTATTTAAAGGCACGGTGATCCACCATGACTGGGTATTGGAACATCTTACCTTAAGTGGTTTAGATTTATCATAGCGTCCCCCAGCAGGATTGGCAGCGGCAAGAATGGACGTACGAGCATTAAGTGTTGCTTGTATTCCAGCTTTTGTGATACTAATAGTCTGCTGTTCCATGGCCTCGTGAATGGCAACCTACAACCCAGTGAAATGAGACACTAGCCACTTCACGAGCACGGCACGTGATGCAAGTAAAAAAGAATATGCCTTACCTGATCTTTGATGTCCATCTTGTCGAATTCATCAATGCAGCAGATGCCATTGTCAGCAAGCATCAAAGCACCAGCCTGAAACAAGAATTTATCGATATAAAAATCGAGTAGTCAGGTAAATATCGTGCAAATCAGATAATGATGATTTTGCAACACACAAGCATGTTGAAACCCTCCATTCTGTTCTGTGGCATTCGATTTCATACAGTACCTGCCAGTCACGTTTCATAAATAGTTCTACGCTACACTGAGTTGTAAAATTAAAATATTCTAGTTTCATAAATAGTTCTATGCTACACTGAGTTGTAAAATTGAAAAATTCTAATTTCATAAATAGTTTTCTAAGCTACTCTATACATCAGTTGTCATTTTTGAATGCAAAATTCCCATTGCAACATCATGCAAACAATTCTGCATTACTGGAACTCACAATCCATGATGGATAAGAATGCATTAATGAGACAGGGGGACCAAAATACATGTTCTGACTTAGTTCAATGCGTTTATGTAACATTTTATTATTTCTTGATTACTTTTTTCCAGGGAGTAATTCAGGCTAAAGCAGTTTCTATTACTGTAATATGTTTAACGCATAATATAAACGAATAGAGCACTTGTTTAATGCAACTCAGACTAGGAAATGCATTGCATATTTAAAATTAAATTTCACTAAATCATAGAATAATGTCAGTTATACACAGATAACGAAAACTTAAAGTTAAACAAATTTTTAGGTACTTAGAAATAATCCAGCTGTTGTAATTGATAGCGCAACTAAATTTTACATTTCAATAAATGCAAAAGGGGAAGATTATTGACCTCAATACAAAACTCCCCAGTTTCTGGTTCCTTCGCAACAGTTGCAGTCAAGCCTGCAGCAGATGAGGATTTCCCAGATGTATATACAGATCTTGGCACTATGCCTGAAGTATACCTACAACGATAAAATAGCATACATAACCATTCACGTTGCACAAACCAGTATAAAGTAAACAACACAAAAAAAAGAGGATTACTTAAGAAATTGAGATTTTGCACAGCTGGGATCTCCAACAACGCAAACATTTATGTCTCCTCTGAGGTTGATGCCTTCATGAGTAAATTTGTGAACACCACTCATGAGCATAAGAAGGATAGCTCTCTTTATATCTGGATGACCAAAAACAGTTGGAGCAACGCTTTCAACTAGTTTGTTGAAAAAATCAGGAGTATTCCTCATTCGTTGAATTTCATCCAGTTCCTGCGTCTGTTAAATCTCCAAGGAAAATAAATATAGGGTTAATTGTGTTTTTTCAAATAAAAGATAGGCAGAATAGCAATGAACCTAAAATTCTTAAGTTGATTAAGTATATGACAACGGCAATGATATTCAGTCAATGATTAAAGAAAAAGTGCAGCCCTTATACATGAATATTCGACAAGTTTCATGATAGAGGTGACAAGTTTCATGATAGAGGTGACACGTCCCAAATGCTTACAGTGTAGAATCTAAACCAAAAGTTACATTATAATGAATATAGATAGAGTGCATCATGAAACTTACAGTAAACTGTTGGTAATCTTCATCGACATCCTTCTTTCTATTCCTGATGTCTATTTCTCTTCTTCCATCACAAATCTGAATGAAATCATTCAAAAACAACATCTGTTACAAAATCAATCAGATCACATGAACATGACATGAACATTGACAAATAACCAACCTGAACAGAGTTAGCAATAAACGCTAGACGATAGGAGAGGTCTCTAACTCCCAGGGCCTTGAGGCCACCGACACCTTCATTTCCAGCGGTGGGACCCTTGCGTTGAGAAGCATCACGACGACACTCTGATCTCTCTCCAGGAGATGCTAATGCCATTATGTCAGGTATGACAACTACTGTACCTGTGAAAATCACCCTACAGACAGCCAGAATGTGATCGATTATTCTGTTATTCAAGTTCAGGCAATAGAAAGAGCCACTATACTTTGACTAGTTCAAGGAAATTTGGGGCAAGAGAAATCTCACGTGTCACCAGCCCTGGCCTGTTCCACGATCTCATGACGAAGAATAACATCCAATGACCTAGGAAGAGAGCCCGCAGGTATCTCTTTGGATGTCTCCTGCATTCTGACCCTCTGCCAATCAGCAAACTTGCTCTCCTGGCGAAGCAATACCCACCTTGTTCGATTGCTACAGGTGGCATTTGTACAGATTGTTGGCTGCAGTGTTGCGTAACATCAGAATGGGAATAGCAAAATTTGAAATCAATACACCCAGCAAATGACAGATAATAAATTATAAAATGCATACATGAACATAATATGATAATGATAAAACAAGACAAGAATCAAATTAAAACATAATATTGTTTTAACCACCTCGGTATACTTGAATTGCTGTTCAACATTCTTTATAACACCGCCGCATTCCAAGCACTTGAAAGTTCCTTGGAGAAGTTCAGGTCGAACCTCACTTGTCCTCGTCACCACTCCTGTAACGGATACAAGTCTCCCAATTTCCGAGGTGCCCAATTCCCTTAACCTGCAAAAGAGTAAGCTTAGCGGTGAACAAAATGCACGGAATTATTTCCATGAGCTCACTCAAACTCTATCAAATTGAAACACCAGAGCCTTCAATTTAAGTTAAAAATCGACACGACCAACAAATTAAAAACAATTAACAATAAAAGCTATAGCAAAAAATTCACAGACCGCTTAATAACTGCAATGTTGTAGAAAGCAACGTTGATGTCCTTGTTAGGGCCATCGTCGGATACAACTGACGGCTTGAGTTCCATAACAAATCTCTTACAAGCGTTCCTCAAATAAGGCTCATATCTAGAAAAGGCAAATTTCAGTGCCGCGAAATGTTAAAAAAAAAATCGTTGCTTCTAATCTCAGCGTCCCTAATCATAAAACGTCTCAAAGTCTCAAGACATGAATAAAAACCTCAAATACTCATCGGAGATAGTCTGCTGGAGGAGGTCACTGAATTTGACGACGTGGGAGAAATCGATGAACATAGTGTTGGATTCGTTGACTCTCATCACTTCAATCTCCGCTTCGTATTGAATCTCGTTCCGTTGGCTAGATTTGAAACTGTTGATTCCGCTCAAACAAACAGCAGAGTTAGTAATTTTCATTCGAAATGAAAAGAAAGAATCAGAAGACGAAAAAAGAAGGGAACCTTTTGAGAAAATCCAAAAAAGCGTTCTCAACCGTAACGGCTTTCTCGTCCACCGCGAACCCACCGAACGCTTCCATTGTCGATTCTTCTGCTTTCTCTGAGAACTCCGAACCCTAAACTCTTTTGCCTTATGGAATCTCAATTCTCTTGTACAGTTTCATATGGGTGTCTGCTCTGGCGGGAAGTAAATGACCGGAAACAACGTCTTCCCGCCAAAACGTCCCCTTGATGGGCCTTTTTGGGCTCCTCTATAACGGCCCATTTCTGGGGAGTTGCTCCCTCCACCCCCACACATCTCTTCCTCCACCTCCCTTTTACTTTTTTGCCCCTTCCTCCACCTTTCCTTTACTATTTTGCCCTTCAGTAAAATTTTATTTTTAAAATTATTGTTTTTTAATTTTATTCATTTATAACATATTTCACTGATAACCTACGTAGTTCCTTGTATGAGTAAAATATTTTTCTGCAAAGCTTAGTGATCGTGAAAACAATTATCAAGCAATCTTCCTCTTGTTCTCGGTACAGTAGGTGGTGCAGTGTGTTTATGGTGTAGTGTCCTTATCGTGGTTCCTCTCCAGGTACGTAGTCATAATCCTTCCTATAATCCTAAACCCTTCCCATATTTCCAATAATCCTTTTAATATCCAAGCCTATAATCCTTGCATGAGCCATAGAATAAAAACGAAACTAAAAAGCAATGCTGCCTCTGGACGGATGACATCCTTCAACGGATGTCAACATCCGTTTAAGGCGAAACGGATGTCGACATCCGTTTAAGGCGAAACGGATGTTGACATCCGTTTGAGGGAGGATTTCATGTTCTGTCAGACTCTCCAAAACTGATTGTAGAGGAGCGGTGTTTTAATCTAAAGGCTTGTCTCCAACTCTAGCGAGAACACCGGGTTAAATAAGAATCATAAATCTAAACCATTAATCGTAGTTAAACGGGATGAGAAAAAAACACTTTACTCATTCGATGTATTTTAATTTTAACATCATTTTTTTTCATTACATTTCATCCCACTCTTTTGCAAATCAAAGCACAATAATACATAAGAAAAATGAACAATTTGCACCTTGTTCAACCACAACATCTGCCACAGAGTGCAGCAAAACGTGCTTCTCCTTCTTCAGCACTCCAAAACACGGAAATGGCACCGGCCTCGTAATCTGAGCTACACAACCACATATTCACGAAATTTTGATTTCTCAAAAAATAAATAACGATAAAGCAACACGAGAGAGGGAGAGATTGCCTTGTAAACAATGGCGTTTGGAGTGAGACAGAGGGTTCTAGAACGAATATCCTTCCTCAGTATGAACCTTCTCACTGGTAGATAAAGCAACATGAGAAATCCAATGCCCCATGCCAGAATCAACAACACGGAGTAAAGCACCCACTGCACTGTTTGATACAACATGCTGTATATTTTTTTACTCCATTTTAACTTTTGAGGATATAATTGTCATTTTAGAAGGATATAATTGGCATTTTAGAAAATTGGGGAGGTGGAGGAAGAGATGTGTGGGGGTGGAGGGAGCAGTTTCTGTCTACTCCAGCCCATATCTTCATAGTAAGGCTGGGCTATGCAAATTGTGTAGAAATAATACATCTCAGTTCTCACACAACTTATTTTTTATCAGTGTATTTAATTTAATTTGAACTTAGATAAATAGTTTGTCATTTTTCATTTCACTTTCTCATAAACATGAGATCATAACTAATTTAAAATAATTTTAGAAAAAAATTTAAACAGGGTACAATTAAAAAAAGGCAATTAATTATACTTTAAAATTTAAAAACATGAAAATTATTTCGTATTTTATTTGACTTCACTCCAATAAGAGCAATATTTTTCTTTCTACACCCCCTTTTTCTTCCTCTACCCCGATAAAACATGTAATTATCAAATTATCTCTCTTTAAAATTATAATAGTTTAGAAAATGGAGTAGTTCCATTGAATTGCTTGTGAATCTTATGAGATAGGGTAGTTTCATTCACCCAAGATATTTTCTTTATTCAAATGTCAATGTCAATGCTACTTGTTGGGCAAAGGAACTGTGATCGAAAAATATGCAATGAATATTAGATTCTGAATCAGGCATAATCATCACATAATCTATAAAATCATCACATTAATACGAAAGAAATAATAAAACATCAATTTTCACAGTTTTTTTCTTCAACTTGTGATGTTGTCTTACGAAGCCATTAAATCTTTATAATTTCTTCAATTTATAATAAGTTTCAAGTTTATTTATTTATTTATCTATTAATATCAGTGCATTAAATTATTTATAACTATAATAAACTATCGTCTAACTTTAACTACTAACACCTATAAGCTGCTATCTTATATTTTTAATCACAATATATGACGAGCAACATTTTTTAGTTTTTGAATGAATGTGTACTTTTCATAATAGAATAACGAAATTTTGTTTTGGAAGTCTAAATAAATTTTAATTGTAACGAATAAATACAAAGCGTGATTATCCAAAATAATGTTTAAAATTATATCGGCACCAAACTATGATACAGTAAGATTTGGTAAATTAAACAATACGCATCCCAAATATTTATCTCTTGATATACACAAACAAACAGTGTTTTGGATAATTTGTAGTGAGTTGGAAGCATTGTAAAAGTTCAATTTTTAACAGAAATAATTATCGTTTGGTTTTTAAATCATATTAACTTAAGATAACTTTTTAATTAAGATATTAATGAATGATGGTCATAAGAGAAATAGACTTGTGAACAAAAAAACTAACTTTAGAAAGAAAATTTGGGAAACAATGCATCAAAGGAAGGAGTGTCATATTTGTGTATATAGAGAGAACTATCTTAAAAAGGTTGGAACTTGGAATGCATCTAAAAGAAACAAAAATTCCTCTCATATATAGCTGCACATAGTATATACGTAATTATTTTGATAAGATCCTACAAATCTTTATTCTTACATAAAGTCACAAAATAAGTTTTAAATTCTCTTTGAAACAACTATCTCCTTATATCTAACAATTCCTAAATTGAGCTTGTCTTCCAGAAATATGTCTCAAAAATAGCAATACCTTGAATAAGTTTTAAGTTTGTCTAGATCAACTTAAATGTCATGCTGCACTTCATAAAACAACAACCTTTTCAAAGCATTTTAAATACTCGTTAGTGGTCATAAAATTATTCACTTTCCTCTAAAAATAAGATTTTTCACATAATAATAATAATCTTGTCTCTATATATTTATCTACTATAAATGGTATAAATAAAAATACATGTTAAATTGATAAAAGTAATTAATCTGTTTAACATGATATAGAAGAAGCAATGAACTAACATTATATATAATGAAATTTAAGTTTATGATTTTAGTCGCACTTTGTAAAATCTTTTTAGTTTTTATTTGACTTTTCAATGTGTTGAATGTGTATGATTAAGATAAAAAGACGTAATTATTTATGTATTATTTAAATTTTCGCATAATGATACACTCCCACAACATTCGTGATTTTTCTCTCCCTCTCCGACAACCATCGTGATATTTCTCTAACGTTATATTATCTCATCAATACCAGTTAATGAAATTTATGCGAAGATATTTATGAAAGCAAATAAACTTCTGCCAATACATTAAAACGACTCATTAAGAGTAAGTTTATACAAGCAACAACGTTCTGAATACATGAAAGTAGAGAAAAGCGATACTCTGACATTGATAATGGACACTGGTGGAAGATTTAACGATAAACTACATCACACAAACGAAAATACATAATACATAGTTCAGTTAGCCACAATGTTGACGATGTGGTTCTTGTTCCCGGTGAGAGTTTTGTGTTGCTCCTTTCGATTTAGTTTGTAGATGCCATAGACATAAGAAAGGAACCCCCAAATGCAGAGAATGGTGGAGATAGCTTTGAAACCGCCGAATGTATCTTTGTAGACCAGAACTCCTCCCAACACATTCATGGACAACAATGCCGTCATGCAAATGCCCCCTGTCAGAGAAGATGTCAAGAACACCATTCCTGCAGTTCCCATGAAACACAGCTGCCAAGTCACCACATTTCCGATCACCGTCACCCAATAAACCATGCATCCCTTGTCAAACACCATTCTACTTTCTTCCTTCATCTTAGCAAATCCACCCCCACCTGCCATGCCAATTGTGGCCAGTGTCGTAGCTGCCAACTCCATCACAAGCTGCATTTCCATCACCATTTCATAGCAATACACCCTCCTGTAGATCTTCTCCATCAGAGGCAGATAGAACGCAAACATCAGGCCTGCGGCTATGGTGCAGAAGAATCCAAAGAAGTAGTGCTTCCGTGTGATCCCCTCTGGTGTCTCGTGGCTAGAGTCCAAGGCTAGGAGGATGGAGCTCAAGGTAAGAAGGATGACACAGTTAACGTTTGAAAAGGTTAGTTTTTGCTTGACAATGATGACAGAGAAGAGAAGGTTGAAAACAAGCTGGGAAGAGAGCAAAAGCGCTGAGGTTGAAATGGGAAGATATGAATTTCCCCACGAGAAGAAAAGGTTGTTGAATCCTAACATAACGCCAATTGAAATTGAGAGAACTAACATTCTTGGAGTGAAATCGGTGAAGGGCACCCTGTTTGTGAGTTTAAGGAGATAAGGGAGAGAAATCGGGATGATCAAGAGAGGAAAGCCTGCGGTTTGAACCCAGGTTGAAACCAAAATGCTTGAACCTTTGTGGATGAAATAATACTTAGAGAGCAAACTAGCAGCAAGAGAACCCACAAAGAGACAGACATAGTTAATCACCAAAAGGGGCATGTACCTCTTGTTAGTGATACACTTTTGATCTGCATGCACCTGCATTGTTGTGTTGTTGTCCATGGGAAGAGCTGAATCTGCATGCAAATGTGCTACCTCTTCTTCACTTTCACGATGAGTGAACTCAATTTCACTTGTGTGGTTATTGACAGAGGGGGTCATGGTGAGAGAGAAGATGATGATGATGGAGTTGTGTTGGGAAGAGTGTTGATGTAACCTCTTTGGAAGAAAGCGATCATGTTTTGAAACCGAACAGTTTATGTTATTCCACTCTTTTTCCTTGCATGTCAGCTGTAGCGACATCCATCTGTCATCTCTGTTTCTCATATACTTATGTGCTACTGTTACATATTTTTATGAGTTTTAATTTTTAAAACACTCATTTATTTACCACAATTATTTAATTTCTCAGTAAAATACCATTAATTAACTCCAACGTTATAATAAAAAATTATTAATCAACTATATTTAAAAAATAAATCGTTAAAATAAAACATTATTTCTTTTATTAAAAACATGAATCCCGTTACCACCTTTTTTTTTTCTGTTTCGATACTCTCTATGTTTCTCTATCACACTTGTTTATATCATGTTGGCATTTTCTCTGAGTTATTTTATTTGAATGAACTAAAATTAATATTTGCTAATTTAAATTTAAATTAAAAGTTATTGTTTGAACAAAAATATTACAAAAAAGTAATGTAAAATTAAAATTAATACTATTTAATTATATATTTCTCTCTCATAATAAATATATAAAAAAACTCTAAAAAGAAGATCATTAAATTACACTGAAAATGTGGTCCTTGAATAAAAACAATTTTATGAAGAATTGTAACTTTTGTGAGTTTCAATATGTAAAATTGTAGCTTTTCTTAGCATTCTGGCTGACTTATAGCATTGCATGCAAAGTGTGGGAAATGACAAACTCATACACTTTGATATTTACAAAACTGGCACAGGGCACAGCAATTTAAGCCTATGGTTTGAAGCATCTTCAGAAATGCATCAGTTGAAAACATGTGAGCTGTGAAATTTCTGGGCTACCCATATGCATGCATTCATTTTCATCGATATTATCACCTTCAGTCTCAAACCACCAACACAAAATCAGACCTTTAATAAAGTTTATAAAACAAAATTAATGGAATAATATTTCTTTTTTACTTTTTGAACCTAAGATTGTTAATCAAAGAATTTTAACATTTTAATATCCAAGGATGATGTAATTAAACAATTTTTATTAAATTTATCAACGCCATATTGAAATTCAATTAACTCTTCGGTTTTTTTTTCATTCTACTTTTATATACTACTGAAATTGTTAACAAAGTTGCTAACATATTCTACCATTTTTTAGTTATTAAGAAAAAATAATAAGTTATAAAACATGAAATATTATATATGTTTAGAAAAATATAAAATTTATTTATCTAATATCACAACAACTATGAAAAATAAAATAAAAATATATAATAACACTTCAATAAAAATGTTCTATTCACTAACGTATTTTCTGTTTTTAGAGTATGACTCTCTCAGACTACTTTTGTAGCAATTAATATGGACAAAATATCAGAGTATCTTTTATGCATTTTGTTTGCAGATTAAAATTAAATGTGGGTGCTTGTGAAATAACTTGTATAAATAGTAAAGTTAATTTAATTGTGATACATTGATGTTTTCAAATAGAGAAAAAAATTGAATTCTTTAATATAATTCAATTGTTTTATACATAAAAATTCAAAATAAAAAATAAATTAGGTAACTCAAGAAGTTGCCCCTAAAACATTAAAATATGTTTCATACAAAGATATACCATCTGCTTATAAATTTGGCTTTTTAAAATACACAATGTTATATGAGATATACTTACTAAATAATATTATCATAGTTTTTTTTTAAAGTGTAGAATTTTAAGGAATAAAGTGCAAAGACACCTTTCAATGTCAACAAAATTAATATAATTAAACTTATGAAATAGTAAGACGTGTTTGTAATTAAAATTATTTTTAACTTTTTCTTTCACTGATTTGTTAGTATGGTATTTAGCTTATAAATATGTTATGTTATGATAACATCTAACAATAATTAGAGTCAGAAGTTGGAAATTTAAGAGAAATGTATTGAAATAAATGAATGAAATAAGCTTATATCCTGTCATTGACATAAATATTTACAGTAAAAACTTAATTCATGTTTAAGAGAGATAGATAGAAATTCAAATATAAATTAAAAATATTACACTAGAAAAATAAAAAAGTTTAGTGACATATAAAAATTATTATTATCACCTTCATTCTATTCATTATATTTTGATTTCTGATTTTGAATTTTAATATATTTTTAATATTAGCAGTAATTAATATCTTTTAAAATCAACTTTAATTAATGAGTAGTGGTGGGATTTGTTTTGAATAATTGGTTCAATATTAAACTTTCTATATTTTAGTTAGTAAATATATATATCTCACAAACTTAAAACTATAACATAATATAACTATCCATTTGATACATTTTTTCTTTACTCTAATACACATTATTATCACAAAGTTTCACAAGACATTTGACTCTAGGTAAGTTAAATACTCTTATGTGGAAGAAGTTTTTAGTTTCAAAAATGGTCATATGCATAATTGATACCATAAACCTTCACTTTTCAATTATGCCAACAAACTATCAATAATTTATTATTACATAAAAATTTATTAAAAACGAATAAATAAAACATAAGGAAACTATATTAAATTCATGATAAAAATTACACTTTGCCAAACATAGAAAAATCATACGAAGATAAAACATTAAACCATTAATTAATCAAAGCTAAATTAGCTAATTGACATAATGATTTTCTTTATGAAACTAAAATTGCACCATCAATACCTTAAGCATTAGCTAATTGACATAATGATTTCCTGTCTGAAACTTTAATTGCACCATTAATACATTAAGCCAGTTAGCAGATGAAACTTTTCATATTACTTCCATATATGAAACCACATGACATTACCTAATTGGAATATTAAAAATTTGTAGAACCAAAAAATAAGAGACAGTATTACTAGTGTGTTTCTTATATTTTTTTTAGTCATGCATTAACTCCTTAATTTGAAAATTATGAAAAATTGCATAACAAATTGCGATTAAATCCTGAAATCTATTATGATTTTTCATCATCCAAATAACTGCAATAATAACAACCACTGCCATTACTTTCAGCAAATGATTACAAAAAATACTTCATAAACTAAATCAAATCCAAAGAATAAAACTACATCATGAAAAGTTTCCTTCAACCACATACCTATAATTGTATAGTGTTAAGAAGTTAACTTTAAATTTAACTCAACCCAAAAAACTGGCTTGTAAGGTGAGGTTTGCACCTACTTATATACTTTAAATTGGTCTTATCTCTAATTAATGTGCAACTTCCAACACACACCCCTCGTGTCAAGGTATATGGATCTCGAACGTGAGATTAGACATTAATGGGTGGTCCGATAGGAACTCGATAGCGAGTGAAACAATATGCCTAACAAACAACAAATATCGCTAGGATAGACTCTAACCTAAATCTGATACTATGTTAAGGAGTGATTTTTAAGCCTAACTCAACCTCACAAAATCAGTTTATAAGGTAAAGTTTGCACTCACTTATATATTTTAAATTGACTTTATCACTAGTGGATATGAGACTTTCAACATATAGTAATAGAACAATACAAGAACAAATGAGATGAATATTATTATTATCCCACATAGAACATATGGAATATAAAATCATTTATTTTTTAACCTCCATATTAGTAAATAAATGATTATACAACTTATAAAAGAATCAAAGTTGTACTTTTGCATATGATACAATAACATTAGTTTAATAATGTCACCTACATGCAAATTTATATGATAATAAGTATGATTAACTCCCTTACATATACATCTTTAGATATTTGTCAATGTTTGTGAGTTAGATGCTAAAGTGAATACTTTATATATAAATCCAGGTTATCTAATAATTATAAGAGGCTTATAAAGAAAATTAATGCAATATCACTTTTACTACTACTAAATAAAATTCTTGAAAGAACATGATTACTTTGTTTATATAATAGTGTTCACAATATATATACACACCACCATTGAACAAGCTATAACAATATAACAATAATTGATTTCATCAATATTTAATTAAAAAACAATGTATATCTTAAATAAATCATATAATATATATCATAAATGAATCTTATAATATATATCATACATTAGAAAAAAATTATATATTATGTGATAATGTGTTATTACACCCTGTTTCCTATTTTATATTAAGTAATATGTATTATTATATAAGTATATTTCTAAAAGAAAATTGGTAAGAAGATACAAAGTTATTTTTAAAGATTGAAATAAAATTTGTTTCAGCTGTTGAAAAACATAAATTGTTCGAAAAATATCATATTCATGAGAGTCTATAAAAATTGAAAGATGGTGTATGTATAAATACATAATTATAATACACAAATTCTTACTAACGCACCATTTTCCTTTGACATTCTTTCTTTTGCTTAGATAGAGATATTTGTTGTAAAGGTGAGTGTTCATTGTTTATTATATTTAGAAGAGTTTTTTTTTTTTGTTTTTTTTAAATTTACCTTTTTCTAAAAATTTGTAACAAAAAATATAATACTTGTAGTTTTTAGTTTTAGGAGAAAACAAGGATAAGTTTGCTAGAACAATTTTGTGCATTAATAGTTATTAAGAATGACTAAATGTACTTATTTTGTAATTATATATTTTAATTATTAGTAGAATTTTAAGTATATCTTAAAGAAGAATTAGATGCAACATAAAATTTTAAGGCAAACTAAATAAACCTATTGTGTTTTTCTTATTCTATATCAAACTTTAGATAGTTTGAGAAATAACACTCTCATATTCAATTCAACCTTCCTTTTAAGATCAGTACACTTCAATTTGTATAAGAGTTCATTTCTTAGGGTTAAAACAAGAGAAAATATCAGTTGAGAAGTAGAAAAAGGACAAATATTGAATAGACTCTCTTCATTCTTAACTTTGACTACTATAGATAAAAAATGGTGACATTATTGAATCTACTAAAACAACAAGATGATCAATTAAATAAGTCATTAGCTTTAAAAGAAATATCTTTTTTGTCTTTCAAATAGTCAAATAGGATAATGAATAATCAAATAAGGAAGACGAATTATCCTTTTATCACTATAAACCAACACAATATACAAAAGAATAAATGATTAACATTTAAAAATAGAAGAATACAACATAACAGAATCACAACAACAAAAATATATAAACTAGGTTGTATGTTATGATTACATAAACAAGAATATATAATACTTTAAGCAAAAGAAAGGACAATAAAAAAAATGATAAAAATGTGATATCAACATAAAGAGATTTTGATAATCTTACTGTAAATAAAAGATGGAGGGAAATTTCAACTCTAGCTCATAACTAATACTATGTCTCAACCCTCCTTTGATAATTTTATTACTTTTAAAATGAAAATTTTATTGATATTCATTGCATCATATTAAAATATAGAATGCACTTCTTTATAGTACTTAAAAGTTATATAAATTAATAAATTTTTAATCCACATCAAAATATCTTACCAATAGAATAAGTCACCACCAACACTATTTTAACAATTAAACCTCTCTTCTAGTCTGTTAATGGTACACAAACATATTTTAGATTTATAATCTATCTTACACACTGAATTTTCATAAATTCTAAAATATAAATTAGTTATCATAATTAATAACAAATATTTTTCATAATTGTAATAATAATCAAAATAATGAAAGTATAACCACATTATTTACTACTAAACAATCTAGACCTTAAACATGTTATATTTATATTTCTATTTTCTATTAACTTTTATATATTAAACTAAAATATAATCAATTAGTTAGTATTTAATTTATTTAAAATTATATGAATAAATTTTTTTAAGAAAGTCAAATAAGACGAGCTTTCTGTATATTTATCCATTGATGAATTTAATTTTCATTCTTTTATTTATTTATATATATATATATATATATATATATATATAAATTTATTTTCAAATCTTCTCCTTTTTAACCTAAGTTAAAGAATCTCAATTTTCAAATAAAAAGTTAATCTAATAAAAATTCCACAGTATTAAGAGAACTTCTTTAAATTTAATTACTTCTTATACATAGACAATCATTAATTGTTTCACATAGGTGTTATTATTAGTTTATGGTAAGTTTATTTTGTCGAAAGTTATATGTACACTTTATTGATCACAAAAAATAGTTGTTTTATGGTTTTCTATATTTGTTTTGTACACTTTGTATATATTTTTGTAAGTTGAAGTAAATTTCATTATTCAATTATTAAATTGATTATATATTAAATTGATTATATAGTATTAAAAAATATATTTTAAATTTAATTTAATTTTTAAAATTAATTTATAAAATAAAATTTATACTATTTATAAATCTTATATAATATAAAATCATCTTATTTTTAATTAACAAGAGAAAATAAGACATTTCAGTTTAATCTTTTTAACATCCAGGTCTAGTACCTCTTAGATTCTAAAACATGTAGTTCGTGACTCAGTACAAAAATCTCCCTAAACCTACCTTTTATCTTTCGGTCAACAATTTCCGGTCAAGTTCAGCAACAGATTTCATGTGATACAAAAGATGTTACAGCTATATATATAAATATATAATAAATTTAGCGTTTAATAATAACTGCACTAATTATATAACCTTTTATTTTAATATGTTATATATCTCATCACAAATCATAAATTATTTAAAAACTTCTGTACTAGAAATATATCTATATATATATAAAGTTTTTTAGAAAAAAAAAACTCTAGCAAAATATTTTTTAACTTTTCTATCTAAGTAATTGTTTTCATAACCTTAACTTTGATAAAGAGAAAAAATCTCATAAACCATGCGCATGCGTTAATGTTGGGTCTAAAGGTATACACATATGTTGATAAAACGGAGAAAACAACATATTTTGATTTTAAACATAGTTTGATTAACATCTAAAAGTACAAAGAAAGAAGCATTACAAACTCAAATACGGTAGAAAAAGAAACATACAAACTCAAATACGATTGAAAAATAAACGTACAAACTGAAATACGATTGAAAAATAAACGTACAAACTCAAATACGATTGAAAAATAACAAACATCCACAAATTCTGCAACAAATTTAAGACTCAGGCCAAACAAACTAGGTAGCACCGTTGAAAGTGATGACTTTTATCCAAGGTGTACTGTCGAACTAGATTGCATCAGAGTTTCTTCTAGGGATCAACTCAGTGGAAGATCCAGTACTGCTGCTGTTCTTCCTTACAATCTTCTTTTGCTTCGTTTTGATGTACATGCCAAAGACATAAGAGCAGAAGCCCCAAATACACAAAACAGTTGAGACAGCCTTGAAACCTCCAAAGGTATCTTTATAAACCACCACTCCTCCCAACACATTTATGGACAACAAAGTCGTGGAACAAATCCCCCCAGTTAGAGAAGATGTCAGAAAAACCATTCCTGCAGTTCCCATAAAGCAACATTGCCATGTCACCACAGTCGACAAAATGGTTACCCAATAAGCTGCGGTTCCTTTGTCGAAAACGCTCTCGGCCTCTTTTCTCATGTCAGAAAACCCTCCCTCACATGCCATGCCTATAGTCGCCAATACTGTTGCTGCAATCTCCATTATCAGCTGCATTTCCATCACCATTTGGTAGCAGTTCACCTTCTGATAGATCTTCTCCATCACTGGCAAATACAAAGCAAACAAAAAACCTGCACCGATGGTGCAGCTGAACCCTATGTAGTAGTTTTTGTTTGTCAGCCCTGCTGGCTTCTCGTGACTCGAATCCAAGGCTAGAATGATGGAACTGACGGTTATGAGGATCACACAATTTAGGTTTGTGAAGGTTATCTTTTGTTTCACAATCAGGGAAGACAGAATAAGAGTGAAAACTAACTGGGAGGACAAAAGAAGTGCTGAGGTTGAAACAGGAAGGTATGCCACACCCCATGAGACTAAAAGGTTGTTAAACCCTAACATGATACCGACCAAAACCGAAAACAATAACATCTTTTTGCTGAAACCTTCGAAAGGTTTTCTTTTTGTGTATTTAAGGAGAACTGGGAGAAAAATGGGAAAGAGTAGGATAGGAAAACCAACACTCTGAGTCCATGTAGAGACCCATTTGCTAGCACCTTTGTGGATAAAGTAAAATTTTGACAGCAAACTTGCAGAGAGTGAGCCAACAAAAAGTAGAACGTAGTTGATAAGTAAAAGAGGCATATACCTCTTGTTGGTTGTGGACTTTTGATCTTCCTCATTGTTCTCTTCTTTGTTCTCCATGAATGAAGAAAGATTTGGAAGCGATTCTTCCACATAAGCTATTTCAGTTTCAACATCGTTTGTGCCGTTCTCGTGAGGGATTTCGAGAAACTGATGATGCAATGCAGATGGCGATGTGGTTGCCATGGATGCTAGATTGAGAATAGAGAGATTTTTTTTTTCTTTGATCAAAAGATAGAGAGAGGAATGATTTGGGATAGGTAGAACTATCTCTTATATAGACTCATGAACTTTTATTATATATATTAATTGATGATTAATAAATAAACTAGTATTTATGAATTAAACATTTCATGACATAAAGACAGAAAAGATGACAGCTAATAATACAAGTTAAAGTTTATTCCCTAACGTTAAATTTTATGAATTCAACAGTTTGAGTTTTGCTATTATTGTACATTAAATTTTTAAATAATTTGAAAATATTTATATATTTGAATTTTCAAATAATTTAAGTGTTATGTTACTAAATTTGATGTATTTTGATGTCTGATAAAGAGCTCATAGAAGTATTACCTCTAGGTTAGAAGAAACTAGCATATTGCATCTTACACTAGTAACTAAATTTAGGACAATTAAGAAAATCAAATGTCTCTTATCTCAAAAAGCTTATCTTTTATTAGTATTTATTATGTTAAAATTATACTGTTTACCTCTTTAATATATCGATACAAGTAATTAATGTCTATGCATAATATCCAAACTTGCATCATGAATTAAATTAATAACAAAGAATGACATTTATGAACTTTCCTATATAAGTATTATCAACTATGGCAATATTGATTCATATTTAGCCTCTCATGTAATAAAAGTTTAAAAATTTATACCATTTTTATATGTGAAATAATATTTTAACTTATGTTAATCAATCATAAATAATCATAGTTTGAATTATTTGGGTAATCCAGAATGGAATAGATTGGTATCTTAAGAAAAATTTAATTTACAGCCAGTCTGTAATATATTAAAATTAGAAACACATTGTTAGAACAATTTGTATAGGTAACATACCTAGCTACATTATTTTTGTACATCTTTGTACACATATGTTTGAGATGAGAGATACTAATAACCATGAAATGTAGTTTATATTTTATAATTTTTAATAATATTTCTGTAGCTTAATAAAAAAACAACTATGAAGACAAAATTTTTTAGCAGATTAAATTTTGTCCGTTAGAATTGTTTGATAAGAATATTTTTTTTTTGAAGAAAAGTAAGGAATAATGTGATATAATTGTGATGTAAACTTGAAAAATTGGCATTATATACTTTATTTTAAAATGCCCAGGTAAGATACATCAGAATGAACAAAAAATAAGAGCGATTATTATACAATTCCAAAGAGCATTCTGATGTGTGGCAGTAAAATTTGTATGAAAAAAGCTGTGCCAGTAATTGAATTACAATTAGCGAGGTAGCTATTGGTGTTTCGATCATGCATGCGAGGTGTTCGGTCAATGTTGAAAGCAATCACTCCAAATTCTTACCTGTCTCTTCAACTTTAACGTGGGTGCGCTAAAATTTTGCTTTGTGTATACAGTTGTACTTTCACGTGAGTTTCGTTACAATTAGGGTTTGTTTTGCAAGAAAAATCCAAGAACAAAAGTAAAAGTTTTATACTGCTATGTAATTATAAATCTTTATCCAAGGGGTATAACTTAGTTTACACAAAATACACAGATGTGAACAAAAATGTTATTTGCTTTTATAAATAATAGGTATTGATATTTTACACCTCAGATAATATAATAATTCATATATTTGAAGATTTAAAATCTAAATATGTTATAAAAAATAAATATTTTGTTACTCTTACAATATGTGTTGATTTTTTAAACTGCTATGTTTATTTAGTTTCAACAACACACAATTCTAATAATAATAATAATAAAATATATAAATTTTATTATTATATAGAAATATAATGTAGTAGATCCACATCTTAATATAAAAGAACAGTTAGAATAGACTTGCAAATAAGTTGATAAGCTTACAATCATCCCAAAAGAAGTCATAATTTAAAACTTAAACACAGTAGAATATTTCAAAATGATAAGGAACAACTAAGAGTCCTAACTAGACTAAGCTGCAACATCATCTCCCTCCAAAGCCTGCTCCAGAGGCACCTCATCCACCTCTGCTCACACCCAAATGGATGATCATTGCAAAAGAAAAGCATACCCAAGCAAAACACAACACAGAAGCAAGGGTGAGCTAGATATACAAAAATCATATTATAACAATCACAGGCAACATGCAAGTAAGGAATCTCTTGCATCCGTAATAATATGACCACAATCTCTTGCATCCCTAATAATCAATTCTGCATTATGAACATAAGCTTAAGACAACCAAACATCTTATCCCTATCCCTAGGCAATATTTCTTTTGGGTGAAATTCTCCAGATCAAAGTTTCTAGGTATTTCCCAATAACAAAGAAATCCAAACATCATGCTATGAGTGATCAAAACATAACAAGCATTAAGCAAAGGAAGAAATCACTAACAATTAATGAAAGAAGCATAAAATAATTCAAATCATATTCAAATACATGAAAGTTTAGAGGTTACATCTTCCCCAATAATAAATGAGTTTAGTTCTCCATCGTCGTGAAAAACCTTGGTGTACAATGGAATGAAAGTGAGATAAAAACCCTAGAAAACGAAGAGGAGAGCTCCCGCATCCAAATCTGCCTCTAAAGGGTCGAAAAATGTGTTTTTGCGCTTCATCCTTCCAAAGATGTGAACCCTAGGACGTGCAAATCCTTATATAGATGAAAAATAAGTCCAAAGGCCCAACACGCTAGCGTTCAGCGCCCCTAATTAGGGCAATCGGGCGAGCTTGCGAGATAAGTGACGCTAAGGGCCTTGGAAGGGGCAACCAGACGTCTTGCGGTACCTGAAGTCTGGCGCTCGGCGCCCCTCAACGGGCAAGCAGGCGCTGGTGCGTGATATCTGGCGTTGAGGGCCCCAGAAAAGGGCAACCAGACGTGGTTGCGTGAGAACTTGCGCCCAGGGTCCTAGAAAAGCGCAACCAGGCCTCTTACGACCTTCTGTAGCCTTCTCTTTTGGTGTCTTTTCTGTTCTTTCTAGGTTTCAACTCCTTGATACTTTAACTTCTCTTCCAAATCATTTCAATAACCTACAAAATCAAGGGAATTAGTGATAAAAGTCATCAAGTATAACCTCAACTCTTTTATTCATACAATTAAACTCAAATCGAAAGATTAAGCAAATTTCTAAGTAAAAAATGATTAATTTAGTATCAAAATTGAATCACAGATAACGGTTAAATCAACCATTATCAAATTGTAGTATTATTAGAGAGCAGTTAAGAAGAGAAACATTTTGTTTTTGTCATCATTTTCATATTGTTAGATAATGAATAATGATATTAAGGTGGTTGTTGAAAAAAAAATGTACATGTAAGAGGAAAAGGATAATTTCTGTTTACTTTTTTTTACCGTACTTAAACTTAAATAATAATTTTGAATCCATAAAATAGTCTTGTTTCCATATTTTTTTAATCACTGATTCTTAAAAATGGTTGATTGGGAGAAAAATATGTTAAATATTTTAGACAAAGATAATTTTATCTAGCTTTTATTTTTATTTCTGATAGGCTTCATAAAATTTTCATAACTTTAATTACTTTTGTAATACAGTAATTGTTTTTCATGAATTAGTTATTTTATCAAATGGTAAATCCATTTAAAAATAAATAAATAGTGCAACACTTTAATATAATTATTTCACACGTTGAAACTAAAGAAACTAAATTTCAATTATTTATATATCAATTTAAAATTACATCTTTTTATTTATATATCACTCCGGTTCATCTTATTCCTCTTCTCTCCTTTTTCTTTTTCTTAGTTTTTCAACCAAAATCAAAATGCATCTTCATTTCAAAACCAAAACAAAAAACCTAAACTATTTACTGTAACTTATGAACCCTAATTGTTTCAGAAACTCTAAAATTAAAAAAATTCCCAATCTGTTTTTCGAGCTGCCTTCCTTTCTTCATCTTCGGCATACCACACCACGACCATGCCAATGAAGCGAATTCTAACCATAGGTCTTTTGTCCTCCTTGTAAGTTTTGATATTAATTTGTGGCCTTATGAACTACATTGTGGTCCATCAAGCATTGTTCAAATGGCTTAGCGAGAGCTCTTATGACTCAGGCTTCTCACCTTCTCTCTCATGCCTCCTTCATGTTTTCTTTCATTCTTTTACTTTATCATCCATTCTTGGTGTGTATAATGCCTAATTCATGTAGTGTCAATCATCTGTAGGTTTCTACTTTCTTAATCAATTCTGAGGTTAGATAAATAGTATTGGTTGTGCTTTTGATTTTTGTGTGGATTTAATTATATATAAATATATATATTATCACTTAATCAAATAAAAACAATGATTGTTAAATCTAAATCATAACTAGTTATATGAGTAAAAGGGTTTTCAAAATTAAACGAGAAGTCACTTTATTTAACTTTATAAACTTTACGTGATCGATTAAATAGATTTTAGCCAATAATTTAGAAGTTACTTGAATTGAAAACTTTAACTAAAATTAATTGATAAATTACTTTGATTAATTAATTTTTATTTCGTAAAAGAAATTAGAGAATAAATATGATATACTAACATTTAATTGAGAAGTTATTTTAAATTTGTTAGAAATAATCTACAGAGTTTTTACTTTAATAAAAAAAGTTAATTTTAGTTAGTAGTGAGAATAAGAATAAATTAATTAAGAAGCTATGTTCATTATTTTGAAATATAAGACAAGAACTTGAATTAAAAATCCAACGAGATGAAATTAACCTATTTTCTTACGTTTGTTTCAAATCCTCTTTGTTTAGTTGGTATATGTTTCTTATTTGATTTATCTTTTTGTTATTTAATTTAAATTTATTTGTTTATTTTTGCATTAAAAAAAATTGAATCTTTGTAGTTTTATAGAATAGACAAATGCATGAGATTAATTAAGTGCATTATATAACCTTTTCGTTTTGTCAACTTTGTTTTAGATAATTGCTTGCTTTTAATTATTATATAAGTTTGTTTTAATACATATAGCTTTTGAATATTATATAAACACTACAAAAATAATAGACATTATCAACCTTCAAAATTTGTCATAAACATAAAAAATTTGTCTATAACAACTTTTTTCTGGAATTTCTGACGGATCAAAATTTGTTGATAAAAATGTAATCGATAATATTTATCAACATAAATTTATTTTTGTCGATAATTACCGAAGAAAAATTTGTTGATAAATTTTGTCGATATATACTACAATCTAGTTCATATTCTTCCTCTTTTCTCTTTATTCTGCTTTTTGTTTCTAGCTTTTATTTAGTGTTTCTACTTTTAGCTTCTTTTGTCATTACTATTGTAATTACTTAACTCGTTAATGTAAGTCTATAAGAACTAATCTAATTAGAAATTAGTTTTGTGTTTGTTGAAAAATAATTTTGATGTCACCTAACCCATACTAGTCTTTTGGATTACTTTGTTAGCAAAAAGAAGAAGATAAACATCTTTATTCAATAAAGAATTTTGATGATGATGATGATTTATGGAGAAATGTTAAAGATTTAAAGAATGTTTGGATTCAAGATATATATTGAAGACTTAAGAATTTAGTTGTTAAAGTTTGTGTATTTTATTTAAAATTAGTAGATCGATATTGACTACCGTTCTACTAATAGGAAGAACCCAAGCAACTGAGCACTCAGGAAATGTTTTATTACTCTAAAAACCTTTAGAATAATTTATTGTCACTTATTATAATTGATTATCACAAAGAGAAAATAATTTTTGAAATAGTTTTTGGAATAACTGATTAACACTTATGATAATCAATTATCAGTTACAGATGTGAAATGAACTCTTCAGTTTCTAACCTGATTTTCAAAATATGAGTTTATAAATATTTAACTTAAACCTCATTTCAATATGACAACAAGGAAATTGAGCGATGGAAAGATAAGTTGTAATGGAACAAAAAATAGTGGTGCCGGAATGGAAAACAAAAAAGGGTTGCTGATAGTGGTGAACTAAAAATGGGAAATGGGGAGTGGAACGAAAAAAAGGAAGAGAAGGGAGACGAGCAGTTGCAAACAATGATGAACATAACATTTGCAAAAAGTGGCAAATGGAGTAGAGAATGTCTGAAAAAAAATGACGTTGCATAGATCGAATAATGATGAGTTCGTAAAAATGAGTTGCGAATAGTGGTGAAGGAAACAACAGATAATGGTGGCAAAATCCAAAAAAAGGGGTTGTGGATAATGGGGAATGAAAAATGGGAAATAGGGGAGTGGAACGAAAAATAGAAGGGAAGAGAGACGAGAGTAGTTTCAAATAGTGGTAAATGAATTAGAAGATGCTTAAAAATGGTGTTGCAAAGACGAAACAATGATGAGTTCGTAAAAGTGGGTTGCAGATAGTGCTGACAGAAACAACGAACAGTGGTAGCGGAATGGAGAACGAAAAAGGATTGTGGATAATGGTGAATGAAGAATGGA
The DNA here is from genome assembly GCF_029865625.1 of Vigna umbellata. Classification (NCBI taxonomy): domain Eukaryota; kingdom Viridiplantae; phylum Streptophyta; class Magnoliopsida; order Fabales; family Fabaceae; genus Vigna; species Vigna umbellata. Next base: position 3,745,424 of record NC_142166.1, read on the forward strand.
AAATGGGAGAGTGAAACGAAAAATGGAAAGGAAAAAAAGATGAGAGTAGTTTCAAATAGTGGTGAACAAAGTAGTTGCAAATAGTGGTGAACGAAGTAGAGAATGATCGAAAACGGCGTTATAGAGACAAAACAATAATGAGTTTGTAAAAATTACGCCTAAATTTACCCTAGACAAACTTTTGACTTCGATTATTCATAAAATTTAAGCAATAATACCTCTATTGCTTCAATTATATTAAAAATTGAAACCTAATGTCCCAATTAAAATAAAAATGACTTATTTTTGTCTCAGGCCTCAAAAAATCAGAAGTCATAGAAGTATATGACAATGGTTCTCTTGAAACCAAAGCCAAAAGTCACAGAAGTATATGGCTTTGGTTCTATTGCAACTTAATCCAAATCTTTTTCTAGATAAAATATTTAAATAAAAAGAGTGATAATTTTAAAATTTTATTTAAATTTTTTGTTTCCTTAGAAACTATAAAGTCATAGATATATATAGTCTTGATTATCTTGCCACCAAAGCAAAATATCCTTTATTAGATAATATATTTAAATAAATAACGGGATTTTGAAAATTAGCCAAATCTTCCCTCCCAAATTAAATAATTAAAAAACAATATATATTTTAAATTTCTAAAAAAATTACGCGCCTTTCAACCTCGATTCTCCTGTAACCAAAACTTAATATATATATATATATATATATATATATATATATATATATATATATATATATATATATATATATATATATATATATATATATATTGCTTCAGTTTCTTTGCAATCCAAACCTACAAGTTCCTAATGTTTTTAAAATTATTACTGCATCTTTATATATTTTTTTCAAAACCAAAACATATCACATGAATTAAAAAACCAAATCTACACTAATAGTATTAAGTGACCCAAAATTTGTATCTCAATAAATATATAATTTATTTATAATTATATTAATTATTATAAACATACACTATCACGTTAGGCAATTACAATAATAATAACAAAAGAAGTTAAAAGCGTAAACTTTAAATAAAAAGTTGAAAAATTGACCATATACACTCTAACAAATAACTTGTTCGCTCGTGATTTATTTATGGTTGATCCGACCAAGTTCATCTAATTAACTTGTATTTATCATAATTAATCATTTAAAAAAGTATTCTATTCAATCATTTATATATTTGTTCTTGTTTCCCGTGAGAGTATGAAATATCTCACCCTAATTAACCACAATCTCAACACATATCTTTCACTTTTTCTAGTAACCTAAACCATTTCCTTTCGAAGATACTTTCTTTTTCACACAATCTTCTATCTGTAATAATGGTGATTTTTTTTAGTAATTTATTAAATGAGTATTAATTAATTTTTTCTTATTTTCAGAGTTTTTTTAGGATAATAAAATGGATTGGCCAACAGATGAAATTAAGTGTTTCAACTACCTTCATATATTATGCCTCTCTTTAAAAAATTAAGAGTCTTGTAAATGTTTGTTTACATTTATTGTTCATATTCTCTGACGTAGATGTTTTTGTATGCTTTGACATATCACTTTTTTTTTCAATTAATGCCACCACGTATAAAGTTTAACTTTGTGATATAACCTATTTATAATATAAATTTTTAATTAAACATGGACCATGACTTTGATATATAATAAAATTTATTTTTTCTTTAGACATTAATATCTTAATGCTTGTTGTGCCACAAAAATAATCCAATTCTTCAATTCCTTATGTTCTGCTAACAAAATTATAGTCAATAACTCGAAACTTATATTTTCCAAGTTCCCATGAAATTATTTGTTACTTTCTACGAAATAAATATCAGTCACCCAAAAAAAAAAATAGTTTTAAACTTACTTCAATTTATTTAATACATTTTGCTTTCATACTAAACAGTATTTGTGTACTATGATTTTGGATGTAAGTGTCAGTTATCTTTTTAATAAACTTTTTTTTATTTAACAACTAGGGAAAATTAAAGGGATTAAGATAACTGAACAATTAGGAAATTCATATATTTGTAAATTATATTTGTATATTTTTTTTATAAGAAGTGTACTATATCAACCTCTCTCTATATATATTTCAAATTGATGTTGAAAGAAACTGATGAGTGTTGATTAGATAATAATCTAATTAAGTTAAACACGTTATAATAATTAAGTTTAATAGAATTAGATTGTGATTCAAAAATTCATATGAAACCTATAAATACAAGTTAAATATATGATTGTTAAAATGTTAAATCAATCAAACACAAATTAACTTAAATATCATAATATTTTTAACAAGATCAATTGATGTATCCAGAAAAAAAAAATGAAGCTAAAAAAGTAAGGAAGATTTCTTGAAATGAATGCTCGACTGATATATCTGAAAGAGAAGTATTATGATTAAGGAGGATAATAATTTAGTATGTATAGAACATATATTGTTCCTATTGAAAATGTTGAAGAAAAAATACATGACAGCCGAGTTTTACATAGGGAAAAACTAACCATTAACTATACACAAAGATGATATATATATATATATATATATATATATATATATATATATATATATATATATATATATAAGGTGATTAAAATCAAATAGAATGAAATTTATATTTAAATCATATTTTTATTCATATTGTGATATGGTCTTATCGAAAAATTATTGAAACAAACTTTAAGAACTAAATACTCTCACGATATCGATATATCTGTCATCTTATATCTTTATTTATGGACCGATAAATTGATTAACTAAATTTTGTATTCTGTTTATTACCACGAAATAATTAAAATATTTTTCACATATTTTTCTACAATCATTTAAAGATTTATCTCGTTAAAAACATTTTATCGGATATGTTTGGACAACAATCTACATAGCATTTTTTATTTAGAGAAAAATGTTAAAGAAAGAAAAATAAAATACATTTTTCCTTAAACTAAAATTAGATGGACAAAATTAAAAATAATAATTTAAAAAATTATACGAAATTACTTCTACATATTAGCTCAAAGTTAATTTTAGCTCAAATTAATTTTAATTTATAAAAATTATTCACTTAATATTTATACATTTCTTTTTTGTTAAATGTTTAGAAATTATTTTATCCATATATATATATATATATATATATATATATATATATATATATATATATATATATATATATATATATATATATATATATATATATATATACTTGCGAATTATTTTCTTGAGACGGTGATGTGTGTTTGTATCTATAGTTTACTTTCTTTTTTTTCAAACAATGCATGTGCTACAACTTATACAACTGAAGGCACGGTTGACCATTATTATTATCATCATCAGTTTCTCAAAATAAAATTCTCATTTTACATGAAAAGTCAACTGATACACATGACAATATATATATATATATATATAACAAGCAAAGGTTGAGAACATGTCATCACGACCATGATGTTGATGAAAACATGCAGGCACGCTAACACATTCTTCACATTCTACGCCTCACATCTTTATAAGTAATGAACTACTCTTGTGGTTTTTCACAAATCAATGTTGAGTTTCTGACCCAGAAAAGAGAAAGAAAAACATGGCTTATGTGCAAGTAGATAAAACCAACATAGAAGGTGATGATTTCCTCGTAAGAGAGATTCAGAAACTCAAAAACTCAATCATGGAGAGCTTGCAAGATGAGAAGCAGATTATGGTGGATCCACTTTCATTGAAAGATTCTCCTACTAAACAAGGCTACCTTGAGACTACCACCATGCTTCCAACTATCATCACAACTTCATCATCCATCATTCTGCACCCTCCACCCCTTCAACCTCCAAAGCCAAGATTCTTGAGCAGGAGTCTCCCAAATTCTGCAACTTCATCACCTCGCTTTGCTTCCAAGAAGAAACCAAAAGGAGAGAGCCCGGAATCACAATCTCAAGCTGGTAACTTGACTCACAAGCTTCAGCATTTGCCTGAAAAGGTGCATTTAAAGAAGAGCAATTCATTTGGTGAAGCAACAGCACATGCTCCCTCAGATGAATTTGATCACTGGTTGAGTAAACTGAGTGCATTGGAGCATGACAAGTGGTACCATGACAACTTCAAAACTGAAGTTCTCAAAGACAGTCCCAAGAGTGTTAAGCTTAAGCACGTGAAAACCCCAGATGATGGATTCAAATGCAGTGCTCTTTGCCTTTACCTACCAGGCTTTGGAGCTGGTAAAGAAAAGCTGGTTAAGACAAAGAGGGAAGAATCATACAAAGGTGGTAAAACAATGTCTAGGGCAGTTTCCTTGGAAAATTTTGAGTGTGGTTCGTGGTCTTCCGCAGCAATACCTAATGAGATTGAAGGAGACTGCACCAACTCTTACTTTGATCTTCCAATAGAGCTGATCAAATGCGGTTCCAGTGAAGTGTATTCTCCCATTGCTTCACCTTTTGTTCTTGAAAGAGACCTTAAAGGGATTCTGAAGAACGGTTCATGTAGAGGTAGTGTTAGAAAATCCGATGCATCACCTCGCCATGTTCGGTTTTCTACTTCTTCTGCATCACAACCTTCCTCTCCAGTAACCTGCATCTCTCCTCGTTTGAGAAAAGCTAGAGAAGATTTTAATGCATTCTTAGCATCAGCACAAAGGGCATGATTTATCCTAGGGATATATATAATGTGAAATAAATATATATACTCAGAGAGCTTCGTTTGTAGCTGCTTCTGTTGCCTTTCTATTCACCTGTGTTAGCTAGTTATTTTATGGGAAAAATGGAAGGTATTTTTACGTGTGATGGAAATGATCATCTTTACTATTCATCATTCATAATCTATTAGACTAAACTCAAGTATGTTTGACGAACTTCTTTTGGTACTAAAATAGGATTTAAATTTCCATGTAACATAAAGGAAACTTATACATATCCAGACTTCTAATCATTTTCACATATGATGTGGGAAGATTTGAAACTAATGAATCGTGAGAGAACTTATACAAAAGATTTTATACTATCTGCAACCAAAAGTTTTAGAACATCATATTTAGAAGCTTTTGTCTATATATACCGCACAAGATTTGATGTTACAACATTCTAAGACATGTTAAATAAGGTAATGTTGGAAGAACAAATAGATTAAAAGGCATCATCTAGAATCCTACAAACATCTGCAATAATATGACAAATTCAACGGAAAATCAACATGTTGATTGGCAACGGTCATCATCTCACAAGAGTTATAAATACAAGAGTTTTCTTTCCTATCTAACTAACAATGTTTGGAAATTCAAATATAAATCTAATTCTCACATTGACTAATAATGAAAAAATGAATGAAATCCAATACATTTATTATTGAAAGTGGTATTAATTGTTTACGTATGAGTTGAATTTATATTGTATCTCTAGTAATCTTTTCTTATAAAATCCATCAATATCAAGAGGGATGGTTAGTATTAATGTAATTACCGATGTGAAGTTATATAAGTGGCTTTTCTCAGTCAAAGAGGGCTCAGTTGGAATCTGTATATGAAGGGGAGTCATTGGCAAGTGTGATGGCAGCACACTATCTAAAGGGCAGAGCCACTTTATTATTCATATGGATCAGAAAAGTCTCAGATTTCTAAGTGATCAACGGTTGTGAACATCTAGGTTGTTGGGTTTGACTTTGAAGTGAAATATAAACCAGATTTTGAAAATGGAGCAGCAGATGCTCTACCTAGGAAAATGACAAATGCGGGCATCTCCACTGTTCAATTTCAAGATTTCATTAATACTGTCTGAATCTCATAATTTAACAACCCGTGATTTTTCAGAAGGTAGAAGAGAATTTCATGCCTTTGTCCATTGGAATGTTATGACGAAGGATGTTCATCAGCATGTTGCAGAGTGAGGTTTGCCAACAGAGTAAATATCAAAAGTTATTCCCTCCAAGTCTATTAGAGCCCTACCAGTATCATACTTGCTTACTCAAATATTTCTATGGATTTTCTGGAAGTGAAACAGGTTTCTTATCAACCACAACCACCTAATGAAAGCAGAATCAGAACCCATCCAGATTGTTATTCATGAAGAAACAACTTTTTAAAGTTTCTGTATTCTATATGCTTCTGTATCTAATATAATATTAGATTTTCATAAATTTTGTCTTGAAGATTTGAATAGGCCAGATACATGCATATTGTAAACTATCCAAAAGAGTCTTGTCCAATATTACCGAGATAGATATATCAAGCAAATTAAAATAGTGGAATTAACCTAACTCAATTTTACAACATCATGAATGTGAGATTTACAATAGATATAACTTGAAAAAGAGAATAATTTTATTATTTTCTTTCATGATAATTACATTCTCCCTACTTTATTTCTATTTGTAGAAATCTAATCTTCTAAAAAAGAAAAATAAGAAAATAATATACTAAAATATAATCTAGAAGATCATACATTTATTTTCTCTAGGAAGATTTTATAAATATTTTCTCTAATTAAGAAGATTTTATATATTTCCTCTAATTACAACACTCCCCCTAAATTGGTAAATAAATATTAATCATTTTCAACTTGTCTATAATATCTTGAAATCTATCCTAAGGAAGTCCTTTTGTAAAAATACATGTTATCAGAAATTCTATAGGAATGAGTTGTAATCACAAAGTCTCTCTCTAGATTATTTTTGATGAAATGTCTGTCAATTTCAATGTGTTTGGTCCTGTCATGTCTTACTGGATTATAGACTATGCTCATGGCAAACTTATTATCACACTATAGTTGCACATGCAGGTAGAGCAGGCGCGCAACCACCACTGACGGCGAGATGGTAGGAACCTGCGAACAAGGCGGTGACAATAAACAAAAAGTGTGCTACCAACGGCTCGAGCTAGGGCTCAAGTGAGACGCAAGAAGGAACGAAAGAAAATTAATTGAAAGAATGAGAGAAGACCCTGAGTGAATCACAAGAGATGAATGAAGAAGATAAGCTTCGTCGTTGACCCGAAATCAAAAAACCTAATCCAGTGAGCCAAAAACGACTTTCCTTTTATATTTTTTAATTTTCTTCACAAATTTGCCAAATCAGAAGTATATGTATCTTGAACATGAGACTGATATTAATAAGCAGTTCAATAGCAATCCGATATAGCTGATGGAATAATAAACCTAAAAAACAACAAAATTCGTTATAATAGACTCTAACCTCTCACTCTAATACTATGTTAAAAAATAAACT